>NC_071534.1:23185000-23810000 GCF_026979565.1 Vidua chalybeata | reverse complement strand
TCTGGAAGAGACATCGAGTATCATTTATCTAATGCCAATATAATGTTTTATGAGGACTTGACCAATGGAACCACCCTTCTCACTCGTCTAGGGAAAAAACTCCTCATTACAAACACTGGGGGCCAGGAACATCGAGTCCCCACTGCTGACCAGGTACCTCTGTAATAAATTTCCCATCTTTGTGCTTTTCCTCCTCTTATGCTATACCCTGTAATCAAGTGCCACACCGTTCTGGAGGGCATTTTGATAAGGTTAGAGTGGGCAGCAATGAGAGATTGAATTCAGAAGGTTCTTTCCTGTCCAAAGACTGCAAGATAGCAGATGGCAAGCTGAAAATTTACCAGCTTGCAAATGGACATCTCTTACCTGCAAAACTCAAAGGAAGCTGTTGAAGTGGTTTTCAGGAATGGAAATATGGTAGGATGATGGGAGATGGCTATATGATAGGTGAAGAGATGAAAGCAGCAGCTTATCATTAAAAAAGGATGTTGGCATTTGTAAGGGTAACTTTCTGGGAGAGGCAGGAGACACCAACAGAGCCTTGCTCACAGCAAGCAAACTCCAGCCAGCTACTCGAGTGGCAAGTGGCATCCTCCACAGTGAAAGTGGCTGCCTGGCACTCAGGAATGACTGCACTTGTAGGCAGAGCTTTGCAGCTTCACAAAGATCACAAAACCCTTCAGTTAGAAAGAAAGAAAAAAAAAAAAAAAAAAAAGGACACAGCAACATAAAGACAACATTCAGGTAATGATGATGGCTACTCCATGCACAGGAGAACTGTGACCAGGCTGATGTCCAGGGAGGCAGCAGTGTAACTTTTTTGACACGTGTTTTTTCTCTCTGGGTGTCAGCAAGTGAGGTGGGGAAACCATCTTATTGTCAGTTTCTGTACCAAAGGGAGAAGGGTCAAAGATCAGCTCTCATTGCTTCTTTTCCTGGCAGAGCGAGATCCGATATGTGGACAGAAGTGCTATTGTTGAGTGGGATATAATTGCTTCCAATGGCATAATCCACATCATTTCAGAGCCTTTAAAGGCTCCATCAGAACCTGTAAGTGCATAGTGATTTAGGTTTCTGGGGTGGTGAGAGGTAACTGACTTATCTTACTCTAACTCATTGCTGACATTCATATATTCCCAGTTTCCCTAACATATATGCAGCTTTCAGCTTAAAAGGTTACTTTCAAAGAGAATTAGAAGTTGAAAACAAGGTACCAAAATTACAAGATACAAGATACCAAAAATTTGTCTGAGCAATTTCTTCCCACAGTTATAAATATGTTTTCTTTATATGAAATAATGGAGCTCATGTCCGTAACAGAGATTTTTAAAAGCTCCATTTTAGTTCTTCCACTTTCAAGCTTTTAAGGCACCTTGTTTACTCTTGCCTTGGCATTCATTCCTATCCAAAACTATATTTTGAAAAGAGGTATCTTTTGCCTGCATGAATTCCTGCAAATTTCCCAGTTATCCAGTTGCCTCCTTGGTCCACAAGGTTTAGTAATGGGCTTGGCAGTGCTGGGTGAACAACTGGACTCAATCATTTATTGCAGCATAAACTGTTCTGTGATCATATCAAAAGGCCACATTCAAATGTCTCTAGGGAACACTCACCAGGAAACACAAGCACAAGAACAGCTCAGGACCAGAGCACATCTCAAAGGGACACTGCACGTGCTTGGGTGCTGTAAGCTGACCAGTGCCCACCCATAGCTCACTCACCCTCTCCCTTGCTTCCAGGCTCCTCTCCATGCCAGCACTGGGACAGGAATATTCTTTGGCATCTGTCTAGTTACTGGAATTGTGGCTCTTATTGGATATTCTTACCTCAGGTTCAGGAAGAAAGACATTGGCTTCCAGCACTTCAAGGTAGGTTGCTGGTTGGAACACAAAGCAGGGGGGGACAACTGCACTTCCCAAATTCATGACTTGCAGTTTCTCCATACATTTGGTTAAGCTAGAAACATTCCTGATCACTTCACTTGAGCTGTTCAGACTGAGACACAGACAAAGTGGGGAAGGCTCACATGCTTGCCTTGGACATGAGTTTACATTTGCCCCAGACCTCTCCACCCAAGTGTCTGCTCACACAGACACTTGCAACACTGAGGACTGGCCCAAAGCTGATTTAACTGCACCACAGCAGTGCAGAAGTCCTTGCCTCCCCAGAAAGCTCACCCTTAGGGAAGCGAGGAATTACAACCACTGAAAAGGCACCTGTTCTCCTCCTGCATTACTATCAATTTTGTTGTTCTGGAGGTTGAAACATTTCATAGGAAAAAGGCCAGATCCAACAGACAAACAAACTGAAATGCCTGTAGGATTGAAAAGTGCAGGCTTTCATACTGATGCACTTTCATGCTTGATTTCTCTTAACTAATTTTGCTAGCAACACAAAGATGCAAGACCAGTCAGCAACAACTAAGCTACAGAGATGAGGGATGAGGAAAAAAATGTTACAAGATACACAAAAACATACCCAAAAGAAAGTCTACCTAGAAGTGAACAGAAAACCCTTCCTGTTCTAGTCCCTGCATGTAATGTGAATAATCTTGTAGAAACAAAACACAGTAGCCAAGAGCCAGAGGAAACACTTATATTTTTAAACAGTTTAAAAGAGAGCCCTCAGGACTAACCAAGTACTTTTTACCCCAAGCACTATTTCAGGGCCACCCTTACTCTCCCATTCTTTGCTGAGGCTTAAAAATAAGAAGGGAGGGGAAAAGAGATACCAGTGTTAAGTGACCTGAGATAAAAAAACAACCAAAACCACAGTTCATGCCCAGAGACAGATTTAGACAATAAAGCCAGTTGAATCACAACACTGCACCAGCTGGTAGAGAGGCTCAAGTGTCCCACTTAATGCACTGGGGGAAGAGGAAGAAATTTAAGCAAGTTTGTGTGCTTTTGTGCAGTCAAAGGATGACACTGACATAACATCACTGGACAAGTCACAGCCTTCAAATATCACCAACCCCTCATATGAAAGTTCTTCAACACTGACTTCACCAGAACCTGCTTATGATCTTTTCTCAGTAAGTTCACCTTTTTTGATTTGAGATTGAGACACTACTAATATAATGGTAAAAGGGAATTGCTTTATAAAAGAAAAATTTCAAGTTGGAAAAGAAAAATTAATTCAAGAAACCAGCATTTGAGTTCCTGGCTTCCCTGTCTCCCCTCTGCTCTAAACTGGTTTGCCTCACCTGTAGTAAAATTGAAGCTGTGGTCTCAAGGCCATCTTCAAAGACAGCTGAATTAAACTGGACTTCAAATTACGCTGGATGACAGTGACACATCCATAAAAACTTCTAATTTTGTCTTCATGTCTCCTTGGTACAAATGCAGCTGAGAGCCATGCTAGCACTCTAAAGAATCTGAAACCCAGCAGGGAGGGGGCTGGGAATCCAGGGAAGGAAAGATTGCACCCTCATGTACATGCAGAGTCTAAAATCAAAATGCACCATTTTGCATCCAGTAAAAGGACTTGTTTGGTGCAAAAATGTCAGGTGCCAACTCTGACATCTGTATGGACAAATTTGCCAAAATGTTACTTTTGTTTCTTAATGCAGTGTTCAAGTCTGATTTTCTTTTTATTCTATTTTATAGGATTCAGATGACCAGCAGCTTGTGATGAGTGGTCCTTATGATCAGAATTAAAAACTGAATTTGGTATTAGTCATCTAATAAACATTTTTTATTTACATTTACTGTGAAATAAAGACCACCTACATTACAGGGAATAAAATCTTGTTACAAATTAAAACCCAAAAGAGCACAGCTTTGTTTAAGATGCCTTCTATATAGCTCACAGAGATACCAGCTTCAGAAGTGTTGGCTGAATCTGAGCAGTACCAACTATGAGTGCTAAAATCAAAACTGAGTCTCAACTAACCTACCCAGAAGCAGACACCTCTCTGGGAAAAGCAGTTGATTTTCACCCACCTGCTATTTAACTGCTTTTATTTTTCTTCACAGACTAAAATGGCTACAAACACACAGGGCTGCTAACTTGGCAAATATCCTAAATTTTCTAGTACTCCAGGCCTGTGCTTTCATTTTGGCTCAGTTACAATTAGAACAGGCAAGTGTGAAATGGAACATGTGATAAACTTCTATTTTTAAACTGAGGGGATTTTTTGGCTGGTATACTTTCCTGTTAGATAGTAAGCAGCAGGAAACACAGCCATCCTGACTGTCCCCCTTGCCTGCTCTAGCTTCTCTGTCTTTCCTCGACCTTGGCTTGGTGTTTGCTTTACATCTCACCTCACTGTCCAAAGGGAAGCAGTAACTGAAGCAGCTTTAGTAAGAAATGCAGCTGATATGAAAGCATCCAAATGAACTATTTTTGGGAAAAGTGGACTATGAACATCCCCCTGCCATGCAATGTCTACATTCAGTTTTTCAGGTCTGAGAGGAGCAGCAGCAGCTGCTCCTTCACACACTGTGTTTTTACCAAGCACAGCAGCAACAGCTGCCACTGTCACCACACACCATTAGAGATGGCTCAAACTTGAGTTTGATTCAGTGTCACCTCCTTCCATCAAAATATTAAATATCATAATGGCAACATGAGAATATGAAAGAAACCACAAAACAGCAAGAAAGAAAGGTTTTTTTTCTGGCAGCAGTAACATCCCCCCAGTCTATAGGGGCAGGAGGGAAGTGCAGGAAAACTTTAGTTACCTCTGGGAACTACTCCAGGAGGCATTCTCTCAAAAGAAGGCAGGGGGCAAATCCAGTGTTGTTGATGAAGCTATCAAGAACAATGAAGGGAATATAACATGTAAATACACATTCATCTGAATGAAACAAACAGACAGTCAATTTCCTTCCCCTGTCCCCCTACACAAGCCTGCTAGTTTTCACAGACTTCAGAAAATTTAGAACACAAACACACTGAAACACACACATTCAAGAGTTTTCCCCACAGAATTTTGCAATCCATAGAACTCATGTTCTTTCCTTCTCCCCAGTCAATCAAAATATTAAGGCTCATAGAGACAAGAAGATAAAGTCCAAGCATTTATTTTTTGTAATAATCATTAAATATTTTTATCACCAAAAAAAAAAAAAAAAGCTCCACAATTCATTAATCTCTTTTTTTTACTGATAGGCTATTGAGCTCTGTGTTTTTGATAGACCAGAACAAAAACTTTTTCTTGCTTTGGTGTTCAAATGAACCATACTCCCAAAATTAGTACAGAGACACTGCCCATTAAACATGCCTAAAAATCTCTTTGAAATCAGTAGCATAAGGTTAAAATGAGCAATGCAGAGAGTGTCAAGGTGAAATCATTAAAAAAATGCAAGACATTTTTAAAAGTTACAAAGCAGCACTTTAGCACTGAAAAATAAATAATACATTTGAATATTCTCACTTAAATTTATATTATATATAGTTATTTTAAAGAAATACAATCCTTCAATAACTAACTTTTTTCATGCAACACTGTCTATTTCAACAAGTCATGCAATATAAACAATATTTTACTTCAGCTGGCTGTTGCAACACAGCTTGGTAGAGAAGTTTGATTTCTAACTTAAGACAAAGGAAGGGTGAGAGAAGAAAATTTTGAAACAAAACATGCATTTTGTGCATAATATAACCATCCAAGCCAATTAAACTGTTCCTGCTTAACACAGGATGAAAGTACAGTGGTTTGGGTGGGTCTTTTTTGATAGAGTGCATTGAAATCTCTGGAGCATGAGAGGTGCTACACACACATATCACCAAGTTCAGTTGAAGCTGAGCATCAGGATAAAGAACTGAAGGCAAATTAGGATATTTCCATCTTTGTATTTAATTATCAATTTATGCTAAATATTTCTTGCACAGCCCCACCAAGTCAACTCCTGATGCAGTCAAACTAACTTCCTGCAACATGTTATCTTTTTATTCCAGCAAAACCATCAGGACAGTTAGATGAACTTACTCATTTCAAGTATATTCATCTGTTTAAACACAGGGGTGTTTAAATCACACACTTCAGTCAAGTTTGAAATAGGACTATAGGAAAATCATAAAATCTAAACCACCTCTGAGAACTTCATACTGATTTCAAGCATACAGGAAAACTACTTACAAAACTGTGCAAGCTAAATTACAGTACATTCTTTACTTTGCAAACATGCTTTTAAAAACATGAAATATACCGTATATGAAATTCAATCCAGGTACTTGCACATACAGACAGGTTAAAAAACAAACAAACCAAACCAGAAAACTTTTGGTCAACAAAAGTTTGTTTGCCTGCAATCATAATAGAAAGCAAGTGATATCCCAAAATGAATACCAAATGCTATATGTTTTGTTAATCACATGCTTTTAAAAACCAAGCCTTTAATAACTAAAATTTGAAATTATTAATTATATTATGCCTTCTAAAGTGGCTGGGGTGGGAAGCACCACTTTAAAAAACAAACATTTCCTTTGGATTCAGAGAAAGGAAACAATTCTTATTTAAAAACAACTATATAGCAGTTCTATAAAGTGCCTCTTTGAGGAAATACATCAACAGATGTTTTCCTTGTGCAAAATAGACATTTTTCAGCTCAAATCTTTGAAACACATATGCTACCCAGAGTTTGTGTTCATGCATTACTTTCAATATCAGTAATTCAATAAAACTAATCTATACAAAAACTATTTTTCTTTATTCAAAATGTGTACCACTCCTAATTTAGCTTTCAGGGCTTGAGCTACAAACATGTCATCAGAAAACTCTGGGCTTCTCATTTCTTAATTCTTCCTCTAAGTCCTTTTCCCATTGTGCGTGTTTACTTTTGACTCCAGAAGTCCATTACCGAAGGCTATATGAAATATATTCTCTCCTAGGGAACAGCAAAGCCACAATGCATACCACTGGAATAAGACACTGTTAAAATCTTTAAAAGCAGCATTTAGGATCAAACTAAAGCTTGATAGAGATCTGTCTGCACTTCAAAATGCAAAACCTCTTGAAACTACTATTATTGGAGAGTGGATACTTGAAGTGTTCTGAAACTCAACAAAAAAAGGTACCTAAAAGGTAAGAGAAGGAAGCTGAAGCAGCCCAAGCTACTTTCAGTTTTAGGCTCAGTCCACCTGCAGCCAAGCAGAGACATGGCAAGAACAGAAACTGCACAGACAGGAGAAAGATCCAGTGCAGCAGAGCCAGGACACTCCAGCCCTTGGCATCTCACAGGTAAGGCTCCGTCTGTAGCAGCAAGGAAGGGTAAAAAGTGTGATCATCCCTCTCAGCCGCACCCTGAGCTGGTTACTAACTTGTATCACTGAATTACTAATACTGGATTTAAGCTCTTCCGTGACAAGATCCATTACAGGCTCCAGCTGGAGTGCAGAGAAGGGCCAGAAGAGTGAGTCCTGGTATTTTTCTTTGTAAACCACAAGGCTGCAGATCAAAGTTTTCAATGAACAAGCTAAAACAACCACCCCAGAAGAGCAGCAGTCCTCACTCTCAGATGTGCCCTCCCTCCTGGCCCACTACTAGTTTGGCAGTCCATCATCTCTTCTGTGTGTAAGAGGAGTTTTCATATGACTGAGCAGGAGAAGAGAAAAACAGGTACAAAGCTTATGAGAATAAAGTATGAAATACATATAAACCAAGGTAACAGATTTAAGTGACTTAAAATACAGGTACATTCAAGAAAACCAACAGATATTTGTCCATTTTGGAGAGAAGCCACCAAGAGTTCATTTGATCTGAACTGTCTCTTGTAGGAAAGGTATTCTGAATGTACCAGTGCACAGCTGGTCTGACCAGCCAGGAAGTTCATGCTGCAAAGGAGTCCTTCTTGGATAAAATGTATAGTCAGGTTCGTAGTTCAAGAGACAGCTCAGGGATGCCATGTAGATATCTGCAAATCTAGAGAGCCGTCTCAGGAAGTAAGTTGGATTCTCATCAGTTCTGAATATGCTTCCAAACTGGGCATTGAAGAAGTTCCTGTTCATCTCCCTGTCCCCCAAAAAGAGAAAACAAAGACAACGAAGTGAACAGACCTGCACACATCTCTTCACCAGCTGGCATCCATAACCTGAAGCAAGCAGATCCTAAAACCTGTTCTATGCATTATTCTCTTGCCATTGTTCTTCAAAACATTAAAATACGCCACAGAAGTTTTTCACCTCTTGCACATATAAAAGCCAGGTCTAGAAATCACAGCTGTGAAGAGCTTCGCACATCTCCCACTAGAGATATGTTGCTTCTGACATCAGAAACATGACATCTCAATTCCTTCTTTTCTAGGAATTGTGAAAGAATATTTTTGCCTTTATCTAAATATTAATGACATCCAATGTTCCAAAGATAAAAGACTTCTTAAGAAAAGGCAAAGATTTGGCTTAATATAAACAAAAAGCTTAAACACGTTTTGGAATTAAGTTCTGGGAAATAAGTCACTGCCAAGTATCATTCCCATTTCATTTATTCCCACATTTCTGGAGAAGGCTGCTGGTAGTACTGACCTTGAAAACTGTGCACTTCACACCCCCTGCATTCAGGGATTTCTCCTTCATGATAACAGATTATTAAGACTTCTAGCCCTATTACCTAACTTCATGATAAATCCATGCTAAATCCAACCTAGCACAGAGCTCAGTTTCTGTGTATTCTAAGATGTGTTACACACAATCTGCAGAAATCATGTAAAAAACCTGGAAAAGTGACCTAAGCCTTGCCAAAGAAATACAGTTTTTATTCATGCAGAAGCTGTGTAATCAACAGTGACAGCTGAACACAGAGGGACAGAAGAATCAAAATGAGAGGGAAATAGATTTGATGTAATGTTACCTTTTCACACAGAAAAGTCACATCCGTTCTAAAGACAGGGAACAGGCAAAAGGGTCCATATGTACAAAGTGTCAGAGGGAAGAAGAGCTGCATAATAGACAAGTAGAATATAGCTCCAAAAATATTTTATAATATCTGTAACTACCAGGGGATATAAACCAGAGATGCAAAGAAATTGCAAAGAAACCTATGGAAGATACTGCTTAGAACCCTTGGCTAGGGCTAGCAAAGCATACTGCAAAGTCTTCATGCCCTGTGTCTTACCTCATTTCCTTTCTTTCCTTCTTCCATTCTTCTAAAATCATTTGGGAATCAGGATCACGGTGAACCTAAAACAAAGTATGGATAACTTGTAACTAAGGATAACTCTGTAAATAAACATTTATATTAATAAACCCTTATCAGCTAACAGGACATGAGCAATAATTCAGAGATCAGTATACAGAACTTATCCACGTTATCCATTTTAAACAACCAAAAGCAGGAATTGATCAAGGCTGACCAATGGAGAAAGGGGACAAGATGTTGAGAAAACTCCTATTAACTAACCACACAAATAATTGCATTTATCTGCAGCCCAACACCTCAGCGAGCCTGAAAGCACTTGCAAACATCAATGTCCAGCCTTTAGAAACTTGGCTGGATCCCTCTGGCTCTCCAGTGCTGACTGCACACACACACAGAGCACAAACCTGCATGTGTTCCAATAATCCTGTCAAGGTTTGCAGCCAGGTCATGGTTTGAATGTACTTCTCTGTGTTCATGATTTTAATCTCCGATCGTAACTCTGGAATAATCGCACCAGTGCGCCAGCCATGCTTCAGGGTCAAGTCCTGTTTACCAAGAATTACAAAATACAGATATTAGTTTTAAAAAGAACTACTTAAAAGAATCTGACTATTGTTTATCCCAAAGCAGCACTAATTTAATTGGTTTTTATGTACAAACAGAAGTATTAAACAGTGGGACATACTGTGCCAATGGAAAATAGAATTTAGATTAAGCATCAAATCCTACATTTTTTAAGAGACATGAAGAACACATAAGCACTTGCAAATAAACACTAATTCATTAGGTTTAAAACAAACAGCAGGAAATGCCTCTGTAGAGGTATTTGAGATTTGTGCTGTTTACCCACACACCCAGCTGACAGAAGGCTACAACCAGGAGCCCCAGCTATTCAAGCTGCTCCTGACAGGTACAACACAAGGCAGCTGCCACCTGTGCTCTTGTTTCCATTGTGCCACAGTGGAACAGAGCTGCATCCTCCTCTTGGCCCTCAGTCTTCTGAAGCACCCAATGTTATTGTTCTTTTTAAAAGCAGACGGAGGGAACAATGTTAACATCTGCTGCTGCTGAAACATGTTACAAAAGCTTGGAGTGGAAAAGTCACATCCAGGCATTCGTAAGGAATCAATTACAAAAGAGCCAAGTGGTGGTCACCTACCCTAAAGTAACAATTAACAGAGCATTTGCTCATACAGTGGCAGAAAAAAAATAAATCCTGGAGAGTGGGGATACAAATCAGAGCAAGATCTTGGGAAGAACATTCACAATTAGTGACAGGAAGATTGCCTCCTGCATTCAAAACAGAAGTTCATTCAGCTGTCATCCAAGTCAGGCATATCCTGTACATTTGGATATCTGTGTTTACTCTCTAGTACATCTGACACAATCAGTATCTGGATCAGGAATACAACCTCACACATTCCTGACCACAGTTAGTAAACAACTTAAATGCTACAAGTCAGGTGGAAAATATGGTTGGCATTTTACAGCACCAAGGCTCTTTGCTGAAAAAAAAAAAAAAAAAGCAACATGGCTTAACTACCAAATTTTGTTGTATTTTAAAATCTCAAATGAAAGTATGCTACATTGAAAAACTGGGGAGGAAGAGAGGAAAACTAACAGAAAGCCTCATCTTTTCTCTGATTTTAGGAAAGCAAACAACTTACTGCCAAGTCACTGTATATGTGGTCACCAAAGTAGAGAACCTTAGAGCCCCTCCAGCCAGTAAGCTTCAAAAATTCATACAAGTTACCCTGCAGAAATAATGACATGGACATCATAGCAGCATGTGACTTACACCTTCACAGGCACAAAAAAGGAACTTAGTACACCACTAAAGATATTTCATATCATGAATCTTGTCCTCAGTTTATACACTATGAATCCCAAATTTTACAGGTGATTTCAGTGACAGTAGCACTTCAAGAGACAAGGACATACAGTATCAACAAAGAATTTGTGCAACTTCAGACATTAAAATAACTCTCTTAAAGAATGCATCTCCATTTTAGAAACCTTTATATCCAAAGAAGCTTGGAATTCTAGGAAATAGGTACAAAATTTCAACAGAAAGAGTCTATTGAAAGCATACCTGTTTGTAAATCTGGCCTTTCTGCAGCTTGTGAATCTTGTCCCAGAGCAAGACTCCCCTTTCATTCACCTTCCGAAATGGTCTAGAATAGATATGCAATTGTTGTGTTGCTGTAGGAATCTTGACACTTCTTAGGAAATTAAAGTATTAGCATTAAAAATATTCATCTCTCAAAAAGAAAAAAAATACCTCTAGCATCTGAATTTTGTAAGAGAAAAAGCAAAACTCCAAAACTTCCACTTTAACCAGTGAAAAGCAATGTAACTTTCCAGAATATCTATGACATTTATAAACACAGTTTGAGAACAACTGCTGAGAAGTAAGGCAGGGACCCCAGGCAGAAGGGAAGAAACAGCATGAGCTGTCTGCCACTAAGGAGGAGAGAACACAAAAAAACAGAGGTGTAAGAATCTTGCCCAATCCCTCAGTTTGCACACCCGGACAACTGAAGATGAGAGAGCACAAGACTGGGGCCAAGACATATACCTAATGATCTTTTTAAAATTAAATGCAAAAAGTAAAGGGAAAATAATCCCACCTCTCTCTATCTCACTTTCAAATCACAAGCACACATAAAGGAACAGGTCTTTTTCAAGGGTAAAAGTAGGGCATACACATTAGAGATGTGTTTACTTAATCACAACTAGTCCAAATATTCCAGTCTGTCAGCCAGCCAGATGTCTTTTAAATATCATGTGCAATGAAAAAAAAAAAAAAAAAAAAAAAAAAAACAGAAGCAATGGAAGACATTTCCAGATAAGGGTCTGATTTGAAAGGCATCGAGATTTCTCAGGTTTGTTAGGAAAGAAGCACACTTCACCAACATGCAAATAAGCAGTTAAAAACTGCTTCTGTGGCCCTAAGTCACTCCAGTACACCTGTGACAGCTCCTAGAACTTTCTTAGGCAAGAAAGGGTAAATATTTAGACTTCAGCATTGGGTGTTGCTGCATTTTGTAATGACCTTACCCAGGATTTCATCAAATATGATTTCATTTAACATTGCAGCCAAACGAAAATATTTCCTAACACACTCTGTAGCCTTATATGGAAGAGCTGCTTGAATCATTCTTTACTGACTAAACACCCACCTTCGCTTATCGTTGAAAAAGTTTGGTTTTTCAGCCTGGACAATGACCACATCAAAGAGATCCCTCCAGTCCTTGCCAACGATAAATTTCATGCCTTTGTCCCTAAAAAGGACAGAGGGATATTAACAATGAAGTGTAGCAAAGTGCAGTTGCCTGTGCAATAAAATGAATTGTACTAGAGAACCTCATTTTCCCCATCCTCTAAGAATGCACAGTTAAACAGCAAACAGCTGCTCACTTACACAAAGCTGCTGGGACTGTTTGTGATGAGAAACATCTTCTTGCCATGATCAGCCAGCTTTGCTAACACTGCACGAGTTTGTTCAGCATAGCAGATGTATTTCTCTGTGAGGATTAGGAAAACACAGCATTAATTGAGAAAATTCTCATGAAAAAGTTTGTATGCATTCAACCAAGAGGTCAGAACACAAAGTTATACTTAAATACTACTTTGACAAGTGGGAATGTCTTTCAAACTTTAAAAATTCAGAATTTGTAATCTTTAAATATGGAAGCCAGAAAAATCATATACTATCAGTAAGAAAAGCTTTGATAGATTACGCCATTAGTACTTACCAATATCTGCTTCAATTGCTCTGTACATTATTCCTTTGATGTGAACATCCCTGATTGAATCCTGTGAGGAAAGCAGTGAGTAGTAAAGAACTTCATCTTTTCAAGTGTTCACCAAATAACAGTAGTAATTTGTTTTTAAAACAGCTCCTTTCTTAACACTTCCAATTTTACAGAAATGCCATGTAATGTTCAATATAATTATATATATGTATGTATGTGTATATATACGTATGTGTGTATGTATGTGTATGTATATATGTGTATATATATGGTGTCACCACTAGATAAAGACTAAGCTTGTATTCTGAGAAATTAACTTCATAATTTTGGCAAGTACAAAACTATATAGCAGAGAGGCTCTTTTACATAACTGTGAAAGGTTGCTCAGGAGGGTGAAGTGGGGTGAAAGCCCTCTGCAGAACAGAGTCATCACAGATTTCCAGTGACCTTTGGAGCAGAGCACATTCCTTTCCCCTTACAAAAAAAGAAGTTGTACATCTGACAGATTATAGATTACAATCACTGACAAATGCCCTGATTATTTACATAAGAAATTTATGAATAGATGAAAGAAGTTAAGTGTTCGAACAAAGTACTTATAAGGCGCTCTGGAGGCATTTGACTGCTCTCCTGAGCCAGCTCTGCACGAGACAGCTGTGTTTAGAACAGTGATAGTGCCATTTTGGTGCTTACACAGGGTATGTCTTCAAAATTCTCAAGAATTACTACTACAGGGTTTCCAAAATGCTTGTCATGTTGAATAGTACAGAAATTTCTCTACATGCTTCAGAGAAACCACAAGAATTGGCCTTCTCTATGTTACATAACCATGACATATAATTATCTCCTCTGCAGGGCACATGCTGAGGAATCGAGAGGGTCAAATTACTATAGACTGGTACTAGAGCTTATCTGAAGGAGGAAACAGGGAAAATAGATAGCTCAAAAGTATGAGATAGCAAATGATTGTACACTAGCCAAAATGAAAGCTCTAAACTGGAATTCCCTATAGCCTCTTACATTCCCTATAACCTAGCTAACCCCTGATAGTGAGAAAAAAAGATACGTTCAACAACAATCAAAAGAACTTTTATCACCTTACAAGATGATCTTGACTTTCCCCCTACTCACCCCTCAAACCTAGAAAGAGCAAAAGGCTTAGAATGTCAGCTTCCAAATTTCAATTTCAGTTTATTATTTTCCAAGCTCTACCTTAATTTTACTTACGTTTTACAGTTGTATACCCATAATTACTCCATAAAAAACTAAAGTGAGGTATTTCACTGAGGCTAGCACAACAGATGAAAGCTTCCTGAAGTGCTCACAGAGAAGACACACAAAAATATACAAGTTTATCTAAATCTTCAAAGATTGACATCTACCTTGACATCTTTGTACAGATGAACAGGTTCATAGTCTATGTTGTTTTTCAGAAAATATTCATTCACACAAGAAAGGAGTGTCATTTCTGGCAAGGAGAATATATCCATGAATTGCTTCATTGTATTTCCTTGTGAGCTCTACAGAGATGGGAAGAAAAGAAAAGAAAAGAAAAAACAAAGTCAGGCATTTCCCAGATTAGACACTTCAGCTTAGTTGCAGATATTCAGCTTTTGCCATCCCTCTTCACATGGCTAAAGATTGTTTTTCAACTAACACCTTCAATAAAGTTATCTCCAACAAAAGTGTTGTGATTAGTTCTTCAAATGAATCCAAATCATTACTCTTAAGAGTGGTATTTTAATTCATAAAAACAGGACAGTGCTCAGTTAAAAGTCAAGAGAAGGCCTTCACTATAAGTCTGCACATCTGCAAACAAGAGGCATTGATGAGGGATGGAGGTTTTCTTAGCTTGGTGGGTTCTTTAGTAACTGGAATACTAATTAGGATTGCAAAACAATTTACCTCCTTGAAATGAGATCATAAAAAGATGTAAGGATCTACAATAACTAGCACAGAAACAGAGGAAGAGATTTCTAGTCTGCAAAAGCTGTAACAATAGTCATGTTTCACAGAAGTAGAGAATCTCATTATATAACAGCAAATACAGCCCAAATACCTCTCAGTAAGAAGGGAAGTAAAGCAAGAAGCTCAGGACCAGAGTAACAAAGAGCAGAGGTTGCAAGGGACTGCTGGAAATCATCTTGTCCAAGCCCCCTGCTCAAGCAAGAAGTTTCATCTTTTATCACTCATCTTTTGTCAAATCCTCTTACTTTGACTCTGCCAGTTTGCATGCAGGAGTTGCCACCATATATTTACTTGCTGCTATACCATCAGACCTAGCTAAGCCATCAGACCACCAGGAAAAAGTAAAGTACATGAACCAGATATGGTTCATTTGCCAGCCTTTATCAGATTCTGTGTGCAACACTGAGCATGTCACTTGATTTTCTGTGTTCCACCACTCTGTCTGTATGACTTGGTAAGGGAACAGTCAGAGAATAAACTACACCGAGCAGGAGAGAGAAAAGTAATTTGTCACTTTAGATGGCAAACTTCACATATAGCACTAAAGTCAATAATATAGTGAGAAAATATAACTGCTAGTTATATAATGAGAACAAAATTTAAACACCACTACCCTCATGCCAAAAAACCCTCACTCAGTTTTAAAGACCGATTTGTGGTTTTACCTTTCCATAAAAGTCACTCATCTGCTCTAAAGGGACATGGGAACCATCATACATTGCAATGACTTCTTCATCTGGGACAACACTGAGGCCTCTGGAAAAAAACACTAGCTTTAGTTCAAAAGTCAGATTAAAATTTTCAAGTAATCACCAAACCCTGACAGATTAACACTTAGATCTGGATCTTATTAAAACCCTAATAATGTCAGAGGAACATTTTTGGTTTTAAGTTAAAACATCATATTTCCTTACCAAACAAGTAACATTTTAACAGGCTCATGCACACAAAACACATTTCAATTTTAAGTCCTTTCTACTTTCTTATGGGAAAAGAATTTATTAGTGTCCATTAAAGCTATGCCTCAAGGGTTTTTTTTAAGAAGTGGTTAGAACTTCCAGTTTCTTAACACAAAGTAATTCCTCATGCTGCCTTTTCTTTTATACAGCACTGATTATATGATAGTGTTTAAATCAGATTATTTTGCAGCATGACCTTGAAGATTTAAGAGAGTGAAAAATATACACAACCTTTAACTAAATAAGAATTTATTTTTAACTGTATGAACAGCTCAGTTTCCCAAAATTTAAAACTACTTGAAGGATGGTTGATAATTAAAACATTCAAATAAAACAACAAGGAGATAACATTTCCCCAGAGTTTATCAACTATTAAGAGAGTACAGGCTTTAGTTTGGTTTTGAATGTTTGCAGCATCAAGCATCTTGCACTAAAGCATCTAAATGACTGCAGGCATGCAAACATCCTCACCAGAGGCCACAGAAGTATTGATATTGTACTCAGGATTAAAAAAAAACACTAATGCAAAATAGATCACCTGGTCTCCTTTTTTCCAAACCTACTTATGGTGTTTTGCAGCCTTTTAAAACAGACAATTATTTCAGTGCCTCCCTTCCTTGGTCTGACCAAGAAGAGTTGCCAGGCACTAAAATAAAAATAAATTAATTCACATGCCTAGTGCTTTCAGTGCTTAGAGTCCACACCAGCTTTGCAGTGGAAAGGCATGATACATGAACTTCCTCAGGGATTCTCTGGTGGCAGAATCCCACATTAACCAGCTCCTTTACTGCACTTCTGTCCACACCCCAATTGGGACACAGCTCTGAGCTGTTGCTGGCAGAACTCCAGCATTCAAGTCAGTCTTGTGCACCAACAGGGCAGATAATACTTGGGGTTTGTAACATACAGAGTTCAGCATCACTCCCTCCACAGCAGCAAGCACAAAGAAATGCAACCAAAATATAAACCAGATACCAAGTAACACCATCAGAATTGAGGAGGTACCTTCTGGTCTGCAGAGAGCTGTGCCAGGTGCTATTTGAATACTGCTAGAGAAAACACTTGTGCATCAGCAGCTACTTAAGCATAGATCAACAGAGGACAATGTGAAAACCACAGTGGAGAGATGACTGCCCAGGTAAAGCTGTAGATTACTTCTACTATAAGCCTCACAGTCCTGACAGTTCACAGTGCAGCTCTATAACCACACATCATCTTGACATCAGCTCTCACAGCCTTCCAGCCTTTCTTTTCTTCCCCTCATCCCTGTACAGGTGTTTGAGGAAACAGCATGAAGGTCTGATGCAAACCATCATTTCCAGGTCACACCCTCTTTTGGACCCAATTTTGGGTGTTTTGTCCTCATGGTGGGTGGTGGAACACAACTAAGAGCGCAACAGAATAAACCTGGGTAAAAGTCTTTTTGTCCAATGACTTTAAGAAAGGTGGCCTGGCTTCTTGTGTAATTCAAAGTCTGGTACCTAGTGTGGTGCAAGTTTGATTTGGTTGATTTGGTCCAAACTTAAAGGCTCTATGCAAACACAGCAGGACCTCTCAAGTGTCTCCACAACCACACCAAAGTCACGTTATCAGGTACCCTGTGACAATTATTTACATAGAAAGCAACAGCAGAGAAGTCATCAGGGTATTTTTAGATGTCTTTCAGCACAATTTAACAGCCGGAAACAAAGTGAGTCAGCACTATGTGATCAACCAGCCTGCCAATTCTCCCAGGGCTGATCTGGGGAATCAGCTGTGCTGGATCAGGCAGTGGATGTGTACACATCTGTGTGTACACACAGAGATAGATGCAAAGAAAACCCCTTAAAGCATGGTTGCAACGCTCATTCATGTCTGTGGTCACCAGGGCACAGGTCCTAGTAAGAATCCAAGCTGTATACTAATAAATGCAGTTAAAAGACAAAAAAAGTAAAAGCATGTATTGCTATTACAAAGAAAAAAATAACTTTACCCACCTGTAAACTGTTCCCAGCTGAATATAATGAAAAGCATCGATCTTCATTAATAATGCCTTGCAAGCCAAAAAAAAAAGGAACAGTTTTTATCACTTCCAACTATTTGACATGAAATTACAAAAGTCAAAGCAATTTTATCTACAACCATTCTGCCTCAAGAACACCTGAGCACTCTCCTTGAAACTTACTTCACAGCTTCCAAAATACTTTTATCAATGACTTTTACCTAGTTTTGTCCTGTTGCACCCTAAGTTGGCTTGCCCCACCCACCATAACGACAAAATGCCCATAACATGTTCAACTTAAGAGCCATTTTTAAAAATATTATTCTTATTGATGATGTTAGTAATAATAACAGTAATAGTAATAATAAAGATTGCTATTAAAGAGAAAAACATGAAAAAAAATCCTTACACACCAATTCAGAGTGAAAAGTTGAAAGGCTTAAAAGCTCTCTTTATTTTCTTTGGCTATGTTCTCAGCACTACATAATTCATCACAAAGTTATTTATACATACCCGGTGCACATCATAATGAAGACCTCTGATGGCAAAATTGGGATCATAATCATATTTTCTTATTTCTGCAGGATACTAAGAAAAGAGAGCAATGATTTTATTTTAAAAACATAAGCAAAACAATAAATTTTTTTTCTGCAGAATTTTAAAAGTCTACGTTTTCTGTGCTTCTCATTTGCTGTAATCATTTAGGAGAATTTTTCACAGGCTGGTGAGATTTGCAGGAACATATCTGCAAGATAAGTCAAATATTTTTCCAAAATCCAAGGCCATTGCTTTAAATCTAAGGGCATCCTGGTACCTGAAATTGGACATCCAGGTAGTCTGTAGTAATTACCTTTGAACATTAGCCTCTTGTTCAAAAAAGTTAATTTAATATATTCTTAATACATTTTAAAAAGTTCATTTAGAGATGCACATGAACTCAATGTCTGTCATGTACTCTTCCCTCAGGTTCTTTATATACAGTGTAGGGAGCTCACACCACTATATGGTGTGAGGCGTAATCTAACATTTTTCAGTACAAGCCCATTATCAGTCAACTGTAATTTTGTCCTGCTTTAAACACAGGTTGCCATGAAAAGAAATGTTAGGTGCATGTGTTGGACTAAGGCTTTTGTTCACTTGTTTTAAAAGGGTGAAATACTTCAGTAGTTTCCACAAGGCATGAGAAAACTGTAATTTCTTTAAGACACTAAAAGGCAATCTTTCATTGTCCTCCCACAGGTTACAGCAGCCTTAGAACCTGACATTATTTTTCACCTTCTCTACAACAGTCTCCATACATATATGGCTAATTTACAAGCCTCCAGGGGGAAAAGTGCATTATGCAGCTTCAACAGAGCCTCTAGCTACTTTATAAGAAACAAACTGTCATTTCCCCCCTAAAGCTCTTATCTTGCTGAAGAGGACTTGCTCTGCAACTGCTGTAGATTGCATTTGTACTGAATACAGGCATCTGCAGTTAAAGAAAACAGTCCTATCATCTCTACACTAACACATCTAGAAAACTTGGGGCATGCTACTGATCTGTATGAAGAACAGCATAAAAAGCCTACAGACAGCTTGGAAGAGGTGTAGGTTTGGTCAGGGAACACGAAGCAGAAGCACAAGGGAAATCATCAGGGAACAATACAGAATGCGATCAACTAAAAACTACCACGCACTGCACGTGCCCCAAAGCAACCACATCAAGCACGTACAATGTACAATAAATGTACAATCATTTATTTCTGACTTTATCAAATTTCTATATGCTTGACTTGCTACTTTAATTTATTCTACTAGAAAGTTGTCTTTTCAGATACATGCCAGTACGTATGAGCTTACCCTGGCACATAAATCAAAGCTTCCTTGCAAACCAAACAAAGAAATCATAAAAATGGTACTGTTTGCTTACCCCACTTTTGGTAGGGACAAATATAACTGGACTGAAACAGCAGTCCTGATAAAAAGGCACAAGGCCTGTGCATCAGGAAATAAATGAACCCAGGAACAAGAGCTTACATAGAACACCTGCTGCCACCTCTATGATCAGCATTGAATTGATGTTTATTCTCTTGGACAATTCCTTGCTTCCTACACTGCATTTTGCAATTTTTGATATATTACCTCTCACTGCCATGAGCAAAATTTGCCATCTTTTATGTTGACTGTGACAGTCATAATGGACACCATCTAGAGGGTCTTTTTCTAATGGTAAAGGTAAAAACATATATTAACAGTATAAGCAGATAAATTCCAAAAGGAGACAATTTTAATAAGCTGTCTGAAAAAGTAATTACAGCTTTGTTTAGTAGAACTCAGGAGATTTTAAGCAAGACAAACTGGAAAGCTATTGCTACCCAAATCCATTCAAATAGTAAAGGCCAAACACCATTAGAATTTTTGTCTACAAGAATTAATCTTGATTGCTACAGTAACATGGATTTTTCCCAAGAACCATGTAGCTTTATTAAAGTATATTTACACATCCCACAGAAATTGCTATCAAGACATGCCAAAATTGCAGGGGGATAAAGCTGTGTATGCTTGTAGCACCCATGAAGTTGTGTTTGCTCTTCCAAGGATATTTATAGGTGTTTATAAATAGCTCCTAACCTTTAGATTCAAATACGAAAGTAGAATAACACCACGCATTCAGATTTAGGTTGTATAAAAATACACAAGCAGCTTTATTAACATACTCCATGGACTTTTTGTCTTTTCCTTTCCTGCAAGTCCAACAGTTTAATTAATTTTGCTTCTTTTAGTCCACGGATTTTTTCCAGCCTTTATCCCACTAGTACCTTCAGTTTCCCAAGCCACCCATCTCCCCCTCCACTTCCTGACACACTTTTCCCATCCCCAAACTAGACAACAAGCAGCTCCAAACTGCCTGGATGTCAAGTGGTCACCAATGAGAGAACACTGCTTGGAGAGGCAGGAGGGCAGTGCTCTGAGCTGAACGCTTCCCTGTATCCAGGCTCTGATCACTGCACATGCTGCCCCTTCAGTCAAGTCAGCCGAAATGCCAGGTACACACAGAGCACCTCGCAAGCACTCACTGCCATCAAAGCCCTGCTGTGAAGTCCAGCTAAAAATATTTCATAAGGAAATTAATCACTGCACTCACAGCAAGGGATGAAACATAGTAATGGTAACTTTTAAGCTTCTTATTTATTAATGTGATTCCAATAAATGACAATCAGGAACAAACAACAAACCACATGCCCACATTAAAAGATAAGACAAATATAACTGTATTCCTTAACAGACTGTTCTCTGCTCAAAACTGCAGCTGAGAATAAAACAGGGCTTCTGTTGTGCATATGTAGGTGCTGTACAAAATGTGCTATAAGGGAGCCAAGCTAGGACTGAGACATGAAAAGATGATTTATGCCTCTCAGTCAAAAATTATTTATTATACCCTTTATTCATAAGTGTATTGTTATTCCATTAATTTTACTTACCCGATGCTCATTAATAAGAAGATCTCGAGCAGCATTGAATATAAGCGTGTGCAGATGTTTAGAATAAAAGACCAAGGTGTAGTCATAATCAAACCCATAAATTTCAATGTCTGACAGGCTCATTTCATTGTTTGAAAAAATAGCATCTGGATTCAGCATGTTACTCATAATTGAAGGAACCAACTCTGTGAACAGAGGAGAGGAAAAAAAGTTATACCAGCCTTGTAGCATTATTTAAGTAAAGACATAGAATTCTATTAGCAACTGCTAAATATAGAGAAATGATGGTAGAAACGATCAAACTAATTCGCACTAACCAGCTAATCCTTAACAATATGATGCTATTGAATATGCTGTCCCTAATTTGTCTTGGTGATCTGTGGTTTTTATTCCAAGTACATTTTTCTCTGCAGTCCAAGTTTGAAGAAAAAAATGTATTTTGGCATCTTGCTTATCAGAGAACACCAGACATATTTTTTTGCTAACTCCATTAACACATTTATTAATGTTTTTGAAAACTGATTTGGAGTTGAAGAATATTATTATATTATTATTACTGCTAGTCTAGGAGCCTTGTCTTCTCCTCCCATTACTTGGTCCAGCTCCTGCCCCTGAAGCAGAACTGACATTGTTCTAATTGCTTTAATTTTTGCTTCACCATTTCAAGGTTATCACATTAATCAATTTCAGCTCACACGAATAAACTATATGTGACTGTGTACATAACAACTATTACATACACATTGTTAGGCTTATTTACCTCCTAGATAATCAGAAAACCAAAAATATTCTGCTTATTTTCTACACACTCACAGAGTGTGCAAATCACTTCCATTTTTAAGGGTATGTTTCTGTTGATATTTGATGGAAAAAGTATACTGACTGAGAAATTAAAACCATGATATAATAAATAACTTTAGGACCAACACCAATGTCAGTACTAAACATTGAGAGTGTTTATATTTCTTGTTTACAAAACTTGAAAGAGCAACATTAGGAGGTTAAGCTACTCTTCTGGCAGCATAAAACATGAGCATGTTTTCGTTCGTTCCTCATATACTGTCTTTATACTCCAGACTTCCCTACCAGTGGAAAAAAACGGGGAACATTCATCTTAAATCTGTGCTTGGAAAGGTGAGTTTAAAGGGAATATGCTTTGTTTGGTTACTTTCCGTATAGGTCTAAAAGGAATTAACCAAGCTTCTCTCAAAACCTTCAGCTCTGAGGACAGATCCCTACATGCTTCACCATTGAAAACATCTCAACACGGCAGGTAGGTGTGGGGACTTCATATGCAGACATCCAAGTCTTCTAATTTTTAAGAGAGGGGGGAAAAGCAAGTTCATTGAGTTTAATTCCAAACTTCAAATAAAGCCCAGCAACCAAATCAAACGTAATTTGACATGCTACAATTAAGGCAAATATTCCTACTCTATAGAAAGGGCCATGGAGCATTCAATTAACTTAAAGTCATAAGCACAGTTTTTAATCAACTTCCAAAATCATGTTACAACACCCGTTTCTGCATTATAAAGTTTTTTTCCAAATATCAATTGTGCAGCTTGGTGAGTCAACACTTGTTTTAAAAATAAAGATATTTTTGCATCTATATATAGATAAAAAGACACTTCAGCTGAAAACTAGCTTGACTGGTGGCTGTCTGAAAAGAGACAGTATAAACAATTGGCAGCTATTAGACATTCTGGCCAGCAGGCAGCATCACAAGTGCTATAAACCTTGGGTCAAAAAACAGGAGAGCCTTGTAACTTTGTCATCTCAACATCATAACTAACTGAAATATCATATACTTGAAGCCATTGGGTGACTTAGTTGTAATGTAATAGCCTGAAATATTCTAGAAGCAGTTGCCTCATCTTTCGCCAACTCACACCCACTGACCAACTTACTTTATCACATTACCCTACCTCAGCTCTTACCTCTTAAGTATTACATGGCTGTGGTTTAGAACAAGAGAAAGTTAATTCCAAAAACAGGAAAAGAAAAAATAGATTCAAAATAAAATGCACGTCCCTTCTCCCTATCCCTTCTCTCACCCTCCAAAGCCCACAGACTTCTCTTGAGATCGCTAACATGGCTTTTAATTTCACTTCTTAAGTGCTGATGCGATTTTACATTCATAAATGCTTTGCTTGCACCCAGTGCTGTGAAGTCCCAGTTCACATTCAAGACTCCTAAGTGCAGGAAAACAATAATTTCCTTCTTTATAGGTAGAAAATGCAAGCTAAAGCATTATCCATTGCCACTACAGGACATGCTCTTCCCCATAGCATTATAGAAGACACCCTGCCTCTTTTTCTTCCAGCTTTCAGAAAAGACCACATTTTCAAACAATTATCTTGGTAATTCTCTTCCCGTTGGAGCAAGGGCAGAAACAAGCGTTTCTTCCCTAGCTTTCTGCCTGGCTGGGCTGAAGAACAGAGCTGCCCAGGGTCATGTATGTACCACGAGCATTTTATAATGCCTCACACAGTGTGCTATGATGGAACCGTACACAAAATGAAAAGTCATCCAAAACTTCACAGCATTTTAACTTTTGGGAAGAGCAGCCTATTTCAGAATAGTTGTGCATATATACAACAGTCATCAATGAGATGACATTACCAGATTCTAGATTTTCTTTCTACATTTGCTTTTCTACACACAACACACCCCCAAAACCTGCCACTTTGCCCGGCCCAAGCTGCTCTGCACCAAAGGCGCTCCGAACAGCCGCGGCCGGGCGATGGTGTGAGGGGCTCAGAACCCCTCCGAGGGGAGGATGAAGGGGCAGCCGCCCCCACAGCCCATGTCTCCGCTGTCCGGCCCCCGGGACTCAGCGCGTGAGGATCTCCCCGCGCTGCCGCTCCGGCCCTGGGCACACCACGGTAGCGCAGAGCACAGGGACGCGGGAGCCGCTGCGGGACGGAGCCGCGCCTCGGCCCCCGGACCCTTCCCGCTCCCTCACAGGCTTCGCCCTTGCTCCGCTCCCAGCCGCCACCACGGGTCCGCTCCCTCCTGAGCGGCGGCGCTCGGGCCCGCTGAGGGGGAGCCGCTCACCCTTGGTGACCCTCTTGGCCTCCTTGTAGCGCGACCACAGGTAGCTCTTCATGTCGGGCGACGGCTGCTGCTGCTGCTGCGGGGCCACGGTGCAGAGAGGAGCGGCGCCCGCGGCGGGCAGGACGCGGCCCCGCCGCCCGCCCGCGCCCGCTCTGCCCGCCGCCAGCAGCGCCCGCGCCGCCACCGCTGCCATGCTCCGCTCTCAGCCCCGCCGAGCCGCTCCGCCGCCGCCGCCGGCTGAAGTCACTTCCTCGGGCCCCGCCCCGGGCCGGGAGGCGGGCCCGGCCCCGCAGGTAGCGGCGGGAGGCAGGGCTTGACCGGACCCCTGGGCTGGGCGGGCTCGGCTGCGCCCAGAAGCGGTGCGTGAGGAGCGGAGCGCAGCCGGTGCGGCCCCGCGTCTCCCATCCGCCGTCCCGAGGAGGGAAAGCAGCGTCCCTCCATCCACCGTCACCGCCGGCAGCGTTTAATCTGCGCTGCTGAGCAAGGTCAAGGGGAGCTGCCTGGGGAACATACCCTGACCTCATGGCTCTGCTGCTCCTCAGGTCTCTGCTGTGCTCGGAGCTGCCTGGGATTCCTTCACCATAAACATCACATCAACAGCAAATATTTACTTCTCCTGCCCGCTTGCACTTCCGAAATACTATATACACCTGCTTATATCTGTAACAAAATAAGCTCAAAACACAAGGGGTAAGTAAAATAGACAGACGTTCTACTACTGTTTTGAGGCCCTCATTTCCCTGTGAAGCACTAGCGACTGATAGCTGTAGACCCTGGCAGTCTAAGAATCTGAGCCATATCTATTGTACTTGGAGAAAAAGTTAGACGATGCTTGGATGAAGAAGAACCAGACCAGACTGCTGCCACAGAGAACTGGTTACAACTCCACACACAGAAGTCCTGATGTGCTCAGAAACTTTTTACAACAAAAGGAACGTATTCTTTTTACAGTACAGTAAACATTGAATACAACTTGTTCTTATTTCAAGGAGATCTACATAACCCATTCTCACTTATGTCTGGAAGTTACTCAGCCATTATCCCCATCCATCTCAAAAAAAAAAAACCCAATCCTATACAAAACTGAAGGATTTCAGACAAAATACTACCTTTTTTTTTTTTTTTAACAAAGAATGACTCTCACCTTGTTTTTACAGGCAAAACCACAACAAACTGAAAGAAAAATAATGAACTTTGGATTTCAAAGTGTCTGTCAGTAGCTATGTGTTCTGTACTTCCAACCAAGGCTAAGTTTTTGACCGACAGTACAATTATTACAATTGAGACTGCCAAAAGTCTGATATGCTAAGGATTTCCCAGGCTTAGTTATTGTGGAGACCAGACACAGCTTTCAAAGTTCCTACATTATCCTTTATGTTAATTGCATTGTCATTTCAATATGTGATTCTGCTAAGTATCACTACAAATCCATCACAATAAATTCTGGGAACAAGGAAAGAACAAGTTCCTCAATATTTAGAAAATGGAGAAGGTGAGATGAAAAGCAACATCCTAGAGAATTACTAATCTTGCCTTCTTTGATGTTCCTAGTCTGAGAATATTTTTGCAGAACCCTGCAATAGACAAAATGAAAACTCCCATGTAACTTTCAGCATCAGATTTTCCATGTAAAACTACAAAAAAAAAAATTAAGTCATCTATGAAATTATAAGACTTGGTAAAAGTAATTTCTAATTGATGGCATAGTTCTAGAATATTGTAGGTATACTTCTCAGCCCAACTCTTCATCGCCTTCAACAAAACAAAAATGTATAATAACTGGACAGCTTTTTTAATCCAGCCTATGTGTTAATTAATCTTACATGCAATTCAGTTAAAAATAATAGGAGAAGTCTCATTGTTCTTCTCCTGAGCACAGCTTAGCCTGTGCTCCAAGTCCTAAAACTATAAACATTGTGAACAATAACCACTTTGGTAGGTGAGGCATTCTCAAGGAAGAATTACAAGAACTCCTCTGAATAATACAAGAAGGAGGAGTAATGAAGAAGATATTTCCAGCAGTCAATGTGTTGACACAGGTGTTGTTTGTTGTGCCATAAGCAGTAAGAGAATACTGCAGAGACAGGGATTTATGTTCCCTCACTGTGACACCAGCATTAAAGTTAGAAATGTCTTATAGAAATCTGGAAAAAGATAGTACAGTGTTCTGTAGCACCCAGTCTTCCCTTGAAATCTCAAGGCTTTAAATCTTCACATTAATTTCTTTTTTATATTATCAGACTAGAATGCTAATACTTCTATTTCTTCTGCAAGGACATGCAAGACAGAACCTTGGATGTGCAAACTATTATTGGTGGTAGAAATCCCATCTTTGCTGCAGACAGTTTAGGTCCCCAGATAACCAGGACTAACCAATAAAAAGATCATTCTCCCTACATATCAGACAGCATGTTTTTCTAATGCTTGATGTATGCAATACAAATAGAAAAAAGTTGTTTTCTATGTGTAGTTCTGTTAGCTAAGACAACTTCCATGGGGTGTTTGGCCAGCAAGTTATTCTCACAAATCAAACTAATCCCTGAGTGTTAGCAGTGAGACTAGAGACAGAACTAAAACATGAGGTAATGGTGTTTAAAAATAAGTCGTTAAACAACTCAACTTCAGACAACTCTGTTCTTTCCTGTGTCTGCTGGACTCCAAGTAATGACTCAAATATTGGAAAATATGTGATAATATAAACTGGTATGAAGGAGCACATGTGGAAATTAATTTGTCTTTATTTGGAGTCCACATCTCTTCTTCCAATACTTGAATAAGCTTTTATTTAAGCACTAGAGAACCTGCAGAAGTAGAGGATGTCAACTTCAATTTTTTCTAAAATGACACTTAACATGAAATATGATCCTGCAGGCTAATGTAACATTAAATACCTCTTAATCAGATCAGTTTAAGTGATCCTAGAGATGACTGTGATGACACAATGCACAAAAGAACCAGACTTTCATTTTATTGCCAGCATTGACCACACCTATGATATTTGGTGCAAACTGAAAGGCGTTTAGGTATCTCTGACAATTAAAAAAATAAAAAGACAAAAAGAAAACCCCATACCCAGCATGAAGAGTTTCACAGAAGAATTACCCTCCAAAGAACCTCAGAGGGCTTTTACAGAACAAGAAAGAGCATAGGCCTAAAACAAAAATGGCATGAGTTTTGTTACGTACATACCACATAAGCTGAATTATATCTGGCATCGCACTATTATTTATGGCCTGTAGAATTAACTAGGACTTGCATGAGGGTAATAAACATGATTTCTTTCAAGCTAAAGAGAATACTTTTGAACTGTTTCACTTTTGATTGAATTTTGTGACCAGGAGTAATTCAGAGAGAGGCTACACAGTATCCTCATTCACAAACACAAGCTCTTTTAGCACTGCTGAGGCTCAGGGCACAGATGCCATGTGATCTCTGCATGTGCACACATAAAACACCCTGAGAACCTGTCAAGTGTTTTGTGTGTATTGCAGATGACAGGTCAGACACTACATCTAATTTCTCGGGTTTGAAAGCTTTGTTGACACAGGGAAAACACACAAACCTCCCTGCAGCCTGCTCAGCCCTGTCATCTCCTTCCCACATCTGAGATCACTGAGAGCACTCAACACCTCAGAAACCATTTGGCCAATAAAGATATTCCTGTTCTTAAGTCACTGACGGATGTATTTCTAATCAGCTTCCAACTAAAGCCTCTGACTAGGCTAAGAGATACTGCAATTCATTAAAGCACCATTAAATGAAATTAAAATGCAGTGCTAGGAAAGCTGACAATGTCTTACTGCAGCTTCTGTGGTGCAGCATTCCAAACAGAACGGCTTCGTAAGCAATAAAACCATTTGACAGATTCTGTCAGACAGTTGTTTATCACAGAGGTGAATGACCTTGGACTGACAGAGAATGGGCAAAGGCAGCACAGAAACAACCTCCTGTGAAAGAAGAAAGAAAGAAAGAACAGTGTCTTATCATCTTAAAAGATTCTGAGGAATGTTATTTTCCTTATTTTTATTATATTTCCTGCTTATGTAAGTTTCCCTAAATGTGTTTGCAAAAATTATTTTGCTTTTTTACAGAACCATCAGATGCTATTGACCCAATTCTTCTTGGAAACCATACCCTTTTATAGTCCCTTTAGCCAAAGTACCTCTCCCACTAACAAATGTTGTCTGTGTTTTTATCCTGGTATGCTTTTCATTTTGGTATTGATACTTAACAACAAGTGCAATTGTGTTCATGTGCACCTATTTGGTAAAAGCATCTAAATCTTTAGAGAAAAAGCCTTTTCTGCCTGAGCTACTTACTTCCTTCCTTTGCTTCTATTTCAAGAATAATAAGACACCATTTGAAATTAATTTGCCATATCTGATGTAGAAAAGAGAGACTGTAAGTGCACAATAGCCAAGCATATTAATACATGGTTAAAATGAGAGCAGAGAAATAAAGCAACTGAAATCAGAAACATTGGTGCCTGCGTTGTTCTTCACAAACTTCAATATAAAGCAGATCTGCATACTTGCAGTGTTACACTTCCACAACACAGCTGGGTAGAGAAGATTCTGACTGTTTAGTCCTGCCTGGTGAACATTTGTGTGCGGTCCCTCCTCCCCGAAGAAAATGTGTAATCCAAACAAGTTAGGAGATTTCCTGGTAACTGAAGTGGCACAATTTTACTACCCAGGCACCCTGGAGTGTGAATTCTTGTACATTATTCCATCCACTACATCAGACATACTAAAAACTTGCCAAAACTCTCAATGTTTTAATACAATTTCAAATAGCACACAGTTTGTACAGACTTTAAAAAAAACAAACAAACAAAAAAAACCAAAAACAAACCTCAAACAACAGACAGATCCAGTAATAACACAGAAAAATCTGAGTTGAAAGGTACTCAAAAAGGATCATCAAATCCATCTCTTAAGTGAAGGGCCCATGCAGGGACCAATATCAAGGAGTCCTAAATAGGGATGCAAGTTTTGTAACTGTTTTTGCCCAACTTCCTACCTTTGCAGCCTAAGAGTGTATTGAGAAGATTAAATGGCAATTAAAAACCAAACAAAACACATCACTTATTCTTTTCACATGAGAGATGCTTTAAACTATTAGAAGCAAACTTAGCAGAGGAGTTAGAAGCCCATCATTATTCTATGTTAATACCATCCAGTACAGCACAAGCTACCTGTTATGTGACAGGTGACACTTAGCTAGCATCTGGTCCAAAGGAGAGTCTGAGTCTGTAAGGTAAAAAATAAGCAACCCTGAATTATTTTACACCAAATCTCAAAACAAAAATGCTGGCAAAGCAGGCACAGTCAAATGTGTCTTTACTTAAATTCACAGTGGACAGGAAATGCAAACACACTACAGAGACCATCACACTGTCTGGAAGATGGAGCACATCCTAAACACCTGTCAGCATCCTCAACCACTCCCATTAGCTCTTGGACAAGCTTGTTCAACCCTCATAAAAAATATCCTAGACTAAACCAAGTCCACCAGGTACTGTTAACTACATGTAATTCAAAATTTTTGAATTTTTTTAGCACATCAAGTACCAGGACAAAGAAATGTAGGTATTCCCCTGACTTGGACAAGGCAGTCCCAAAATGTAGGTATCACATTCATAGGAGTCAGGACACGATTTCATCATGCCTTACACCAGAACAGAGGGTTTTCTAGCCCCAGGTTCAGTATGTGTCCAACAATTCATCCCCAATTGGCAGAATGCAAAAAAAAAAAAAAAAAAAAAAATGGAATTCAGCATTTACACCAGGTCACAGATCAAGGTTTCAAAGGTATCAAAACCCATAATTTTCTTTACAAACAAATTTAGGTGACGTGATCGTATAATATGTCACTTATTACTCAATACGTTATATATAGCCCTGACTTTTCTTGGGATGACTTGAAAACTCTGCCAGCTGTACTTGACCTCCAAATAAAGGATTCATCCTGCTATGCAAAATGTAGCTTGCATAGAAACAAAAAGGGGAATATCCTTCACCCCAAAAAAACTGAAAATAAAAGAAAGTAATTTTAAAAAAATACAACTATGGCAAGAAATTAATTACTAGAAAATTACTAAAAATCCATTCCATTCCATTGCACCATGGTTGTAACTAAGTTTAGCATAATTACATCATGTCTGGAGCCTGCAAAGATTTATGAATACACTTGACTTGGGAATCTCCTTGAAGTTTTAGCTCCTCACTGCACAAAGTCATTCCCTGAGGTGGGTCTTCATAGGCACAAGCTCCAAGAACACAGGACTTGCAAACTGTCTTGCTAGGGCATAATGCTAAAATAGTGATGGCAAGTTGTGAATGACATTCCAGCAGAGAAGCCTGTAAAAGGATGGCTCCATCCCCATAACTTTGTCCATAATGTTACTAAGCAACACGAATTTGCAGGCACTTCACTGCTGCAATTAGAGTGATGTCTCAGATAAAATTGGTACAGCTTCAGTCTGCAGTCTTGAGTAATTTCTGAATCCTGTAATTAGTTTTATCAGAAGAAAGGCACAGACTATTTCATTTCATATAGAGTAAATAGACAGTTAATTTATAACAGTTTTCATGTTCTTTACATTTTGATATAAAATTAAATACATGTTTGCTTTTGTCCTTTTTTTTTTATATTTTAAGCAGCAGATGCCCATCCAAGAAGTCTCAATATTCTAAAGAACGAGCACCATAAAGCTAATCATCCTGTTTATTCTGGAAACTTCTTACTGATAAGAATTGTACACAGAAGAAAAGTAACATTATAGCCATCCAGTGTGGCACTGTGCCACCTGGCAAGGTCCTGGTGTCTATCTTGCATGAATTACACACTACAAACATTTTTTAAATGAGCCTCTTAGGAAACAGCATCACTCTTAAATCAATGATAATTCATCCCACATGAAGAACCTTACTTTCTAATCTGCCCTTCATTTCTAGTCTCCTAACTTAAAAAAGGAAATATTTCAGAACCAAAATCCCAGGCCCACAAAAAAGCTGTAACTACTTTGAGGAGCCTGCAATCTTTCTTCCCTACAAAACCTTTGTAATCATCATCACCCACCCTCCCTCCTCTGAGGCTTCAGCTGTCAGCTTTCAAGCCATGCTCTGGTGCAGCACAGCTGTGTAACCTGGAGCAGGATCCTGTGAGAACAGCTGGGAGAGGCCTTGTCTGTGCTTCACCCACACACCTCCTGCTCTTTGGTTCCCAAGCTGCAGTTAAAGTCAGGATTGGGCCTTAGTTTGCTTCTAGGCTATGCCCTCTGGCATACCTGGCTTGGTCAAGGTGACGTCCTGACTAGACTCATCTGCACCTGGTCAATATAGACTAGTCTAGTAAGGAAAAAAAAATGGTGGTGTTATCCTTAATATTCATTTCACAATCCCAAAATAAGATTCATCCTTCTTTTTAAGTAAATTTGGACATAAAACGAGCACTCAGTTTTTTCATTGATATAAAAATGGATTTCACAAAATTATTTAGAAAATATTTTTTTTTCCTAATCAACACTTTTCTAGTATTTCTTTTCCAGGTACATTACATTTGACCTAACATATAAGCAACAAAACCCAGACATAACTAAAGTACACCTCCAGCTATTCACAGAGATCCTGGTGTTCCTTTCTGTACAGTTAACAGGTCTAGAGTTCCCAGGCTACTGCAGCTTACTCCTCTGAATGGAGGAATAAAGGCTGTTTTTTCCTGACATAAATGGGTGCTGCTGAAAGGTTGTCTATTAACTTTCTCTAGCAGTGCTGCAAAGAGCCTTTCTGGGACACGAGAAGAGAGAAATCATGATACATTTTCAAGAAGATGGCAGTTTGTGTAACCACCAAAAAAAATTCTATTAAAGAGAGAAATGTTTTAAATACATGCATAAATACATATGTGCAAAGAATAGCTGAAATATTTGAGAAATGCCTCTTTCCGGGCGTAATGTCTCTATAAGGGGATAAACATATAAAGGCAGTGCCAAAAGGAGAATACGATGATGAAATATTTCCTAAAAGGAGGAGGAACAACAAATCCAACGCAGCCGTGTGCCCTGGCAGGGCCGATCTCTCGACAGACCACCAGGGCGAGCTCTCGCCCAGCAAATCCAGCCCCAGCCCTGCAGCTCCACCACTCTGGTTCTTCCCTCCTCCCGTGCTGTCAGGCAGGGGAGGGCAAAAAAGAAAACACGCTTTTTGAAGCTTAATGTCTTCTCTTCGAAACCTTTTATGCCTTCATGCCTCTGTTCTTGAGCAAAACGAGTGCCAGTGGGCAGAAATTGTATTAGCCACAGAAATATGTTGCTGCAGATGCAGTTCTAGTGACCACTGTTCTAGTGATACTGAAACTTACAGAGGTTTCAGTATTTGAAGACTCAATGAGAGTTTTATAATGATCAAAACATGGTTGTTTTATCTGTTCAAAGATTCTTCTACATACAAATATTCACTTTAACTTTTTTTGCCCTTTAGTGGTAGGCTCCTTAAAATCCATTCTCTTCTGTGAATTCTTCTACTATAAAGATACAGAGCATTAAACTTCAATTAACACCTTGCAAATTTCAAAAATATTTGATGAGGGGGACACACTACAGATTACAGACTTTTCAACAGTGCCAGCTGCAGTGCAATCTTCAGCCTCCAGAGAAATGGAGCCAAAAAAAAGCCAAATCATACCTGAAGAACAAACACTTTCCTCTAAACTTCAAACATTAGTATTTTAATCCTGCTTATATGTAGTCACTGTTAAAATTTTCTAATATTTGGATAATCAGATACTGGCAGCAATTTTTTTTGTTGTTGTTTCATATTCACACTCAGTCGCAGATGTTGCAGAACATCTTATGTAAGTGGCCATGTCTTCAGTTCATGCTGTACACACAGTATTTAGTCCCTGATGCAGACACTGCAGAGGAAGGGAATATAAACTCTCAATGTATTGTTTTAAAAGATACCACTGAAGTTTTAATCATAGAGAATGCAGATAAGTAGTTTTCCATATTTCCAATGCATTATCATGTAAGAAAGACAGGGCTCAATTTGGTGGTACAAACTTCAGACTGTATTAATTATTCTCACATAAAATCACCTACATATATTTTTCAAATACAATATGGGTCATAAATGGCTGATTAGCAGCGACATGAATTAAAGCATTTACTTATCCATGAACAAAAATGTAACTTGCATTAGTTGCAGATTTCAATTAAACTGTGTACTAAGAGGTGATATTCTGACATTGCAAACTCATCGTTTAGTTTTATGGCTTCCTTATGTTTGCACCTATGTACAATATCTTTGTCCTATGTAATTCACATCCTAGGTTCAGCTCACCATCTCAAAAACCAGAATATCACCTTCTCTTATATATAAGATGATTTAACTACCAAGTATTTTGCTGAGCTAGAGAGTTAAATCAGCTCAGGAAAAATCTGACAGAGCCAAAGCAAGGCAGTGAAAGGAGGACTGGCTCACTGTTACAGTTGGAGCCCAGGAATATTAGCTGGCTAATTTAGCTGGTTAAGTCCAATACCCACAGTCAGGTCTTATGAACTCCTCTCAGTTTATCTCCACAGCTATTTCTGTCAAGGTTATGCTTCTTGCTAGTTCCAACATTGAGTTGGAATCCTGTGGCCTGCTTCAGAGAGGTGACTTCCACATGGACATGGGGATGACCTGATAAAGCGGCACTCAGCAGACTGGAAAGGGGCTGGCTCTGCTGTTTGCATGGGAGGAGATGCTGCCTGTATTCCATTCCTCTTATCACCACATGACCCTGAATTTTTACTTAACAGAAAAGCACAGCGCTAAAGTAGACTATTTCAATCATTATGCACACAATTATCAAAACATATCTAATTGCTTTATAGACCTCTGTAATGCAGCTAAGCTGCTGAAGGACTATCACCACTTGATAGTTACATTTCCCCTTTGGTATTAATTCCTGAAAGGTGCTACTCACACTTCTTTTGAATGGCAGCAGTAGTCACTGCAACTAAGAGCTTAAAAGCTCCCTTAAGTTTTTTAAGCAGAAATTAAGCTGAAATTTTCTCCAATTTACAGCCTCCTTGTAAAGAGAATAAACTTTCTTTCTGAGAGCATAAGTACTCAGCTGCCTCATTCTTGCCTATAAGTTTTGTCCTGGGTAATCCAAATTGGCATTCATGAAAGCAAACAGTATAATCTACATCAAGCAATCAATGCTGGTAAACTCATTACAGTTCTTACTAGTCTAGCCTTTCAATTCAACAGACAAACACAGATTTATCTGGTTTTGTATTTCCTTCAAAAGCAACAGTCTACACTGTATAATCATAAGGGCAAAGTAACCAATAAAATTTGAATTCCACAAAACAATCTAAAATCTGTGTTGGTTTAGCACAGTCAATAACAGAATTGGTTTGCATTCTTACTACTCCAGCTACCAATGTTCTAAATGATTGTCACAAAGCATTAAATTTTCCTGCTGCCAGTAAAATGACTACTAAAACAGAAATGCCAGAAAAATCTTCTAATGTAAGAATTCTACAAGACAGAGATAACTACTCTGTTTATCTACATGTCCTTCAAATGCCTATTCACAGTCATAAAGCAACATATCTCACTCTGGGAATCATAGAGGCACAATTAGGAAATCAAATCCTGAACTGCTTGTAGGTGAGTCTTAGAAAAAGATAAACTTTCTGTGCTTAGACTCCTGAATAATTAAATTGTATTTTCAAAGAAGGAAGACTACTCTTCGGAAAATAATTATTCAACTTCACACAAATCTTCACAAAAACCTGACAGATTTTTTTTTACTTACAACCCTGACACTGACCTCTCATATTTATTTTTCACAGTCATTCTCATATATGTGTTGGAAGAGTAACTATCCTTTTTATTTCTTGTATAATGTGTGATTCATGAGGAACACCTATTAAAACTGCTAATCATACAGAAAAGCTTCATGAGTCCTTTAAAGACATCACAATTGAATTTTGCCTTCTTGTGCTGGTATTGGCTGGGCTAGAGTTAATTTTCTTCACAGTAGCTGGCACAGGGCTCTGTTGTGGATTTGGGATGGAAACAGTGTTGATAACTCAGGGATGTTTTGATTATTGCTGAGTAGTGCTTGCACAGAGTCAAGGCCTTTTCTGCCCCTCACACCAGCCCAGCATCAAGAGGTTGGAGGTGCACAAGAAGCTGGGAGGGGACACAGCCAGGACAGCTGAGCCCAACTGACCCAAGAACGTTCCATGACACAGGGTGCCATGCTCAGTGTGTAGAGCTGGGGGAAGGAGGAAGAAAGGGAGGATGTTGGGAGTGCCTTGTCTTCCCAAGGCACTGCTGTGTGTGCTGGGGCCCTGCTGTCCTGGGGATGGCTGAACACCTGCAGGCCCATGGGAAAGGGTGAATTAATTCCCTTTTCTGCTTTGCTGTGTGTGTGGCTTTTGTTTTACCTGTTAAACTGTCTTTATCTCAGCCCACGAGTTTTCCCACTTTTACTCTTCTGATTCTCTCCCCCAGCCCAAGGGGAGGAGTGAGGAAGTGGCTGCACAGAGCTTTGTTGCCAGGTGGGGCAACAAAGGTGACACCCCTGGCCGAGGGGTGTCAGGGTTAAAGCATGACACTTCATTAAGAAGAACCCAAATATAACCATTCTTTACTCCAATATAAAGGCTCCTTCAGTTCCATAAATATTAGTTATCAGGAGGGCAGAAAGGTACAACACTGAGTTTTAAAGTTAAAAAAAAAACTACCTGGCCCATTGTATAACTAAAGATGATAGACGTATTTTTGTGAAGACTTTCAGCTACTGATAAACTAAGCCATGTTTGTGAAATTGTAAACACAGTGAGGGCTTTTATTTTTGTGTTCAACATCGCCAATCAATTTATTTCAAATACATTCCTCTCCAAGTACAAAGTCCATTAAATCATTGCTTTCAAGTTTGGTTTTTGGTATTCGGTGGGGTTTTTTTCCCCAGTCTAGAGTTAAACGTGTAAGATGAAACAGGTGACTGGCACATGCAAGCCTGGACAGACCTTTTCAGGATGGGAGGGGGGTTCTAAGTTATTTCAAGTAGCTTATTAGCATAAGCTGTTAACAGCGGCGCACTGCAGAAGTTGCACAGGCTGCATTTTATGTCCCAAGCTTCAACCCCTGCAGGGACACTGGAAATGCACGGGAAAGGTCTCATCTCTAGCGCGGCAGGGCTCCCGTTTAGTGTGCTCATATCTGGAGCAGCAGAGCTCCCTTTCAGTGTGCCACAGATCGCAGCTGCCCTCACGCTGACCCTGCCCGGCAGGGTGGCACTGGGGCGGCAGGTCCGTGTCCCCTCACACCGGAGGCAGCTGCTGGAGCCGCCACTCCCCGGGGGAAGGGCGGGCTGCGGGTGGATAAACAAAGGCCCCAGGGCACGCTGAGGAGCGCTAACGAGCTCCCGGGAGAATGGTCGCCCTGAAAAGCGCTGGCAACCAGAAGACGGAGACCTCCCAACCATCCGGCTTGATTTTTCCTCCACCAGCACCGAGAGTCCCCAGAGAGGCTCGGCAGAGGCCAGCCGGTTTCTCTCATGGCGGTGTGAGGCACTAGATGCACAGAGAGGAGCCGAGCGCCAAGGCCAAGAGCACAGGGACAACAGCGGGGCCGGGAGGCCCCGAGCAGCTGGCGGGGAGGACCCAGCCATGGCGCGGGGCGCCACGGGGCACCGACGGCGCGAACTACAGCTCCCGGCATGCAACGCGCAGAACGGCGCATGCGGCTCCCCGCGTTCCGGCCCCCAGTCGCTGGGGCGGACAGCGGGACCCGCCAGCGTCGCCCTGCCCCTGCCGGCGGCTGTGACGGTCCAGGCCTGGCGCTGCTTCCGCCGCTCGGCCCAGCTCGTTATGGCTCTAATAATGACTTTTCGGTCTTCTCGGAAATCGGGAGTGCCGCCGAGACCGGAAGTGCCCGTTGCCATAGCACCTCGTCTCCCCGAGATGAGCATCCCGGGTGTCCCCGGAAGCGGTCGGAGCCGGTGTTCCGTGCGGAGATGGTCCCTGTCGTTCCCGCGGCCGCGCCCCACGTGGTGCCGCCGTTAAACCCCGCGCATCATTCATTGCAGCGCCGCCCGGGGCCGCGCTGGCCACGCCCCCCCGCGCACGCCATTGGCCGAGCGCCGCTCCGCCCGCCAATGGGCGCCGGCCACGCTCCGACCGCAGGAAACCGCACATGGAAAGTCACGATTGGCGGCGACGGCTGCAGGCCCCGCCTTCCCAAGCTCTCCATTGGCTGAGTGTTTGGCGTGGTGCGCCGCTATTGGGCCGAGTGGAGCGGCCCCCCCCACCCTGGGGTTGATAAGGCGGAGGGGGAGGGCCGCGGCCGCTCCAGCGGGATCGGCGGCGACGCGGGACGGGCTCGGGAGCGCGGGGCGGAGGCGCCGGGGGCTCTTCTCTTGTCACTGCGGCCGCCATGAAGTCGGTCTGGGGGCTCGCTCTGGCGTGTGTGCTGCTTCTGGCCGGTGAGCGCCTGCGGGTTTCTAGAAGGTTCTGGCGGAGGGGTGTCAGGGTCCCGGCCAACAGGCCTCCGCCCACCCGCCTTCCCCGGCCGTGTGCTGGGGTGAGGGGGACGGAGGCCGCCGACGGGAGGTGGGGTCTCCGGCGGGACCCCTCAGCCTGCCCCGCGGGGAGGGGAAGCGGTGCTCGGGCCCTCGCCTGCCCTGCCCGGGCCTGGTTCTCTCCGGGGATGGGGCGGCGGGGGGAGGGGGCCGCGCGGCTCATGCGCCGTCACGGGCGGGGGCGGAGGGTGGGAGGGGGCCTCCCCCTGCCCATCTCCCGTGTCTCCGGTTGGGCTGAGCTCCCCTGGGGAGGGGGATTCGAGGGGCAGCGCTGAGCAAGGCGTGGGGAGGGGTAAGTGAAAAAGTTGGGCAGTGCGGGGATCGAGCTCAGAGTGCTGGTTTCCTTGTTTTCCCAGTGTCGGTCAGAGCCGATGAGGTGGATGTTGATGGGACCGTGGAAGATGACTTGGGCAAAAGCAGAGAAGGGTCTCGAACGGATGATGAAGTTGTTCAGAGGTTGGTACCTGGGACGCTCTGCTTTTGGAAGGGTCAATTTGGGCACCAGTAGTGCCTCAGAAGTAAGGGCAGAGCACTGTTCAGAAGAGAGGTCCTGTAGAAGACTGATTCCTTCTAAGTAAAAACGAGCTTGAGACCTTGGATTCAGAAAAGTTCAACTTGTTTTTATCGAATATCAATGACTGTTAATTTGGGTTTACTCATGCACGTCAGAAATGGTGTCAGTGCCTGTGGGTGAAATAGCTCTATGCCCATGAAATGCCTCACCCCCGTGAGGTGCACCACACGCTGAGGATTGCAGTAGCTTTAAGACTACCTGTATTATTCCCTGTATTTTTTATTAGAAAAGTCTCACTTGCAAGCATGACTTTTCACTCAAGTTTTTTGATTATGGGAATGTAGTTGTGGATTGCTGCTCTTGCACTTGACTCATGTGATCATGTAATTTTATGCTGCATCATTGATTTAGTGTTATTGCTGCTGCTTTGTGATAAAATTAAATTAGTCTTGCTGTTTGTGGATGAGACTCCTTGATAGGTTTTTCACTGTCCTAACAGAGAGGAAGAAGCTATCCAACTAGATGGCCTAAATGCATCCCAGATCAAAGAAATCAGAGAAAAATCTGAGAAGTTTGCATTTCAAGCAGAAGTGAACAGAATGATGAAGCTAATTATCAATTCTTTATATAAAAATAAAGAGGTTAGTGCCTTCATCCGCATATCATGTTTGAATTTTGGGAGGTATGTGTCTATTTCTCTCCTGGCATTCCTGACTACTGGTTTCTATTTCAGATTTTCCTGCGGGAACTTATTTCAAATGCGTCAGATGCTTTGGATAAGATACGGTTGATATCATTAACTGATGAAAATGCTCTTGCTGGCAATGAGGAACTTACAGTCAAAATCAAGGTAAGAAGGATGAGATGCAAATGTATCTTTCAAAGAAGTGGTGGAGGAATGTAAAAATACACTACATCATTAAATCTCTATTTTTGGCTTAATGCTGATGTAAATACAAACTAGGACTACATGAGGACCTTTGTAATTAACTCTATCAAAGACTACTCTTTTAATGGTAAAAACATGTTTCTGGTTTTAAAAAGAGCAACTGAAGTATTGGACTACTTTGAAGGAAGGTCTTCCTCATTTCTGTAGTTACTGCAGATTCAGTTTCTTGTTGCTAAGCATGTTTGAATTCAAATAGCTATATGTACCACTTCTCTTTGGTGTGTATTAAGATTCACAGTGAAGTCAGACTGCATTTTTGTCTTTTATTTTTTTCAGTGTGATAAAGAGAAGAACATGCTTCATGTTACAGACACGGGTATTGGCATGACAAAGGAAGAGTTAGTTAAAAACCTGGGTACCATTGCAAAGTCTGGTACAAGTGAATTCTTAAACAAGATGACTGAAATGCAGGATGATAGCCAGTCAACATCTGAGTTAATTGGCCAGTTTGGTGTTGGCTTTTATTCTGCTTTCTTGGTAGCAGACAGAGTTATTGTCACATCAAAACACAACAATGATACTCAGCATATCTGGGAGTCAGATTCAAATGAATTCTCTGTGATTAGTGACCCAAGAGGGAACACCTTAGGACGTGGCACAACCATAACGTAAGTATTAAGTTTCTTTAGTCTTAAAATAAAAAAGGTTGTGTGGGTACATTTTGTTTATTGGAATATGTGAGTGACTTTAGCTTTGTGACTGATTTACTTCTTTTAATACAGCTTTATCCAGTTTAATAGAAACATGCAAAATACAAACTGCATCCAAAAATAAATGTAGTTCATGTTCTGTTACATGAGCTAACAAAGCTTGACAACTATCAGCAAGTAATTCCAGACAGTTCAGCTGCCTTCAAGCGCATTCAGTCACTCAACACAATTCTGGCCTGGCAAAACCTATACAGGGGCTGTAGAGCTTTGCTTGGAATCTGGCTGCTGTTTATATATCAGTGAGGGTGGTCTGATGCAAATTTCAGACTGGAGGTAATTTGCTAGTCTATTCTCATTGCTTTTATGAGCAGGTAAATTTATTTGGTCTGGATTTAGAGGAGGTCTTTCTGGAGGAGGCACTCAATGTAAAAAAGTTGGTCTTGGTGCTCTAGTTTGAAGTGAAGCCCATGAGGGTGCATCAAGATCCTCATAAGTATCAATATGACTTGATGTTTTCATTTAAACTTTTGAATATTGTGTTCTGCCTCAGCCAGTAAGAACAATTGCTGGTTGAGTAAGAATTGTATTTTTTAGGAGATACTTGGAGCTGAACTAATTACAAAGCTGACTTGCATAAATCTGAATTGCTACAGCTGCAGCAAAAATCACAGGTTGTTCTGAGTTGAGACCCACAAAGATCAAGTCCAGCTCTTAAGTGAATGATCCCATATGGGGATCAACCCTCACTCTTGGTTATTAGCACCATGCTCTGGCTCAATTGATCTCAGAGGCATAAGAAATGTATATTCTGCTATAAAACTGTCAAATACTTGTCCAGCCCTTAAAAAGGTTTGGTTTGCTTTTTTTTTTTTTTCTTTAGCCTTGTCTTGAAGGAGGAAGCATCTGATTACCTTGAGCTGGACACTGTTAAAAATCTAGTGAAGAAATACTCCCAGTTCATAAACTTCCCCATATATGTGTGGAGCAGCAAGGTAACTGTATTTAACTGAGTGTTGTCCAGAATAAGCTTTGGTTATGATAGCTGTCTGGCCAGATCTTTCATGAAGGCTGAGGCCTGACATCGAGCTGCTTCTTGTCTAATTTCTAAAATTCTTCTGTTCCTGATTCTTTCGGCTACTGTTTTACTAGTTTGGGTTTTTTTTTTCCAAATGCTGGTCTGTTGCTAAAATCACAAACTTTAAAGGAACTTGGTTTCATTCTGATTCAAAGAACTTTACCAAAGGAAAAACACTGCTAATTCCTAATAAGGATCTTTGTTCCACTGGCTTTGGTAGGTGGAAGCTCTGTTAAGTTTTCAAGCAAAGCTGTGGCTAGATACCCTTCTTAAAAAACAGGGCAGTGTCCTAGATTTTAGGCCTGTTGTGATGTTTTCTTGGTGTAGCACCAACTTAAAATCCACCAAGTCTCTGATAAGCATTATGTGTAAAGTATTGAAAAACTTAAATTTGAGTGGGGTGATCCTAGTGTATTGAAGGAAAGTATTTATTAATGAAAAAGTAACTGAAGAATACTACCCATAGAGAAGTTGCAATAGACAAATAGCAGAAGTCAGCCTAGTGCTGTGAAAGATTTAACTGTTTGAGAGAATACTACAACATACCTGGTAGGAAGTCTAGGTGTTCAAATCCCCCCCAACCTGTGGTTGTCTCTTTAGACAGAGACTGTTGAAGAACCCATTGAAGAGGAGGAAGCAAAGGAGAAAGAAGAAGAAATGGATGATGAAGCAGCAGTTGAAGAAGAGGAGGAAGAAAAGAAACCAAAAACTAAAAAGGTAAGCTTTGTTAGCCTTTGGGTCCTGTAACTCATGTCAGATAGTAATTTTCCTAGGTAGTCCTGCAGACGTGCATTTCAGTAGTGTGTGCTTTCAAGAAGCAAATCCTTTTAAAGTGAGATGGTAGGAGAGAAGAGTTTGATGAAACAGACTAGGTAGAAGTCAGGCAGATGATTGGCAGTAGCCTTGTGAAGCTGTGGTCACAGCTAATTATAAGTACTTGCATGAACAACTAGAAATGGTAGTGGAATTCTGTAATCTAAGACTGTTGACAAGTTTAAATTTAATACACTCTGCTGGGAAGATTTTTCCAGAGTAGGATTAGAACAGAAATACTGGTGCTTAGTGAATGTGTTAAATGTACATGGAACACACTATATTGTAGACTAAAGTTTTGTTCCCATGTGTTGCACTAGTGTGTATACTTAAAATGAGAACATCTAGGTCATTGCATAACTTTGTAAATGAGAGCATGTTTGGGATTTTGACGTGGTATTTTGTTTTGGCTTCAGTGGAGTGCCTTTAATGGACCTAACCTGAAGTAAAGAATGAGTCTTTTCTATACTATTGTGTTTATTTACTTAGGTTGAAAAGACTGTCTGGGATTGGGAGCTCATGAATGACATAAAACCAATCTGGCAGAGACCATCTAAAGAAGTTGAGGAAGATGAATACAAAGCTTTTTACAAAACCTTTTCCAAGGTAAGCTCTGGGCCTCAAGATAATTCCAAAGCAAGAGGCTTGCTATAATATCTCTTGCTATGTAAATAAAACTGAGTGCTTATAGGATGGGCTATTTCAGAAGAATTAATTAATTGTTGTCAGTAGATGGAACTGCAGAGAGCCTGGAAGGTAGAACATCTCAGTCAGGAATTAATCTTTTTTCCAGAGCACTTTGCCATCCAAGTGTTGATTAGTCTACATTTGGGAAGTATTATGTTGCAGCTCATGTGGAGCTTACTGATGTGTTTAAATAATAAAGGGAAATTTGTATGTAGTCTGAGGGTTGTGGTGTTTGTTGCATGTGGTGGAAGAAAGAGGGAGACAGTTTCCTAGAAGTGTTGTCTTTGTATCAGTACAGTGTACTGATATGTTTTACTCGAAAGTATCTTAATTGTGGAGTGATGATAACTCTATTGGTTATTGTCCTGTTGGTAACTTTTTAGTGACTGGCTTGTAAAAATTCAGCAAAATTTGGGAGGTCTCCAGGAAGGTTACTTAGGAAAGTTATTTCTACATGAGTAACTCTGCTCTTGCAACTTAAAGTTTTGTCTCCAGGATAGACTCTAGCAAAGCATGGCTACCTGGATTAGTTGTAAAATAATTGCACTTATTTGCCAAATTCGCTATTATTGGAAATGTATTAACTCACTGGTATTTTCCCCATGTCAACTGAAAGTGTTCTCTCTTCACAGGAACACGATGACCCAATGGCATACATCCACTTCACTGCTGAAGGGGAAGTAACTTTCAAATCCATCTTGTTTGTTCCTAATTCTGCTCCACGTGGACTGTTTGATGAATATGGATCCAAGAAAAGCGATTTCATTAAGGTAGGACAGAAAAGTGTGTGGGTATGGTTCTGTGGAAAAGAAAAAAATGCCCTAAAGTAACTTGGGTGTTCTCTGCTCTTGAAATTCAGCTGTATGTTCGAAGAGTGTTCATCACTGATGACTTCCATGACATGATGCCCAAGTATCTTAACTTCGTTAAGGGTGTTGTAAGTATTATAAATATTACTTTATTTTTTAGCTTCAAATACTGCCAGATAGACTTAAAACTTTGTTTCTCAATTAGGTGGATTCTGATGATCTTCCTTTGAATGTATCCCGTGAAACACTTCAGCAGCATAAATTGTTAAAGGTAAGGTAATTGGTTTTAAATTCCTTAATTGTAAGCACACAACAGCAGCAAGGTTTAGGAAACCTAATTAGCTTGATGAATTTTGTTACATGACTCTGAAATTAATGTAAAGGAAACTCAGTAATTGCTGTTTCCAGATGACTTGTCTACTTCAAATCAGGAATACAAAGTGGAATTTGTCTTTAAGTGAGGTTGCATTGAGGGCTATTCAAAATCTTTATTGCTGTAACTCAGTATTGCTGCTTTTTCTTAGGTGATCAGAAAGAAACTTGTTCGCAAAACTCTTGATATGATCAAGAAAATTGCAGAGGAAAAATACAACGACACATTCTGGAAAGAGTTTGGTACTAACGTGAAGCTTGGTGTTATTGAGGATCACTCCAATCGTACCCGGCTCGCTAAACTTCTGCGCTTCCAGTCTTCTCATCATGAAAGTAACCTCACAAGCCTTGATCAGTATGTGGAAAGAATGAAAGAGAAGCAAGACAAAATCTATTTCATGGCTGGTGCCAGCAGAAAGGAGGTGTGTGTAAGAGTGCAAGAAAGAGGAAAGGAGTACAGTGTTATAGCTTGTAGGTTTAGTACCATAGATATTGTGAATTGTGTATTTACTGTAAATGTGGAGACTCCATGCTTATGTTACTTCTGCAGTTCAGTTTTTCTGGTACCAGTATTTGCCAGATAGTTGTACAGGTTTTGGTAGCTGCTGCTACAAATGCAATTAAACTAACATCTTAAATGTTTTCATCCTAGGCTGAGTCCTCGCCATTTGTTGAGCGTCTGCTGAAAAAGGGCTATGAAGTGATCTACCTGACTGAACCTGTAGATGAATACTGTATTCAGGCTTTGCCAGAATTTGATGGCAAGAGGTTTCAGAATGTAGCAAAAGAAGGAGTTAAGTTTGAAGAAAGTGAAAAGTCTAAAGAGAGTCGGGAAGCCTTGGAAAAGGAATTTGAGCCCCTCTTAAACTGGATGAAAGACAAAGCTCTCAAAGACAAGGTAAAATATTGTTATATGTAGTGATTATTTTTATTTGTCAAACTTGCTGCAACATACCTTGTAGATGATTTGAGCACAGGCTTGACAGTAGCTTCTCTGTCTTCATGGGTGAACTTATATGGATAACATCTTTATTTGGGAAGATAATGAGTTAGAATGTCATCTTAGACATTTTTCAGAGATTCTTGAATTGACAGGGAAGTGCAGAGTTATTTACTTTATTAAGCTGTTAGCTCTGTGAACTAACATTAGGGTTTTTTTTCCTACAGATTGAGAAAGCTGTGCTATCTCAGCGTTTAACCCAATCTCCATGTGCTCTTGTGGCTAGTCAGTATGGATGGTCTGGTAACATGGAAAGGATCATGAAGGCTCAAGCTTACCAGACTGGGAAGGATATATCTACAAAGTAAGCTTCCAGTTCTGTAGCAGCAGACATGAAATGCAGTTGACAGCCTCCCTTGCTTGGTGTGCCCATAACAAGCTTCCACCTAGTTTAGATGATCCTGGGCGTTTTAAGGTCGTTTTACAACCAAGTTAGTCTCTAATATAGCCTTTAATTGTTATTTTCAAGCCCAATATGTAAAACTGCCTGGTGAGCAAGACTCATCAGTGGCTTTTGGTATCTGCCATTTGTTGGCAAGAGAAGATGAACTTAGTTACACCGGTATTAAAGGAGGGGGGGATTACAGTTGTTACTGTGACTGTAACCAATGTATATAGATTCAAACATATCATTGGGTCCTGTACTTTGAAACTTAGTGTTGTAATTTCTCTTCTCAGTTACTATGCCAGCCAAAAGAAGACATTTGAAATAAACCCCAGGCATCCACTGATCAAGGACATGCTGAGGAGAGTCAAGGTAAATAAATAACAGTAGTGAAACATTGACTGACTTGGCTGCATACAACCTGCTTCAACAGGTCTCTTGATTTTCTGGTGTTCTTCCATGTTAGGAAAATGAAGATGACAAAACTGTTTCAGATCTTGCAGTGGTATTGTTTGAAACTGCAACTCTGAGATCAGGATATATGTTGCCAGACACTAAGGAATACGGAGACAGAATAGAAAGGATGCTTCGTTTGAGTTTAAACATTGACCTGGATGCAAAGGTTAGTTTGTCTTCCACTTGGACTGATAATTGACCTACTGTTGCTCCATCTTAAAAAGCACAGCTGCTTTATTCACGTGCATAAAATGAAATTTATCCAACTCATGTTCTCTTTTCCTTGCTCTTCTTTGTAGTTGCTTGAGATTCTATTTCATTATGCTTCTCAAGTATATTCCTGTCCTTAATTAAGTGCTGGCTCTACAGGAGTAAACTGGGCACACAGGCCTTTGGCCCCTGTCTCTCTAATGGAGAAATTCCTAAGTGGGTACAAGTAATACAGGTTCTCATAACGCTGTGCAAGAACTTCTGCTGGCTGTTTTGCTGGAGTGGGTTAGTGATAAACAGGTGGCTGGTGGCAAATGTTAGGAAATAATAGTGAATACTTCCATAGCATGTATTTTGCTAGTGCACAGCTAGTTAAACAACCTAAGCAAGTAAAGCAAATTGCTTGTGACATTTGTGTACAGGTGGATGAGGAACCTGAAGAGCCTGAAGATGCAGCTGAGGAGGCAGAGCAGGATGAAGAGGAAGTGGATGCTGATGCTGAGGACAGTGAAACACAGAAGGTAGAGTCACAAGTTTGATGCTTTCTTGTCGGTATTTATGTGCAACTTCATCTGTGGGTGCTACCTGGCAATAAAGTTCACTTTGCCTTTCATGACATTAGATTTTAGTATCAGGTGTTCCAGGATTTTCTTGGAGGGGAAAAAAAATGCAGTACAGATTTATTAAACTGTATTGTGAAAAGATGACACTGAGGTATGTTGAAAGCTGGAGCTGAGCTAAGCTTTAGAGATTGTAACAGTGCCCTGTGGCAAGAAAATGGCAGCAAATCCTCTAGTGAAGATAATTATCCATGGTATTTCGATAGCTTGTGGGCAAAAACATGAACAATTATTTGTAATTGTGTCATTTTAAATGCTTACAATACATGTTTGGAATAACACTCCAGACAACACCATTGCTTCTGAACAGTTCACCTGTTATATGAAGTCAGCCTTCACTTAGCTCACGTCTGCAGTTTAATTATGTCTTGATGGATATGCTGAACTCTTCTAATACCATAGCTTCTTGATAATACTATTTTGTAAAGCTGTTGTGAGGTCCCAGCTGGTCCTGATTTCTTGGCTTGCTTTTAGAAGAGACCTGCAAGATGATATCCTGTGACCAGTGCAAATACATAGCTTATAGCAATGTAATTTTCTACTGTTAAATGTCAGATTAGGTAAGAATAAATTTGAGAAATGGTATTTATTGTGCTATACCTACTTAATTTTGATGCCATTGCTGTTATGTTTGCACAGCAGTATAATATAATGTGCAATGACAGTAATATAAATTTCTGTTCTTCTGGGACAGTTCTTGTAACCTTTTTCTACTTTCCAAAAGTAATATTCTATTTTTGTCTTCACAGGAATCCACAGATGTGAAAGATGAACTGTAAACTGCACTCAACTACTGTCCTGCATTGGGGGGTTAAGAGGGAATGTGAATTAGATTGTTTTGGTTTTTTCCACTGTAAAATGTTGAGGGATGGTATGGGGTCTTAAGGGTAAAGGAGGCTTTTTTTTTAAGTTCACTTTTCTAAAAACATTCCTCATGAATGTAAATTTGTATTATTTAACTGACTTGGTGTAAAATCTTGTCATGTACAAAATAAAATGCTCCCAAACACCACCAACTCTAAATTTATACATAGCAAGCTCATCTTGTGGGCTGGCAGAAAGAAATGATGGTCCTGGGTGTTCAGGTCCACTGTGGAAACAGGCTCTTTGTTGGCAATCCTTGGGCCTTCCCATGCTGGCACAGCCACACCTACTTGTAGCATCTGCCTGTGGCTGGGATTTACATTTACAAACCTGCTGTCCAGCTTGGCCAGATACACCTGGTAGCTGAGAGCCTGAACTTGCTAATTGAAATAAGACTGAGTTAGTATCTCCTGCAAGCTGGAGAAAGAGGAGATGGGGTGTTAAAAAATGGCATTGGAAGTGAATCCAGCAGCTTGTGCTCTAGACCTTGTGATTTGACTCCATAGGCTAGGCAACAGAAGCTTTACAGATGAGGGGGAAAAGCATTTCCTTTTTCACTGTGTGGGCAACTACCACCAGAACTATCTTACTACCTGTGAACTGGTACCATCCTCCATGGCACTTGGAAACCCTGCCTTTGACTTGTGTAGCTATAGCAGTTCTGTTTTCTACACTGTTTTTAAAGGTGGAAGTTCTTTTCACATATCCTTAATGCTGTTACTCCTAAACATTTTCACTCTTGTTCTAGGTCTCTTATGGCAAAGCACTGTAGATAGTTAACGTGACTGAAGCTAAACCTGGTTAGTTTTAGACATGCTGAGCTTCCATTCTTTGTTAGCTTTATGTAGTGATTGGATGAAGCACTACATTTTCTTACTAGTGTCTCCACTTGAAAACATCTTCACAGACTTGGTAGAAAATATTTACAGTGAAGACTTGGGCTTTTTTTTTTTACCTTCCCCTGTGGAAGAAGGACATAGGAGCAGTGCTTCTGCACAGTGATTCTACTTAAGAACTAAACTTTTCTGTTTTATTAACAGAACTTCTGTGAAGTTACAAGTTTCTGCAGTCTGAAGCAAAATAAGCTTTCTTTATTAGGTGAGGGCACTTAACGCTGACCAGAAGGACTTGCTTTCCATTTACTAGGCTTCTATATTGCCCAAATTTTGCCATGTATGAGTGCAATTGTTGTGGTAGAGGTTTAGAGTTGAAGTTTGAGATCTCAAGGAAAGGAAGCTTAGTTTGGGGGGTTCTCAAGGGAGTCTGGGGGGGGGCTCTAGTTTCTGCTCACTGCAGTGGTATCCTAGAGAAGAGCCTTTTGTTACTGGCCCAGGCTGAGTGGTCTAACATGAGTTTCAGCAGCCGGCCCTGCTTTAGAAGGCTTTAGAAACAGCCTTTGGCACTCAGCTACTGAACAGGGCAGAAAGAGCATATCCCCTTACTCTAGCAGTGAGACTTGGTGCTCTGTTGCCGTCAACCTCCTAAAGTATCACTTACTTTCAGTGATCCACTCAGAAATGTATCATTACTATCCACACCTCTCTCTTTGACCTCTGAGTAGCAAAGGTTGCTCCCACCTCCTGTATGGTTCGGAAGTTAAGTTTGTTTGCCTAACAAACTAAAGGGGAAGGGTGGCCTCCCAGTACTCCTAATCTGTAAATTATTTGTGGATTTAAGCAAACTTAGTTCTGTTGTATAGCTGAAGTTCTCATTGCTTTGGTTGGTTTGAGGGTGACAAAACTGATTACATTTCAGAAATAATAAAGAGCATACTTGAGAGTTAAGCTTTGTGCTTCTTCATACACTTCAGCTGAGAGCATCATGTGCAACACCGCTGTGGTCCAGCTGCTTTCTCTACACCCTGCTGTGACAAGTGTTTGCTATTAATAAGCACAAAATGCACTTTTAAGTTTACCTTTTTTTCTTTTTTTTTGTCAGCTTTGAAGCAAAATGGTGTCAGTAGTGGAAGTGTCTCTCAGTCAGCACTGTTTCTTTCAGTGCTGCAGTTATGCTGATTCTGGGGCTGTCACCTCTGCTGTTAAAACTAGGTGCATTGTCAGCTTTGCTATTCCTAGATGGGCACTAATGAGGATATTTCCCTCAGTGCTAGAAAAGGCAGAGCTCCCTGTTGCTCAGTTTCCAGTAGCAGCAGGACGCATTAGAAATCTAAGCCTAAGTAGTAGAAATGTCCCTCTGCAGCCTTTAGATCTGAAAAACCTTTAGAAAATAGAAAGAAATGCATCTTTCATGTCAGAAATCAACAACATAAGAACTGATAATCTGACAAAGTGTGAGTAACAGTGCAAGAGCTGGTGAATGCTGGCTTGTTAAAGGGATCATCAAAACACTGCTGTTCATGCCCCAGTTAGAACAGAAACAAAATACTGCTGAACTGTCTCATTTTCTCTTCAATAAATTTTATCTTCTGCTGAAGTAGAAGGTTGCCAATCTCAGCTTTGTTTAGGCGCAGTAAAGGAAAAAGTCTTTTCACCAGAAGTCAATCTATTAAGACTTTTTCATTGATAGATTTTGTTTGGGCTTAACATCTGTGTTTTACTAGAGCCTCTGCCTGCTGTCATTAACAAAGGTGCCTGAGAGAGAGGATGTGTTCTAGTTATATAAAATGTGCACACATGAGCACACAAGAGCTGGAGAGGAGCTCATCCCACCAACAGCTGTAAAACTTGGTGAGAGCAGACACATACACATGCATAAGAACTATAAACCCTGCTTCCTAGGAAAAGCACTCCAGCTTATGGAGGCATAAATAAAATAATAGCTTCATAGCCAGAACTGATGTAAATGTAGCACTTACTGTGATCATTTATGGATCCCTCTGCTCTTACAAGGCTTCCAAGTACTTCAGCAGTAGGAATTGGGGAGCTTTTTGTTTCCTTACTGGGTTATTATGGCTTGGTGGTCCCTGGGGGTCCATCTGGCCCCGGGGGCAGCAGCCGCCGTAGGTGTCCCGGATAGCACTCTGCTGATGAGGCACAGCCTGTCTGGGCTGGGCCCTCCGGCTAGCTCCGATCCGCTGGCTACCTTGCGAGCACTTGTGGAGTGATTTCAGCTCTCAGTGATTTCAGCTCTGTGCTCACAAAGTGCCTCAGCAGACGCAGGGAAGGAGAGAGGTGAAGACTGTGTGGAGTTCTGCGGAGATGTCTTTATTGGCAGCTTCTGCAAAGGGTTCCAGTGACAGCTCTTCCGTCCGAACTGGGCAATGGTATGGGTTTATATAGGGTATTGAGGGATCAGGATTTGTCCTATGGCTGAGGTCGAGGAGAATATGACCTATAGCCTTACAGAGAGATAACAGGGGTCTGATGTGCAGAAGAGGGGCAGCTCTGTTCCACTCATCATGACTCTGCATTTCTTATCTTAGGCTAGTGACCGCCATGGAGGCCTTGCAGGGCCTCTGACTGCTATACTGGGTAATGTGTCAGACTGTGTTTTCACAAGTTCAACCTAAGTGACAACTGAGGATTGACAACTGAAGCCTGTGCTTTGTCCTGGCATCTTTCTCAAGTAAAACAATCCCAACCTTCCCAAGCTCTATACTGTACCATTCAAAACTGGGTTGTTGAGCCACCTTCACAGGACGATGACTGAATCTTCAAGTTCCTGGTGCAAGAGTGTTGTGGTGATTCTATTTGCAGACTGAAAGGTAAACCCACATTTTTTATTTCAGAGTTCTGTGTATTTACAGCTATCAAAAGCAGCCATAGACAGATGCAGATGCTCAAATGGAACACAAACAAATCTGATTTCAGTGTAATCTGTACATATTTGTCCCATTTTAACTGAGATGACCAAGATGTAAGATTCCAGCCTTACAGTTGACCAAAGCAGATTTCCTGTCACTGATACATCTGTGTCATGGTTTGATGCCTTATTCTGAAGGATACTTAAAATGTAATCCAGATTTGAGAATGCACAAGCATTTTGCCACACACTGATGGGACTTTTACCTATGTTCGTTTTTAATGCTGTCTGCAACTCGGCTCAAAGGAAAGCAAAGACACATTACAGGAGCACAGTATTTCACATATGTATTTCTGCAACTGAAACAGTTGGATCGATATTTTATCAGTTCTAGTTTTCACAATGAAAATAAACTCTGGTCACTCTTGTGAAGTCTGAATTTCGCTTGATCTTTCTTTTAGACCCAACAGCTCTGTTCTCAGTTCTCCAGGCTTAGGAGGTATTTCAGGTATGCTCTATTAAAAACAGAGAAAGAAATCAGTGTTGTGACAGAGGAAAAACTAAACTCCCAAAACAGTAAATGAGCTTACTCTGGAAGAGCATGACAGCTAAACTGTGATTTTACCACCCTCTTTTCTGAGCAGAATATAATTCCTACATGCAAAACACCTTAAGAATTATTACCTTTTTGTAATTTGACTTATTTTAAAGCAGCAAAATACAATTTGAAAAAAAAAAAAAACCCTCAAGATGAAAGGAAGAACAGACAGCATGTTTTCAAGGAGCAAAGCTTCTTTTTGCCATTACAGTGAGTTTGGTAGAGATGTTCTAGCACAGTTGAAGTTTCTGCACATACTCTTGGTGATGCTTCTACTGCCCTGATTTAGAAATAAGGCACTGAAACTGGAGATAAAAATTTAAAAAGGCACCAGATAACATGACATTTCAAGAACTGCACCTCCTCAAAATTCATGCTACTTAGGAGATATAGATCATTTGATCACTCTGAATAAATATGTCAATTTGCCTGTAATGAAGACTACAGTCCAGACTACTAAAATACATAAATTCTAATGTATTTATCAATGACTGAAGCATCATTGCTTAAATTTTGAGCTGACAGCTAAAGCAATGTTAATTTTTTAAAACTTATTTCCCATTTGAAAGTAGCCCAGAGAATTAAAAAACCCATGAACTATACATGAGCAGGAGGATGAGAGAAAGCTTCCAAGTCAGACCTCCAAGAGGCTAAACCAAACCATCATTATCCCTAGTGGATAGTCTCATTTAGACTTTAGTTCTGTGACTGTTAATTTTGACAGCCTTGTCTGTCATAATTTCTAATGTCAACTTTTGGTCACCTTCATTTCCATTACTGGAGGAAATAAAGTCTATTTAAAACCAATGCAGCCCCTTCTTGCCACTTTTGCACACTCTTTTCAAATCCCAGCCTCCCACAGCAGAGACCCCTTCTCGACACATGGTACTATGTCCAGAGTGGAGGTGACTCCCCAGAGGAGTCACAGAATCACAGAATTGTTGGAGTTGGAAGGGACCTCCAGTCCAAGCCCCCTTTCAAGCAGGGTCACCTAGAGCAGATCACGCACTAACGTGTTCAGGTGGGTTGGAATGTGTCCAGAGATGGAAACTCCATGACCTCCCTGGGCAGACTGTTCCAGTGTTCTGCCATCCTCAGTGGAAAGAAGTTCTTCCTCATATTAAGGTGAAACTTCTTGTGATTTAGTTCATGGCCTTTGCATCTCATCCTGTCGCTGGGCGCCACTGAAAACAGTCTGGCACCATCCTCTTTGCACCCACCTCTAAGGTATTTATCAGCATTAATGAGACCCCCCTCTCAGTCGTCTCTCCCAAGAGACGCAGGGTCTTCATACCCTTCACTGGACCCCCTCCAGTAGCTCCTTGTCTTTCTTGTACTGAGGAGCCCAGAACCGGACACAGTGAAGTCCCGGCGGCCTGGCCAATGCCTCTGTAGAGGCTGATCTCTCTCCACCGCCAGGCCAGAGACCCTTCCGAGGCACAGCCTCTCCAGCAGACCCTCCAACCCGCACACACGCTACCAGCGACCGGGACCCTCCGAGCACTTACAAGGTCAGGCCTGTAGTACCTGTGCACGACCTCGGCCCCCGCGAACATGGCCAGCATGCTGGCCGCCAGCGCCCGCAGGTAGGTGGGCCAGGGCACGCCGGCGGGCATGGCGGGGGGGCGGGCCCTGTGCACGGACCGCGCCGGACGTGCGTCATCCCCGCCGCCGCCGGGAGGGGGAAGGGAAAAGGGAAGAGGGAAGAGGGTACGGAGGCCCGCCCTCACCGGGGAGCATCGCGCCAGGCGGGGTGAGTCGCGACACAGCGCCCGCACCTCGGCCCGGCCGCCCCCTCACGCCCCCCGCCCGGGGCGGCCGCGGCCCCGCCCTGCGCCCCCATTGGCCGGCGCGGTCACGTGAGCGGGGCGCCCGGCGGGTCGGTGGGGGCGCGGGGGCGCCCGGCGGCGACAAGAGCGGCGACAGCGACGGCCCCGGCGGGCGCGCCGGCATGGAGGGCCCGGAGCTGGGCAGGTACCGGCGGCCGGCCGCAGCTGCGCTCGGGCCTCGCGCTGGGGATCGCCCGTTGTCCTTCTCCTCCTTCCCCGCGTCCCACGGGAAGCCGGGGCCGCGCTGTGGCGGCCGCCTCCCTTCCCTTCCCGTGGGCACAAAGAGGGAGGGAAGGTGCTCCTGGGGCTCTGAGGCTTCCGGGCCCGGGGCGGGGGGAGCTCGGCGACCCTAGGCAGCAAGGGGCGCGATCGCGTCTCTGTCACGAGGGCATTTGAAAATTACTTAATTTTACTGGTTTTGTTCCAGTGAACATGTATTTTTCTTTACCTTTTTCCTTTTTTTCCCCTTTGTTTTTAGCATGAATGGATGGGGGGGCGGGAGAGGAAAAAATAATGAAAGGGAGAGGAACAAATCACTACCTTTTCCTCGTGCTACTGAAAGTACTTATTTAAATGTTCTGTAATATATAAACATCAATAACAAAAAGAAAAAAAAATATTTCTGAACCCACGCAAGAAATCTGGCCTAAAATATATGGGAAACTTAGAGGTAGGGGTAAAACTTCACTTTCATCTCAGTAGCAAGTGGTTTGAGGACTTTTTTGTGGTATGGTGTAAATTTTTTCTCTGTTCAAAGGGAATTTTATTCTCTTTGCTAGAAGGAGACTTTATGTACACATAAAATAAGAAGGTCTGTATTACAAAAAGATAGCTGGTCTTAGGTTAGATGCTTTCACTTTTTTCTTACTCACTCTGTTCTGGTCTGTATGATTAAGCTTTTATTACATTATGAACTGGATTCTGCGTGTCTCAGTTTCTCATGTGTTTCTTAATACAAATCTGAAAATCAGTTTTGTTTGGTTCATTAACTGCACAAGTATTTTATATAACTAGAACTCTTCCAGCAGAAGGTTTAAGGTGTTCCCTGTACTCAGAAAATCTCCTATAGCTTTGTTAGGCAACTTCCCTGGGAATCTGACAGACCTATGTTCATATTTATTGTCCTTGTTTCAGGAGATGTGGGTTAAAATTAGTGTCTTGATCACAAGACTGTGGGTTCTTCTTGCATAAGACTGATTTACAGCGGATTTCTTAAAAACCCAGTGTGTAGTAGAGAATGGTCCCTTCTTTTGAGAAATTTAAAATCAGAATCATTTAGGTTGGATAAGACCTCTAAGATCATCGAATCCAGCCATTAACCCAGCACTGCCCAGCCCACCACTTAACCCTGTCCATAAATTTACACATCTACACTCCAGGGTGGTAACTCGGGCAATTCCCTGGGCAAGCTATTCCAATAGTTAAAAACCCTTTCCATGTAGAAATTTGTCCTAATATCCAATCTAAACCTCCCCTGGCACAACATGAGGTCATTTCCCATTTTCTTGTTGCTTGAGTAACAAGATCAGCTTCAACCACTTTTCAGGTGGTTGTAGAGAGTGATAAGGTCACCCCTGAGCTTCCTTTTCTCCAGGGTAAACACCCCCAGCTCCCTCAGCTGCTCCAGAGCTTTCCCCAGATCTGTTGCCCTTCTCTGGACATGCTCCAGCACCTTCCTGTAGTGAAAGGCCCAAAACTGAACACAGGGCTCAAGGTGTGGCCTCAGCAGTGCCAAGTCCAGGGGGACAATCCCTGCCCTGGTCCTGCTGGCTACACTATTGCCAATACAGGATGCCATTAGCCTTCTTGGACAAATATCTCTATACCTAACATTTATTTGGTGTTTTAATTATATCTCTGAGATGATAAAATTATTTCCTGAAAATCTACTGTTCACCAAGTCCTTGCTATGTATTTGTGAGGCAGTAGAAGGTATGGACAAGAAGGTGGCTGCGTAGGTAGAAGGGAGTGACAGAATAAAGCAGAAATGCGTGTGAGGGCTGTAGATGACTAATAAATGTGTGGAGGGAGAGAGCTGTCTATGGAAAAATGTCTTTATGCATAGGATCTCTGTGTGTGGGAACACTTCCATGTAGAATAAGTGCAATACTTGCGTTGGGATCCAGTGTGTGATAGCAGGACAACATCTGCTGCACAATTTATTAAAGCTGTTTAATAGTCTGCACAGTAACAAATGCTATGTATATTCTTAATGCTTTATAGCCCTGAATGATTCATCCATTCTATATCTTACCAGATTAAGCAGCTGACACCACATAAAAAAGATCTAAAATTTAGGAAACTTGTGGAAGTCCATAGAGCTTTAGCTCAACATGTGTTGTAAATTGTTGGTCTGTTTGATAGACAGTTTGCTTTGGAAAAGTGTGCTACAGTTATTTTACAAAAAAAAAAAAAAATAAAAGCTCTACTGTTCCCTTATAAATACTGCGTTAATTCCACATCACAGCAATCGCAAGAGAACTGTGCTGTTAATGTTGGGGTTAAATGACACCAGCTAAGCAGCCAGACTGTTTTAAAGGTGTGGATAATTTAGTGCCTTGTTAACAGAGTCATCAGAGAATGTAAGTGCAGTACATGCCAGCCTTGATAAAGTTTGATGTTTACATTCTGTTTGGTACATCAGTAAGTTTCTAAATTGTTGATAAATTATTTCTCTCTTTCTCCTTCTCTAAGATACTACGCATATCTTCAGCAAGCTCAAGCATTTTACTCGTTTCCATTCCATCAGATGATGACTGCGGTGCCCAGCATGGAAATGATGACCGAGCAGCCGACTCTAGAGGGCATTCCAGAGCCAAACATTGCTCAGGAGCCTCCAAAAGGTAGCTTGACTGGGCTGTGCTAGTGAGCTAAGCGAGAGTGATTAATTGGGAAAAAAATATTGGTCTTAAACTGCTTCCTTGGACCGATTGGATTTCCTTTTCTTGATGCTCACGGCAGAAGTATTGATTAATTGTATTCTTTAAGAAACGTGTTCTAACAGACAATTAAAAAGACAGGAAGTAACCTCATGTGAATGTATGCACCTTGTTCAGTCTAACATAATTATCTTGTTCCAAGAAAAGCAGATTTTTTTTCAATAAGTAAATGCAGTATTTTAGCTGGGTTTTAATACTGTGTTAGAGAAAGTTTTTTTAAGATTCTGGCTTCAAAATACCTAATTTTTTAAACTTTCTGCAAGAGAAGTACAATATAATTTATTTGAAATATTTTTGTTTGAATGGTTGCTTAGTTTTTGTAGTAATCACAATTAGGGAATTGGTTACTAAGAATTATTTCGTTTAGTGTGGCTTATTTAAACAAATACTAACTGTTGGCAAGTGACACTGTTCTACAGCTCAACGTTATTAATGAACATTAAGAGAGAGAGAGAGAGAGAGAGAGCAATCTCTGGGTGGTTATGTCATGGCCAGTGCCTGTGCTGCCTGAATCTCTAAACTTTTGAGAGCCAGAAGATGAGGAAGCTTCAGGTGTGTTGCTTAAATTAATGAATTTTGAAGGTAAATTTACCTCTTTGATTTCTCTCTGTGTCCATACATTTAGCTGAGTCTATTTGAATATCCACACTGCAACATTGGAAATGTACGAAAAGAATATTTGTTGTGTGTTTCAGAAGTTAAAAAAGGGGGAAGGAAAAGAAAAGTCAAAGCAACTGAGCCAAAGCAACCCAAAAAGCCTGCTGCTAAAAAAGAAAAACCAGCCAAGTCAAAAGGCAAACAAGAAAAGATCACAGATACTTTTAAAGTCAAAAGAAAAGTGGACCGTTTTAATGGTGTATCTGAAGCTGAACTTCTGACCAAGACTTTGCCTGATATTTTGACCTTTGATCTGGACATTGTGATAGTGAGTAATTCAGTTACAAGATTAGGTAGAAAAATCTTGTATTTACTTGTTACGATTTACATTCTTTCTGCTTACTCATCTATATTGCTTATACGGCAAGATCTTGCAACATGAAGTACATAAACTGTTTCCTGTGTGTAGAGCTGCTTTGCATTTTCTGTTAAAGCCATAGTAACTTAGTCCTAATTTCTGAGAAATGTAAGGCTCATGTTTAGTACAGATTCATGAGAGCCCATGACTCAGTGCTTTATTTCCTGGAAGCTCTGCACCCTCTGAGCTGCTTTTTTGACCTTGCACATCTAAATGAGGCACCTCTGCAAAATTGTCAGTTTTTTGAAAATAATGATGGAAGGTGCCATTAATACATTTTTGTTTATTAACAGTAACTTAGAGAGAATTGAATAAGCATCCTTATTGTAACTTGATTAAATTCTTGACTAGCAAGCCATGTTGTCATTGTTAAAATGGACTGGTATCTTTGTAGATTGGCATAAACCCTGGCCTGATGGCAGCTTACAAAGGACATCATTATCCGGGACCTGGAAACCATTTTTGTACGTTTTTGTTTTCCTTTCTTCTTCTAGCATTTGCAGAACTTTGTTAGAACTTGTGGCGGTTTAATTAAACTAGTTTGGTTTTTGTTTTTCTCCTGGGTTTTGGTTGGTTGGCTTTTGAATTTTTTTTTTTCAGAAAGGGATTTTTATATGCTAAATATGAGTTCAAGACAGTGAGTTCTGTCAGAGAGGCCCAGAGCAAGAAGAAGAATGGCAAGATTGTCAAAAAAAGCTGACACATTGTATTTGCCACATTCTTTCCTCCCAAATCCATATTGATCACTGCTTAAATTAATCACAAAATCTAAAGCTCTGTACTGAGCTTTTAGAATAAAAGACTGGTTTGCAGGATAGTGATAAGGAATTCCTGTTCACTAGGGCCTTTCTGCCCTCTTGGAGGAGGTAAAGTAATATTGGCTATTTTAAAACCTTCTGGATAGGGCAGTAGTCTTCCCAAACTAACTGATACTTTGTTAAAATAGATTCTTCCTTTAGCATTCCAGTACTCCAATAGTTGAGTGGAATTTTTTGGTTCTGTTTTCTTTTCCTTGGAAAAAGGCAAATGCATATCTGTCTTCCTACTTCACAGGGAAGTGTCTGTTCATGTCTGGTCTAAGTAATGAACAGCTGAACCACATGGATGACCACACCTTGCCACATAAATATGGGATTGGATTTACAAACATGGTTGAAAGGACAACACCTGGAAGCAAAGACCTCTCCAGGTAAGACAATAAAGGGAAATATCAGGCTTTTTAATGAATTAATAGTTGTGATAATAATTTTGAGTACTTTGTCTTTTAGCAAAGAGTTTCGGGAAGGAGGGCGAATTCTGATGCAGAAGCTACAAAAGTATAAACCTCGTATAGCAGCTTTTAATGGAAAATGTGAGAAGTTTTACTTTTAAATGATTTTTTTTCTGCCAGTAGCTTTTTTTTTTTCCACTTACCCTGTATTTTCATTTTAGGTATTTATGAAATTTTTAGTAAAGAAGTTTTTGGAATTAAAGTTAAGAACTTGGAATTTGGGCTGCAGCCACACAAAGTGCCAGATACAGAAACTGTAAGTATTGAGATTGAGAAGCAAAACTAGGGCACTCCATTTTGATTATTTAAAAACTAATGAAACCTCAGGCCTTGCACACACTTAGGTTAACACCAGTTTGACTGGAGTACAAGAGGTGTGAAAGGTTTTCACTTAGATAGAGAAAGGGGATGAGTGCAGTTTTTGGACACATCTTTAATGCAGCTTCTTCAGACTTGCAGACTTCTTTTGAGAAATGGTATGTTACGGTTAGTAGGTTGGTGCATTCTCTAAGGACTATGTGAAATACAAGTAACACATGCCTGCTTTTATGATAATTTTCACCTGATCCCCTGTGTCCAATTCCCTGGGTATTTGTATTACTGGATTTTGATACTGACCATGACCATGCAGTGCCACAGTGGGGGAGAAAGAACAGCAAGTCCATCTTTGTGCCAGTGCATACGACCCTTCAGCATTGCTGGATCTGGGCATGCCCCAGCGCTTCTGTCAGACTGAGCTGTCTCCTTAAGCTGATCTGCAGTTTGAAGTTAAATTGGATGCTTAAGATAAATGTGATGAAGAGTGCATTAGTCATAGAACTCTAGTGCTGGAAAATATCTCAAGAGACCAGCTATGTATCATTAGAAATTGATTTGTTTAATGTGTTCTTATAAACAAGTTAAAGCAAAGGCAATTAAGCTACTTGCCAAGGTAGCTTATTCTAAAGCTTCATTACCTTGTCAGTTCAAAAGTTTGGATTGTTTTTCTTCTTATTTCTATCCTCAATTACTAGTGCTGCAAGTTTCAGCTGCCTTTCTCTAAAGGTGGAAGTGTTGCATTAGAGCCTGAAGAATCATTGGATGAAGTATTTGCTCCTTATGTAGCTCTTAAGGACTTCTACAGTAAATGTATTTATAAAAAAAATAATTCCCTTTACTGTTACTTGTTCATAAAGACTCCATGGTAATAGAAGTATTGAATACAGTTTGTTTTTCCTGAACAAACTTGGTAGCTTTAGTTAGGGCTGTTGACAAAGATAGAAACACTGAAGCTGGCTCCAGCCACACTAACAACAGCCTGGCATGCGTCATGCAGATGCACTTGGCCAGTAAGCCAGGCTAATTAACCTGTGCTGCCTCCCTCACTGGTTTGGGCCATTTGTATGCTGTCACATACTCCTCTGTGCCCTGGCTCAGAGCTCTGCTTGTTCAGGGAGCTCTGGAGTGTGCTCTGCTCTCTTGTAACACACATGAGTACTGCTTTTCCTGCAGCACATAAATAACTGGTGAAAACTGTGCTCACTTAGCAGCTGGCAATCAGCCCCTCTCTTCAGGGCAAGAAAAATGAAAACTCATTATAACCCATTCCACAACCACCTGTGGCATTAGTTGAAGTTTGTACAAACAGTTAAAACAGTGAGGTTAACTGTTAAGAACTGTTGTTCTGAATGCCTATTAACTCATAGCTCAGGGATCAGTGATGCTATTTCTCTTGTTCTTTGTCTCAAGCTCTGCTACGTTATGCCATCGTCCAGCGCAAGATGTGCTCAGTTTCCTCGGGCCCAAGATAAAGTTCATTATTACATTAAGCTGAAAGACTTAAGGGATCAACTGAAAGGCATTGCACCCAACACAGAGGTCCAGGAGGTGCAGTACACGTTTGACTTGCAACTTGCACAAGGTATTGTTGTTATTTTGTTAACACTTAATTAAAATGTAATGAAATGTACAATACTAGCAGTTTCCCAAGCAGAAGGAAATAAAGAGTTTTTTAATGGGAGAGGAGGAGATGTGATGCTCTAAATTGTGTGGTACAGAATTACAGATTCCATTCTCTTTAGTACAGCCTAAATTTTTTAAGGGGAGCAGGGATTATCATCTATAATTTGTGGCCATTTTTCAAATGTTTTCTGATAAAAGTGCTCTTTGATAATTTTTATTCTAAATATTAATGCTTGAGCTGTTCTGTTTCTGCAGAGGATGCTAAAAAGATGGCTGTCAAAGAAGAAAAGTATGACCCAGGCTATGAAGCAGCATATGGAGGAGCTTACTGTGACCGTGCACCATATGACACTGACCAGTGCAGTTTGTCTTCAAATGAAACTGGTAAAGTGCTTGGGGCGTTCAGTCTGCAGCCATGGCTGGGGAACAAAGAGCCTGGGATGTCACCTGCCTTTAAAACCTTTAAAAACAGTGTGCTTTTTGTTTGTTCAGCAGGAAGCAATCCTCAGTATTGCGAAGGGTCGTCCTTCGGTGAGGTTCCTAACGGACAGTGGATGACACAGTCCTTTGCAGACCAGATTCCAGAGTTCAATGCTGGCATGACACGGGAAGAGGAGGGAAGCAGCATGTAGGAGCTGCTCCTTCTCAGCTATGCACACATGCTGCAGTTTTAATGCAGTGATCAAGATTGGTACCTCAGTTCTCCAACTGAAGCATCTGAATAGTATTTTATCTCCCCTAGTTATTTTATTATAGTCCAAAGTAAGTGTGTGGTAGGCTGAAATCAATGAACTAGGTAATTTTAAGGAACTATTCAAACTTTTTAAAAAAAGTTAGCCCTTTTTTGTATATGAGTTTTATATTTAATGTATACCATTTCTTGCAGTTTTTGACAAATTGCTTTCTCATTTGTGAAGATTTCTTTGGGGTGTTAATTTTATTCCATAAATGGCAACATGGTGGGAACAGCAGCAGTATACTTTTTACTGATGCCTCAATATTTGGATATCTCTTCATACTTTTATATCCAGAGGGGAAAATGTACCCTTACCTGGTATGAAGTGGTGTTTTTAATCATGCACAGTTAAGGATATGGTGCTTTTTAAACCTGCCTTTCACTGTCTTAAAAAGTGTAGAAAGTTGTGTTTTGCAGCTGTGAGTGCTGTCTTCCAGGTGGGACGGGAGAGCTGTCTGTTCAGTGAGTGTAACATAACTGAGGATAAAGGGAGTGAAGACATCATCTCACATCACAACACTGGGGAGGAAAACTTGTGTCACACAGAACAGGGCTTCAATATTCTAGCTGAGCTCTCTTAGGATAAGGTTTCTCTACTACTCCATCTCTTTCCCCCTAAAATTTCAATGTAAGGAACTGGAATGGCTTTTAAAAAAAGCAAAACCAAACAGTAGTGGTAGTTCTTGAATTCTGTGGTATTTCCATGAAGTTAGTCCCTTCACCTGACCTTTAGCAGGAGATAACCCCTTTGAAAGAGACAGAGAATTGAAAGACTGCATTCTCTTTAAAAGTCATGTACAGCTATGTTATTTACATCACCTACAATTAGCACAGGGTGAAAAAGATTTGCAGTTTAGCAGTTTTTAACAGTAAGCTCTCTTCAGTCTTTAGTACCTTAGAGGGTATTCCCTTTATTCCACTTAAAAGTTAAAAACACTGAGTTGAATACAGGGACAGCTGTTTTATGAATACGAAGTTGTCTGTAGAAACTATAACTCTTCTGAGGAACTTGCCTAAATGATACACATTTTTGGCCAATATTAGTGACTGAGAAAAACAAAGAATTTCATCCTGGTGCCTAACTCTCACTTTCTTTTCCTCTTTTATCATGTGAGGAAAAGATTAAGTAAAAGCAATAAGCTGATCAAAACACTAAAGTTTTGATGATCTTATGACATTTGGTGCTTCACATACTTGAAAACGGACACAAACAGTATCTCCACACTCCATGCTGGTCAGAGATTCCTGTACCAGTGTGATTTCTCCTCTCTTCACAGCCAGTGACAGTTGTCAGTTGTGTGTAACTGGTTAGTGTAGGTTCTAATTCTGCTGTAACACCTCTTACAGAGATCACACACTGTCAACCTGTTGTGAGGCAGGCGTGATGTTTACAGTTTCTTCCCAAATTAGGTGGCTTAATTCTGAGAATCTTCAATTGAGTGAGTGTGCATTATGATTCTGATTGTATTTATTAGCTGCAGCATAAAGCTGTTCCACATATTGTCAGAAAGGTATAGGACTTGTCTGTTATTTAAAGTGTATTGTATCATGTATTGCTGTTTACATGGGTGTTTTCCTGCAGGTGCTCAAAGTATCTCGCATCAGGGATTTGTTACAATTCAGTTTTATTTTCAACCAAATTAGAAGCATGAAATTAGTACTGCTGAGTATGTAGCACAGTAGGATGTAACTCCTGAAAGGCTATCCTGTTTGCTTGGAAGGGAAAGGTCTCTTCCTTAATGGAATCACTCACTTGGTTATAGAATACAGTGGACTGTACAATGACCATTCCACTAGATACTGCAATTCTGTGTCCTCCCTCAAAACTGGTGCTCTTTTTGTTAACAGTGATACAGAAGTTCTTAATCTGTCTTAAATCTATCAATGTTTCACAATAAAATCAGGAATTGTACTGCAGTGTATTGGAATGTATTTTGCATCTTGCTAAGTGCACTACAGGATGTATTATACACAGAGATGCCACAAACAGTCATTACACAACAGAACTCAGTAACATGCCCAGGTTTTCAATTCAGGATGTTTAATGTGGGTTAGATAACTAAACACTTCTTGTATATAACACTGCAGCTATCTCCTGTGTAGATTTTTTCCTGCTGGAAGACATTGGAATCTTACTTAGAGAGACCTTAAATTAAAGCACTCTGTCTGGCACTGAATTTCACCTCTGTAAGTGTTTAATGAAAATACTTCATTGTCAAGTAAACTTGTTTTGTCACCTTACATGAAAGTAAAGATAATCTGAACTGTGTACTGGTCACTCCAGCCTCCCTCACTTGCCATAAGCACAGAAAACTGATGGTCAGTTATTCATATTTTTAACAAATACTTTGTTTTCTAAAATCAGTTAATCATACAACATGTTACATTTCAAACTATTAAATGCATCCCATACACTACGTTATGCAGTATTTCAGTATCAGCTATCAGGACGAGTTAATTTGAACTTCCCTGAAGGGTCAGGAATAAACCAGTTTTCCCAGAGATCAGTGTGGACACTGGGGTAGTCCCAAGGTTTGTATCTCCCATTCCAGTGAAGTAATTTAGCTTCTTGAAGAAATTGCTCTGAGTAACGGGCATCAGGACTCCAACCTGCATGGGTAGTTTAAAAAAAAAAAAATCTGAAAAGTGCAGTTTTTGATGATGGAAGACACTGTAGAGTGGGTTAAATTCAGGTGACTTTTTTCAGAAGTCTGATTTGTATGTTTTCATGCTAATTTACAACTAGTTGTATGATAAGCAGATTTTTGCAGCTTGATACCCTCTTAGGCTGCATCAGCAAAAAATATCAGCAAGTTTCCTCTCTCAACACTTTTAACATCTTGGCATAGCTGGGATTAAAAACAAAGTAAAATCTATTCATTTTACCATACCAGCTAAGCCATTATGTTTTTCATAGGATAATTCATCACTCTCAGGTGAAAGGTAACTACATCCTCCAAAATGTTGACAACAAACATGGCCAGACCTTCCCTTTTCTTCCACTGCATGTAGAAAGAGACTGAGTTTTTCCAGTCTCTCACTATATTAAAATATTTCATATATTCTTTCCATGTAAGTGGTATACATGAGGAAAAGTCACCTAAGGTCTTGCAGTGGAATCTCACAAGCTCACCTTAATTCCAACTTGCAAACAATGAGAAATTAAACTTACCAAGATGCCTTATGTGCCACATAGGGTTAATAGAGGAATATTTTCCATGAAATACAATCAGCATTGGGGAGGTTGCCACACCTCCCCCAAGGGTGCTGCTATAGAGGTTTTCCCTGCAAAAGGAAAAATAAATATGTTTAAAACCCCAAGGAATCTTTAGTACAAAAGGCAGAAGATTCAAAATAAGTATCTGACAAGAAAGAAATACTCCTGCTTCTTTAAGCTAGCCTCAGGAAGGGAAGATCATTCAGTGGCTTCATCCCAGGCTAAGTTGGTCACCCAAAATGAGAACCACATGTTCACAATGTCCCTCAGGATTAAGTGTGGTTTGTGATTGAACACAAGACTAAAATTCCAAGTGGCCATTTCCTGGTTCATAATTGGTCAGATTTAAACAGATGGAAATGCTGGAAACATGAGTTACTTTACCTGACAAAATCTCAAAAGAAAGACTGCTTGGAGTTAAAAAAACCTGTAAGAGCTTTTAAATGGAAAGTAAAACAAGTATTAAAAGTAAAGTGCAAAGCTAGATTTCTACACATACTCTACATTTCTTTGCATCCACTTTTCCAACTGCTTTGTAATCCGCTGATGTTTCCATTCAGTCATGTTAGCAACAATTACTCCAGGATTAAAGGAGCAGGTGCTGGGGCTGATGCCAAGATCTCTAATGGCTTGCTTTCTGTAGTCCAGGAATCCCATGTATGTGTTCTAAGAAATAAAAAAAAAGTATGTGCATCCCCTATGAATCTCTGTAAAGATACATGTAAATGCACCTCACTCTCACTGAGAAGGAGACTAAATATGCTCTCCCAAAGATGAGTTTCTAGATGGTGGTTACTTATCATGAGTTCTGTATGACAAGGCTGTAAGGCAGGATACCTCCAGATATTACTTTTTCCACAACATTGTACCATGGAAGTTTGATAAGGCTTTTCCCTTGCTATGCTTGTCTTTTGGTAGCCCACACTAAATCATGCAGCATCACAATTGTACCACTACAAAAAGTCTTTAATTACCTGAACAACTATTACAAAGCTATATATATATATATACACACATAAAACTTTCACTTTGGGGAAAACATATAAAATCATCTTACATTTATGGGCAAACACATTCATTATTAGAATTCCAGAATGGCATCTTACCTGCATCCCTACACTTCTAACCATTTCATGTGTAGAAGGCAGATCACAATCATCTGAAAAAGCTGCTGCATGTCCAGGAGCTAACTTAGTATTGTAGAGTTCCTGGATGTCACCTGATTACAGAAAGGTCACAAGCATCAGACAACACCCACTGCACTGCTACAGAGCTGATAGGATAATGTCAGCTCTCACGTCTTACTTATAAACACACCAGTTTTGAAGGATAGCCCCTATTGAATTTTGTAATATAGGACCATTTTCAAATTTGTACCTGGATGCCTAAGGTCTATATTTAGATATTATCATTGGTATTCAATACATTCATATTCTGGTTGTCCAAAATCAGCTACAGCAGAAGCCAATAAAACAGGACTGTTTTAACAGGACTGTTAAAAAGCCTGGTTACAAACTTGTGCAGTCATAGAGCTTCTATGGAGAGGGAGGGCACAGGCAATTTTTCTGAGCCTGTTCAAGTCCCACAAAAGTTCCACTTCAATGTCTTGCACAGATGAGGTTTTTCCTGTTGTTGTGGCATATTTATCTCCTAGGAAGATACTTGGATTCTCAGCAATGGCTGATTGAAATTTGCCTGTCACTTGACCATCCCTGCTAGCTTCACAGCCCACCCAGCTCCTTCTTGTTGGAGAGAAACAGTGTAATGCCTGGCACCTCACTCATCACCTGACCAAGATGTGCCAGAACAGTTTCAGGGCAGGTGGGAAGCAGATCACTGCCACAGCAATCAAGCGAGCCTGCATCCCAAGCCCCTTACAGCTTCCAGTTTTTCTTTTGCTTTCATCTCTTTTACTTTTTGTACTGCCGGTCTTCTGCCAGGTCAAATAGCTGAACCAGCTGCTTCTGCAGCTGCACAACTGCAGCTTACACACGTTAAGAGGAGCTGCCTAGGGACAGGAGAGGCCACTTGGTCAGCAGCAGCCCACCGTGAGGGGCGATGTGAAACTGCACCTTTATCCTGCAGCTCCACAATCACCATCAGCTGACACCCCCGGGGGAAGAGGGAGCCCAGCGCTAGTGAACACAGGTGCAGGGAGGGGTGACGGGGGACTGGCAGGCTCAGCTTAAGCTGCTCGTGAAACTGGAGTCTAAACAAAGACCTGGAACCTTCCAAAGAGTTAAACATTGCTGCTGCACATTGATAACAGACAGAACAATAAAACCAAAAAGCAGAGATTGCCATTGGAAACACCCGTGTTGGAGAACTGCGATAGAAATTCTATGACAAATTAAAGTGAGACAGAACAGATTCGTTGTCTTTTACAAAGCAGCAAATAGTGACCCCTTTAAGTGCAGCTGGTCTGAAATCTGCCTTTGTAGAGACAAAACTATAAAAAGGTGCAGAAAAGCAGTGGAGAATTATGCTTTTGTCACGTGCATATTCACTGGTCTTAATGTTCTTACAGCAAAGACTAATTTAGGTCTAATTAAAAAAATTTTTGTAGTTATACTCAGTCCTTCCAAAGGAAATTTTGTTTAGTTGCCCACCAGGGTTAAAGCGCAACACTCTGGCTAAAAAGTGCTTTAAAGTAACAAGAAAATATGATAAAACAAATATGAAGACAACAGCTCTACAGAGAAAAAAAACCCAACAACTTGGAAACAGAACAGAAAAAAACTCACAAGAAATTAATCTTTAAAAAACAATTGGTCTTCAAAAGAGATCACTTCGAGGATAAGAAAAAAATAAAATATTTTTTCAGGATTTGAATGTCTTCTAAGAGATCCCACTTGACTAGGAACTCCGAAATCTTCGTGATTCTGCATATTGCTTTACATTCTGAGCTGAAGATGCTCAAAACCATATTTTGAGTGTTTGGAGCTTTCATCCTATTATTTGAGTAAATTCCTCTTGCTCTCAAGAACAGCAATTCTGGATAAGGAATTGGTAGCATTTGTGGGAATTCAAATACTAGCAGGAAATGTGTGTCACACACTTAATAAACCTTGCAGCATCTGAGTGAAAACCATGGTATCTTTCAGCAATTGACCAGAACCAATTTAATTGAAACCCACTTAAATTTTGATCACAATTATTCAAAATATATGCAGGTAAGTTCTTCCTCAACTATCATTTAAACAAACAGATTATTTGTAGTTTCCCTAAGTTCAACACTCCTAGCAGTTGCCTCAGTTTCTATCTCATATTTCCAAATGGCTGTAAAAGCTTCAGTAACTTGGATTGTAATTCTGTTAGAAACTGCTTTTTAGACAACAGCTTACCTTGAACAATGACATCATCATCCAAATATATTACTTTCTCATGTTTCTGGATAAGCAAAGGAAGATAAAATCGAACGAAGTTCAGCTGTTAAAGAGAAAGAAAAGGTAAAGACTAAATGGTAAAGCTGTTTAATGCAGCAGTCTCAGGCTTCTGTCTCTATTTAGTCAGTTGGAATTTCTCTCTTTATTGAGCGCTAATCAGTGACCATTTGCTTCCTCCCCCACAGCTTTACTACTATCTCAAATCCAATATTATTACTAATATTGCTATTATTATTTATCCACTATGATCCTAACCATGCAGCCCAAATCTGTTGCTTCCTCACAGAATCCTTTAGGCTGCAAGGGGCCTTTTGAGATCCTCTTGTTCAATCCCCCAGCTGCAGCAGAGTCCACTTGAGCAGGCTGACAGGGACCATATCCAGTTGGGTTCTGAATATGTCCACAGATGGAGACCCAACAGTCTCTCTGGGCAATCTGAGACTTTTAAATTCATGCTTTAAAAAGCCTTTTCTTTAGCTCAGAGGGAATTTCATGTTATTTGTGCCCATTGTCTCTTGTTGCTCCCCTCAAGCATTTACATACATTGATAAGACCTTCCCGAATTTTGTCTTCTCCAGACAGAAACAGCCTCAACAGCCGCTCACATGAAAGATGCTTCAGCCTCTTCATCATTTTTGCAGCCCATGTTGGACATGCCCCAGTAAGCCCATATCTTTCTTGTTGTACTGGTGGGCTGAGAACTGGACACAGCACTTCAGATGCAGCCTCACCAAAGCAGATCAGAGAGGAAGGAGCACCTTTCTGGACCTGCTGCCAATGCTCTTCCTAGTGCATTTTTACAGCATACATCACACCAAACATTTCAATATGTAATAGTATCATCAATCCACTCTAAAGGAATGATCTGACTCGTGGCACAGACATGGGATAATTTCTACAACAGCAATGAAGAACAGAGCAGAAAGAAAGGGGACTGAGAATGTAAGAACAACCATAAGAATTCAGACCATTTTATCCAGCCCCTGCCTTCAGACTGGTCCTAACCAGATGCTCAGTGAAAAATAAAAATAGAGCAAGCATCCAGAACAGTTGCTCCATGCATTCTCCTAGCTTCCAGCTATTTTCAGCTCAAGGGATTTTCTGATCTAGATGTGATTTAAGTATGAACTTCAATCCTAACTGAACCCCTGTACATTTTTACATTCACAAGACCTTTCAGCAAGGGATTCTAGAGATGCAGTATTCATTGCATGAAAGTGTGCAACATCTCTTGTTTATGCTGTCGCTCTGACTAATTTCATCTCATGGTCATTGGCTCTTGCATTGGAAGAGACATATATACACACCCGCTGCATGAAATGGAACAGATCTAGGACATTTTAAAGCCCATAATAAGTATTAAAAATCTCAATAATTTATTATGTGGCCTTCATTAACTCACAGGCTGCAGTAGCTCAGGACGTGATGCATCTTGTCTGATTTTTCCTTTTAGCACCATAGGATTGAATTCCACAACCTTAAATTTTATTTCTTTCAGTTTAGAATTTTCAATCCATTTTCTGTGATGGAAAGAAAAGAAGTGATACAAGAAATATCAAATGCGTGGCAAGTACTTCCAGCATGAAATTCACAGACACTTAGGAGAATAATAAGAGACCTTGAAAGCTCACTTGATCTATTCTATCCCAAGACAGAACCACTTATGTCTACAGCTATTGCACACAGACCTTTGTTAAACTTATTCTTAAAATACAAAAATCCCCCACAAAACCTTAATAAAACAAACACACCACATCACTCCCAAAACCAGAGACTGCATGTGTAGCCCAAACAACTAATCTTTCACCATTACTTCCAATAAACTATATTATAAGTTTATAATTAAAGATTATTATTTCTTACTCTATCTACAGTGCTTTCAAAGCTGAGGTTAGTCTTCTCCCTTTCACAGCTTTATGTTCTTCCAGATGACTTCTACATCACATCCTAATTATGTTTTCTTTAGACTAAGCTAATTTTCTTTTCATATTTTTGTCAGATTTTTTTTATCATCGCTGTTTATTTTCTGTCCTGACACAAATTGCAGGTACAAAGGCTACAGAAGTGAAGTAGCCAGAGGTGAGAACTGCTAAGAAATGTTTTAGTTTGCATTCACAACTCAAAAGCCTCTTCAAGACAATGTTTGCAAATTTGAACACTGAAATATAATGAACTGAATCTTCATGAAATTACATTCATTGAAATGTCAGGATATTATTTCCTTTCATGAAATGAAGAATTCTAATTTCATGAAAGCAAATTAAATAACAAATGAAGGAATGAAGTGAATTGAAGAGACATGAAATAAAATGAAACAAAAAAAAAGATAAAAGTATGTAATGAACTGAAACTAGAAAAAGGGAATAGAATGAAATTAAGTGCATTGAAATGAGATGAAACCTTAAGAAATTATATTCATTGAAATCTTGAGATTTCATTTCCTTTTCATGAATGAGGAATTTTCATTTCAGGAAGGGAAATAAAATGAGAAATGAAGGATTGAAGCAAAAAGGATAGAAAGGAAAGGAAAATATAATGCAGTGAAATTGAGAAGAAGAAACTTCTGAAATGAAGTGAAAACAATTAAATTGAATGGAATGAAGTACTGTGAAATGAACTGAAATGTAATGAGATGAATATTTATTGAAATCCTGAGATTTCATTTCCTGTCATGAAATGAAGGATTCTCATTTCATAATAGGAAATGAAATGAGAAATTAAGGAACTAAGTGAAATGGAAAGAAAGGAAAGTAATCATGATACTTTTTGGGCCTCTTTTTATAACTTTAATACATTGTCAACTGAAATTAGCTTTAAACAGCAAGATTTTTCTACTCTGAAGCTGAAGACCCAGCACCAGAAGAGAGGTAAGTGCAGTGCCACAAATACACTGTGACATACAGGATACCCTGTGGAGGAGGACACACTGTGACAAGCAGGCGGTGTATCCTCACCTTACTACAGACTCTTCTGCAGCCTATCTACAAAAACCTAAGAACGGATATGGCATAGCCTGGCTATTTGACACCCCTTTGCAGTGTCAGTGCCTTGTAGAGGACAGAAGTCCTTTTTCCATCATGTACAGAATCCTGGGGATTGCTCCCAAAACCACAACATTTCCCTGAAAATCCTCTGAAGTCCAGAAGTGGTTATGCCTGTGCTAGGGCAACAACGTGGCTCTAACTACAGCCCAGAACAAAGCAAGGCTGGCGGGTACCGAATGTGTGGGATGGTTGTCTTCAGCCCGATGATGTAGAACAAAACATTGGCCTCTGTGTTGCTGTAGATGCTGCTGATCGCTGCTACAGCCGCACCCATCCTGCCCGCAGCAGCACAGATCACCACTGGGATTTCTTCCTTCACTTCCTCAGGGCTCTCCAGATCCACTACAAGGAACAAACCCATTTTACATCAGATCTGGGTCACAAAAATGAGTAAGAACTACCATAAGCAGTGGAATCATTTTATCAGCACTCCATTTTTCCTTACCACGTCCTACACACATCCCCATCTCGCAAGGCACACAGCTTGAGCTGTTGCTAATCCAGAACCACTTGCAGGTTGACTGGACTGTTGGATGCCTCCAAACAGCATAAATAAGAGAGTTCTCAGCATCTTCTACTCAGCAGGGGCAGCCTGCTCTTCATGTAGCTGCTTATTCATATGAAATCGGAGAGGCTTGAATACCTTTGAGACTTCTAATTCTCAGTTATATTTAGTACAAATTGAACAATAGGTTCCAAAATTATCAAAGGAAGGAGGTAAGTCAAAGAGACAGGGCAATTGCATGAGCTGCACTTCTTTGGTAAGCTGGCTTGAAAGGAAGAGTGCAAAAATTTATACCAGCAGGAAGTTGCTAATGATTGAAGGGAAAAAAATCCTAAACTACACTAAATCAGGTCACACTCCTGCTAAAGATTTTTATCCCTGATTAGCACTGATTAACTTACAGAACTTAAACAGATATATCTATACTGGTTAAAACATAACAACTACAGTCATAACAACCCCAATAAAAATATACTGAAAATAAATTACTTGTATCAAGATAGATTTTGTTTACCTTGGTAGCAGTGAGTAAGCTATTTATATAGATATTTAATACTAGTCCAACCTTATTAACCATAGCAGGTTCCTGTCACTATAAAAATTCCAGGAAAAAATCTGCTGTAAATATGAAGATTTGATGGTCTATCTGAAATGAATAATCAAGCCAAGAACATTCCCAAGGAGGCAATTGTGATCAAGGTTTATTACCACTTGACAACTCCAATCTGTTCAGCTCAAGTAAGGATATACTCCAGCACCCATCTACATCAGTGACATCTGGATAAAAACTTAATCAGAATTACAACTCTTAGTCATCACTATCAATCTCCTATAATTTTATTCAAGTAATTGAGAAGCAAAATGCTTTTCATCCCAGACTATACACAACAGTGTGAGTAGCTCATCTACTGCAGGACATTCAGTAAGGTGAAAAGTGCTGCTCAAGTTAAGACATGAGGAATACAAAAGAGGAACATCAATGAAACTGAAGTGAGAGTCACTTACCTGTTTCATTTCTCAATGCCAAGGGCACTTGATGAACTTTGTTATACAGAATAGCACACACGGTTAAGACAAGAAGTAACAGTAAGATCTGGTTAACTGAAACAAGAGGGAGAATGTGTTAACAATCAATATAACAGCTAATTCCCAAGTATCTGATTAAGAAAAAAATCCAATTTGCAACCAGTACAGGTGATAAAAAATTTGATAACCTGTATCTGTTGTGTTTTTCCCATGTAATTTGATCAAGCTAAAAATTTTCCATTAGAAACACAACAATAACTCTCTCTTATTAAAGTAATCCCCAACTATCTGATTTTTCATTGTTAATTTTCTCACTAAATCATAATATTCCCAATATATATGGGTTATCCAAACTAGAAAATTCACATGTTTCTGAATTTTACCAGGAGCTTAGAAAGTTGTTTTTTTTTTTTCCTGGCTAGTCTGTTTTCTGTTTACACTCACTTAATGAGTTAAGTATTTTTATGTAGCTCTTCCATTCTGTTATGCTTCCATGATGAAACTTCAGACACAGGAGAATTTGATATCTATTTCAGTGTTCAGATCCTGAAGGATCTGAGCAAAACCCTAAAAATTCTAAAAAACTAAACCCACATGCTACTGAAACCAGGAATGTTTCAAAATACTTGGAAATACTTATTTCAACAGGGTAATTTAAATCAGTAAAGTCAAAGCAAGGCAAAGACCTGACTGTATATTCTGATTTATAGTTCCTAGAAGACTGTCTTGTACAAATTTAAGTCATTCAACACAAACCAAGCATGTGCAGGTGTTGGGACAGTTCACCAAGCACAATAGGGAAGGAATACATTGCCCTCATCAACATGGGTATTCTTCATTTCAGACTAATTTGTTACTTTTGCACCACCATAAAATGTATTTAAGGTGATCAAAAGAGCAAAGTGAACAGAGTTTTGATCTACTTTAATCAAAATGGCCAACTGGCCACAACTGGGCATGAGACTAGATTGAAATTGGTAAACCTCTAATTTAAACTAGCTGAGGAAAAATCCCATTGAATTCTGAGAAATTTTGGGCACATAAGTAAATGCAAAAGTTCATTTTCAGTCACTGACCCTTACAGCTGATGAAAGATTCAAAATTCTTGGGGCTACACCTCAATATTGAGCATGAACAGCATTAATGTGCAGAGATCTGTAAAATTCAGCTTCAGTGCCCTGGGCACAATTCACATGAAACAGCAGCTACTTGCAGTTTTGGTGGGAAATTTCACAATCTCCAGTCTCATGAAGTAAAGCAGTAAGTAATTTTAAATTAATGTGGTACTTATCTGACACAGTTAACAGGAAAATACTTATTTGCATACTTAAAGTTTAGCATAATTTAGCAATACTAGAACTATAAATTTGTACGCAACTGTGACAACAGTTGCATAAGAAATTGGATTTGACATTTCTGTCCTCTTTTAAAAAATACATCTTTCAAATGTTTTTAATCTCTCTTACTTTTCTTTAAAAGAGCCATGTGTCCTGTTGGATGAGAACTGTGATCTGTGGTAAACTAAAATAAAAAATAATTAAAAGGAAAAAAAATAAAAAAGAGAAATATCGTTAATGCCAGAAGTGAATCCTAGTTTGTTATATAAAGGTATAGGTTTTGGATTATCAAATTTTACTGCTGAACTGGTAAAAGTAAAACTGCAATTAATCTCTGTAAATACCTTTTTGTTTTTGAACAAATACTAATATTATGGGTTTGGAATATTTTTATAAATAATTTAAGCAATTAATAGGTTATGAAAAACATTTTCATAAATCCCATCTGATCATTTACACCAGTAGGCGATTTTTAGTACATTTGAAGATACTGTGCAAAGAAGTATTAAAATATCCATTAATGCAATTTATAAATATAATTATCTCTGAGTTCATCTCAAACATAGTAACTATAGCAAATACTAATGTCTTGCTGGAGTATGCATTCCCAAACGTATGGGAATCTTATACCAGGACAGGGTTTTCTAGACCTTCAGAAAATTTCAGAGCAATAGTGAAAATACTTTCTTACACCCATATTCTTCCAGTGGGTGTAGTGTGGCTTGTATTCATGCACATTTTTTGTGATGCTGAAGAAAAGAAGGCAGCCTTCCCTAAAACTGTATTTCTAGTCCAGGCCTGAGAGGAGCCATGTCTGAGAAGACAGAACATAATCCCTAAAGTACAGGATTATGAGAAATACAACATTCATTTGAATTCTGGACCCAAAACTACTGTTTATGAAAGAAAACACAAACCACATAACCAAAACAACAACAACCAACAGCAAAAAACAGCACCAGAAGTTGGAGGGGGGAGAAAAATCCAACTGTGTGATCTAACCTTTATACTATGTAGAAAACTATTTTTCCTGCTTCCACACCTACAGATATGGACACATTACAACATAGATAAAGATATAAGATGGGTTCTGTGCGCACATAAAAATGAAGTTTGTTCCAGCTCCTTGACAAATCAGACAGACCAGCAAAAATTCTTGAAATCTGAGTCACAGAACTGACCACCTCTCATTGGTTAGTGCTCAAGTTCAGGCAGAATACTAAATTAGTCTCTACTTTGACCAACAAGTTAAATGGCAACAACAAAAATATATACATATACAAAATCTAAGATGTGGCCTTGTTTACACACCACTTATATTCAAATGTGTTTAAGTCCCAGGTAATTACTAAATTGCAGTGAGAAAGGAGTACTCTGGAAGTTCTTCCACATCTGCACTACTTAGCTACATTCCAGCAGACCATTCTCTTCATGTGGCATTAATTTACACAGAGGAAATCAAGCTTATATGTCAGAAAATACCACAGCTGAGAAAGACTTTCTCTCATATATTACACAGAACTATTACTTTATTTTACACTTAAAAACTTTACTCATTTAAGTAGGCAGAGAGACAACAGAACCTGCTACACTCTTGGACTAATTTTGTAACCAGATTGTGATAGCTGTTCACAATCTTCCCCTGATTTCCACAGAGCTGCCCACTATCTTTGAATTGGCATTTGTAACAATTGCCACAAACAATCCTGATGATCGCTGCAAGATGAAAGCTGCACAGCCACAGCTTCATGTTATCTCCAGAAATTATTAAATCCACATGAACTGAACCATGTTTTAAACTTTAAAATCCAAAGACAGACTCTCACACAAGTCTGAGTTCTACAACTACAGCATTCCTAAACCTCTGAAACACCAACTGATTACCTACTGATTTTTAAGGAAAGAGAGGTATATTTGTTCCCCTGCAAATATTTACTCATTTACTGTAGACTTTATTTCCTGGAACCTGGCAGTCCCTAACTCAGCTGCCAAATCCTGTAACAAAACGAGGGGCTGCAGAAGGGAAAGCTCAAATCCAGTGACATTACTGCTCAGATATTTCCTGCTTAATTAGTCTTTTTACCTCTTCAAAGCAGCACAGTATTCGGGACTTCTCTCTCCTGAAGCGCTGTGGAGCTATTTACTCGGATCCTAGATAGCCCACAGCTGTAAGCGCTCTTGCCAAAGCGTCCTTGACCACCATCCTCCTTTGAAGTCACCCACACAAGGGCCTTATAGGGCACAGTAACAGTTTTACAATTCAATTCCTTTTTCGAACTCTTCAAAGTTTACTTTGGAGTTGTGCTGGTTTTCTTTCCTTTCTCTGCTGCTGAGAAATAGTGCAGAGCCCAGACGCTGCGCTGGAGGAATGAGAGCACATAAACCACTTCCAGATGTGCAGAGGGATGATGCAGCCCCAGATCTGGCAAACTCGCCTCAGAGCTTCAGCTAGCAGATTGCAAACAAATCCCATAAGACAAAAAGTCGTAAAGGGGTGGGGGAAAGGGAAGGAAACCAACCCTTCCAGAAGTTACTTCCAAAATCTAGCTACAAGTTATGTTTTTAGTCATTATTTACGGTAAATGTGAACAGGTAACTAGTGTGCAAGAGCCAAACTACAACATGCCAAAGTCTAACAGAAAGCCAAAGTTTTTCCAGTGTCTGTTGGCAGAGTTCTTGAGAGTCAAAAACTAAGGGAAACTTGCAAAAGTCAACTCTGAACATGCATTTTGACTTGAATCATCTCATTTCCTAATCTTTGAGCATTTAATCCACAGGTTTGGTTTAGATTCAAAAGGAGCTTGGATCAAGGTAGCCAGCACATGGTGATACCCTGCCTCCTAAGCTCTTCTGGAATGCTTTTGCAGTTTTCTTTCTACAGCACTTCTTTTATTTGACTTCTGTCCCTCTCTTCTAGGAATGAACTTTCTAAATGACAAACCACTGTTTTGTCACAAAAACAGTACTTTCATGAGTACTGAAAGGAATAACAATAAACATCTTCAACTCTAAACTATTTTTCATATTTTTATCATGAAGCAGTGCCAAATTTATGAGTAGTAGTCAATAAAGGTCTTAAAAATTTTAAATGTTTAAAATGAAGATTGCCGTTCCATTTGCAGGAGCCAAAAATGTGGGATTTCAACTATGTGCCTCAAACATGCCCAAACTGTACTATCTGTGTCTGATTTTGCACAGGAATACATCTTCTGCTTGAACAAAAATTAAGAGTTATACATACAATTATATGCTTTGTGCAGATGGCCACAACTATTAGTATTTTGCTGTGCTATGATATTTAAGTTGTATTAAGCTCATGTTCATCAAAATCCACCCATGTTTTTTTCACCTTCCTTTCCATTTCTATGTGAATCTGAACAGATCTAAGCAGCACACAGTCATATGAGCCTGCAGAACTGGGACTGGCTCCTTCACTTGGCAGAACCTTCGGGATTATTGGCAATGCAGTAACACCTTCACAGAATCAGGTTGGAAAAGCACTCTGAAACCATCGAGCCCAACCTATGACCAAGCACCACCTTGTCCACTAGACCATGGCAGTAAGTGCAACATCCAATCTTTCCTTATACACCTCCGCCACATCCCTGGGCAGCCCATTCCAATGTCTAATCACCCTTTCTATGAAGAAATTCCTCTTAATGTCCAACCTCAATTACACATCTCAGCAACATCATTTACCGTGTAGAACTCAACAATGAGAAGAGACTTTTAGCATCAGATACCCCTTTTTTGGATTCCCCTCAGCCTCACACATTTATATTCTCACACAACACCCCCCTCACACAGGAAAGAGCCGCTTCTCTCCTGCAGGACGAGACCTTCGAATTCACTCAGATCACTCCGTTTCTACAGCTGCCAGCTGTAGAACCGAAACCTCGGTTGCTAATCTTAACCTTCAGTGTTTAAACAGCAACTCATTTCTTTCTCGCCGCACACCTCGCATGCAGCAGCATTGCCTCGCCTACCAATAGCCAGTTTAAAAAAAAGAAAAAACAAAAAAGAAAAAAAAAGAAAAAAAAAAAAAAAAAAAAAAAAAGGGAACGTGCTACACGTTTCTAAGGGCTCGGCGGCAGAGCGGGTGCCCCCAGCAGAGGAGCCCACGCCGCCTCCGCGGTGCCCGAGCACCCCTCGGGCGGCGTGCGCTGCAGGCACAGAGCCCCTCCACAGGGCTCCCGCCGGAGCACGGCCGGGCCCGGGGGCGCCGCAGGAGCGGAGGGGGCCGTGCCGAGCCGGGGCTGCGGCGGAGGCGGCCGCGGGGCGGGACACGGACCCGCCGCCCTCACGTCAGCGCTCCCCCTTCCCCGGCGGGCTGCCCCGGCCGCGCGGTGCGTTGTGGGAGCGGCGCTGAGATGGCGGCGGCCGCCGCCGGGCTGAGCTGGAGGCGGGTGTCCTCCTTCACGGGGCCGGTGCCGCGCTCCCGCCACGGGCACCGTGCGGTCGCCATCCGAGAGCTGCTCATCATCTTCGGCGGCGGCAACGAGGGCATCGCCGACGAGCTGCACGTCTACAACACGGGTGCGCGGGGCGGGGCCGCGCCGCGGGGCGGGCGGAGCGGGGGGACAGCGGCGGGGCTGTCCCGTCTGCGACCGCCGGTGGCACCGGGCTCCGCACGGCGCCGGGGATCCCCCCCTGGGTGTCCCGCCCTCCCCCGGCACTGCCCGCGGGGGGCTCGGCCGAGGGGGCGGCGGGCGGGCTGAGGAGCTGCCCGGAGCCGAAATGGCGGGGCGGGAAATACGCCTGGGCCAGGGGTCTTTCCTGGGGTAGTGCTGCGCCCTGGCTGGTGCTGCGGGCTTGGTGCTCCTTGCTGGGGAACAGCGACCGGGAGGATCGCCCGGTGCGTGTCGCGGCTGTTCTGCTGTCCGCGCTGTCGCGCAGGGCTGCGGAGCCTCTGTCCCCGGGCGGGTCGCGGCTGAATGGCGGCAGGCGGGATTAGTCCCTACGAGTGTCCGGATCCCCCTCCTTCCCTCTGGTGGCGGCAGCTCACGAAAGCCGAACGCGTTGGAATGGGAATTTTGTTTGGAAAAGCTAACATGTTGGTATCGGGAGCCTTTCCAAACAGGAAGCTGCCCAAGACGGATTTTATTTGTGAAAGATCAGACGACTAAATAGTTACTGTACGGAATGCTGGATGAGGCTGGAAAACTTGCGTGTAATTTCAGGGCTTGGGCCGAGACGGGGGAGTTCAGTGACTGATCTGTGCTTCTCAGTCAGTGTTGGCTGCTTGAGGTTTTTCCAGGCAGATTTTTCTCGGATAGCTTAAAGATCTACTATGCTTAAATCACATTTCTGACGGGAGAAGGAAAAAAAGTCTCTTAATCTTTCTGTTCTGACAAGTAATCCAAAGAAAACTCTTAACATAGTTATGCTATCAGAACAGAGGTTCTGGACGGGTGCCTTTTGAGTGAGTCTTGTCATGACTTGGTTTTTTTCTTCCCAGACTTTCTGCTTAAGGTGTTTCCCATTTGCAGCAGTGACAAAAAGCATCATGACTTAGTTGTTCCAGTTTCTGGATGAGTGCTTGGCCCAAACTGACCTTTTTTATTCTGGGGTTTAAGATGCAGGGTTATGACCTGAGCTGCCCGAGTGTGGGATGCCATCCATGGCCCTTGCTATTCATGTGATGATTTTCGAGGAGCTGGCACACAGTAAGAGCATCTTAATCCCCTGCCGCAACGCTCGCTGGAAGCTTCTAATTTCCTACTTCTCCTCTTTGTGCTTATAAAAAAAGTGTAGGAAAAAGAAGACATTGTCCCCTGTAATTCTTAAATTCCAGAACAGTTTAGGCACCACTATGCTGCTGGATCAGACAGTCTTAGTTGCTTTTTCTTGACTCTGTGCCTCTCCTCTCCCACTCTGTGGATATTAAAATGGGTCCCAGAACAGTGTAATTAGTTTTTGAATAGGGCTATTAAGTCCAGGCACAGTGCCATGCTGCTGTAGCTCTAATAATTCTGTTTCTAGGGCTAGCTCCCTCTGAGTTAGGGTGGTTATCTCTTTTGTGTGGAACTGCACTTGTGTTCCTCATTCTTGTGTTGCCTCTATTCTTGGCAAGTCTATTAAATTGCTGGATGATCCTTCATGACTGACTTAGTTACAGTGACCTCATGGGCTCATTCATATACTGAGTAATTTTGGTTTGATAGAAGTGTTTGCTTTTCTTGTTATTAAAGAAAATAAGAATTCCTTCAAGAAAACTTACTGTGAAGCAAATAGCCATAGTTATCTGCAGTTCAAAGGTAATTTTTCAGAAAGCAGAGGTGTTTAAAAAGACATGTTTCAGTGTTTGAAATATTTTTCTAATCTATTTTTCTGGTTTTTGTTTTTTTATTTCCTACTATAGTTACGAATCAATGGTTCCTTCCTGCTGTAAGGGGAGATATTCCTCCAGGCTGTGCAGCACATGGATTTGTTTGTGATGGTACTAGAATATTAGTTTTTGGAGGAATGGTTGAATATGGAAGATACAGCAATGATTTATATGAATTGCAGGTAGGAAATATATGAATATGTTTTGATTTTCAGGACTACTTTATTTATCTGTTTATGAAGAAACACATTTTATTTTACCAACTGCAGAGAAAAGTTAGATGATCTTTGCTCTTCTTCAGAAGATTTTTCCATCTTAAGAATCTGAAGTTTATTCTAAATAGCTTTGAAATAGAGACTTTCACCTAGTTTAAATACAGTATAATATATTTAATATTTTATTAAGGTTAACTCTTACATATCCCTTTTACTGAATGTCCTAAGAAAAGCACAGCATTTGTATATTTTCTGAATTAAAAGTAATTCAGAAAATATACAAATGTTAATATTATATGAATTCTATTTGTTATGACAGACTATCAATGGAATTATTTCTAAATAATTTTTTCTTGTCTTCAAGGCAAGTCGATGGCTCTGGAAAAAAGTAAAACCTCAAGCTCCTTCAAATGGATCACCCCCCTGTCCTCGGCTTGGCCACAGTTTTTCTTTGTATGGTAACAAGTGCTATTTATTTGGTGGCCTGGCAAATGAAAGTGAAGATTCAAATAATAATGTTCCCAGGTATGCTGATTTGTCTTTGAATTTAATGGCTTTAAAAACAAATGATTTGACAGCTTTGAAAAGGGACATTCTAGGCAGGCTGTCCTGCACACCAAGTGCTCAAAGTTGGATGATTTGTGCAGTGAAGGGGTTACATGGTGAAGAAGATTAGGTATTCCTTCTGCTAATCCCACAATATGGAGCACTGAGTGACAGCTCTGACACTTTTGTAGGGAAACCTGAGTAGGCTTTTGTATTTCTCCTGGTATTTTGGGTGATGTTTTTAAGAATGGCTTGTTTGTTAGAATTACCTCAATCAGCAGAGTCTCATGAGTCATCAGGGAATTCATGATGGATGGTTTTTCTGTATTGCTGTGAAAAACAGTTATCAATTCATCTGGAAATTTTTTACAATAACAGCTGAAGTTGCCATTATTGTCAGCAAACTGTGCTATAATGCTGAAGTTTTATATCCACATTCACCTGCAGTTCAGAGCACTTATAGCCACTGAACTATAAACTGGCAATTTCAAGCTCGGTAAACAAAAGGTATCTGGTGTGAATGCCAAGATTCAAAGACCATTATCTAAAAATAACTTGCTGATAGATTCAGCAACAAATGGTTAATTGTGCATTGGCCAGCCTGAAGACACAAGGAAACAAACAACTTCTTGTCACCTTGGTTGCCTTAAGAGTTGCAGAAATTTCTCTCTAATATCTCTTGTCATCATATGTTTCCCACAGCTTTGCAGTTTATTGTGTGTCTGTATGTAGCAATTTTTGCAAGAAATGTTGTTTTCATGTTTCTTTCATGTAATACAGTGTAGCAAATAAGAGAGCATGTTTTCTCAGAGGCAACAAGTTATAACTGTTATTTTTTTGTTGTTTGAAATCCATTTTAAATCCAGATTTGGTACTGCCCACAATGCATCAAATGTTTTTTAAACATTTAAACAGAGTTTAAAACTCTGCACCCTCCCAAGACAGACGTATGTAGTACCTGGAAGTGGTCAGGGTTTAAAGTACACTTGTCATCATGCTTGTAAGTGAATTTTTCATACTTTGACAATAACACTCTAGATATTTAAATGATTTCTATGAACTGGAGCTGCAACATGGGTCTGGTGTGGTCGGCTGGAGTATTCCTGTGACCAAAGGAATCTTGCCATCTCCCCGAGAATCTCACACAGCCATAGTGTACTGCAGAAAAGATGTGGGAAGCCCAAAGATGTATATTTTTGGAGGCATGTGTGGCTGTCGGCTTAATGATCTCTGGGAACTTGACATAGGTGAGTTGGTTTGTCAGTAGAAGTCAGTGCTTACTGGCTGAGGGGAAGTATTATAATATAGAATAGTTAATGGCATGCTGTGGTGTAGATATTATTGAGACTGACACCATAATGTTAACCTTTTGTAATATTTGGAATTAAATAGATACAGTATTGTTTGCATGTTTTATCCTCACTGATTATAGGTACTCCATGAGATAGATATCATAGTCTTTAAAGCACTCTAAAGAAACAAAGTTGACTAACCATAATGAAACCATAATTTATGTTTTTGATAAACACTTAGTTCGTCAGTATTTCCTGTGATTTTTTTCTAAAACAAGTTCCAAGTGCTTGTTATTGCACCCTTTTTCTAAAAGTCGCCATCTTAAAAAGGTGAAATTTAGCTTTGCTGAATTTTGCTGAATTAGAGGTATGTTCCCTTCTAAAATCCAGATAATGAAATATGTAGCAACAAGATAATTTTTTTTTGTTGTTTGAGAATTTGATTTTCTTTATTTTAGAAACCATGACCTGGTCAAGACCAGAAACCAAAGGGACAGTACCACTTCCTCGCAGTCTCCATACGGCCAATGTAATAGGAAACAAGTATGTCTGTTGTTAAAAGCTCAACTCTAGAAAGGTACACCAAGTAGGAGAATGATGATGCTTATCCACTACTGCTCAGTATAAACAGCAGCCCTGTAGAGTAGTTTTCTGCTGCTATTTCAGTGCCACTGTTAACTCAAGGGTAGCTGGCTGTCAGTGTTTCTATCCAGCAGGACAGTCTGCCCAAGCCACCAGCACCTTTCTGGGCTTCTTGGAGCACCTTGGTGCATTCTGGGACAACCTCAGTTGGGCCTGAGCTCTGTCAGGAGCGAGCTTCAGTGCCTCTGTGTGTGTGACACAGATGAGGTAGCTATCCAAAGAAACTGATCAAAGAGTAAAACTAGTTCCAGGCAAAACTATTCCCCACTTTTTCTGTAGTCTGACCCTCATTACACTGCTTCTCGCCAATATGGTTTGTTTTGGCAGGTAGCATTGATAAAATGGATTTTTAAACATGGGTTTCAGTCCATTTTGTATCAATTTACAAGTTGGCATGAGGAGAAAGAGGCAAGAGAGTAAAGAAGTATGAAAGCTTTCTATCTTCTGATCCAGCAGCTTAGCTTTTTGATATTTACTTAAAATGTTAGTAGTTTGTAGCCCGCATTATATTTTTAAATTTTAATATCTGAGTTAGATGCCAGTCATATTATTTTAGCATGACTTACTGAGGGCTCTGCAGTAAAGAATTGTAGAAATTCTGTTGTACATGTGGGATTTTTGGAGAGCATTAGCAGTTTGATGGTTTGCTAAATGTTACAGTATTAACTGCTGTTTCTAGGAAGTTGAGGAATTTCTGTGACTTTTTTTGTGTGGTTGGGCTTTTCAATCAGTCAGTTTACTCAAAAATTTCAGAAGGTAGAAGTCTGCAACAGTACATCATAAAGACAGTAGATACAAATAAAATGTGCTGTGAACCAAAACTGTAACACCCTGGACATTTTCTTTTTTGTCCTAGTTTGAGAGAGCACATGCAACACATCTAGATGTTAATTGGCCTTTCTTTTCTTTTTCCCTCTTCCCTCTTTTCCTGTATTTCAGAATGTATGTTTTTGGTGGATGGGTTCCACAGTCAGCAGGAGGTGAAATTTCTGCTCCTGATGGTGAATGGAAATGCACCGGTTCCTTTTCTTACCTTAATTTGGGTTAGTGTTTCTGCCTTTCTGGGAGTGCATATTTTGAATTAGTATTTTCTTAACAGAGTAGAGTAACTATTTTGAAGACCTTGAATAAAGTTTAGGATACATAGTTGTAATCCTGGCTCACTAAAGAAGTTGCCAGTTTTTTGCATGTTACTTGAAAAAAATTTTTTTAATTATTATTTTTCTTTGAAGATTCAGCAGGTTTGCTTCTTCAAATCTTTGTTAATACAACTTTAATGTTAAGTAATGTAAATACTCCTTCTTCATTTGTAGAACACAGGAAACAGATTCTGAAATGAGGTTTTTCTAAGCATGGTAGTACTATCCCTGAATTCTCAACTTCTGATCTATTTTCCTGAGAGAGATAATCAGAGGTCAGAAAATTCAGCCTGTATGAATTGATTTTATCTTTTTTATCTTGCATGCTAATTGGAAAGTGACCTTCTCTTCATAATATTTCCATTTTAAATGCAGTTGTCTATAAAAAGAGAGGTGATTTATTTTCTTTTTTTTTCTGAGCAGTTAAGTGTGTTAACATCTTTATTTATTGTTTTGGAAAACATCTAGAAACTAAATGCTTTGAGTTTCATTTACTAGATACCACAGAATGGATAGGTCTGATCTCAGATTGCCAGGAGGACAAAAGTAACTTGTTACCAGGGCCAAGAGCAGGACACTGTGCTGTAGCTGTTGGCACTCGTCTGTATATCTGGAGTGGTAGAGATGGTTACAGAAAAGCTTGGAACAATCAAGTTTGCTGCAAAGATCTTTGGTACCTTGATACTGGTGAGTCAGAAATAAATAAGAGACTTGTACTATGTTCTGTGTTTTATTGACATATGGAAAGCTTGTATGATTGATGATCAGAACATTAAAGCTGTAGCAAACTCGAAGAGTATTTACATTTTAAAAATTGTTTTTAAATTGTGCTTCACTGCTGGTTGTTTAAAGGCTATTACTTAAAATGAAGAAAATTAGGAAGGCTTGTTTAAAGCCTCTGAAAAAATTTTGTGTTAAATTCTGCACTGCATGCCATAGTCAGTTGATACAAGATGCTAAAGGCTGTTTTGCCTAAACTCAGGGTTCCTGTCCTCTCTTTTTAGTGCTACTACTGCTTTTTTCTGCTACTACTTACTTTTTTCACCATATCCCTTCTACTGTTGGGATCATTGCTGCTGCTTCTGCTTCCGTATCTCTTGGACTGCAAAAAGATACTCTTCAATCTAAGAAAGGACCAAATTGTTCCTGGAGATGAGGGAATTCTGGACACTAATCACTCATTAGTAGCTGCATTGATAGCAGGACACTGAGATGGTGTTGGGAGAGAGGGAATTAGAATAGAACTTTTTTTTTCCCTATTTCAGTTTTCCCTCAGAAATTGAAAAAGAGTAGCAGGGGAGGGGTGTGCTTAAGATTGCAGCCTGGTCAGGCATAGAGGCACATGAGAGGAGCAAGCCATTGGCCTTAGTCACGTCCAGGCTTCAGACTGTGCAGAAGAAGTTAGAGCAAAAGCTCACTTGAGCTACACAGAGCAAGCAAAAAGGAAGAGGAATAATTGTGAATTAGAGGAATATGTAAAGCTTTAGGAGCCAAAGAGCTACCTGCAGCATTTCAGGAAAGCGCAAGGATCTCCTGTCTCTGTAATCCCTACAGTGATGTAGCTACAACCCAAAGGCCTACTGGCAACAGCAGAACCATTAAAAACAGAGCATTAAAACTGGAGCATTTTTGAACACTTTGAAAAGACACTCTGTAATTCTCTGACTTGACTTGCCCCCTTTGGCAGTGGTTTCTTGTTGAATCTGGTATATTGTACCTCAGTAAAAAAGGAGTGACTGATTTTACTTGCAATATGCAGCTATTTAATCAACTGGTAAGGGAGAGCAATTTCTAACGTGCCATCTGTGTTTTACTGGTTTCCTGTAGAGAGACCTCTAGCACCATCACAGGTACAGCTGATCAGAGCTACAACCAACTCTTTTCAGTTGAAGTGGGATGAAGTACCTACAGTTGAAGGATATCTTCTTCAATTACATGCTGACTCACCAGTGCCACCAGTGGCTGGAATTCCTGGTACTGGCGTTCCTGAGACAGCAGTGCTGAGTTCACAAGGTAGCAGTCAGATCACATTACACTAACGTTTGTGCACAAGCAGACTGGAGGGTTGCATAAGTAATAAATGAGAGTTTGTTTTTTAAAGAACCATTCTGTGAGAGAGAGACCCTGTTTCTTTGGTTATTCTCCAAGTACCTGCATCATAATTATGGAAAACTCCCCTTTCACTTGTTTCTGTTGGTTTTGGCCAGCTATCTGAATTATGAAGATATCTGTAGAATGCTGGGCACAAATTGAGAAAGGAAACAGTGAGGAAGGGATTTTATTTGACTGTTTGGCCATGCAGTTTCATTTCAGACTTACAATGAAGTTTTCCTTCAGGCAACTTTGGCCTCCCTCTTTCTTACTGAAATAGGTTAAAACCATCATAATATTAAGTTTTACATAACTGATGGGAATTTGCTTTTTTTTACTTGCAAGGTGGCTGTTCTCTCCATCAGAGTCCACATTCATTGCCTAGCATCCCTTATCCAGAAATGAAGGTGGATCATCCCAGCCAAGCAAATAATCTCATTCCTAATAATGTAAGTGTAAGCTGAAAAATGCTTCAGTGTCAAAACAGTGTGGGAAGGTAGTGAACTGCCAGAACATTTCTCAGGAGTTTTTAAAACTCCTTGCATACTTTTTAGGTCTTAGGAAAAAAAAAAAAAAACTCAAATAAAACAAAAAGACAGACACCTGCTGAAGTAGTTGTCTGTTTCCTTACATACGTTTTCATTTTATGCTGGAGACACAATCTTTCAAGTACTCTTCTTGTTAATGCAGAAGAGAATTGCAAGTGTATTTTCTTCCACAATGCCAACTGGGAGCCTGACGCCAATAGGAATACTATTCATCCTCAGAATGTTGGTGACATTAATGTGGGCAGCAAAAAGAATAAGATGTATTCCTTCTTTCTTAGTCTAATTTAGTTTTATGCTAGTCTGCTTATTTTTAAGTTCCTACAGTAGGTTAAATCCAGTTATTGTCTGTGGCGTGCAGTTGTACACGTTCCTCTGTTTCACCAATTTAACAGAAATAGTGAGGACAAACTCTGGCTAAAGGATCCCATTTTTAGAACTTTGGACCATTTCTTAGTTGTGTAAAGTCTGAGATCTATATGGGATCCATCATGTGTTCCTGGAGGAAACACATGTAGAAATATCTTAAATTTCACTAAGAGTAGAAATATCTCAAATACATGTCAGGAAAGCAAAGGTTGAAAGCCTATGTAATTGTGATTTTCCCCATCACCCAAAGTCCCCCCAGTAGACTAAATATACACAGCAATGAAATGCCATGTAATGATAAAATTTAGTATGACTCTTCCAAGTCAACTCAGTGTTTGAGTCTTTGTTTTATAATGACTAAGGTAAGGATTGAGAGATTGATTTCTTGGTCTAATTTAAAGTACCAGGGGGACTTGTTGGAGGAGTTTATATTGTTGTTTATGAGCAAGCATTTTCACACCATGTTTGCAATTGAAATTTCTGAACTTTGCAGTTTAACATTAACAAATGTGTTGTTTTGGTTAGGTCCAAGTTGCCCTTCCATCCAGCTCAAAAGTAGAAGGAAAAGAAAAGGTTGCAGCACCTGAAAACAAGGTTACACAGGAGACTATGAAAAACCACACAGATGCTACAGGATTCAAAGAATCAAATGCCCCTTCTGTTTTGCCTGTTTGTACCTCAAGTAAGATGACTATAGAAAAAAATAGAGGAAAAAAAAAAGTGAGAGTTAAAATTCATCTCAAAAACACAAAATAAGATTGTTTTTGTCTTGTAGTTTAAAATTATACAAGTCCTTTGTAGTTTATGAAACCCAACTTGTGTTAGTTATTACCAAATGTATTTTTAGAAGATACAAAGAAAATTGAAATCTTAACTTGTTTGAAGTGTTGCAAGGTACATGAAATTCTCAATATATTCATTATTATGATGGAAAATCTGTCTATTTAAACATAAATAGCCATTTTTAGCATCAAGTAAAAAGGAACAGATGACATTTTACAACATTATGGTGATAGTAACTCCAAACTGACACTGTGTCTGTCTGTTAGCAGTGAAAAGCTATTGGCTGATGTAAAATTTCAGGCAATGTAGAGACAAGCATGTTTCTCTCTGACTGTAGAGGAGGTAAAAGATGACAAGGCTCTGATTTATGCATTTCACTGAAGTGCCTTAAGTTCAGTGTAGTGAATCCAGGCTTAATCACCTGATTTGTTTATATTTGATCTCAATGTATTTTATAGGTAGTTGGATTTTTATTTTATTCACTGTGTAATTTAATTTGTTGTGGAAATTTTGGTTCTTATTGCTAAGTGACAAACAGACTTTTACAGGGGTTAATCTTAAGTTGATTGTTACTAATCTGTGATACTGATTTGTGTGGATACTTTATTTTAGTAGGGTTTTTTTCCCAAATTAATTTTTTTGTGACCAAATACATAAAAAACAGCAAGCTTAAAATAACTGTTTAAATACACCTATTTATGAATGTGGAGACAGACTCCTGTTCAGCTATAAACCTGAAGTAAGCATTAGCAATCAATATAATCAGATCTGTTCTAACCTAATTCTGAGCTAAACTCAGGCTTTTTATGAAACTAAATCCATTAGACCAAGTTGAGATTTGGTGTGTTATCAATATTGAATTCTTGCTAATATTTTCTTCTTTTTTAAGGTGCTCAGACATCAGCAAATGTAGGTGAATTACATGACTTGGACAAAAAAAGTGTAAATCCTGATGCTTCTGTATCCAGTACTGTCTCCAGCGCACAAACTATGGTAACCCAGCAGGCTGTTAAAACTGAATCATCAAGTACAAATGGGGCAGTTGTTAAAGATGAAACTTCACTAACAACATTCAATTCAAAATCTGAAGGTTTGAAATGTGTTTCACATACTGTATTTTGAGCCATATATTTCTAAGGCCATCAGAGTTCCTCTAGTGTGGTGGGATTCCCTTCTTGAGTAGTACCTGGGATGTAGATAGGGCTTTGGGCATTGAAGACCTTGTGCAGCCTGGATGATCTCTGCTAGGATTTATGCATCTTTTAAAATCAGGTTATTCCTTCTATGCATTTGTAAATCACCATGTTTCCTGTAAGTGAAAAATCTTCATTTATGCAGAGGTCCATTTTGTAAATATCAGTGGTGCTCTTTGCACATTTGCTTTCATTCAGTGCTCATCTATTTAGTCAGCAAAAGACTAAAATAGTAACCTTGGATGATTTTGATTTTAAGCAACTGACCTCTGTAATAAATATGGCCAGTTAATGTGGCCAGCTCACTGCTGGTCTAATGTGCTGGCCTCTTCACGGTCTGCTGGAAATATCCAAAATAAGCAGCAAATGCAGAACATAAACTGGTAGTTTTTCAAGTTTTGTTTTTGACAAATATCAACAGGCTGTGCTTGTTATTGTTTTGAGTGTTAACTAAAGAACTGTATTCTCATATTGATGTTGTGTGTATAGTGTGATTTTTACCAATCAATATTGTATTTTAAAAGCAAAACCCAGGAACATAAGCATAGAATACTAATAGTCCTGTGTGTTACTCATGTGCTTAAACTTTTTTTTTTCTTTTAAGATTCCATTTTAAAATTAATTAATGCTCTGTTCCCATTTGCTAAGGTTGTTTACAGTTTAACTGCTTATGTTCAGAATTCAGACTGTATTGGTGTCAGAAACAATGCAATCAAAATAAGAATTCACACTTAGACTATTCAATGTCCCCAGTATGTGCCTCAATCTGGTATTTAGATTATTTGTTCACAAATATTTTATATCGATTTCATAATGCTGTCACTTCTTAGGATTTTCCGAGTCCTGCCTTCTGTTTGTATTATCAGTAGCAGCCTCCAATGCCAGACTCTCAGAATTGTTCTGTGAATTTGATAGAAGCCAAAATTAGTTTGTGTTATAAATAGAACTGCATGCAAAAGAAGTCTGAGACGTTCTTGTGCAATAAATACTTGTAAATGGCTATTGAGGTCAACTTCATGCTCTGTGGGTTTTGTATTAAATTATTTTTTCTATTGCTTACATTTTTAAAATTTAATGTTTTGTTTTTAGCTGCTGAAACTGCTTATGTCATGCCTTCAACAAGGGTCAATACTGGACAGACAAATGATTCACACTCTTCTGTAAGTCCAAAAAAGTGTTATCAAATTGCTTTACCTATTGTTCTGTTGATTAGTTGTCAGGGCTCTTCTGTTTTCCTTTAATTGTATTTTTGAAAGCAAAGCAGTGTTTATTTTGAGCTTGGAGTGAATAATACAGGGGTAAACATTTCTTTTGTAAAACTAATTGCATTGTGTGGGTTAGATGTGAGTCTAAGTAGCAGTTGTGTAGTTGGGAGGAGATCCAAGTACATGTTTCAGCTGTTGAATCGTTTTTATCAACTGGCACAGTGGAATGGTCTCTGCTGCATGATGTGCAAATGTAAAAAGTTTTTCTGTATGCACAACTGAATTTAAAATGAAGTATGTACTAGATCAGATTAGTGCTAGCTGCTGATTCTATAGATTTGAAACGTAACTTAACTGACATCTTGATGTTTTTCCCTAGAGGAGATGGGGACTGACTATGCAAGCTGTAAATACTGCCTGAAAAAGTAAATGCTTCCTATTTCACCTGCTTACAACTTAATACACAAACCCAAGGTGCCACTGTTGCCACCAAAAGTGAGGAACCAAAAGATGGGGAGAAGCAGCTGCTGCCAAAGTGTTGGGTGCTTTTGCCAAGAGCAGCTGCAGCTCCTGCCCCATTTCCCTGCCAGCAGGATCATGGCCTGTCTGTGCTGGGCACCTGACTGTGCAAGTGCCCTCCCTGGTGCCTGGAGACCAACAAGAAAGCCTATGTGTGTTTCTGGGTCAGTCAGGAGCAGTTTGCACACCCTCCATCCCCATGGCCCCACACCACAGCAGAGGGCTGTTCTCAGCTGCAGGCAAGTTCTGCAGTGCCTGGCAAAGAGCACGTGTGGGTCTGAGGTACAGCTAAGCCCCAGGGGGAGCTGCTGATGTTGGACCACCTTGGGAAACTTCTTGACCTCTGAGAGAAATTAACTCACAACTACATGCTGCTAACAGACATCTAGTTCTATAGCTTTAAGCTTCTTCCTCCCCTCCCCGTTCAGAATATCAGATGTGACATCCCAGCTGTTGCTTTTAAATGACAGACTGTGTCTGAGTAAATGTATAAGAACCAGTTGGTTTTGCACAGTATTTTAATAATACATGCATATTCATTTGAAGCATAAGAAAGAAACACTGGTGTAAAAGGGGGTTGTCTCTTACATATACTAGAGCCTTGACATTTTTTTCCATGGCATTGAAGTGTGGGTAATCTACATGACGTGTTCTTCAAACACTAGAGAGCTCCCCAGAGGCCGCCGGTGAAAACCAGGGACCGCCGGTGGTATGATGTGGGAATTTTTAAGAACAACAGTGCTGTGGTGAGCCAGTTCTACTTGCTGCCAGAGGAAACACTGAACATCAATAGCAAGGTAGCTGCTGCTTCTCTGATGAAACTTGCACGTACCTATTTCAGAGTCTGTTGCTTATATAGTTCACAACAAAATGTGGGATTTTCTGATACTGCAGCAGAATCTGGTGCTTGTAGGAGTTTTGTATTTTATGACCAGTAGTTCCTCATGTATTTTTCTCACCTCTTCTTACTATTTCCTAAACTAGATGAATTTTCTTTTTTTATGTATGATAATACAAAATATCTTATTTTGCTATTGCTAATTCTTTTCTTATTTTTTGCCTTAGAAAACAATTTTAAACTAATAATTCTTCAAGGCAGTAAAATTCTTAAAAACTGAACCCCCCACAATTTCTTAATATTTTATTTCAGTCCAGCATTGAAATGTTTCAGTGTCTTCTCTGTTCCTAGAATCTTTGCATAAAAGCTGTTAAAGATACTAGTAAGACATAGGCTAAGCTGTTTAAAAAGACTAGATCTGAAGCTGTAGTGGCTTTTGTATTAGATCTTTCTAACTTAATATTTGGTACATGTAAGAGGATACCTGAAAATTATGAGTGTGAAACTTGCAAAAGTGTAACAGTTTTGATCGTAAAAGTGTAAATTAGTGATATCCTCGTTAACTAGAAACAAAAATTGTGTCTCAAGAAGACAGAAACAAAGTAACAGAAGCCTTTCTTTGAAAGCACTTCACTATAAATAGTCTATGTCTTAGTTTTAAAGAGCACAGTACATTGTACAGTGTTTACATTGATTGTGGTTCTTTCACATTATTCAGTAGGAAAATAGTTCCACTGTAAGGATGAGTGATGCAGCAGTGCATATTTTAATAATGGAAGTATGGTAGCACATCATGTTTCAGAAAGCTGTTTGTTACTAACTTATTGTGCTTTTCCTTAAAAACATTTTGATTTCCAAACTGTCACTCCTAATGTTAGGAATAACTGCTTTTGAAATAAAAATACTTTTTAGGACAGAAGATTATGTTAAATAAACCATAACTTATGTAATTGTAAATGCTACTTTGTTTGAACTTTCCCAAGTAAAAATAACCACAAGGTGCAGTTTAATTTAAATGACAGAAAATGGGATATCTTTTGGTCTAGAGATGTAGTCTCACATTGCATCTTAGATCAGCTGTTTTGAGGTGAGATACTGTGTCAGTCAGAACCTTTTCATAAATTCTGATGTAAGTACAACAGTATTAAATAGATTTCAGTTTCATTTAAACTTAATTAATCTCAGCCTAACTAGACTAATTGTATTTATAATATTTTTAGGCTAATTGTGTTTATAATATTTTTTAAAATACCACAAGTGTTGCTTTATTTTCAGACGGAAGGTGCAGATGTACCAGACTACAGATTACTTAAGAAACAGGATCTGTTTCCCGGCACAGTATACAGGTTCAGAGTTGCTGCAATTAATGGCTGTGGTGTTGGGCCTTTCAGTAAAATCAGTGAATTCAAGACGTGCATTCCAGGTTTTCCTGGAGCTCCTTCAACAGTCAAAATCACCAAGGTGAGAAATATAGGTAATTCTGGCTACCGGTGTAATCTCAGAACTCTTGGTTCTAGTTGGCTTTTTTTTTAAGTGAAAATTGTCATATAAAATAGTGTCCAATGCTTACTCGGTTAACTCTGCTCAATATAATATTGTTTAAGAAATTTGCTAAAAAGAATTACTTTAAGAGTTAATGATAGTTTCCCCATGATTTTCTAGTCTTGCATCGTTACATCTCTAAGGGTTTACCACACTTCTTAAGTAAAAGTCAAAAAACATCCTTATCTCCAGAGTGGTGATGATAGGTTAGAATTTTCAGGTAATCTTTATAATTTGGGGTTTTTTAATATTGTTTATATATTTCTGGTTAGCTACATACTATCATATTTTTCTCTCTTTCTTCAGAGTGTAGACTGTATTCATCTTTCTTGGGAGCCTCCTGCTTCACCCTCTGGAAATATTTTAGAATATTCTGCCTACTTAGCCATCCGTTCCACGCAATTACAGGAAAATCCAAGTCAACTTGTATTTATGAGGATATACTGTGGTCTTAAAACCTCCTGCATAGTGACTGCTGCCCAGCTTTCCAATGCCCATGTGGATTACACCTCCAGGCCTGCCATAGTGTTCAGGATTTCAGCCAAGAATGAGAGAGGCTACGGCCCGGCCACACAGGTTCGGTGGCTCCAAGGTAAAGTCACTGTCACACACAGCATTTGAGCAGAGCAGGCGCTGTGCATTTCTCCCAGAACCAACACAGCACTGCATGGGAACTTCTTGAAATGTTGTTTTGTTCCTTATGGGAGTTTTATGCAATTCTAGTTTTGTTGCTTCTCACTTCTCTAGAATTCACTTCAGCTCAGAAGTTTTTCAGTCTAATAAGAAGTGATCCAGTTATATGCATCACGTAGATGACACACAGTGTAATCGGGGGTTTTTTTCAGTCTTTTCACCCTCCTAAATGGAAAAAAAATTCCATCAGGTGATATAAGGTGCATTTTTGTGATGCATATACACTTTAAAATCTGTGTTACAGCCAGAAGAGGTTTTGTCATCTTGTCCCTGGGCTTGAATTTGTACAGGTTCATGATGATTTGGGGATGGGAATGGATCCACTGAAAATAAAATTAGTGTTAGCCTGGTCAGTTCTGGCTTGCCTTATAAGTAAGCCAGTCTGGCGTTTCAAGTTTTGCCAGCTTCTCATGCTGCTCCTTCCCATTTCTGGCTTAGCTTTGTTGGGAGCTGGCTTTGCTCAGCAAGAGGTGCTGTGGGCACAGAGGAAGGTGGGAAGGGCAGAGTGCCCACCCCTTTGGGCAGCAGGGAACTGTGGTGTGGGGGTAGCTGACCTCAACTCCTCGGCTGGGATCCACCTGTTGAATGCTCCACTGCTTGGTTTCTAATATGTGCTTTTCTAAGATGGGGAATAACAACAAAGAAGTTGTCTTCTGTGATGTTCAGTATTTCAATGCCGTTTTAACCCTTTAATTGGCAGGGATTTTGACCATGATCTATAACCTAGAACTCTGAAACAGTGTTTGTTTGAAAATGTTTGAGTGCGTACACTCAAATATGAAATGATGAAACATTTAACAATGTCTCCTTTGTTTTGCAGATATGAAAACATCAGGCTCAAAGTAGAAATTACTTTAATCTCAAGTTTCGAATGTAGTGTTTAATGTAACTCTTGTACTATTTGTAAATGCTACAAATATTTTATTTTTGCATTGTTTTTATCTTAAAAATATATAACCTTTTTTACGTTTGACACATCAACATTGTAGAGCCTTGCTCAGGTGTGAGTATCATATAGAAAATATATCAGAGATGGTGGAGTAGAGAATCACGCTCTATCCAGCAGCTCTTTTTGGTAGTGATAAGTTAAAATGTAAAGAACACAAAGTTTCAAATCAAAAATGAATAAAGGAATTGGCACAAGTAGTAGTATTTGAGGTAGAGTCCCTGGGATTGCTACAGATTTTGCAAAAATAATCCATAAGATTTGGGATATAAGCAAATTCTGTTTGGTTTCAGTTCCCTATACCACATTCTTCATTGTGGTGCCTGAGTACAAGGCAAAAAATTCCAGTTATTATATAGTAACTTAAAATGTATAAATATTTTAATATATACTTTTTTTGTAAAGAAATGATTTTTTCTACTATTTGTAACAAATATCTTAATCTTGAGAGATATCCCCTGAAAATTTAAAAGGAAAAATATAAACTTATCCATTGCTCTTATTACAGAAAACGTAAATTCATTGTAAATGCACTACTATTACTTAAAATTATCCTTTTGTAGTTGTACAAATCTTAAACTTGTAAATACCAATGTTTACAAGAGACCTTTCTGGTCTTGTATTAAAACTTCCATGAGATTCATTCTATTTTTTTTTTAATCCATATGCTTTGCTTTTAGCATATGCTTGCTTTTTGCACTAATAATAACTTACCTCATTCCTGTGTTAGTAATCACTTGTGTTGCTTCCATAATGTTTCTGTAAAACTTCAATCTGAAAATTTTAACCAAAGTTTAGAATACATGGTAAGCAATTTTGCACATATGATATGGCAACTTTCAACATATTTATTCCAGTTAATCTTCTTAAGTGCTTGTTTGCTTTACCAATATATTCTACCAATCAAGTTCAGTATCTCCCTTTTACTATGCATCATTTTACATTAACTAGCTAGCTGATAAAATCAACAAGCATTACTTCTAGGAATAGGTTGATCCATTCCTATGCGAAAAGAAAAAAATTGTTCACAGTAGTGAAATAAAGGTAAACATTTTAAATGCTATTTATGTACCTATATATAAAACTATGTTTGCCAAAGTGTAGAGGAAAATGGCTGAGTTGGACAAGGTCACTAGGTAAATAGATTGAGGCACCTAAATAAGATTTATTTTAAAATAAAATCTAAATTATTTACTGTGCAATGAAGTTTATACTTTGCACTTTAATTTTGCCCCAAATGCCAAAAGATTATACATCAAGGTAGAATTTCTTGCCTCTTCCAGTAAAATTTGTCTTAAGAGCGTTTGTAAATATATAAACTAAAATCAATGATGTGCCTGGTTTGGTGGGAGAAGTATCACTAAAATAGTAGAGATTTAGCAGCTCAAGTCTCCCAGAGCAGATTTAACAGCCAAGTCTTGGCTACCCTGAGAGTCAGGGTTATAACAAAGTGCTGGTACAGCCTTAATTATTGCAATGCATCACATGCTCCAATAGCATCTAGAAAGTGCTGGGGACCATAAATGGCTATAATAGTGTTAATTGTGGCACAGGAGTAACACATGGTTTGACTCCAGAGAAGAATCATGTTTTTATGACAATGACAGATATCCCAGTTTCACTTTAAACAGTGTTTATAGTATGAATGTATAGGACTTTTCCTGAAGTTAACTGGCTTTAAGATATTTGTATTTTAATGGTCCATTTCATCAGGTAGGATCTCACTACCAATACTGTCTGATAACTAAAGTCCATACACATGAATTGTCAATTAGAAGAATAGAACTTGGTTTTTCTTATTAGTACTGTGAAAGAAGCCTTTAGAGAAAACACTTGTGGCTTTGATTTTGTTGGTTGATAGTTGTGATTGTAGAGTTGTTATTTAAGAATAAAACCTGTTGGGTGTGTCTGGGTGGAGTTTTTTTGCACTTGGTTTCACATGCTTTGCACAATTTCTTTTTTCAGTGTGTGTGTCACGACTACCAAAGGGTAAAACTGTGGCGTTTTCAATGAAAGTATAATTTTCTTCTGAGTGTGCTTTCTTCAGCTGACTTGACATAAGATGTCACTTTCTCTTTTTTGTCCAAGTTGGGTAACGTTGAATAGTGATCATATGCAACTCTTCAGTTGCTCACAGTTTTACTTTAAACTGAAATTGTGGTACACACTGTAAAATACACTTTGTGGTCTGTTTTTAGAACTGTATTTATAATGTCTAAATCCCACCTGTTTGCCTATCAACTAGATATCAGACAAATATTGATTGTTCGATTTTAAAGTTTAGAAGACTGTTGACACCAGCTCTTTGAGACTCCATGTTATTCATTTATTTCAGATACTGCTAAAGGACATGTAACAGAAGCTGAAATCTAGCAGATTACCATATCCATATTGTAGAAATGTCTAGTTTTACTGAACTCCTTAGGGAGGTTGTGACTGTGTAAGCATAGGACAGTCGTGCCCGTTATGGCAGCCACTGCTACAGCTTCATCTTCAGAATGTTCTTGTGAAAGTGGAAATGAAGTGAACAATAGCCTACACTTTGTGTTTTCAAAGTAATTATAGCAATATCTTTTGAATGTAGTTTGGAGTAGAGCACATGATCATGCCATAAACTCTGAAGATATAGTAAGTATTACTGTTGTTATCTGATTATTTCAGGATAGCCAATTTGACGTGAACTTAATCTTACAGCCTGTTACTTAATGACCTCTACAAGGAAACTGACATTTTGTACAATACAAGTTGATTAGTCTTATTTTGAAGTATTGTTTGTTCTTTGTAATAAAGTGGTTGTCCTATCAAACGCATTGTAAATACTGAAGTGTGTCTGTTTTTTCAGAGGTGTACGTGTACAAACTCAGAATTTCTGATGCAGAGAGTGAGTAAATTTCTCAAATTGGGGAAGAGGGTTTAATGATAAGCACTGTCATACTACAATTGCTCTTCCATAAATATTGTCTCCTAAGTTACCTCATAAGCTTTTTCCCTAGTTGAGGTTCTCCAATATCCCTGCCCCACCTTCTGCAGTTGCTGTGCACTCACCATGCCCCTTCCATGCCTTTGTGCCTCGCAGGCTGTAGCCTCTGAACTGAAATTTTGACATTACTTCCCTTGTCTATACAGGGGTCATATTGCTATTGTTGATAATGAGTGACAAAGAGTTTGGTGTTGCTTTGTTGCAGTTTGTTAAAAAGATGTTCTGAGCATTTAGTCTGCTCAGAAGGCTCCTACTAAGGATTTGAATTGTGTTCACATCCAGCTCTGCTCAAAATGACACCGTCTTTTGTGGCAGCTGACTATGGGGAACTCTTGTGGGAATAAGCAGTATGTGTTGCAAGAAGCAGGGGAGCAGAGAGGAGCAAGCGAACTGAAAGGTCTACTGGATTGTTTCTAGACCTCCTTAAGAGACTTCACATGAGAAACTGCTAAAAGCTGTCTGCTCCAGATTGATTCCTTCTTTGTATTCCTAGCTATTGTAATAATGGTTGTTGTCTTGTTGTGATGCTTGCATTAGTGGAAAACAAATTGGAAAGCCTAAAACATCAGTGAAGAATCCTCTTGTGTTGTTTTCTTTGTGTTAATAAGATTTTAAGTCTAGGAGTTATTTTCTCTTGAAGGCAAATTTGAATTTGCTGTACGAATTTATCTTAAAAACAACTCAGATTTATTTATTTTTTCCTTATAGCATTATCTGGTCCCTAGGGCATTTTTATAATATTTCTAGTGAGCTAAACATCAGGGCTTTTATTTTGAGGCTTCCAGTTCTGACACTGAAGCATTTCCAGACTCCCAGGACAGGGGTGGAACACTGACTGCTGGCACTCTCTGGGCACTGTGTTCCTCCTTGTTAATAGTAGTGAAATCTTCATTTTGAGGTGTTTGCCATTGGTCTGGAAGTGGAGATCTCTTTTATTAGAATTTCAACAAGTCAGCTTAAAGTGTCAGGAAGATGAGCTTAAAATAAATCCTCTTGATCCATATAGTCTTTAGGATACTGCACCTCCAGCACTTCCCCCAGAGAGAGGAAATCACCGTGATGTGGGTAGGGTAGGCACCCAGCTGGATCCCAGCATGAATGAATGGTGGTGGGGCTCAGCCAGACAATGTCTAGCACCTGCAGCCCCTGGAAGGGGAGTTAGGATGGCAGGAAGGCCCAAGAGATCTGTGTGAGCTACTCAACCCCTTGGTCTTACTCCCTCCTTATACGTGCCTCATGTTAGGTGGTGAAAATCTGGCATCCATAAATGTGGTCAATTTCAACTGGATTAGTTCCCTACATCCTTCAAAAGCCTGAAGTATTTAATGTATTTGTTGGGTTTGCAGTCCTGACAGGAACAACAAAAATATCTCTCAGATTGGGACTGGGCATGGTTTGCTGTCATTGCTTTTTGCTTTTCTTTTCTGAGGGGATTCTTGCCTCTAACAAGCATCTGCTTTTAATATCTGATGTAATTGCTAAGTTGGTACAGCAGCTCCTTAAAATGAAAACTTAGGCTTGGATGTGGTATCTTCGAAGAGAAAAAGAGACTAAGCATTTCAGTGTGTCCTAGTGTTCAGAGAGTTATTTCTGTATCTGTTGAAATTATAAAATACTGTTATCCACACATGGAAGTTATCAATATAGTTATTTCAAAGCGATTCTTGAAAGAGGCAACTGGCTATATGCCATTTTAGAAGGTTCAAAACCTTTTAGAAGGTCCAAAATGTTGGTTTACTTTGAATCCTTTTGTTGTTGTTGTTTCCATTCACTCATTTATTGCCAGGGATTCTTAACTGCCTTTTAAAGTAACCATCACTCTTGCATGCAGTGCTGGTAAGTCTCTTTTAACAAAAAGTTATTAGGTACAAGCAGTTATCTTGTATCTTTAAGTAGTATTTACAAATATCCCAAACTCTTCTTTTTAGCAGCAGTTACCTAATTATTTCCTCACTGTATTTTGCCTGAGTAGGAAAGAGACCTTATATGTTCGCTTTAAATGCTGCCTGCTCCAGAAGGAAAGTGTTTAGAGTCTGGGAGCAACTCTTTGAAATTACTGTCTTGAAAAAGAAAACCTGAAATCAATCTAACAGCTTGAGGTTTCAGCTACTTATATTTCAGCCATCTGAAGCAACATGAGAGCTGTCAAGTCAGACAACACAAAATGGCCAGTTTTTGTCAATATTTCTTCTTCTTGCGTGTACAGAACTTCATCCCACTGTATCTACTCCAGAAACATTTTGGATGAGTTTCAGCTGCTTGGCTTGTAAAATGTGGCTGTTGCTTGTGGTTTTGGATAGAGTGAGAGCAGACTCGTCCTCTGCTGCAGCCCTCCCCAGGCTCTGCAGTCTCCACGTTCTCATCTCACAGTGCTGGAGCCTGTTTCCTTGTAGCAGAAATGCTCTCCAGCTGGCTGGAGGTGAGATTTCAGATCCTTCCCCTTCTCCCTCAGTGCTTAGATTTTCCTGTCAGCTGGCTCCTGGCATCTGCCAGTTCACCAGGTTGCTTTTCCCAGGATGTTACACTGCACAGGGAGCTCAGGTGTCTGGTGGGTTTGGATTTCCTGGCTGGGGCTAAGGAGGAGTTGGACAGTGCAAAAACAAACCTGTGCATCCCAGCATCCTTTATCTGTGTCATGCTGCTCCTGACAGTGTTGAGACATGGGCTCTCCTGTGCTGGACTGTCTTCCCACAGGGTGCAGAGAGTAGAAATGGTATATAGTGCTCCTAACTGTGCTGCTGCAAATGTTCTAGCTGCAGCTGCATTTCGAGTGACACAGCCCTTGCACACAAACTGAGTCTTGGTTTTGCTGTTGGAGGTGGTTTTATTTGCTGTTCATGTTGCTGTACAGGCTGGGTAAGTATCAGGCACACACACATTAAATTAGCAGCACAAAAGCTGCTCCTCTGCCCGGCAGATTTAAACCCTCAATAGTTTTCTTTCACACATAAGCAAATCAGGTGCCATTGCTCTGATAAATGGCTCCTCTGGCCTGGTGTGCTGGAGTAAAATATTCCAGGAAATGAGCCTGGAAATTTGCCCGGAAGATTTCTTAAAGCAGGGCAGCCATCTCCTTCAGACCTGCTGTGCACTGCATCACTCTGGCCCTGCCTCCACAGCCATCCTTGGGGACTTGGATTTAATAAACTTAGTGCAGCTGGCACCAATTTGGAGACTATTGTGCATAGCAGCAAACTGCCCTCCCTCCCAAGAGCATGTGGCCTTGAATGTCACTCCAAGCTGAACTGGCAGTTTCCAGGGAGCTTCCCATTAAACTTTTACATCTTGAGGGTCAGAGGTGACATTGCAGTCCATTACCATGCCAATTTCACAAATCAATAGGTAAACAGATCAATATTTGGTTGCTTAAATGTATTTTTCAGCCTTTGAAAGGGTGAAAGTGTAAGTTATTTTGCCACAACAGCATATCTGATTTTCAAAGAGGAAAAATTGGTTGGTCTTTTCAACTAGGTCCATGTCTTACAGTGTAACACATCCAAAAGGCATCCTCCTCCCACTACTGCTCTTTTCACCAAACCAGTGCAACAGGGGAAAAATAAGAGGAACCATTAGAGTTAACATTATCAAACTTCTTTCTATAGGACTGCATGTATAGTTTCCTTATAGCATTACTTGTCTTAGAATCTACATCCAGGTTTGGAGGTTTTTTCATCTACAAACATAAGAAAATTCACTACTAGTTTCAGTGAAAAGCTTCCTTTCTTCTACTTGGTACAAATCAAACCCCAAAACCATCAAGCCTACAGCACTTGGTAATACAGTGATTTAAGGCAAGTTGTCTTACTGCTGCAAATATAACTGAGGAAGTAAGTCTCCATGACTTATCTGGAACATTAATCACATTCAGAGCTCTGCAAAATGAGGAATATTATAGCTGTAAGCAAGGCTGCTGCCAACCCTTATCATTACGGCAAGGTGCTGGGGAAAACACTAGCCCGTGGCTCTGCCCCTTGCTTTGCACTGAGCAATCTCTTCTGTGTGTGCAGTTGCCCATATGCTTCCCCTCCTGCCAAAAGCTAGAGAGAAATCACCTATCCATGTCTACAACATGTTCATGAACATCATCCTCAAACTCTGCAATAGGAATCAACCCACAGCATTCACAGTGATCCAGAGTGCGGTTTAAGGAAGACAGCTCTTTAGAGAATAGCTCATACAACTCAGGCTGATTTTTAGCTACAGGCAGATAAGCATGGGGCAGTAGGTATTTAGGATGTACCACCTCGTGCCAGAACTCCATCTGTGTTCCCACATATTTTAGCATTCAGTAGAGATCAGAAGGGAGAAATAAATAAAATAGTTAACAATGCATATGTACATCAACAAGACTGGGAAAGGCAGAGCCTCAGTTCCCATTTTGCCTGTAATGAAAATGGGATGTAGAAGAACATAATCTAAATTAGCTTTTCTCATAACTGCACTTTGACTAGAGAAAACAGTGTTTCTGTGCTTTTAAAGATACCAAAAGCACCCTATAAACAAATACCAGAAGGATCAAGTTACACAAAAATGCATTTTTCAAAAAATTACTGTGGTAAAACTTGCTTGTGTTGTGAAAAGGCACTTTTAAAAGTCACCGTTCTTGGAAAAAGATCTTTGAACACCACTGCTATTTCAAGCAGCCTTTCTCCAAGTCTTAGCATACACAGCCACAGCTCGCGCTGTCTCAAGTTTGGGGGTCTCTTAGCTGAAAAAAAAAAACATTCAGAGGACCAAAGGCAGGTGTTTTGTAGAAGCAGATGAGATGTAGCAAGAATGGTCATTCTTAGTTTGGGACGTAGCTACTTGTAAACTTTAAACACTCAAAAAGAGCAAAATGAGAACACAGAGTTGTTGAACAAATATAAAGAATGCACTGGTTGTGCTGCTGCTAATAAAATTAGGCAAGTATTTCTTCAGACCACATTTGTTTTATTTGGTGTACCATGGCTACAGTACCCTGCAAACTTTTATTAGGAGAATGGTTTCAGAGAGACATGGAACAAAGTGTTGTACTATTACTATTACTGCTGTAGTTTTAGGAAGAGAATGAGAAGTTATGCAGTTTTGTCCCTGGCCCTCAGAGGGTGAGGGGAGAAGAAGGAAAAAGGAAAAGCAAAGTATCAGCTTCATTGCTCACATGATGGAGTATAAACCACAAACTTAACACACTTTAACCTAAACTCACAGCAGAGAGAGGAGCCTGAAAAATGTTGCCTGTTTCAAGGAAGTGTGTGGGATCACCTCAACCTGCTTTCTATACATCAAAATGCCAAATCTTCCCTAGCTTAGGGAAGACTAGCTTACCAACTCCTTAGTTGTTATCACAGCTTTCTTCCATTGCAAATCTGGGAACAGCAAGAACAGGCTATGCTGGCCTGAAATAAATGGAATACAAACAGAAGGGGCTCTTGTAGGGATTGTGTTATTCAGTTTTACATTTAATGAGAAAACTCCATTTGTTCATAGCTGCTGAAGAACGACAGGCTGCCACAGAGCCCAGAACATCCATGCAGACTGCCCCAGAATACACTGGATCGCCTCCAGAGGCTCTGCCAGCAGGATGCTGACTGGTAGGAAACACTGCTCAAATGTGCACATGAAGTTTTTGTTTAGCTAAAGAGCTGCCTATTTCAGGCTTCTGGGATATCTTCGGTTATGCTAATTTCCCAATATTGAACTGTTACTTTTTTTTTTTTTTTTTTAAGAAAAGACAAAACCAGCAAGAAATCATATGGCAACAGTTTCAAGGTGTGGTTTGCTTAAATTAATAACAGGTATGTGGAAAGATAATTAATATATTACATTTCAGTCCACTGGAAACAGTAAAAATACCAAAGGTCCCAAAATCCAGTCTGAGTAAGGAATTACTAAAACCCACCCCTACCCTAATAGGCTAAGACACAGCAACAAAGTTACCCACCCAATTATTAAAGAAACAGCAATGTTACCAAGAACAGCTCACTAAATATACAGAACTACATTACCTAAGTAGAGTTTATTGCAAAACCAGGAAAGAGACAGCAAATCTGAAATCTGTCTTCCATTTCAGATTTGTATCACTTGTTCAGCTGTCAGTCACTCACACACACACACACTCACACACAACACACAGCCCAGACACAAAGTCACTACCACTTTTGAGTTCCCACAGGCTCACAAGAAATGTTAAAACACTTCAGTAAAAAGTTAAAACGAGATCTTTTACCACAAGGACTATAAAATCCCCCCCCACCTTTGAATTTCTAAGTTTGGGATTCTAAAAGCCATACATAAAAAGGAAGAGTTATTTCAATAGCAGAAAGACTACCTTAAAAATATCAAAGTAAGTCTAAGAAGAGTTAATGCAACTGAAAAAAAAAATTAAAAAAAGAAAACCTGCATCGCACAGTCAATGCTTTCATTAACACTGTTGATAAGCTCTAAACCTCTAAATGTAGTAGAGCATTCATTGGTTTTGATTAACCTTTAATTCAGAAGTTACATTAGAAAAAACAATTGTAGCAATTCTTTTGAGCTGCTAGTTTCATGAGGAAAAAGTCCCTTTCAAAATCTCAATAAATAAGCTGACATGTAAAGTTAGTTGAGGTTGTCATGCAAGACAAGTTACATAACCAAGACTAACTCAATCTTTATAATAAAGGCAACTTGCATTCAAAAATGAACTTTACCCTTACCATTTTATTCAAAGGGTAAACATGAATTAACCCAGCTGTTTACCTGAATTACAAAAGTAACATGATTCAATATGAAAATAAGAAACTGTCTACAAATCTCTGACAGTAATAAATTGCAATATACAATGCATACAGGAGTTATACAGAGCAACAAACTCTTGTACAAAACAAAAATACTTTAATACCTTTAAAATCCAATTATTTCTTTAAAATCATCATGAAAAAGATTTGAGTCAGAACTCACACCTCAATTAGTCAAGCTTCTGGTAGCTACATTACAGCTATTTAATATACAAAGAGATAAATCTCTTCACCAGTCATTAAAACTGCCTCTTCGTTAGAGTTGCACAGGTTTTCTGTCTTGTGTTCCCAGATGGAAAGTTTTCTTCAAAATCATGAGAACTGAATTTGCTGAACACCAGAGATCTAGAGAAAGAAAATGCAAGCTTACATTCCACTCCACCTTTTCTGAAGCTGCAGAGCAGTTCACAGCAAGCAGCCATGAATTCTCAGTGTTGGAATGGCATGACAGCCACCACCAAAGGATTAAATAAAATTACTTCTCATCTTTCAGAGCAGAGCAGCTGAACTAGTGCTTGGATTTTAGCAGCAGAAGGGAGAGTAGGGGACAGGATACAGAATCATACCTGTTGATATGATGTTGTGTAGACCATAACATTCTGCTGTTGGCCGTCTGTGGTTATTAAGCCTGCTGGCAACTGGTTAGCTGAAAGAAAGAGCATTTAAAAAATGTTAGGCAGGAACTGCTTGATATACAGAGCCTTGTTTGGTGTGTCTGTCACCATTAAATAATTGTGGTCCACTCCAGGACTACAGAGCCATTAATCTCCTGAGTTACCATCCTACACTGGTATAGTCACACTTGTTACCAAGTGTTACAAGTGAACAAGTTTATTCCCATTCAGGAGAAGCACGTAAAATCCAACTTGATTTTGCTCTGAGAGTAAGCAGAATGTCCAAACCTGTACACAGGCAAATGGAGTGGATCTCACCACCCTGACCACTGAAAAGGCCATCTCCAGTACTCAGTATCCCAAGAAGCCTGGAGAATTCAGTTGGCCTTGTTTAAACACAAAGTTAGCACTTGAGCATAGCCATGGGGGAGGAACTCAATTAAATCTTTGTGCTGCTTTATAAACTGGGATGCATCAGGGACTCCATAATACAGAAGTCCCATGGAAGGCAGAGAAGAGGAACAGGCAATGACAAAAAATGAAAGGCACTGCTAGAGCCTGACATTGCACTGGTTGACTTCAGCACGTCCTTCAGGGCACACAGAAGAGCTCTGATTTCACAGAGGAAAGAGGTGGCCAACAAAAGGAGTAAAAAGTACTTCTGAGATAGAGAGAGAAAACACAGGGATTGATGCTCCAAGGTAAACCACAACATATATGTTGAGCTCTCACACTCAGAGTAGGCGCCTTACAGCTGCTATTTGGAAGCAAAGCAGCACAACTCTCATATTGTAGCTTGTCACTGTAGCACATTTTTCCCTAGGACACAAATAATGAGGCTTTGTTCATGTAGTTACTAAATATAAACAAGATATATAACCAATACAAAATTCTGAAAGCACAGCATAATCCTAACAGTTTTCATTTGAAAGCTGATGCTTGAGGGTTTTTTAATTAGATTTTTGGTTGGTTGGTTGGGGTTGTTTTTATTTTTTTTTCCTTCCTCCTTCATTGAACAAATTTTCAGTTGTTTCAGTTGCAGGCTAAGAGTTGCATTAAGATTAGTGAGAGTGACTCTGGCAGTTCCAAAATTTACTGCTCTTCAGTGTGCATGTTGCACATCCAACACAGCTTAATGGAGAGTCCCTGACCCAGCCCTGGCATGAGGCCACCACAAAGAGCTCAGGGTTATGCCACAGAAGCACAACTATCACTGCTGCTGCTGCAGTGACACCATCATTCATTCCAGACAGATCTATAGCTGCCCCTGTGGAGAAAAATACCTGCAGCACTTGACATGATCAGTTATTTATCATAATTTTTTTTTTTTTTTTTACTTTCTTCTAATACTGCAACATCTCCTTTGCATCCTTAATACTGCCAGGACATTTCTAAAATTGCTCTTTTCAAGTCACAGCAACCTAAAGTTTTTTCATAGAGCACTCTGAGGCTTCTAGGTCTGGAAATTAAGAATCCAAATCTAAGTATTACAAGTTTTATATATAACATTATCATAATATTTAGATTTAGAGTCTTAATTTCCAGCCAGTTTTATAAGCTACTCTTCCAGGCTAGAAGAGACCCAACGAGTCTGCACTGTTTTATGCAGCCAAAGTCAAACTGAGAGCAAAGTGTATTTCCAATCCTGAATAGGTCATTTTAGTCCTCAGGCTTTGAATTTTTGCTAGTTCAGTAGTTTACCAGTGATTGTATCACATACTTAAAAAACTAAATCTTGTCAGTAGATATGACTAGAGCTGTGCTTCCTAATTCCTCTTGTATCAGGTTCGACATCACCAGCCCATAATGTTTAAAAGCCAAAGTGAAGACTATGAGCAAGAATCAGCACCTACAAAATCAGTGTAAATCCCAAAAAACTGTCAGGCTTCAATCCACAGTAAAAGGAAGAAAAACTACACTGAATGCACATGATACTCCTCACCCTACACCTCCTAGCTCCCAATCTGTGAATTCTTTTGAATGTAAGAAATATTAAGTTCTTTAGAATTAGATAAACATGATTTTCTTCTCTGCCTCATTTCTCAAAGATGAGCTCCTCAAGTCATCAAGAGGGGTTCATTTTACTTTTTTCCCCCCAATAGTCTTGCAAGTAGAATGAATGGGGTCTAAATATGTAGCTACTGTAGGGGAAAAAGAAAAAAAAAAAAGGTTTGCACCTTTCATTACAACCAGTGTTTAAGTGTATACTAGCACTAATATATGCATTTATAAATTTTCCACAATTGACATGAGCTATTACTAGTGCAGGATATATTCCTCAAGTAAGAATGCTGATGCCTGATGAAATTTTTATAAAAGCTGTAGCAATAACATAATAAATTAGAAAGTATTACTCACTAAATGCTTCTTCTGTGAGCTCCTCACTTAGACCATCTGCAGTTGTAACTGTTCCCCCAATTCCCTTTTCTCCTTTCATTGCCTAAGAAGAGAGCATAAAACAGCAGAAAAAAAGCTTGAGATTTTTTTCAAAGCCCCAGGAGCTCTAGCCAAGGTTTGAAACTTGCAGAAAAGTCACAGTGCAACAGTTGGAGCTTGAAATCCCAAGACCTGTAAAACTCTATGGGATTTGAGAACATGCATATTACAGGAGTGTTTTTCATCTTAGCCATACTCCTGAAACAAAAACTTGGCAAACTAGGACTGTGTGGTTCCAACAAAGGCTTTTCACCTTCTGCAGAAAGTTCAAAAATCTGTGGTACTCCAAGAAGGAGCATTTACAAGAAATCACAGAATCTCACCTACCAAGAATGTGCAACATTTGCTTACCAACCACACACAAGCACCATCACCATAAACTAAGAGCTGACATTTAAAACCAAGATGTGGAATTTCTTCTCCCACATCAAGGACTACAGCCAGAAAGGATATCAGCACAGAAAGCCAAGGCCCCCAGTCATCTGCAGGCAGTTTTACAAGTTTGAAGTTTGATGCTCTATGCTATTACATAAGAACATCTAGAAAAATAATGTGGGCATAAAAAAAAAAAAAAATTCTCTGCAACTGCTTGCTGCAGACAAAATACTCAGTTACAAAACTGAAGTACTTCACCCTGAAGACACCCTTGCCGGAATGGAGATTTAAAACTGATGAGCAAAGCTACTTAACCCATCCACGCAATTAAAACCCAATCCAACTACTCTGCTACCACAGCATCTATAATCTGCAAAAATGGTCAATTAAGAATGAAAGTAGCACAGACCCACTTGAGACTTATTTGGTAGTCAGGCAATACTTGTCTTTTCAAAAGCACATACAGCACTGTCACAGCATGTGCAACTGCTACACAGAACTGGAAAAAGACAGCACACAGCACTACTCCAACTTTATATTACACCTCCTGTTACTCAGTTATCCAGCAAATGACCTTCTGGGAAGGGGAAGCTTCAAGGGCTGTCAGCAAAACAAATATCGTTAGCAAGTCTGACCTAAAGAAATCTTAGGCTTACAAAACAAACTCAGAAGAGCATCCTTATCTACTGTTCTGCCAATTTAGACAAGGGGAGGCAGACCAGAACAAAAAATCCAAGTAGAAGCAACTTCCTTTTTTGAGGTCTAAATTGCTGAAAGGAACAAAGTCACTTTCTGCTAGAGAAGGGATAAATTAAATTAACTGTTTGGATCACATACCTAGCATGTACTATGTATCAAAAGCAAACTGAGGGACAGGCTAAAAAAATAATTTTAAAAGCCCCATTGAAACAGATAGTTTTCCATGTGAATCATTATTCCAACAAGAGAAAAACAGTTTTTTTTCTTTTGCAGACCTGAAGTCCAGACAAGCAATAGGCATTAGGCCAGTTCCTCAGAAGATGCAGTCAGTACATACTGACTGAACCCAAAAATCCAATTAAACATTCTTAATAGGCACCTTTAAAGAGCAATAATCTATTCAGTTGAAAGCTTTAACTACTCTGAATCAGCAAGTCTAATAAAATGCTTACTTCCTTCCTTTTTGTCTTGATATCCTTTGGAATGCTTTTAAACATTACATTACTCCCTGACCCAGAGCTGTGAGATACTGGGCAAGTTAGCCATTATACAGTTACAACAACAGAGAGCTAAGGATAAACACAACCAGGTTAAATAAATGAGCAAATACCCATATATACCAACCTCTCTGAATTTTTGGAGGTATAACTTCAAAGGTTCAACATAGCTATCAAACCCCAAGGTAGACATGGCAAAAAGAATATCCTCTCCATTGATGGTCTTTCTTTTCTCTTGGTGACACCTCTCACTTGCTTCTGATGTTATAAAGCTGATGAATTCACTTACACACTCTTGTACACATTCCTTTGCATCCTTAGCAATCTAGTAAGGAAAAAGGTATCATAAAATCATTAATGAAGACACAAGACTTGAAAAAACTCACCACAAACCCCGCAAAGAATACATCAGATAATTGAGGAAACATTCCAAAACCCAATGACAATACTCATTTAGGTAACACCTGCACAGCAAACCACTGGATGTCCTCACTGCTCTATGTAAGGCCAGCTGCAATGTGATTTTACCCATGTTTTACTATTTCAAGCAGCACAGCCAACTTCCAGGATCACCTGAAATCCTAAGTTCTATACAAGCTTTTACACACAGATGCTTCTTGTTTTGCTTACCTATGTCTCTTCAAACCTGTTCATTACAATGTCACAGCCCACTTCCTCTTCTTTTAAAAGCTTCAACCCCACTGCAGTACATTGCCACAAATTCAGCAATGACAAGTATTTTTATCCTGCCTAGATTCAAGGACTAGAATATACACCTAGCAGAGCAAGCCTTTCTAATGCTTTAGTATTCTGGTATAAATTTACCAAATGAGAATTCAAATGAAGCAACATATGCCCCTGGCAAGAATGAAGTAAGTAAATTTGATTACAGTTTTCAGCCGGACAAAAGTCATTTACCCGACTTAAGTATTATTCATGATTACTTGGGAAGCTGACAGGAGTCAACAAGAAGATTATAATAATTAAGATTCTTATCCTTCACATGAAAAGAACCTAAAAAATTGAAGCAGTAACTGTGTGCAGAGTCTTCACTAGCTCCTCTGATATTTTCAGACACGTAGGGTGAGATTTTCAGAAGTCATCAGTCAGCAGCTTCCCTTGCAGTTTTTTACAAAAAAAACATACTGATTTTTCAAGATAGCTCTACATCCCATATGCTAAATTCTCAAGAAAAATCTTATCTTGATCACTAAAAATTTATGACAATATGGACTAGGGTAGAGTTTTTCACAGCAAAGTTATAAATGTAACATCCAGATCTCCAGAAAGCCCTGAACACTATGAAAATACAAGCAGATGCAAGTAAATTATGTCTTCCTTCTATTTAGAGTGATCTCCAAAAAGAGAGATCAGTTTTAGCTGGAGGAAACGTTACTGTGGCTGGAATTGTATTGGAATACAATAAAGAAACAGCAAATCATAGGAGCCCTGCAAAGGTTTAAGATAAACCGGTAGAATGATGAAGTACTTATACAACCACCAGCTCAGCAGAATGGATTAAAAAGTCTATTCTTAGAAGTAGGAAATAAATAAGGCTTTCAATATCTGGCCTTATCTGCTCCACAATATAAAGCAGACTTCTTAGGTCACTTTGGCATTTGGGTATGTGAATATTCGGGTGACGCAAGGCTAACCATTCTCTTTCCTTCAGGATGAGCACTGGATTTCTATTTCAGCCAAAATGATTCACTTATTCCAAATTGTATGCACCTCAATGAAAGCAGACTAAATCTCTCAAGAGAATTGCATAGAAAATATTCTTAGTGATTGTCATCAAGCCTGATCCTTTATGAAAATTTCAGAGAACACATCTTGGAAAAAGAAAGCTCTTGAAAGCCCTATGGAGAACAGTCCTGGACACTCTAACTACAACAGTTACTAAAAGCTTTCAGAAATCTAAGAAAAATGGGCTTGGTCTCAATCACCTCCTGCTCCTGGGGTTTTTTTCCCTTTCCTTTTATAACATTTTTCTTCAATAAACCAGCATCATTTGGAAAAATATGTTGTTCTAATCAGATCAAGTTCACTGAGAGGAAGGAATAAAACTCCTTAACACACTTTCTTTACCAGACAACAGTATTACCTTTCCTGTTTGGGGTATGGCATTTTTCATTATCCTTGCCACATTTGCAATTGGAAGATATATATCTTGTTCTCTAAAACTCTCTTTTGAGCCATTTGTATCTTCATGATCATTCATGCTGTCTTCTGTGTCTAATGAAATGAAGAAAAGTTAACAGAAATTATATTTGATAGACAGCAGGCAGTAATTCAGTTTAAAATCTTACACTGAAGGATGAAGACCTTTGAAAGCACCATGTGTTAACATCATATAAATAATTTTATAAAGAGATGCAACATCAGGGTGCCTTTATAAAGATAGTATTTTATCACATTATGCACAGAAGTGTACATGGCTGCTGATCAACAACCATTATTAATGCCATGTCAAAATAAAAACTGCTTCCTAAAACATCAATTTTTTTGTCATCCCCTCAAGGTCACTGTGCCAACATCAAAAAATCCAACCTGCCCCCTCCATACTGCAGAAAAAAATGCTTTATACAGTGAGGCATTATGAAAACAATGGCAAATTCTTAGCCTGAGAGAAGACAGCAGAGAATGATACAAGAACTGGAAGAAAATATATGTATAGACACATATGCAGAGAAATAGTAGCATTTACTCTCTCACTTCTTACCATCGTGAGGCTGTATGACATAGTGACTGCCACCAATGTAATCTCCAGCAATTCCTAACTGAGAAGCATCTGTTGTGGAGCTGTCACCATCCATCTACAACCAGAAGAAGGAAACCTTTTAGGCGTGATTGTTACATCACTAAGTGCATCTATTACTCAAACCCAGCACAAACTATGAGATCAATTTATACAAAGCATAAATATTTTGCTATTGGAGAACAGCATCCCCACTGTCATTAATGAGTTTTACTGACAGTGGAAATAGTTTAACTGTTTCTGAGGCTTTCCAAAAAACTCAACCAGAGGCACAGGCCAGGCACAGAATCATCTGGTTTATGTAGCACATAGCTCCCGTGAGAGTCTGACCAGAACATGCAAGGTGTCTCTGAACAACCCTCAAAACCTACACCAGCCCCTCATTCACTGAATGCTTTACCTATTAGTTACTACACAGAGTGCATCCTTCACTCACCTTTACCATCCACGTTGGTTTGTCAAGCCACTGACAAACTTCTAGCCAGACCGCGGGACCAGCTCTACATCCTCATCCTCCCTGAGACACCAGTTACTCCTATGTGCCTTCTGAGTCATTTTTTAGCATTCCCTGGTCCTCCCCTGCCTCACTCTCTGGGCATCCTTAGGTGCCCTTCTCTCAAGGTTCTGATGTGGTGGCCAAGAAGAAGACTTCTTCATGATGGTTTGGAGATGGGGGCGGTCAGCGTTTAACAGGTAACTTAAATGCCAAAGAAGGGATGCCAAAAGAGCCTGTGCTTCCCTCCTTCTTACTGACAAGCTACACACACAGCTCCTGGAGAGGCAGAGCCCTGCTGACTTCACTCACTGACCCCACACCCACTGTGTGGGTACCTTGGTGTCTTTGAAGGATCACATGGCTGTTGCCAGTGAGACCACAGAGCTCACTTTTTTTGCACACCCATGAAGAGGGAGGGAAGGAGGGAAGGAGAAGCAATATTGTGCTATTTTTACACCTACAAGAAATATGAGCATTTAACCTCTCACTAATCTGCACTTTGCTTGTGGCCACAGGGCTGAGTTTCACTTTGAAACCTTCAAGCAATGTCCGGTGTTACCCTTGGCCACAGACACGCAAATAACACGAGCACTGCTCGCATTCCAACAACAGCTGGACAGAGCCTTAGGAGCTGCTCAAGAGAAACAGACTCTTCCAGCTCTTCTTCATTGAACAGAATATCACACACACTTTTATAAAGAACTTCAGGTCCCTTTCGCTGGGCTTTTGTAAACCAGCTTCACTTCTTACACAGCAGCTCTACCCAAAGGAAGGGCAGTATTTTAGGCATTAACCTTCCATGTCCAACCTTCACATAAATTCACTTTGTCCACATTTTGCAGACTCTTTGTTGGGAGATTTAACTTTGCTTTTCAATCTCCCAAAGGGTCTGCAATTTGTTTACTCAGCTTATTGTAATGACAATGCAAGGATATCACAATCCTGCATGTCATGATCACCAAAACTGACATCACACATCATTAAGAGAATTGTGCCTCTCTCTTACTTCTGCACTTTGAAACAATTAAAATTGTAGACTAGTAAATCCCAAAAGCTACCTCCAAAATTAACTTAGAGCTTTCTGGTAGTCTTCTTCTCAGTTTCAGCTCTCTGATCCCTACTAGAATTTAATTCAGGATCTCAATCTTTACTCAGTCCCAGTACAAGGTATTTTAAATACCTTGATCTTTCTTTCCCTGTCTTTTTTCAATCTTCTGTGAAACATGTCTTCTAAATTACTTCCTTCCTCCAGGGTTGCAATATTCTTCAAATTTCTGCCATGATGTGATAACAAACTGGTTTCTGCTCACCTCTCCTGCAGGCTACTCCATCTGAATCTTTATTGACAAGTCCCAGCAACACTAGGAAATCATCCTGCTTTCATTAGCCCAGCCTGCCTTCAAAAGACAATTCCTGCTTGAATCTCTTTCAAACTTCTGCTGCATGTACAGACATTTTGGTCATATTAGACTAATGCATCCTCAAGGTAATACCTTTGCTATTATTCTTTTCTGTGTGCACATTTCCAGATCTACTTACAGGATGTATTATTTCACCATTAGTGGGAACTTGTATGGACGTTTATCAGCACTATGAATCTAATATAGTGATTAGTAAAATTGATAGGAAAAGGCTTGCAACAGAAAAAGATCTGACTCAGATAAAGAAAACAGCCACTGACAGCTTAACATCAACTGAAATTACTTCTGTGGGTATTACTTGAAGAAAGATTTTTAGCTGCCAGGACAACCTTGGGACAGGAGATTAGGGACAGTGTTAACACCTTTCTGCATAATGCTTAGCACAACCAGATCCTGATCCAGGCCCACAGGATAATTCATGCTGGAAGTGGCCGTAGGAGGTCTCTACTCCAACCCCTGCTAAAAGCAGGGTCAGTTCTAAGCTCAGAGCAGAGCACTCAGGACTTTCCCCAGCCACATCTTGAAGGCCACCACATACAGAGCTAGCCCAGCTGCCCCATGAGCCACCTCCACAGCCCAGCTGACCACAGCGTGAGGGAGGGATTGGATCTCAGCACACTACTTCAATCCAAGTAAGTTGATGGAAGAACTTCAGCCAGAGTTGTCATTCAATTCAAATCTAGATCCAGGCATCTGAATATAGCAACTGTAATTAATATGCCATCCAAGTCACCCTACTAGTATTTCTTTGAGCCCGATGGATGACAAATATGACCTTGTAGGAAAATGTGGCTACTGCTATCCCAGTCATCTCATAACAAACAGTTACACGCTCACACATTACAGTTTTCATTTCAGATGTTCAAAACTCTAGTCAGTCACCACATTATCTGATTGTCAAGCTCAGCACAAGTTCTGTAACACATACAGCAATGTTCAGAAAATGAGAAAACACTCTTCTCACTACACTGTTGCTAATTAATTCCCCTCCTTTAAACAAACAAACCAAAACCCCAAACAACCAATAAAACCCCTCCAAAACCATGACACAAACTAAATTCTGTGTCCCTGAAGTTGCTCTGGAAAAGCAGCAGTCCAATATAGCATAGAAACAACACCTTGCCTACACTAACTGCAGTCACCAGGAGACTAAAAAGGCCAACAGTTCTTATATTGGCCCATTTAGTAGGAAGACCTACTACTTTAGATGGAAGTAGATGCTAAAGCAGGCAAAATCCTGGGAGATCTAATCCTAAAAGGTTCAGGTGGGCAAGAATGTTCGTCTCAGATTTTGCTTTAGACCACCCAGTTGTTACAACTTGCTTTAAAAGAGAAATAGCCATTTGCAGATTATACCTCACATTTGCATGGCAGTTTCAGCATGCAAACATTGCAATGCCTTTGAATACAAGAGCATCTCCTACCTCTGTGTGGCTGCCAAATTACACAAGGGGGGGCTTCCAACACCTCAGTCCTCCAGCAGCAAGTGCTGTGCACAACTGCAGGAAGCAATTACTACAGGTTGTACATTACCCTCAGCCTCCAGGGCTAGGCAACACTGAAGCTCCTCCATGCATACACATGGACTGAATCAAGACTGAGAGCTAAGCATATCAGAAGTGACATGTCAATCTCTAAAATGACCATGCCACTATCTGATTTTATCAACAACCAGGGAGAGTAAACAAGTACAGGACATAAACATTCAGCACTATACTGCAAAAGAAAAATTTGAATACAGAGCAGCAGCACAATGTTTTGTGTTTGTGGTTTTCTGTTCGCTTTTTCCATCTCTAATAAGAAAAAGAATATTACTAGGGATATACAAACTACTTGATGCATGGAAATTAACCAAAGATATATGTTAAAAGAGAAACATTTCAAGGGTATCAAAGAAGGTTCAGTGACAAGATGCACATGAATGAACACACAGGTTTACAATGACATTTGGTATAAATATTCTGGAGGATGCTTAAAAAAATTTGCTCCTGTCACCTCCTGTCACACTGTTCCTATAATATGTCTATACTAAACTAATAAAACATCAGTATCTCAAAGTAAATCTTGCATCCAGTTTAATCTTATAAGCTCTCTTAAGAGCACAGCCAGTATCAGTGGCTCAGCTAAATTATAACTAAAAAAGAATACAAGCCCAAGCCTGCTAGCACTGAGAAGAAGGGACTAAAGCTTAGATCAGTATAAAAGAAAAAAACAAAGAAGAAAAAAAAAACTGAGGAAACAAGATTTTTGATTTCAGAACGAGGAAGTTATCTGGCAACGATTTACAAACTGCCCTCTTTAAGGGAAACCAAAGGCCTCATGTGATTTAAGTATTTCATGTGGTATTTATTCACCCTGTCTCCTAAAATTGCTACCATATAAAACGGGCAGTAGAAAATGATATGCAATGAACTGAAGCACTTGGTACACATTCCATGCAGTCATGTCTCCCAAAGAAGCAGGACAGAAACAATAACTAAAGCTGTAGGTAGTAACCACATCATTCATTTTGCGACACCTTGTCACAAGAGAAGTAAAGCTGTGAATCAATACGTAACAGCAGAGACACAAAGTTTTATTTGAGCTTTCTGCACCCTCTCCTGTTAAGCAGAAAGATTTTTCAATTGAAAATACACTTTCAATTTCCTTTTATTTTTCAGTGATTTCTGGAGGTCCTAATTTCCCACTGAATTCTCATCTGCAGGTTTATAAGAAATACCAACTGCTGAATGCATTCACAGCACATTGTTCCAGCAGACACACAAAAATATAACACTAAACCCCTTAGCACATAGCTAGAACAAAACTCTCTCTCCATCTCAGGCTTCTCTAATCCCTTACAGTGTTTTCCCCCACAGCAGAATAACACTGGGAAAAGCAGACTGATGCTGAGAGGACCAGACAGTGTCACCAAGGCTCATTAGCATCTGGGCTGTACCAGAATCCTTCTGCTGGCCCACGGGGAGGAAACTTTCTCTTATGAAATCCAAAGAGGGCATTGCCACTTTACACCTTTCCACTCCATGTAACAGTCTATCAACTTTATGTCTTATCTTACAAGCCCAAATGCCACTGACCACAGGCCCCCTCCATGTGGATCCAGCTCTGCTACAGCAGCTGGTGGCTCCTTTCCAGGCTGGCTAACATCCACAAGCATTATTAGCTCCAATATATATGGCTGGACTAAAACCACGTTCATTTTCACATCAAGAAGGAGTGGGTCAGTAAAATACAGAGCAAGCAAGAGAAATCAAGTTTCCACACTTTCTCTTTTTTGGCAGTAGAAGAGAGAAGCTGGAGGGGAAAATAAACAAGATAAGCAGAGGAATGGAGGCAGTTTAGTTGCTTTTGCAGAAGCTGGAAGAGGAAAGCAGTGCTGAACACACTGCACCATCACCTCCTTCCTTCAGTAACCTGACTGAAATCCCCATATTACCTTTCAATACTAAGTTTTTGATACTTTTCTAGCATTTCTGGTAAAAAACTAAGCTTATCTATTTATTAAAGCAGCAATTTATAAATCCTGTCTTTTTCCTTTTAGACATTTGATAACATTTTTAAGTAGGTTATTTTTCCTTTGTTGAGGTAGTAACTCAAGTATGCCAAACAGTTTTTTTCTTCTCAAGCAACAGGGCAAGTAAGAGTTTTACAAAACTAGTTCAGACCAGACTGAACTAGCTTCAGAACAGACTATTTTCGGCCAAAAAACTGCTGAATTTGCTGATACTTGCTTTTATTCTACCAATGTTATTTACCCATATTGTTTAGTATGCATATATATAGTCATGTTTTGCTCTTTTTACAAGCATCCTGCCACTAAAAAACATCAATTTCCAAATACTAAGTGTCTTCAAAATGCGACTGCAAAACTCAGTAATAAGTCAAGTTTCTTTCTAAGCAAAATTTTAAAGGTGGAGCAACATTAGATTTATATTTGAAAGCACTAAAGGAAGAACGTTGCAAACCTTTTTTAAATGTTGACAAAACAAGGTACCAGACTTTAAAAGCTTCAGTGTTTAATGTTTCACATCTTGACATTATCTTAAATATTCTTTTTCATTCAATTTCTGAACATTGCCTCCCTTCATGTAATTATTACCACAAATAAGAGTTAAGCTTTGAACTGCTGTGACTGTCAAACCCTGAAGTCTAAAGAGTAACACCCAGTGCTTCTAACTTCTCCCAGTATAATGCCATAGCTGTAAATGCCAGCGGCCAAGACCAAGTATAACCAACCGCTCAATGCACAGCACAAAAGCAACTCACAGAGGCCTCAGAACGGTTCAGACTGATCCATCTCGGGTGTCCTAGAGAACTGCAGATGGATCTTGCCTTTACATTGTAGCTGTCATGCCACAGGCCACATAAGCAAAGAAAAAAAAGAAAGCAACCGCTAGCTTATTGTTTAGGAACAGCATGCTAATGATTATATATAGACACATTTCTCCATTCCTGCAAGCCAATTAGAGCCAGACTCTGAATACTGCCCAAAGTGGCGCCTGCCACCATTTTGCCAGAGCTTCCTTTGAGAAAGCTGAATTTTTTTTTTAATTAACAGTAACTGCCATCTACCAAGACGCCAAGGAAAGGTTACTACATGTAACAAAGTCGATGAACGGGCTGCAATCCAGAATTCTGTGCTCTTCATTGCCTAAAAATTTTCAGATCATTGTTATCAGTAATTTTGCCATCCCAAAAGCAACCCAAGCACACTAGGTAGCTTCTACCTCACAGTTCTTTTCAGAACAAAATCTTTTTGGTTAAACCTCAAAGAAATTGGTAAAGCTAGAAGTTGATTTTCTACTGCTGCTATAGTGCAGAATATATATCATAGCTGCAGAAACATTACTAGAACACATTAATTTTTTTGTGGTTTTCCAGTACTATTGTCTGTGAATAACCTCAACAGCACTCTTCAGGATCACCAATTACATAATTTCTGGAGGCAGAACAGTGGCTAGCACACACAGGCCTGCCCAAGAACACCTGCCACACACTGAAAAGTTGTGTAGACATTGATAATGGCAGGCTCCTGTCTCTCTCCCATCTGTCATGTGTGTCACAGGACAAGTGCTGATGCCACCCAGCTGCCTCTGTGCCACTGCGAGCCGATCGATCCCATTTCCCGATTTCATGCCCTTCAATGATGCAAACGCAGCTAGCTGGGGCACGGGGACACCCTCCTACTTACACCAACAGCCTCCGAGCCTTCCTGGCACCCAGCTCACATCTGTTCGAGAGGTAACTCGTCTATCGTGACCCCTTGTTTACAAATGGCACAAGACGACTAGTCCTCAAGTTAATCAGCAACTTTATTGTTGGTCACCCTGGCTGTGATTTCCGCGCTGCCTGCACCTGCCCGTGGCCGGCCGGCCGCTCTGCCGGGCCCCCGTGCAGCCCACCAAGGCCTCGCACTCCCGCCCGCACGGCCAGCCGGGTACTGGCACCACATCCCGGGGCCTCGCCCTACGCTCCTCATCCCTGCAAAATACCGCCAAACCTTCCAGGAAATTTCCTTCCCGACAACGGCGTGGGGAGGACCGGGAGGAGAGACCGGGCCGCTGTGGCGCCGCTACCCGGCTCCCGGCCCGGAGTAGGCGTGGTGGGGGTCCCGGCCCCTGGCTCCCGCGGCGAGGGGAGGGGGCTCGGCCGGCCGGACACAAAAGAGCGCGGAGCCCCCTCCGCCCGGCGCGGCCGCCACAAAACCGCGGCCCCGGGACACAGCGAGCGCGACCGGCGCGGAGACGGAGTGATGGCGGGAGGCCGTACGCCCCGCGAATGCCCGCCGCTTCTCAGCCGGCGGTGAGGGGTGCCGGCCGGCCGCAGGGCAGCTCCGCCTGCTGCCCCCACCCCTGCCTAGGCCGCAAAATGGAGCCGGAGCAGGGAGGGCGCCGCGCAGAGAGCGGGACAGCGGCGGGGGCAGCCGCCCCGCCGCCCCTGCCGACACCCCCCTCGCTACCGCCTCCCTCCCTCCCTGCCCGCCCGCTCCGCTCCCCTCCCCTCCCCACCCGCCCACCCCGCTCGGCTCCCCGGCCGCGCGGTCCCCGCGGCTCCGGCCGCACAAAGCGACGCGCGGCCGGTGCGGGGCCCGGGGCGGCAGCCCCGCACTTCCTGGTGCCCGCGGCGGCGGCGCGGCGGCAGCGCCGGGGCCCGGGGAGGGAGACGGACATTTCATTCGAGCCTGCAGTGGAACCGGTTACCAATCATTGGCCGGAGCCAGGCACAAACCTCCAGTGCGGCCCTGGTTGGCTCCCTCCGCAAATCGGCTGTTTGGTTGGACGGAAAATGGCTGCGAAGGAACCAGTCCCAGCGCGGAGCCCCGCTTCCCGCAGCCGGGCTGCCCTCCCTCCGCGCCGCCTCCCCGCCACTCGTGTCGGCTCTTCCCTCAGCGCGCACCCTCCCGCCGGGCCGGCCCTGCCCGCCTCCTTTATGGAGCGGCCGGACCGGGGGGCGCCGGGCCCGCCCCCCCCGCGCGGGGCTGGGGCACAGCGGTGGCCGGGACTGCCACCGAGGGCTGTCCCTGCCACACGGCTCGGTCCCGCAGGGCTGCTGCTGCTGGCGATTGTGTAGCGGGGCCTCTGACCAGGCGCAGCTCTTCCCTGCGGCCTCGGTCTCACAGAATCACAAATGGGTCAGGTTGGAAGGGACCACGGTGTGACATCTGGTCCAACCTCCCTGCTCAGGCAGGGTCATCCTGGAGCACAAGCACAGGGTTGCACCCAGGCAGTTCTGGAACATCTCCAGTGAGGGAGACTCTAGCCTCTCTGGGCTACCTGTTCCAGTGTGTGGTCACCACACAGTAAAGAAGGTCTTCCTCATGTTCAGGTGGAACTTCCTGTGCATCAGTTTCTGCCTGTTGTCTCTTGTCCTATTGCTTGGTACCACCAAAAATGCCTGGCTTCATCCTGTGACCCCCTCCCTCCAGATACTGATGGACATTGATGAGGTCCCCTCTCAGTCATCTCTTCTTTAGGCTGAACAGGTCCAGCTCCTCCAGCCTTTACTCATAAGAGATGCTCCAGTCCCCCAGTTGTCCTCATTGTCCTGGGAGGTGGGGGCTGGGGGAGAGTGGAGTGGCCAGCTGTGTCCCACTGGCCTTGTCCCTGGCCACACACCCTGTAGCCTCACCAGCTGGTGCCTATTGTCAGCAAGGCAGGCACTATTATTGTGAAGGTTCCTTAGATCTATTCCAATCTGTTCTACACTTGCATTAAGATTCACTGGCTGAGAGAAGAGCAGGTTACATCCCCAGCGACTTCCTACATTTTGCACAGCCTGAGAAAGAGGAGGATGGCTCATGGAACCCAGGTCCAAGCGACCATTTGGTAGAAAAGAACCTTGGGTGAGGGGATCTGTGGGTCTGTATTACTTTCCCCTTTCCCCCAAAAAAGTAAAATTTCGCTGCAAACAAAAAAGGATCATTTCCCCGTGGTGATACAGAATTTAAAGAGAACATTTTTCTTCCACTTTTAGGCTTTGTTCTGAAGAAATACGGGCTGCTGAGTGAAGATATCAGTTGGACTGACTTCTCCACTGAGATTTATAAACCTGTCTTATGAAGCATTTATATGAAACACTTCATAATCCACCAGTCCCTTCATTAATTAGAATCAGAAAGGGCCAAAAAGCAGCCAAAGACATTCCACACATCTGCCACCAACATGTGTGTATGTGCAGTCTCTCAGCGGAGGTAATAAGAATATTTTTGGTAATAAGAATATTCCTAATTCTTAATAACCTGTTCATTATTCTTCATTATTTGAGGGTCTTAAGTATTTTAACTAAACTAGTATGAAATTCACATTTCACAATAGCTTCTGCTAGCATCCTCTTCTGGTTAATATCTGATAAATGCAGTACACTCCTGTCCTAACTCTCTTCTGGTACTGGGATTTACACAAAGCAAAACTCAATAAAGCCTACACATTTCCATATGGTTTCACATAACACCATTAGTTTCATGTGCTTTGATATATCAAAAAGATTTAGATTCACTCAAAATGTCCATGTATTTGGATAGTTTTGAGTTTAAAGTGGAGCATCAAGCAAGAAGAATTTTGTGTGGCCATGGGTTTTTACTGCAAATGCTATATGCAGCTTAATGCTGCCTCATGGGTACTATCAGCGGTAATTAGTTTGGTTTTTTTTGTTGTTTTTTTTTTTGGTTGTTTTTTTTTTTTTGTTGTTGTTGTTTTTGTTTTTTGTTTTGTTTTTTGTTTTTTTTAGTGCCCAGAAGATGTTAAGTAAGGCAAGAATATTCACTAAGTTTGGGACCTTAGGGAATGCATTTTCCCCTTTATCTATTTTATAGCTTGTGTTCACTAAGTACAATGCTGTGACAATAACTATTAATCTCTGCACTCTTAAGATCTTTGGGTGGATTTTGTTATGTCAGCCCAGAATTTCACAAGTGATTAGAAAGATGAATGCTGACCAGTCTGCAGGTTTTTCAGGGCACAGAGCAGACAGTGCCCTTTTTCTGAGCTGCTAGTAGCTAGTTTTGAATCTTCTTGAAAACACAACCCTCCAATTTTTCTACTGCATTTTTTCAAACTTGAAATGAAAATATTGTTTCTCCTGTGGTTTTCATACTGATATTTATCAATGTTGTGTTGATGGAAAACTACTTATCCACTTCTACTCAGCACTTTTCGTTAGGACGGCATAGTGGGAACAAGTGTTCACTGTTACTGGTGGCAGAGCAGCACTCAGTGGTTAAACGTGTCAGCCAGCTGGAGCCAGGGAACTCAAGCCAGAATTCCCATTTATGTACATTTTATTTGTATTCCTCCATTAGTAACAATTTCTATCAAAAACTTGTAACTCAGTCTTCAATTGGTTTGTTATTTTATTCCTATGCTAAGTATATTCTCAAGCTCCATATTTTGTAAGGCAGTGATCTACATCCTGAAATTGTTATTTTGTGCCTAAAATTTTCAGTGAGGAAATCAAAATCTTCAGATATCTTCTGTTCTATTTAGTAAGTGTTAGCTAAGGTGAGCAAGTATGCATCTTTATAGCAGAACAGATCTATCAGCTTATTCCAGAATGTGCCTTACTTGTGCTGTGGACTCTGTCATCTGGAAAATAAGTGCTTGAAATAAGAAATTCTGATTTTTGTAGAAATAGCACTGGATGTAGGGTGGGTGAGTTGTTCATCTAACTTTCTCCAGAGTTCTCAAAACTGTGAAGTTCTCAGTGTAATAGACTGGAAATAGGTCTGTCATCAAACTGTGAACTCCACGGAGCATCAGGAACTGGCATTCATTCTTCATAGTGATCTTTCTAATGTTCATTATCTTCTTTGTTTTTGTAGGTCAGAACATTCTCATTTGTATTTGGTGATCCTAAATAAAAGATACTTGAAGCTACAGAGCTAAGCAATGCTATCTGAAAAAGATGAAATGTGGAAATCCAGAAGAAATTATCTACAGGTAATTAACCAAGTCAGAGTGGGATAAGACCAGGTGGAATTAAACAAAGTTCAAGACATTTTTATTTTTCTAAGGATCAGTAGTTCACTGCTGTGTTGAAAAATTCTTTAGCTAATTAGGCATGCCTTCCTTTTAGATAGTATTCCCCCTTTAACAGTAAAATTTCTGCTGCACTTGGAAGGAGCTGTGTGCTCAGGTGGCCTTTGTGCTATGTGATCCCACAGCTCTGAAGGGGACAGACACGTACAGCATCTGCACTGTGCCAGTGCACCTGAGAGGCAGATCTAGAAGAGTAGCTAGCTTTGATGCTCATGCCATGAGGACCAAAGGATGTGTTTATTCACAGCAGATTGGTATCCCCCCCAAAGAGAGGGCTGGGAAGGTGCAATTCTGAAATTACTACATCCCATTTAGGAAGTATGGTCCAAAGACCAAAGTGCAAGCTTGGATATAATTCCCAGGCCTATTGCATGCTTCTTGTATGACCCTGGGCAAATTACTGTAAATTCAAGCCATCAGATTTCAATTGAGACATGCATAAATGCCTCTGAAATCTGAAATCTGAATTTTAATTGTATTGTGCCTCAATTCCCCATCTGCTAAATCAGTAGCAGTATCATTTTCCTATCCTGAGCTGAACTGTGACTGGCTCAAATATTTGGAAAGCAGGAGAGGTAGGAGTACCAGAGGTAAGAAATGACAAGTGAAACTATTTTCTGAAGGCTTCATGAGACCAAGCTGCTGTATGCCAATCCCTAAGGAGAGCTGAACTCATTTTTGAGCCTTTTCCTCACTACTGCTCAACTGCCTTTCCTTCACAGGATGCACAGAAATGTAGTATGTTGAGACATATTCCACTAAGTAAATTTTATTAAAATTGACCAACGTTTCAAAATTTATTGGGGGAGCTAAGACAGATAGGGTGTACCTAATGTCTAAATCTTCTTCCTTTAGAGAAAAGAAAAACCAGCTTACTGCTTCCACCCGTGGAATGGGTAGTCAAGCAAATAGATGCAAAGATACAGCTTGAAGTTTAGGATTGCTAGTTAATCTCAGCTCAGTGGGGTTAAATGTGGCTGGCAGCAATCCCTTTGAAAGGTAGCTGGAAGAGAACTGACTTGAAATCAGGTAATTTATATGTTAAGACATGCCTAAAACATCAAGTATAGACATTCCACACGAGCAATAGGAACTTCAAAGTACACATGCAAGACGGAACCACTTGGAGGACTTGAAGAGATCTTGGCAGAAGCTTCTAACTTGTCCATGAGTAATACAGCAACAGGTGGAGGGGAAACTATAACAATATCTCCTCTGCTTTTTTTTCAAAAAAAGGAACTACACTGTTTTGCAATGCAATCTGAGAAGAGCTCGCTTTTCAACTGTGCCATTACAACCTCCTGGATAAAACCATTAGCATTGGCTTTGGCTTTTCTCAAAACACAAAAGAGGAAAAAAAATCAATGCTCATTTTAAATAGCAAAGGTTGAAGTCATTTAGCTTTTTCAAACCTTATGACAAGTAATATGAAGTATAAAATGGAAAAGCTAAGTAGCTCTGGTAAAACTTCAATTTAATTTTTCATAACTCAATTTTTTACACATTTGCAAGGGTCATTCATATGGATTTGTTTGATATTACTAGCATTCAGCTGCATTCTATGGTTATGTTTTGGATTTTCTCCCTATTACCAGCTACATGTGGGATTGAAGGTACAAGTATGGTGAAAGATATCTTATTTAATTCTACTCTGCAAGAGGACAAGCAGCTGCTTAATGGCTATGCAGTGAAATCCTACATCTCCCAGGGGTGGGGAAGCTGGGTTCCATTACAGCTCTGTTTTGGGTACTGCAGAGGGAGCACAGAAGGCACATCATATGAAGATGGGAAGTGAGGAAATGTGGACTTTTGCCTAGTCCAGTTCTGATGACAAAGTTACAGTTATGAAAGCCCTGAGGCTGTCAGTATTGACAGAGTGGATTTATAGAGCAGGAGCTCTGGTGGGCTACAGAACTAAGTTTTTCTCTGGATCACGAAAATTTACTTACATAAAGCTCATGTTTTCTCATTGTGTCCGTGTGGTTGAATTGCGCAACTCTTAACAGGTGGGATCACTTGGTTTTCTTGGCGTGTGCCAAGGTTTATCCCCAGTCAGCAAGTTCCATGCAGTTGTTTGCTCAGTCCCCTCTCCTCAGCTGGGAGGAGAATCTGAACAAAAAAGTAAACCTCATGGGTTGAGATCAGAACAATTTAATGATTAAAATAAAATGCTATGATACTAGTAGTAGTAGTAGTTAAGAAAAGGAGAGAGAGGAGTAAAACTCCAGAGAAACAAGTGATATACAACAGAGTTGCACACCACCCACTGACCAGTGCCCAGCCTGATCCCAAGCAGTCATTGGCAGCTTCTGGAAAACTGCCCATAGTTTATTTACTAAATATGACATTCTGTGGTATGGATTATCCCTTTGGCAAGCTCGGGGCAGCTGTCCTGGCTACGTGCTTCCCCCAGCTTCTTGTACTCCTGCTAACTGGCAGAGCTTGGGAAGACAAAAAGTCCTTGATTTAGAGTAAACACAACTTAGTATCAAATAAAACATCAATATATTATCAACATTATTCTCCATACTAAATCTAAAATGATCACTGTGCCAGCTAGTAGGGAAAAAGCAAATTCAATCTCAGCCAAACTCAGCATGAATGGAGGAATTCAGGACTTTCCTAGAAGTATCAGAGGTTTCCAGAGGCTATGGCATTTGTCAGTATTTGTAGTTTAGTTTCCTTCTTGTAGATATGGGACCCTAAACTGCACTGCTTCAAAGGCCTGTGTACATTACCATTCTGTCAGCAGGATGATGAAAATAAAACTGTTCTCTTACACGTGGTCACTCAGGGAGCATCTTAGCCGTGCCCCTGAACTGTCACTAACATACTGACTGACACCATTTCATTTGCAGTGTAGGCAGAGACATAGATCACTTCTGTCAACTTAAGCATTAAAGCTGAAATTCTTTTCTCTTGAACTGGTCCAGACTAAGGACTAGAGATAGGGTCACTCTTTATAAATGCCTTTCTTCAGAAGGGTGGGTTAACACCTAGACATGCCTGTCTTCTCTGTTGGCTGCAGAAGGAGCTTGGATCCAGAGTTTACACAAGAGGCCAAACTTTGAGGTGAGATCTTGAGGTGAGAAAATGAATCTAAGCTTGCAAAAATGACCTGTAGTATTTCAATTACATTTATATTAGTTGCTGATGACGGAGACAGGAATGTGACAAGAGCACACCGAGATCATGCAGCAACAGTTGGATTTTATTGTTGGCTGCCTTTTATAGGGGCTTCAAATTTCCACTGGCCAATGATATGGATGCATTCCATTTGTGGTTCAGAGGGATTGGCTGAGATCTTCAGTTTGAACTGGAATCTGACCTGTCAGTACTGCGCCCAGGGGCTTGTTTACTTCCACTCTCTGATGAGCCAGGCTGGTTGAGTTGGTGTCTGCTATGCCAAATTATCTGGGCAGCTATAGACCAGCTATAGCTGTCACAGTTCCCCCTTTCTGTTTTAAAAAATGCAAAGTGTTCTTTGTCATCCCTCTGCAGGCGCCTTGCAGACAGGATGACAAGACAGCATGATTGATGCCTTAGGTTTTAGTTTTTATATTTTTCAGATTCTGTACTGCTTTAGTGTGTAGTTCTGAGCTTCATATTAAGGGATGGTAAGCTCTCTTCAGAGAGTAGGTAGACAAAACAATTCCTTTCCTAGCTGGGGACCAAGGACAACCAATCCCAGTTTCAGGCCCAAGAGTATAAACAATGGTGGACTGAAGAGAGAAAAACAAGAAGGATGGGACTTCATAACCCAAAGCTATAATTGGACAATTAACTCCAATATGCTAATGGACCAGGACTTATGAAAGTGAGAGATCTCATGACTGGTTGTCCATTTTGTGTCTATTTTGGGTTCATCTTGGGTGTAGCCCTGGCTGGGCTCTTGTGCTGCCCAAGGTGTATCCACTGAGGCCTTCTAATAAAGACCTACTTTATTCTTTAACTCTGTCTAGTCTCTGTTCTAGGTCAGCCTTCACAAGACATCGTAATGACACCGGTGATTTCACCCAACTCGACACGCCTAGCCTCTCCCAGCCAGTGATGCATCCCATAAGTGGTTGAAGTTGTAACATTCATTCCCAGGAGCTGTCAGGCGGGATTACCAATACAAGCTCTCAAAATGGCACACCTCAGGCTTATTACTTGGAAGTTATAAACCTACAACTTAACTCTACGAACAGGAAACATTTCAACTTTAGAACTGTGGGAAAACCAGCAAACAGGAGAAACAATCTGTCTCAGTTCAGGTCTGTGCTCCATATCCTTAAATAGATAAAATCTTCAAGTCCTCATATCTTTAAATATATAAAATCCTTCTAATAGTGTCAAGTGATTTAGGGTATCGATAGTACCAGGCATGCCCATTTTTTTTTTTGTTTGTTTAAAAAGAATATATTTTAAAGTGCCATGAGGAGAATACCAGTGTGTAACACACCCCAGAGCTGTAGGAGTCATTTTGTGTTTAGTGAGGTATACAACTGCTTTTGAAGTTACCATTTACCAAACCAATTCAAAATTATCAAAGGAAACGCCCTGTGTCTTAGTTAGGTTTTACAGGTCACATCTTGGTATATGATTAAAAATGACATATCCTTCTATTTGTAATGTCCTTAAAATATTTGATTCTCAAGGTATTTGAGTAAAATTGTAAGCAAACCATACTGAGTCATGGACTATAACAGATGACACACTGCAGATTTTCTGGAAGTTAGAGGAATTGGTATTAATTTAACATAATCTTGGTGACTTGTAGAGGTGGTGAACACAACACTGCTCTACAGTGAGACTCCTTGATTATAAGTGACACTGGGGAATTCTGATTTTTGTATGCACTGGTTTAACGAAACATCTCAAAAGTAGAACTTATTGTTTTCCATTACTTCAGTGGATCTACACCGCAGCAACGTAAGACCTTTTTCTTAATGAAAGGAAATGTGATTAAAAGATAATTGCAAAAGAATAAGCAAAATGAAGCACTGTGAATGAATAACAGGACTGCAAGGTGGTTTTTTTTTAATTTGATTTTTCTCAAATTGGCTGAATTGCCAGCTGGTAGTCTTGATGTAATGAAAATATTGAGATGGGTTTGGTAGAATAAGGTTCCTTCCCTAAGCTTGTTCAGCAAATTAGTTTAATAACTGTATTGCTGAAGCTATAATAATCCATGAATGCCTGCAACAATTATTATCCTCATTATTATAATAATTTTTGCTGTTACAGATAGCTATATTGAAGACATAATTTCTAAAATCACAGTGTCATTCTCATAAGTTCAGAGATTTTTTTCCACTTAACAGTCTTAAGTTTAGGTTTTTTTTCTGTATTTGAAACCCCAGCTGACACTGGAGATATCATTGCAGAGTAAAAGAGTAATACAGGAATACAAATAGGCATTGCTGAAGTCCTCTGAGCAAAAAACCTGGGAATGGGGAGGCAATGCCTCTTAAACATCCAGACTCAAAGTTATTATCCTGCTGTCTTGCTTCCCTTTCTTTTGATCCTTTCTGGCTGTTCATTATTCCTTTTGTGGCAGAGTACTGAAGCAGACATGACACATTGTACACTGGGGAACACTTAGGACTTATGCAGGGCAACATAACAACCCAGTGGTCACTAAAACTAAGAGTTCCTTGGTCTACAACATTCATTTCATTGTCATGTGTTGGTGGCACAGCATCCTTCACGCTCGCTCAGCCACAGAGCCCAGCAGTCAATCAGTGCAACTGAAAAACCCATCCAACAAAACCATCAATGGTTGGGTTTGCATAATTTTAAAACCTTTCAGACAAATGCAAGTGTTTGCAGTAAGCAAGAATACTGACCAGATAAATTGCCTTGTTTGATGTAATGTCACATGTTTCTTTCCATGTGAAGCGTTTTGTTGGGTTTGTGTGGTTGGGTTTTGGTAGTGAGAGGTTGCAAGGATGGCCTCCTGTAACCTCCCACTGATGTGAGAAGATGCCAGAAGCTTTCCCTCTAAGAAAGGAAAAAAAAATATTGTACAGATGTAATTGCAGACAGAGGATAGAGGAGTAAGAATATGTGAGAGGAGCAACTCTGGAGACAGTAAGGTCAATAGAGAAGGAGGGGGAGGAGGTGCTCCAGGGGCTGAGATTCCCCTGCAGACTGTGATGCAGCCCACGGTGAAACAGGCTGTCCCCCTGCAACACATGGAGGTCCATGGGGATGCAAAGATCCACCTGCAGGCCATGGCAGACATGCACGCTGGAACAGATGCCCCAGACAGGGCTGTGAACACTTGGAAAACTCCTGCTGGATCAGGCTCCAGGCAGGACCTGCAAAGCTGTGGAGAGAGGACTCCACACCGGAACAGGTTTCTGGTAGAAGTTGTGGTCCTGTGAGGGACCCAGGCTGCAGCAGGCTGTGCCTGAAGGACTGCACCCTGTGGAAGAATGACTCGCGTTCCAGCAGTTCATGGAGAACTGTCTCCTGTGGGAGGGACCCCATGCTGGAGCAGGGATACTACTCTTCTGCCTGAGCAGCAGCAGTAACAACCTGGGATGAACTGATCATAATCTCCATTCCCTGTCTCCTTGTGCTGCTGGGGGAGAGGAGGTAGAGCTGGGAAGGAGGGAGGGCTGGGGGGAAGGTGTTTTTAAGATTCATTTTACTTCTCATTATCCTGCTCTGGGTTTGTTAGTAATACATTCAGTTAACATTCCCAATTCAAGTCTGTTTTGCCTGTGATAGTATTTGGTGAGTGATCTCTCACAGACTCTATCTCAACACATGAACCCTCTTATATTTTTTCTCCCCTGTCCACTTGTGGAAGGGAGGGACAGAAGGGCTTTGGCAGGTGCCTGGTATCTAGCCAGGGTCAAACCACTAGGAGAGTGAAGAAAGTTCACACTGACCAGCGATAACAGGGGACATTTGTGTACAGGCTTGGTGGTAGTTTAAAGGGTTACGGCTTTCATCTTGCTTTGGCTTCTCAGCTGATTCCAGCAGTCCTTGGCAGACGCTCCTCATGCCACATATTTGAGTGTAAGCCACCAGGTTGGGGCCACAGCCTCGGCAGCACTGTAAGGTAGTTGTGGCAAATAATGGCCCAAGCCCAGACCGGAGTAGTGTGACCAGCCTCACGCAGGTAACCTTCCAGTTACAGCGTCTCTTCTATCTATGTATTTCTCAGCATGAACCATTAATTGTGAGGGCAAAACCTCTCCCAGAACACCTCCTGAACGCCCTTGTCTCGCCAGCACCCCAGAGCCCGCAGGAGGGAGGGCTCGGGAGCGCAGGGCCTGGGCCCGCCCGCGTCCGTCGCCATCGCGACAAGGCCGCGCTGGGGGCCGGGGCTGAGGGAGGGGCCGCGGCCGCCAGGGGGCGCCGCCGCGGACAGGGCGGCGATCCGGGCCCGTCCCGTCCCGTCCCGTCCTAGCCCATCCCGTCCCATCCCATCCCGTTTCGTCCCGTCCCGTCCCGTCCGGCCCGCGCCATGGGCAGCACCCTGCGGAAGAGCCAGGCGGTGCGGCAGGCGCCCGGCGGCGCGCCCCCGGAGCGGCGGCGCCCGGCAGGTAGGCAGCAGACGGCTGCCGGCGGACAGCACCCGCCCGGCGGCGCTTCGCACCTGGCGGGCTCCGAGCGCGGTGGGGTGGAGGGACCGGCTCCGGTTTCCCCGTGAAACAGCCGGCAAGGCGGAGTTGGGACCCTCTCCCTTGCTGGCGGCCGGGCGCCCTGCGGGGGTACCGCGCTGCAGAACAGCTTCGCTGTGCCTTCGGCAGGGTGACCGCGGGTGCCCCGCGTGTGCTGGGTAGCTGCTCCCAAATACGGCCTCTGCCGCCCTGAGTGACTATCGGGCAGGCTGTGCGCATCATCCCGCTCACGGTAGATCGGAGCGATGCTGGGTGTGGGACCCCGTCCCCGGGGACTGCCACGGAGTGGCCTGAAGGATGTCTGTGCTGAGGAGGGAGCGAGATTTGGAGTTAGGAACACCATTCGGAGTTAGATGTGAGTTGAATGGCCCTCTGGTCCATGGACAGGATTTCTGCCTGCCAGGATTGAGGCATCTTCCCACGACAGAAGTGGGGAGATTTGTGTTTCAGCTGACTGCTCTGTGCCTCGTCAGAGTCAGAGCTTCAGGCTGAGATGCTCCATGGGCACAGCATTAACCGTGCTCTCACCGGGTCTATAAAACCCGATGAAAGAAGTTAAATAATGGGCTCAAAGTAATGAAGGCCTGAAAATGAACCTATGCTTACATCTGGCACTGAGCAGCAGTTCTGCCTGAATGAAAAGGCACTCTTAGGATGTAGTACTTCATTGAGCATGTACTACTATAGGAGTGTTTTCAGCTCTACCACATCACTGGGAGAGGGGACTGTTTTTAAACATGTTCTTACACTTGCAATAATTTGAGGACATTGACACAAAACCACCTTGGGAGCTTTAAGGTGTTACGTGATATTTTAAGTCTTATTATGCAGGATGGAAATTGTCAAAACCTTGGCAAACAAAAAGTAAAGATGCCTGTGCAGTAAGAATTTGCATAAGGCTCAGCAGGAGCTGGCAAATACAAAGATGATGTTTGTAACAGTTAAAACTCTTGAAATAGGCTTATTGTTATGGCTCCATATTGCTTAGATCTTTCAATTTTACCAACGTAAAATCCTCCAGTCTGAGCATTGGAAGCACTAGATCTTCCTTGATCCTAAGAGGAAGGAATGGGGAAGAAAATAAAAAAGGCAAACAAAAAAACCTCTCAAACCACTGTCTAGAGAGTCCACTTGTCCTTGTACTTTCAGGACAGTGCTGTGACCTGACAGCAGTTGCCTTACCTAATGCTGCCACTACCATGTTATGATTTAGAAGTACCTAATTTAGTTTTAAAGCAGATGCTGGAATCTGTGCAGGTGTGGTAGCATGGAGTCTGGGGCAGAGTGAGCTGCTCTGGACTTATACCCAAATCTGGTTTCTCTGGCCAAGAATCTATCTGCTGGAATAAACTCAGAAATGAAACCTGCATCTCAATGAGCATTTTCAGCATTGTGAAGCTGACTCATTTAGGCTAAATGTTGTTTGGGCTTTGGTTTATATGCTTTGCTGTATCTTTGGCTTTTCAATTTAAGACATTACTACTCCCTGTTGCCTATTCTACAACTCTTGGTAGCATCTTAAAGTAATTCTCCAGAAAAGTTGTTTTAAACTGTGAGACAAGGTTTATATTTCAGCATCAAGGCAGATTTGCTTCTGGGATAGTTGCTTATGAGTAAATTATTATCTGAAACCCAGTGTCCATTTCCTAAAGGAACATGTCAAAGTTTTTAGTGTCCATCAAGGACAAGAGATGAGAAGAGTTTTGGGTGCTGTTGAAGAACTTATATAGAAGACTAAAGCAAAATAATTTACAGAAATTTGAACAGAGATACATAATTTACATGAAACCAGAAACATAATCAAAATATGCTAATTACTCATTGTTTAACTGACTCTGAAACATGAAAAATCTAAAATTAACCCCTTTCTATAGTTGGTCATACCAAGCAGGATTGTTGTTTTAATATCTATATACGTCCCTTGGACAAAGTATATTTAAACTTATGTGTGTAGTAGGAGAAAGAAATTGGGCTGTTGATAGCTGTAAGAATTTTTCATTTGTTCTCTGGATTTTTTCTCACCTTTCCATCTTTTATCAATGGCAATATTAGATTCAGTTATTAATTCACTGTAAGATCTAAAAATGTTTAAAAAAATAAACAGTAGCAAGCTGGCAATGAGCACAACTGGCAAAAGAAAAATGGTGCCTAGCGCAGGAAAAAGTAAAAATGTTAAGACAGGGTGCTTATACACAGTTTGCACAACAAAGCTCTTAAATACATTCCCTTGTCTTTACCTTGTGCTTTCAAAAATGTTATTCTCAATCTTCAAATAGCATTCAGTACACTTTAACAATTGCATTTTGCACATGCAGTATTTATGACATTTTGTGAGTGTAAAGGTATGAAAATTAGAAGTACCTGAGAAGACAGTGCTTTTCCTGATTTTTTTTGTTAAATTATCTCCACACTTACTTACTTTTCTGGATTATAAACAGGCATTTTACTGCAGAAAGGATTAAGGAAAAAATTCAAAGCTGTACAATAAGGGACTGAACTTATACATCTCAGAATTAAGACAGCCTGGGTTGCAGCTTTTGTTTTATAAAACATATAGTTTGTTTCTGTGGGACTCTAACTTGTTATAATGTTATGTGCTGCTTTTTTTAATTCCAGACTGTCATAGTTGAATATTATGAGGGGCTGTGCTTAAGTTTGGTTTGACTTTGTTGTACGTTGAAGCTGCTCATGACTGGGCACTCGGGACACACTCACTGGTGGGCCTGGAAAGTAGACTGGGAATTAAATTTGGGCTGGATTCTACAAAGTCAGTTAAAAAAGTAGTTTTAGCAAAATTGTTCCTCATTTTTAGTGCTAATATGAGAGCCTCTGAATGCGCATAACTGTGAGATGGAGTAACAGGGGATCCACTTTGGTGGTCCTAGTTCTGTGCTGTAGTACAAACACCAGTGGTAATTAGGTTGTGTTGACATTTACATGTGGTGAGCGTCACAGTAACGAGGCCTCAAATATTTTTACTTTTGCAGTATTTCCTGGAAATGTGTTGACCATATAATTTACATGTGAGTTTCTCAGGTGACAATAACAGATGTGTCATAGCACTCTTTGTGCAAAAAAGTAGAGTGAACTCAAATCCTGGATGTGGCTTAATGGATGCCCATGTATTTCCTCAACCCTTGTTAATAACTGTGCCATCCCCTTGATTTCTGCTGTGCACAGAAATGGTGCTTGGCCTTCAACAGTGTATGGTATTCGTCTCCTTTTTCCAGTCCTTTTTTATGGTTTCTCTATTTTCAAAACTTTGGAGATAGAGCTCCATTGCTTGTTCCTGTCTGAAGGTTGTTACTCCATTAAGCCCATCTCAGTAACCCTTTGGAAGAGTGCCTTGTTTCTGTTTTGATTGTGCTTGTAGGAAACAAACCAAATAACAGATAAAATTGTGCACTGGGGCTTACTTAGTATACTGAATTGCTAAATTAGTCTCCTTTTTCCTTACTACTGCTATCTCCTGAGGATATGATATCTACAATGTATCCCTTGTTTTTGATATCTACTTTTTTATACCTGCCTGTTGTCATGCAGCTGCCTTCTAGTTTATAGCTCAACTCATGTATTTCCTAGTTGGTTTTTTTTTTTCCATTGCTTGTTCATTTTTTCCCCATTTGTACTTTTAAATAACTTCCTTTTTTGAATATGGGGTCACATTGTAGGTCTTCCTTGCAGAACCATCCCCTGCCTTGCCTGGTTATATCTGATGCCCTGTCTTTTTCCTTATCTTCAGTTTTACCTTCTGTTTTTCTTCCAAAAAGTTCACAGCTTTTGCTTTCCAGAGCATATTGCCTTTCCTATGTGTACTCTTTATGCCTTGTAGTATTGAGTATGCAAAGGGATTAATTTATTGTAAACTCTATGGAATTGTGTGATCCCCAATAATTTTTGGCTATTATGACCCTATCTGACCCAGCACTGTATTTTGCTTAAAAAACATACAAATGCAAAGAGGAAGTAAGCAGAGCATGCAAATGCTTTTATTTCCATAGAAAACAGTAGTGGCTTAGTCTAGCGTAGCCCTAGCTTTTCTTAGGAATCTGCTAATGAACTGGTTTTACCAACTGAACAGAGATATCATCTCATTTTATCTTCCGTTCTAGCAAAGTTGCCTGTTTTGCTTGTTGAGTCAGATGCTCAAGGAAGAAAGAGCTGTTTGACACGGTCACCTCTTTTGTGTCCTGTCATTGCATCCCCTGCGTGGTGGGAAGGAAACTCCTAACTTCCTTATCTCCTCTGCTGTTTGCACAGCCTGACACAAAGCAAGCACTTCTCAGTAGCCCTGGCTTACAGGTGTAAGGTATTTGTTGTTTTCCAGCCACCCTTCACAACCGTTCCCAGCCAGGCCTTTGTCAGGCAGGGCCGTGTGCATAGGGCTGGTTTATCGGATCGCTTTGGTGGCAGGAGAGTTCAGAGGGCAGTGAGTGACCTGCTAGGCTGTGCTGCTTCCCTCTCCTTGCAGAAATGCTGTATCATTGTTTGCTGGGCTGCTACAAGCAGGATTAAGTGGTTCCACTCAAGTCCTTTTGTTTTTAAAAGACAAAAATCTTTGATTACTCTGGATTGAAACATCTGGGTTTTTTCTTCATCTTTTAAAAAAGCCCCACTCGGGAGGGGAAAAAATTCCAGGTTTCTGAGCCAAGTACCCAGGTACTTTCTGTGGTGTTGTACCTGCCTTAAACTTCATGCCCTTACTGGAAGATTACCTGCAAAAAGCTTATTTTCCTTTAACTGTGTTCAATTTTATTACTGGGTTGTTTGACAAAAAAGCCTGATTGTGTGCGAGTTGTTTTCCACCATTTTTTATGTTCTCTATGACTCAAATGCAAGCCTGATTACAAAGAAATGTGTGAATGAATAAATGGCTTTAGTTGTGGCAGAAACAATAAAGGCTTGGCCAGTGGCAGTAGGGACTAATGAATGGCACCAGCGTCAGGAGATCCTGTTCCATCCCTGCTGAGTACTGTTTTACCTCTCTGGCCTCAGGTGCTGCACTTATTCAAGTGAGGCTGGTGATGCTTCCTCCTTGTGTCAGTTGTTTATTTACTGACCAGGAATTAAAAAAAAGGTAGCATGAGACTATTAATCACAGTTTGTGGGAACCACAAATTTGTGTTGGCCACAGGAATTTCAAGAAGAAAAGTCAGGAAGCTCAGCTCTTTCAGGTTATCCCAAATAAAGGGTGAGTCAGTATGGATGGCACTGTGAACATGATACACTTTACAAGTAGTTATATAAGAACCCAGCTTCCTTTGTTTTGATTTAGATTAGACAAAGCATTAACTAATATGGGTAAATCCCAAAGCAACTGTGACTTTTGAAGGAAATAGACAAAATTCTATGTTAAAATTACTGGTATTGTAAGATGATATTTTCCATAAAGATTGCATATAAATTGTTATATGAGATATTGTAGCTTTTACCACCGGTCCAGAGGCAGACAAGTTTTATATTAAGAATTTCATAACCTACTTAGTTTAGTTCACAATGAAATAAAATTGAAGATTAAAGTGGTCCAAGATACATAATTAATGTAAGATTGATTGCCTTTTACTGAGGAGGAGAGAAGCTGAAAGTTACTTTAGTTAAATTTGTACAGCTTTTTCTGTTAAAGCCAACAGAGTTTGTATTGTAGATGTTCTGGAAATACTTGAGGTCAGCATGTGATGTTGTGCTTGCAGAAAACATCCCTATTAGTGCTAATTAGAGCAACCTTGCTAATTCCTGTATGGTTTACTGTAAACAATTACATAAGGAATGAGGAATGGCTGAACACTTTCAAGGGTAAGTACTCACTCCCTGATGCTGCTGAGAAACTTCTGTGGGTGAGAGCACTACTAGGAAAGTCTGTAAGAAAGCCCAGGTCTTGTTGCATTGGGATTTTAAGTTAAGTTCCATAATTATTATAGCAGAAACATGGCTTGTATGACTTCATAACAAACTAAGGAGTACAATCATGTCCCTGCTGAAATCACTAAAGTAATATACTTTTTCATAAAGCAGTTGGACTTTGTGGTAGCTGCATGAAGACTTAGAAAAGGAAAAAAAAAAAAAAAAAAAAAAAAAAGCCTGGAAGTAGAAATTACTTCTTTTGCTAGGAACTAGAAGCTGAGACCAGTTTCAGAACCCCTTTTTTCAGACTAACTGGATGAGACAGATTATAAATTTGAGTGGATGATTGTTAGAGAAGGGGATGTTTGAGTGTTGAGTGTTTTGCCCTAGGTTCCTCTTTGATGGAAAGGTGGTGGATTGCAGCCCTCCAAACACAGTGCTGACCTATGTTGAGTGGAAAGCTAATTGGAGGATGTTGCTGAGTCAGTCCCCAGATGTTCATTGGAAAATTAACCTGAAAGGCTGAATTTTGTCACTTAATGCCATTTTTGAGTGGGAACTTTTCTGCTGGGTATAGAGAGCTTTGATTCAGGCTCTCAGATGGATGTCACTTGAAAGTTTGTATTTCATTTGATCTGGCGTTCATCATTCCTCTGTCAGTGTTTCTGCTTTGGTTGGTATTGATTTTGTAATTCCTGTCCTGCTACGCAGAGTTTAGATTAACAGTTGTCAGTAGATTTTTACTGTCCTTTGAGAATACTGTGCTCTGGGACTTTCTGCTGTTTTCTGCCTTTTTTATTTATTAACTGCATTTGTTTGGCTGAGAATGATGAGGGCTTTTTTCTCTTCTGGCTTAGAGAACTCAACACTTAGGTTGGAAAGTTCCCAGAAGAAAGTTTGTATCTAAATGTTTTTCTACTTATGGAATTTACTTTAAATGCTTTTTGTACTCAAACAGTTGTGGTAAAAACAAAGAATTTGTATTTTCATGAAGGAAGGAGGTGTTTTGGAGTATTACTGTGTACCACTGTCAGGACTCTGCTAACAGAAATCTGACAAAGTAGAGCCCTTGCTTCAACTAGTTGTGAAGTTCAGTTATTCCACATTATACCTTGATGTTGATCCCATCCAAGCAGTCCCTTATTTAAATGGAAGGAGTTTTAAGGACTTAGATATGAAAAGGGCATGAACAAAAATAGAATTAAAATTAAAGGGCTTTGCAGCAACACACTGGATAAATATAAGCAATAACATAGTTCAGAGAATTTCTGATGTCTTAGGAAAATGCACTTTACTCTTTTGCTTGTCAAGTCTTAAAGCTTGGTGGGTTTTGGATTTGAGAGCCCAGCTGACAGCTCAGCCCCACTCACTCCTCCCTGGTGGGATGGGGAGAAAATTGGAAGAGTGAAGGTGAGAAAACTCATAATTGGGACACAGACAATTTACTAGGTAAAGCAAACAACACCATGCCAGCAAGGTCACAGGCTTCCATTTCCTCTCAATTTTGTCAATTCAGCTGAATGCAAGGCATCCTCTCAGTGTGTATTTGTGATATGATCCAGGCTGGAGGTGTATCTTTTAAGGGCTCGGGGTTTTTCCCTGAAAATCTGAATGATGTAATGGCTCTTTTGTCGTCACTACCAAATGTTTGAGTTTGCACAATAGGGGAGGTAGTGACCTGTGAGGATAGTGCTGAAATGAGCAAATCTAGAAGAAGGAAAACCTGAAAATTTCTCAACCTACAAAGATCACTTTGACATAAGGTAAATATTCATTGTCATATGAAATAGCCTGTACTTCCCAAATGCCTGAAGATAGGGCTGTAAAGCAATTTATGTGTTTGTTCAGAAACATTACAAATTTAGAGATGTCTTCTGAACTCCTGGAGTAGACGCAACTATTTTTTAAATTACAGTTTGTGAATATGTGAAGTTTTTTCTTGTTGGCAATATTCTTTTCTGTGATACAGAAACTCTAGGTAAATCAGTGGAGACTTTTGCCTTGAAGCACCACTTCTAGACCTTCAGAGTGAGTAGTTGAAAGGCAAGTGCTTTCCATGGGTGCCCATGTCCTGCCTCTGCAGCTGGTGGGATCCCTGGATCACTTTTGCAGGGTAAGGCAATTCTTATCCTGGAGCAATTCTGCTTACAAAGCTTGTCCAGGCTGTTGGGTTGGGCTGGTCCTGTTCCCACCTGATCAAAACCTTATGAAACCAATCATGCCTTTTTTTCATTCTAGCCAGAAGTTACACAACAGTCAAAAGTTCAGAGGCCTCAGTGCTAGGGAGGACTTTGGTTTGTAAGGAAGCTCCCTCCCAGTAAGGAAGGATATAGGTTAAATAGACCATAGTTGTTTCACTGTATTTTTTTTTATCTCCCCCGGTGGGTTTTTTCTGGTTTAACAAGTTCGTAGCAAAACTGGCAGTTTTGCCACTACCAGTGAGAGGCGTTGCTGCCTCCTCTTACTCTCTACTGGTTTGGTAATGCCTTTGTCCTGGCACCAGCTGTGGTGATCACAGGATTGTTCCCTGAGCTGGCTGAGCTTGTTAGACTGGTGAGAAACCATCCACAACTTTTCTTCTCCTGGGTTAGTTTTCTCCTAGGTTAATGAGTTGATTTAGCTCATGCATGAGTCTGAAGTCTGCCAAACCTGGTGCCAAGTATGCAGACACCAAGAAGGAAAAAGCCAGTGTGGTGGAAGAGAATAGACTTGTCCCCTTTTTTTTTAGTATTGGTTGGTTAGATTGATTCATCCCATATCAATATCCCATATCCCATATCAAGGAGCCCTTGGCAGGTCATAGGTCACCTCACCAGCCACCACCTCCTAGGCTGGGATTTGCAAAACCAGAAGTCGGTGGTAGTGCGTGCAGGGCAGGAGCCTCACTAGGCTTCCCTGCTACAGCCTTGCTGAATAACGCTCATACGTACCAGGCAGAGAGTCATCCTTAGCACCACATCTCAGAGGGTTATCCAGAGCAGATCGATGGTTCAGGTTCTCTTTAGCAGTCTCACTCTGAAAAAAGGTGTCTGCTGACTTGTTTTTGGAAAATATCGATTATTCACCAGGTCTGTGGGTTATCGCAATTGCTGTTAACGGATGGAATTTTATGGAGAGCAAGCTGGTGACACACAGAGCACTTTCTGCTTTGTCATGCTGCCTGTGGCAGGTTGCCCAAACCAACAAGGGAGAGGCCCCCAGAAGCAGAGCCAGCCAACATACAAACCCTTTCAAGTCTTTGCCAGGGGCTATGGTTGCCTTTGGGTTTTGGGGCTATTGTTAAAACTTGGTATCTCTGGCACAGATCTACTTGAAAATAATTAGAGATATTTATACAAGTGCCTGTGTTGGCTAATGACTAGATATTATCTCACTGAAGCTACAGTTTTAGGTGAACATTCCTGAGATTGTTCAAACTTGCAGGAATAAAATACTTCTTCAGTTGCTTCAGGTACACACAGGACTGTAGCTTTAATATACTATAGCGAAGCAAAAAATTATTCTTTGTGATGGCTGTTCAAAACCTGTCTTCTTGCTTTTCTTTTTTTACATCCGAGTGTTCCCCAACTAAAATCGGAAAAGTAGTATCCATCACTAATATTACTGTTAAGAGTTCTGCTCTTTAAATCCCTTTATCAACATCACCAAAGTACTTTTCCCAATATCTTTGTGAGATAAAGGAATTTTTAGCAACAAGTTTCAGAGAAGAAGTCAGAAATGACAATATTACAGACCAGTTTTCAATGACTTTTTTCATTTGTGTATATGTGAATGCTTTTCAGGTTTGTGGGCTCAGTGCCCAAGGAATGTCTACATAGCATTCCGTATGGCTGTTTCTCTAAGTATGGGCACATGTCAGTGTCTGCTAATTAATGCCGGTTGTACAGTGCAAAGTATGTATGTGATTAAGTACAAACAACTGTGTACTGACCCATTTATTTGAAATTAAGCATAACATAATTCAGAGTTACGTGGAGGAAGGCAGAGCTGATAATGCATTCCAATCAACTATTAGATTTTCCACTTTTTTTCTTTTTCAATGCCACATCAAATAAAGTTTCACTGTGTGTAAATATGTGGGTTTTTTTTTCTTTTCACTAATATGCTTAAACTTTTATATTGGGTATATATATATATATAAGAACAGTTATGACCAGTGGGAAAACTGATCTTTTCCAGCCTTTTGAATAGATTTATCAATACATTGAACTAAAAGAAGTTTCCAGGCAACTAATTGCAGGAGAAAACTAAAAACTTTTAATTAAGTTTAAAAAGTATGAGACTTTACATGTCACTTTCTGGGCAAGAAACATAAAAATAAACATGTTCTTTTAAGACTGAAGTTTCAGGCTTAGCCACAGGAAATACAATTTCCTTGCTTTGATCCAAGCATATTGTTAGATTGGCCAAAAGTACTGAAATCTCAGCCAACTCTCGTATGGGATTTTATTCAGCAGGAAAATATCGCAAGTCATCCTAATGTTGCAAATGAGTCATGAGTTGCCTTAGGAAACTCTCCCCTGGGACAGACATGCCACAGATGAGGAAGCGATGAAGCTGCCAGGCCACTCCCCCAGACAATTTCTCTCGAGGAGCACAGCCCTCATAAAGGACGTCTCTCCAGACACTACGTTATTTTACCCTTGATTTCACAGGGAGAGCCCCGAAGCTGCGAGAAGGGCAGCGCGAAGCAGCGGCAGAAACTTCCCAGCCAGTTGTTTCTGTATGGGAGAAGCAAATAGAAGATCATGAGAGAACTTTAAAGGTAGGGGAAGATACATTTCAAAGTCTGTAATTTAGTTTTGACATTGAAAAATAACTGGGATGTAGACTTTATTGTAAAATTTGTAGTTCATGGGTGAAGAGGAGATCTGTTCTCAGGATGGGATCATGGTCATGAAGAAGTTCCCCCAGTAAATGGGATGTGGAGCTTGTCAAGAGCCTGGCTGCTTCGGAGCAGGGTTCGGGAGGAAGAGAGGAAGCTTGTAATCTACTTTGTCTAATCTAAACTTTTAATATGTTTTCGTAAAGAGTTATTAGGAAGAATTAATGAGAAATGAACCAAACAGTAGGAAATAAAAACTAACGTTTCCTAATCCATGTGAAAACATAAAGAATGTTTCTTAAAAGGAGGAAAAAAAAAGTAGCATGATATAAATAGTGATCTAAGCAAATGAGTAGTTGGTGTGGTTTCCTTCTGTGCCTTATAAAGATACCATTCTCAGTGGCTGGGTCTGATGACTGTGGGGGAGTTAGTCTCCCCTTATGCTTCACACCATCCTGTTTCCACTAATCTAGCAAGAAGGTGTGCTTTGGAAAAGAATGGCACAGTTTTTCTAATTTTACATCTCTAAGTACAAATGAAGTGAAGATGCATATCACAGTACAATACATGCCTCTCTGCTCATATTGTGGTAGGAAGTTTGGTCCTGGCTAATGGTTGTGTTAGAGAAATAGAAAAAAGGGAACCAACTGCAAAGTAGGTTCAGTGGTAGGGGTGTGTGTTGGGGTGGTGGAGGAGGAGGAGAAGACAAAGGAGAATGAGGTATTTTTGGATGTCTTCACAGCGGCCTCAGGTGTTTTCTAGGTGTTGTTTCTACTGTTAACGTGCTGCCTGGGGTTATGAAATACTACTACAATCTAACTTTGTACAGGCAGATGCACAGCCTGAATTTCTGCTGACATTGCTGTGTAATTTGTCTGAGCAATAGGAGATTTTTGTCAGTGGGATGGCTGCACTGGCAGCAGTCAGTGGGGTAGACATAGTTATAGAGAGGGACTAATCAAACCTCAGAGGAAGGCGATGGAGAGGGAATAACCTCAGAGGAAGGCAGCAGTAGAATGGGTTGAATACAAAGGGCTGTTTAATGCAAAACAAAATTAAGATGACAAGACAAGGGAAACTTCTTTGGGCTCTTCTCTTTCCTTTGATTTGCCACAACTATTCCAGTAGTACTGAATCAAGTCCTACCAAGTTAGGCAGACAGAAACACATATTTGTAAAGTGGCAAAGTATGGGTTTCTTAATTTATGGGTTTGGTCTTAAAAGTTTTTCCTTACTTTAGTTGATGCTCACTGATTTACATCAGCTAAAGAGTCTGATTTTTACTCACTCCAGATCTTGTCCTGCAATTTGAGAGGCATTGAGAATTTTACCACAATTCCAAAGGTTTGAAGGTCTGAAGCCGTCATAAATTGGAATTTCAGAAATGAAGTATAAAGGCTCATTTTAGAAAGTGTATATGAAGACAGTGCCATGTTCTCTGTGGCATAAGCTGCCAAAATGCATTTTAGGACTAATGAGTAGTTTTTCTGTGGTAGTAGCTGTGATTTAAAAAATTAAATCTTTTGTGAAACCGTAGTGGTCACACTTGATCCATTTAATGCCAAAATTATGCTAAACCAAAGTGATGATAAACACTGGCATATTACAAAAACACAGCTTTCAGACATGCTTTTCTTCATTCAGTTCTGTTCATTCTGTTAGTAAGGCTGGTAATTATTGGGGATTAGTACAGCGTCGCATAGGATTGTTGTATTTTCCTACACGCATATGCAGGAGGAAGGGAAAAACACTAATTAGGAAAGTCCAGGGCAGATGAAAAGAATAAAATAAATTAATGGAATGCTTGTGTCAGCAGTTACCTATCTCATCCTGGAGTACAGTATGAGGAGGCTCTAGGGTTTCATTGTTGTGGGAAACTATGCTCTGCAAGGAAGCCCAGTGCTCTAGCGAACCAAGAAAATTTATAGTTCAGTATCTGACAGGTATAGAGCTATTCACAGATGGATTGGGAAGATGAAATTAAAAGCTAATTAAAACAGAGACCAGAAAATTCAGATGTTCCCTTATCACAATATTTGCTACTGAAAATACTAATTTATGAACACTATGGATAATGTTTCAATATTCCCTAATACTTTTTGTTTTCTCTGTTCAGGCACATAAGGAAGCAGACAATCCTCAGAAAACAATGGAAGCGAACGGGCTTACGCCGGTGCCGGGTTCCTATGACTATGATCTCATTGTCATTGGTGGAGGCTCAGGAGGTCTGGCAGCTGCCAAGGTATGAGGGGGAAAATATGCACTTATACTTTCCTTGTAAAGAGGTGGGTGACATTCCCAGTGTCTTGGATTTGGTATCTTTAACATTGTAGGGGCACAACACTTCTGCCTGATAAAGTGAAATTTCTTTTGAGGTTAGTGCCACTTATACAATATTCTTTTCTTTATGTTCTGAAGAAGGAAAATATGGTATACTCCTTAATATTCCCTAATACTCCTTGCTAGAATGAAACTTGGTCCCCATTTATGGAAGATGATGCTGCTGGAAAACAGCAGGTAGATATCTTAATAGTGTTTACTAGTAGTTGAATTTAAACTCAACTCAACAATGAAAAGGTTCTATTCAAAATTAACGTCAGGAGGTATCTACTTCTGTATAGAAGTACTATCTTTTTAGACATAGTTGTGTATCTTGTTTTAATTCTTGGCAATGAGAGTCTGATTTTTGAGCTTACATAGTTGCATAAATGGAGATTTTGCCTATATTTAAGCTATGGTCTCACCCTTCGTTTCTAGGGTCTGGTGTTTCCTGCCTGTAGCCAGATGAATTATGGGATTTTGTTAGGATATTGCTATTAGAAGCAGATCTAAAATTAAATAAAAGAATTCACATTGGTACAAAATATACCAGCTCTTAGAGCTGTCATAATCCCAAATATTTTAAACTTGAAGAAACTTAATATAAGTTAGTAGCTCTCCTTTACATCAGTAGTTAGGCACATTGTGTCTCTTCTGTCTGTGGTAGGATTGGCTATTTAGAAGTGAATTGATCATTCCTGTAAATAAAACTACTTTGTTGTTCAAGACCTGGAGCTGGATTAATCCTAATAATTAATGCTTAGTTGGGAGCATTTCTTTTGTTCTCAAGAAGTGGAGGAGGTCATTGCAGAGTGAAAGAAAATAAGGAGAAAATATTTTAGAATAGCATTGGATTCACAGTGAACCCTGGTCCCTTAGAAATACTTCTGTTAAAATGGAAATGTGCAGGGCTGAGTGATGGATTGTAGATCCATAGATGTAGATCCATAGTCTATTTTGGTAGTTTACTGCTTTCCTACCGATAGGGGCACAGTTGTCATGGTGTAGGATTGAGGATTGAAGGAAAGATCTATGAAAGTTCTGAGAACCACAAAGAGAAGTAAACCCTGGTTTTCAGAGGATGGAGATGTTCAGGGGCAGGAGAGAGTAACAAGAGTAAAACAGAGTTTGCAGTAATGCAAAAAGAGTTTGCAGTAATAAGAAGCCAGCTCTTGAAATTTCCATAAGGAGACTAACTGATCCAGTGATGTTTATTGCATCATTTTTCAGTTGTAGAACCGAAAAGGTGTGCAGTAGGAAGATAAACTGCCTAATTCCTTCAACTCAGTGTGTGAAGTATATTGATTCTCAGTGTTCTCAACTGATTGTTAACTAGAACAGAAGATGGTAGATCAATAAATTCAACATCCCTATCAGTAGTAATGTGTGTATTTCAAATCAGTTTCATGTAGTTGAAGTGGAATTGTTTTACACACATAAACTTCTGACGTTTATTTAGATTGTTCAATTTTTTAAAATGAATGTCAGTTGACAATGCTTTAAAAACAAACAAACAAACAAAAAAAGAACAGAAAAAACCCCAGCTGCACAGCTCTCATACAAGGTTCCAGTTACCTGCACTCAGGTTTGCAGCAGTTTACCTAGATTGGTTAAATGTGTGCTTTTCACTCTGACACATGCACCTTTGTGTGCACATCTTCCTCTCTACCTTGTGCTCAAAGCTTGTTCCTTTGGAGGCAGTTCTCCACAGGGAGTGCAAACACTGCCAGGCTGACTTGGTACAACCCAGCTGCGGACTCAGAATGGTGCCAGGCCCCTGCTCTCAGCTCACACAGAACAGCTCCCTGCGCAGCTTTGCTGCGTTCCTGCAGCACTGCACTGAGCCCTGAAAGGTTTGGGAGCCTGCAGGGCATGTTTGTGGCTGTGGGCAGATCACTCAGCCCACTCAGAAGTGATTATATCTCTGTGTGATCTCTGCCAAGGTGGCAAGGCAATGCTGTGCTGGGTTATGCGAGCATGTAGCTGAGAGAAGCTTGGCAATCCATGCATTCTCCTTAGCTAACCCTGGTAAGGCTCTTTGGAGCAGTACTTAAGAGTTGTCATCATAAAGGAGCTTTAATGACGCGTCTCAGTCCCTAAGTGCCTTTAAGAGGAACTTTCTCAGAGGTGCTGCTAATGGATAGGAATTTGCTTTTTGGCCAGATTAGATCTTTATTGAAGTGGAAATCCAGTACAGCAGTATTTTCTGAAGGTGTTTATAGCCTGCGTTATTTGAAGTGTGATTTGCATTTTGCATGAAGTAAGATACATTTAAAATTGAAATTCTGATTGTCAAGCATTTGGATTAACAAGTATTACTGGTAACAGAACACTGAAGTCTGTCCAGCTCCTCCCAAACCAAACCCAAGGCCTTAGAGTAATATCCTGTTCATATAGTTGTTACTGCTCACATGTCTAAGAATTCATCATATGATGCCAGCATAGTTGTGGCTACTCCAAGTAGCAAAATTATTTTGCTTCATCTCATGGGAGGAATCTGTCATTGTTTCTCAGCTACCTAGTGCTTGCCTAAGTGCTTTTCCATGGCAGCAGTTATTGCTGTCAGTTTTGCCTTTTTCTTAAAAAAACACAAAGGGAGCAATGAAATTAGTATATAATTCTCAGTATCATTTACAGGCATTAATTGTAGATTTGTTAATGAAACTTCTTAGGGGAAATATAGGATCATAGAATCATTAAGGTTGTCATGCTTGGCCAGGTGACTGCTTGTGTCATTTTCTGATGTGTTTTCGAACAAATGCTGGAGAAACCATCTTTGAAGGGAAAACTGGATTAATTAGGAATTTGTTAAGTAGGTTAAAAGTAAATGGGTATGTTGGGAAATAGTGTGAACAAAGTGACAGGACAGAAGAGTGAAGAGGAGGTTGGGTTCACAGAGTCTCCTCTGTATCAGCTGGTGCCATGCTGTTTTGTAGTAGGATGAATGCCTTTTTTTGCCTTTCATCTTCTTTTTCCTACTGAATGCACAGATGAATTCAGAAGATTAATGACTGTCTGTTCCCTTGCAAATCATTCATTGTAACTTAATTAAAAGTCACAAAGCTTTTCAGCAATGCATGATGTTATCGTCTGCTCCAAATTTAACCTCTAATATTTAGATATGTGTCTTATTTAATTTGTTTTGCAGGAGGCTGCCAAATATGAAAAGAAAGTGATGGTGCTGGACTTTGTCATGCCTACGCCTCAGGGAAGCTCATGGGGTAAATTTCTCTTCATTGCAATCCTGTTATATTGGAGCTTTACTCAGAGACTCTGATTCTTATGTTTGAAATCTGCTACACTGATGTGAAAACCACATTCTGTTCCTTTCTCTCAGGTCTTGGAGGAACATGTGTAAATGTGGGCTGTATACCTAAAAAATTGATGCACCAGGCAGCTTTACTGGGACAAGCCTTACAAGATTCACGCAAATTTGGGTGGCAGTTTACAGAAGAAGGTAAAGAAGCACACTTTTTCCAGTTTTGTCATTTGCACTGAAAATCCTGAGGTGGTTCTCATAATCAGGTGCTTGTTGCACTGCAGCATGTGCTGGCTTTGATAATGTTAGGCAACTTCAGAGGGATTACACATACATTGAAGCGATTTTCACGTCTAAAGCCGTGGGGCTTATCACCTCCATGTTTTATCTGTTTGTTAATAGCTCCTGATCATGTTTGTAATGGATGAGACTGTTGTGTGAACAAAAGCAATAAGGTACTGCTCCATTTCTGAATGTACCACAACATCTAAGGGAATACACCAGGATGTTGCCTGACAGAAACTTCTTATAGTTACAAGCAAGGATTTCCTTTCCCTAAGTGTCTGTCACTACTATGTAAGAAGATGGATTTTACTTTTTATTATCTCTGATGTGCGTGGTTATAGGATTATGAATTTTTTAGGCCGCAATCCTGTATTTGGAAGCATGTAGAGGCACCTCTCAGACATGCATTGTCTTCATTTGTTGAGCAATGTCACCTGCTCACAGCTGTCAATATATATCTATCAATATAAAACTGTCAATAATTCAGTAAATCTTAATTTTCAATGTTTTAAGTCATACCTATTTGCACTGTGATCTCTCATGTTATCTGTGCTGATGTAGTTCTTTGAATTTCAGTAGATTTACCCTGAAATAAAACAGGAGTAAGACAAACCCAGTGAGACTGGATCATGAAAATAATCTCTTTGAGAATAGCAAGTTTGGTGTGGAAAAAGAAAAACTCACAATAAAAGATGAACCTTCCTCTTTTGTTTCTGACAGTCAAACACAACTGGATGACAATGACAGAATCTGTTCAGAATTACATTGGTTCACTGAACTGGGGCTATCGGGTTGCACTGAGAGACAAGAAGGTCACGTATGAGAATGCATATGGAGAATTTGTTGGGCCACACACAGTTAAGGTATTCCATAGCCATTTTTTGCTGTGTCTTCCTGCAGTGCTGTCTGAATAGAGGTGCTTTTCAAATAGAATAATTTTTCCTGTGGTGGGACTGCAAAACACTCACTTTGCACTAATACTTTGTATGCAGGCAACGAACAAAAAGGGAATTGAGAAGCTGTACACAGCTGAGAGATTTATCATTGCCACTGGTGAACGACCACGCTACCTGGGTATACCTGGAGACAAGGAATATTGCATTAGCAGGTAAAAACAGGGAGGAATACAGTCATTCCTTGTGTGTAAATGCTTCCCCATACTGAGAAGCACAGTCTACTTGAAAGAAAACTCTGTATTTAGATATTAAGCAAAGTGGGAATAGCACAGCTGCTGTTGTCATGAAGTTGGTGGAAATCTGTCTTTGTGCATTGGGGCAGTCTTGAACCTAGCACAATTGGTTTCCCAGCTACTCAGTGAAGGTAATTCAACTTTTGAAAAAAACTGGTTTTGAGTGGCTGGTTAATTGCTAATGCCAAGCAGAAATTTTATATGAAGATAAAATGTGTTTTCATATCAGAGTAACTTTTAAGTTAATTGCTGTAGAAAGAGGTTGGAGTTACAGGCTAGCAAACCTATAGCAATGAAATAAATAATTGTCACAATTCCTCTGAAACCAAAACACCATGTGATGTGTTTCCCTTTTAATAAGTAGTAATGAAATTAAAGATGACAGATAATACAGCCTGTAAAGTGGTGCTTTAAAGTAGCTTCAAGATGAGGAGTCAGGAATCCCAGAGTTAGACTATCAGATTGAGGCTGTCTGTGTAATCTTCACTGAGTTCCTTGGTGTATCAGAGCTATGCTACAGCCTTTAATTGCACAATCACGTTTTATGCCATCACCCTGAAAAAGGGGACACTTATTTTAGAGTTAAATATTCACAGAATTGTATTGCCAGACTCTAAGTGTCTGCTGAGTAAGTGTGGTGTCTCCATGAGTCCTGATTCTGTGGAGAAGCCTCGGTTTCATAACCTAGGTCCAAAGTGTGGTAAAACTGATGTAGCTTGATGAAGCAGTTGAAAGAAATGAAAAGCAGGCAAAGGAGCATGTCTTCTATAATTTCATACTTCTGTCTTTGCATGTTACTGTGGTTTGTTGTCGGTGTATATCTGGCACTGTGTATAATGCTTTAGCAAAAGAATGTCTTCAAAGTGGTAATGGTATTTTATCTCAAAGCTGCATCCCTTCCACTTCAGGAGCTAAAATTTGCAGCAAAATATTTAAAGCAAGATTCAGAGGGGAAATAAACACCTACCTTTTTCAGCAATTTGTCCTAAATTTCTGTTAAAAAAACCTCTCCACATTTTTGGGGTGATTCAGAATTTTTGTGCTCATTTTTCTTTTACATGTACTCCTAAATATAGCTTTTTTATCTGTCACACACTGATTTTGTATTCCAGATAAACTTCCAAAAAATTAAGCAGGGATTTTTTTTTTTTTTGTGAGCGAGAAAAGGAATAAAGTTCTATTCTTACAGGAAAAAAAAAGATAAATATAAAGCACAGTACATTTTTCTGACTGCCTCTAATTTCCCTTTTCTTTTTTTCCCCCCTTTTTTTTTTTTTTCCTTCCAGTGATGACCTCTTCTCTCTGCCTTACTGTCCAGGGAGAACCCTGGTGGTTGGAGCTTCCTATGTTGCCTTGGAGTGTGCAGGATTTCTTGCAGGTCTTGGATTAGATGTCACTGTAATGGTGAGATCCATTCTCTTAAGAGGATTTGACCAGGACATGGCAAACAGAATTGGTGAATATATGAAAGAACATGGAGTCAACTTCATTAGGGAGTTTGTGCCAATCAAGGTAGGCTCAAAGTGACTACAGCTGATTGGGAGGTACCTACCACAATGTTTTAAGATGTAAATTATTTTAATGAATACAAAAGTTGAACTTTGATTATAGTATCTGCTGTGACATAGAATGTTTGTCCTGGTTCTTCTTGCAGGCCCATAATTAAGCAGATAGATTATTTCCTCTAAGATCAGTGCATCACAAACAATTCCATTTTTCATTGCCAATTTTAAAATTTTCAGCCAGCAAATACTGTTTATATGCTGAGGATTAGTGGACTATCCAGAAAAGTTAATGGGCTTTAGAAGTATCATCTATATCATTTACTTGGCAGAGTATCATTTACTTGAAGTATGATACTTGAAGTGTGATTTACTTGGTAGAGTCCTTAAATACTTACTCAATTTTTGTTGAATTCAGTAAGAGTACTCATGCAACTACTTACATACATGTATAGGTAAATTCAGGTTGAATTTAAACTAGATTAGAAATTCTGGAGCTTTTCTAATGCAAAATTACCCTATCAAAGACTTCAGAGGGTGCTAACGGGATTTTTCTTTATGTTTTTTTCACAGTAGTCCTTAATTATTTTGAAATAGCAAATCATGTGTTGAGCAATTTCAATTTGGTGTGTTAAACCAGTGTGCTGCGGAGTTTAACACTTTGGGGATTAAAATATTAAATTCAGTGAAGACTGTTCTTTTCCACTCTTAGCAGTATCAAGAGCAGCTTTAAAAATGCTCTTGCCAGTTCCTACTACGGGTCTGAACCTCTCTCACAGAATCAGAGCTGCTGCAAGAAGTCAAAATGGATGTTTCCAGGAACTCAGTTTTTATGCAGGCTTTTGTTGCATAAATCCCATGCTGTATGAAAAGCAGGGATGATTATCTAGGTTTTGTTGCAGGCATGGCCTTTTGTAAGTTCTAAAGGGAAATGAGAAAGAAGGAAACTGTGTTTAGAAGCAGATCATGTCAACTAAATAGCAAGCAGACTCCTCCAGATGCATCCTGATGAGCAGTGATGAGCAGTCCAGCAGTCCCTTGCCACAGTCACAAAATGCACTTCTGTGTATTTTACCCTGTCCCTTCACTATATGTCTTTGATTTCAATGAAAATAAAATATTTGGCCCTGTTTCTGATTGAGAATATCCTTCAGCTTAAGTTGCTTGGTAGGTTTTTAGCAGGTTTTCTCATCTCTTTCAGACATTGTGTTTGAAGTTATATATGTTGTGCTTATTAAAACCTTTTGTTGGGACTTTTGAAGGCAGAAGATGAGTTATAAATAATGCTGCCTTTGAACAGAAGCAGTTTAGAACAGTGATCCTTTGAGGTTGGTAGGATAACACAGTTGGCTTTTCTAAACTAAAAAAAAAAAAGGACAAATAAAATCTTCATCAGAAACTTTGCTCTTTCTGTCTCTAAATATTGAACATGAAGTAGGAACAAGGGTGCTGTTGAAAAGTACTTTTGCATCTGTAGGATGACCACTAAAATTTCCCAGAATTATGTTAAGTGTTGCACAGTTACATGTCTCTTGTATGTACTGCTGAGGGTTTTCTATGACAGTGGCTTCCCATGGGTGGAGAGAATGATGGCAGCACTTAGAGAAAATGTCTGATGGTGTTTCCAGGCTTTGTAAGAGTTTTCTTCCTACTCACTTCCTCTGTCCCCAGTGAATACAACAGGTCATATGATGGGCTTGGACAAGAATTTAACCATCAGTCCACTTTTATAAACAGAAATGAGATTTTGTTGTGTTGGTCATAAGAATAAACGCAGGAACATAAAAAATCACATTAAAATATGCAAGTAGAAATGTAAAGAATCTTTAGAGTAAGTGCCTAGTTTTATATCATGGTTAAAACTCTCTCAATGATATTTGGTGAGAAAATATACATTTGTATATTTTTATTTGCAACTTTTTTTTTTTTACCCCATCCAACCCCCAAAATGTTGTAGGTTGAGCGGGTTGAGGAAGGAACTCCTGGAGTACTGAAAGTTACAGCCAAGTCCACAACGGGGGACCAAATAATTGAAGGGGAATACAATACTGTGAGTCCTGTTTATATGCATGAAGGATGTGAAATAATCTTCCATTAAATGCTGATATTTTGTGTGGTGTTTTTATCCACACTTTAGATTTTTTAAAGTTATTTTAGTCATTACGATATGTTAATTGCACACAATCAGCAGGTAATTAATCTGGAAATAAAAGTCCCAAAGTCAATGGTTATTTTGCCTTGCCAAATCATTTTGCATTGCTTTTGAAACCTGTTTCTTAGCTTAGGGGCGTAGATGAGCTTGGTCCTGTGGAATCAGTTGTAGGATTTTTTCCCAGCGGGATATTTGCAATAAATGATAAGTAATGATTTAGAATAGCTTTCATAGTAATTAGGGCATTTTTTGTAGTTAGGACAAAACAATAGTCCATGCAGGAGTCAAACAAACAGGTGACATGTCATCTTAAGATGACACATCTTCACAAACGCAGCTAATGCCCTGTGGCAAGTCAGTCAGGAAACTTCATTACACACTTAAAACAGTAAAATGGCAGTGTGCAGGTGTGGTATTGTATGTTTGATTGGCTGTTTCCATCACATCTCACTCCACTCATTTTCCTAGGCCTTGATACTGAAAGGAGGAAAAAAAAAATTGTGACTAGAGTATTTGGAACCACATAGAATGCATAATGACAGGCATTTGCCAGCCTGGGAGTTCAGACTGCAAATACTGTGTGTCAGTGACCTTGTTTACTTGTACAGTGCATCAGTCATCCCCTAATAAGGACACACCTCAGTGCATGTGGGAGCCAATAGTGTGAGACAGTTTAACAATGGCAGCAGAGCTAGAGCACAGGGTTGTAATACTGGGGTTTTTCTACTCCATAATAGTGAAAGCTTATCAGCAAGGAAATCAATACCATCCTTTCATTAAGGAAACTTTTAGTTTCTTATTGCTACATCATCACTGAAATGCTGTCACTCCTCATAGAAGCTCTGAGCTGTGTGTGCTGCATTTTAAGACCTTCAGCTCTGAAGATATGGTGTGTTTGATCATCTGTAAGACTTGGAGGAGATCTTGGGATTCCTTCAGGACAGTTCACAGTTGTCATATGAGAAGCGTTATATAGTTATCTGGGCAGTTGTCCAAGACCACTAAGCATGTAGCAATTTTCCTCTGTGATAGCAAAAGTTGGAGCGCAATTTGTTAAGATAGCAGAGTTGATAGGATGGGAATTTGGCCTGGACAAATGTTCAAACAAATAATATTAAAAAATAATATTCTTTGACAGTGATTGGCTGAGAGCCTATATAAGTAAATTCTATTTTCAGATTTAAAAAGTACTATTTTGTTTTATTTTTATTTGCTTAAGCATCTGAGTTTCTTTCCTAAAGAGCCTTTTCTTAATGGAGCATTTTGAGGTCACTTGCCCTGGTAAGGATACAGGATAATACCTTGGTGTAAAACTGGAAGGAAATAAAGAATCTGTCCCTAACTGATTGGTTTAGAATATTCTTGGGGTATTCTTCTAGGGAAAGCTATTTATTTGCCTGTTTTCAATCTTAGCATTAAAACCTGGTATTGTTAGGTCATGGTGGTAACATGGTTTGTCTTAAACCCTATGAATGTACAATGGGTAACAAATGTATTCACCTTACTGTGACTAAGCCTTAGATACTAATCTCTAGTATATATTGGAGATAATAGCCAAAGGAAAATGCACTTTTGTGGTTTTTTGTCTTTCTGTAATTTTAAAAATCATTGCTGTTTTGCAGGTGTTGCTGGCAATTGGACGAGATCCATGCACAAGAAGAATTGGTTTGGACAAAGTCAGAGTGAATATCAATGAAAAGTAAGGACATATGTCTGTGTACCACTCAGTGCTGAGCTTGCGTCATGTGCTGTTACAATGGTAACAGAGACACCCAAAAGCTTTGAGGAAAAAGTTGTCCCCTCTTTGTGTACACTTGGATGGGAGACCATGTAGCAGATAACTGCATTTTCTCTCACAGTACTACTCGTTTGCTTTTTTGTTGCTGAAATGTCAATTTCTAATTCCTGTGAGAAAAAAGTGTCTGTTTCATTCTTTCTCAATTTACAGGTCTATCTTAGCTTTTTCCAGTCACAGGGTTTTCTGGGATCTGTCACTTGTTCCTTGTACTCTCTTTTTCTCATCTCCTTGCTTTTATCACCTCTTGGGGCAAAAATCTGTTCATACAGGCTTTTAGAGCAGTCACTTTTGTTTATATTTTAATGTAAAAGCTACTATATATTATTTTGAAAGATAATGTTCAAGTAGCATTCCTTAAACTCCCAGGTGAAATTCTTGATGTATTTTAGGTTTGGAGGGTTTTATTTCTTGCCTTGAAGTATAATCTGTGTCTTCTGTAAAAGAGTATTTGATGTTTAATGTAGTGAGATTGTTGCACCAGGGAGTGGAGCTATCAGTAATATTTTCATTATTGATACTAAAACTTCTTGCAGTCATGTGGGTCCTCAGAGATCTTTCCTTTGAAGAGAAGACAAGGGACCATGACCTTGACCAATGCAGAGTTTTTATATATGAACGCAGTAACTGATGTTGTCAAGGGGAACAATTGTGATATTTTAAATAAATGGAAATTTTGGTCCGCTCAAAATTGGCAGATCATGGCTTGTAGAACAGTACACATCTTTCTGATGTCAGGACACCTATTACTAGTTTAACAGAATGAACTATAAAGCTATTAGCATAAAATGTATAATTTTTAACACGTGTAAAATTGAGGAAGTTGGATTTTTAATATAGGAATTGCCACTAGTCTCTCAAGTAACTATCTGACTGTTTTTTGTGTCTGTCTGATTAGGTTTCCCTGTTACATGTGTTTCCTGTGGTGATTACTGCACTATCTCATTTATTGATGAAGTAGGAAATATTAATAATTAAAAACTTCCATTAGCTCAGTGCACTTACAGCTAAAAAGCTTGCTGGCTGTCCCTTAGGTAGAGTGTGTAACAGCTTGACTTGTCTCCGTGTAGGACCCTGAAGGATAAGTTTCTGTAAACAGCTTCAGCCACTGGACTGAAATTTCAGTAGTGGAAAAATTGTTTTGTCCTACAAGTGGAGTGAGAGAATGTCTCTTCCTGTCATTCCTGAAAGTTGCCAGTACACAGCTCAACTGGTGGTAGAGGGTGTTTCCGGAAGAGGTTTATGCTTCACCTCAGTAATTCAGGAGATGAACTGCAGCTTCTCAAGCTACCTCCTTATCCAGTGTGTGAAATCCTGTAGTTTTGGTCAAATTTGCCCTATTTTATATTTCTGCTTGAGACTGTAAGATTATGAATATGAATTCTCATGCTTCACATACAAGTCTTTCTCTCAAAGTTAAGGGGCCTACAAGGTTATTTACACCTCCACCCTTCACAGCAGGACATTTAGATCTTTTTTCTTGTTAATTCCAATTGCAGAACAGGAAAAATTCCTGTCAATGATGAGGAGCAGACAAACATTCCGTATATCTATGCTATTGGAGATATCCTGCAGGACAAGCTGGAGCTCACACCAGTGGCAATCCAGGCAGGAAGGTTGTTAGTTCGGAGGCTTTATGCTGGGGCAACCACTAAGGTAAGGAACCAGTTGCCACAAAACACTGTCACTGCTCTGCTTCTAATTGCACAGTGCAAGTCTGCTTGCTTGTGGAAAACCCAGTAGAATTTTAAGGATTAGCTTTGATGATCATTTTAATTTTCCCCTGGCAAAGATATTACTGCAGATGTGTTTGGCTAATTGTGTAGGATGAAATTAATACCTTGTGGATTAAGCAGTAGTCTCTTTTTTTTTTTTCCTATTAAGAGGGTTTAGTTTTCTCTCAGAGTATAATGATAATGAAATTAACAGAGATCATTTAACTTGTTTTTAATTGTTTTTAATTCTACTGCCTTTGCTAAAAGTCAGCAATCTTTCCCATCCTGTAAAGTGCCTATAACACCAATTCAAAGGCAGTTTACTACACCTACCTATGGTCCCTAAATAGAGTGGAATAGGAGTTTGTGATGTTCTTAATTTTCAGTGTTGTTTTCATTTTTTTTTCACTTCTCATCTGTATGTTTTCAGTATAACATGAAGTTCTAATTGTAGTTGAATGTGGACACAAAGGAAGATCAGATGTACCAGTAACTCAGCACATGTTAATACCTAAGTAGTTGAATTAGTGGATTAAGTGTTCATATTTCATATTAGTGCTGGGTTTCAGCCAGGTTATGGTTGTTCAAATGGGAGCAATGTGTGTATTCATTTTCACCTTATGTTTAAACCAGAAGGAAAGGAGAGTGCCTTTAAAGAATTGTTACACTGATATGGGTGCTTGTCTCACCTTTATAACCATATGGCATGACCATAAAGGTTTCTCCCTTTCAGAGCCTGCTGTATTCATAGCAAGTTCAACTATCAGCCAGATTTAGAGCTTGATTGAGTTATTTGTTTTATGTTGGCAGGTACTGCAGTAACAGAATCCTGAAACAGGGTGCATAATGTCATTGAATTAGCCAGGCAAGGTTTAAGAAATTGTAGCAGAAGCCAAATTTTTTTATTGCTGCAATGCTATGGATATGTCTTAATTTACATTTTATGCCAGATAAGTCTGTCAAGGTACAAAAATTGTTATGCTGCCAAAGGAAGCATTCTTATTCAGTGAATACAAGAAATGAGTAACTACTTTTAAAAAATGGGAGTGTGGCTTATACTGCCTTTGTAACAAATCTGCAGAAGGTGATTGAAATGTAATGAGGTGTTATGGATAGGTGGGGCAAGAACAGTAGTCAGCATCTTAGTTGATCCCCAGTCACAAAGGAAATTGATTAGAATTGAAATATGTAGAAAATAAAATTTCTAGACGTGAAATAGAGCTGACCAGCCTGCTAGTCTGCTATGGCAGAATGACTCATTTGGTGTATATGGGAAGAGCAGGGGATGTTTGTTTATTTTGAGTCTAGTGAAGGCTTTTGACATTGTCTCCATAACATTGTCATGGACAAAGGGATAAATTGCAGGCTGGGTAAGTGGCTAGTGAGGTGGGTTGAAAACTGGCTGAACAGACAAGCTTAAAGGGCTGTGACCAGCATTCCAGAGACCAGCTGAAGGCCAGTCACTGGTGGTGTGCCACAGGCTTGGACTTGGGTCCAGTGCTGTTCAACATCTAAACTACTGGATCTGGATGCTGAGAACAAGTGCACCCTCAGAAAGTTTGGAGATGACACAAAATTGGGAGAAGTGATAAGCTTTCACTGTGCCCCCAAATGGCTGTACTTCATGTCATTGGTTATTTTGGCATCACCTAGGCCACAGCTGATGAAAAAGGAGTTTTGTATGGTAGTGGTGCCCTTGCAGCATCTCCAACTAAAAATAGTATGCTTTGTAGAAGTGGTTGAACAGGCAAATTTTATCTCCAGTTTGGCTTATGATCTGGTACGTTTTTAAAATGGTGCACTGAATTTCCTTTTCCACTTAATCAGTGCATACTAATTAATATTAGTGTGGCTTTAAACTGTCTTTTTGTTCTTGCTCTAATTAACACCTCTGGAATGGGCAAACACAAAACTGTACCTTAATTTAAGACAATTAAAAAAAAATAAAAGAGCTTTCAGAATTGTGAATAATCAAGCTTTTCTTGCTGTGTTTCAGACTGCTGTGTGCTGGTTTTATTACTGATGTTGTGTGGGTTTTTGTTTTCTTTTGAATGCCATCCAGTGTGACTATGTGAATGTTCCAACTACTGTATTTACTCCCTTGGAGTATGGAGCCTGTGGGTACTCTGAAGAGACCGCAGTGGAGAAATTTGGGGAGGAAAACATTGAGGTAAATGCCTTAATTTCATCTGGGTTTTAGTTTTCCAATTTGTGATTTAAAATAATGTTAAGAGTAAATTAAAACAACATTTTGTGCTCTGATGTAAGGACGGGAAGTGACTAGGTACATTTTTTGTCTTCCTTGGCTGTTCCTAGACATAGGAAAATAATGAAAATAATTCTCAATTCCAATAGCTCTAATTGCAGATATTTTCTATTTTTGGCAAAGAGGGGCTTAAAGGTGGAATGTTTGGTTTAAAAAAAATAGAAAAAGGGTTTCTTTGTGTCTGAAAATACTTCAGGATAATTTTAAACTGGATATATGCTGGAAGCAATATACTGGTTTTAATGACAAAGTGGAGCTTTTGTACCTACAGCATGGCAAATTCCTTACCATAGTGATTTTTACTTTATAAAGCGAAATGTTATGCTCATTTTTCCTGTTTACTTTGAGCGTACAAAGAGGTATGTGCTTAATTTTACTCATGTGAGTAATCCCTTTTCATTCCTTGGGATTGCTGGTCATGAGTGAAATTAGACAAATATAAGCACTTAGTGCCTGAGGCTGTTCTTCCAAAATGCTGTACTGACCGCACTACAGAAAGCATAAGGGGAGGAAATCTCACAATAAACTGAACTTTTATGTCCTACAAATATCACCTGAAGAGCATTATTTACAGAAATAAGCAGGTAAGCGGTACTGCATGAAGCTGAGAACTTGTCTCCCTCTTAGTTGACATTTTCTGATTTGGACTCTGGAGGAAAATAAGCAAATACAACTCAAAATGGCAGTGTGAAAAATACTGTTAACCTGACCGAAGGGCAAAGGCTTGAATGCTTTTCTGCCCACAAAGTTTGTATATACCCAGTCAAATTTTTGTTATTGAGTGAAATTCTTGATGTTATATGTGAAACACTGGGCTCTTTATTCTGGAAAATGTGCTTTTGATTTTCAAAGCACTTTATATTTTAAAATGTGCACCCAGAAGAATTTGTGTTCTGGCTAAGTCCTCATTTGGTGTATTCTGACCTCCTTATTGTATCACCTTATTGGCTTTTGTTTTTGCAAGCTTCAGTAAGATTATTGAGTCACTTGTGATCTTGTAATTGAATAAAAGCATGGTGAACTGTGTGGAAGTGTATTATTCTTATGGCTGGAAGTGTATATACTGGAAGTGTAATATTCTTATGGCTTCTCTTTTTAAATTATTGGATGACGCTAGTACTTGGTTTATAGAGACTTCTGTCTTTGGCATTCATTAAGGGAAAAGAGTATCATAATGATTTCAGATGTTCTAAATGCTGTGTACATAGTTCATTATTTAGGATAATCTGGCAGCTTTTGGAAGATCATGTTCCCTGCTTGGAAATTTTACAACTCTTTTTTAACCTGTGTTTTATTTCCAGGTGTACCATAGTCATTTCTGGCCACTGGAGTGGACTGTGCCATCCAGAGATAACAACAAATGCTATGCAAAGATAATTTGCAATATTCAAGATAACGTAAGTGCATCTTTCCTTCCTGGGGAAACAATATCTAAATGTTTATCATAAAACTGTTGATGATACAACAGCTATAAATAGGTTGCTTTTAACAAATTAAAATTAATTTAAATTTGCCTACCTTTTGAAGTGTAATAAATATTTATAGTGATGAATATTTCTGTGTATACAAAATCAATTCCCAGTAAAATACAAAATTCTGCCATTGCTATTTATACATGGTACTTCTTCCATATATGTAAAATAAGCAGTGGAGATCTTTAAGACTGTTCATTAACTTTGAGAAGTAAGCAAACCAATGCATGTAAAAATGGTTAGGAATTTCATTGGTTTATTCTCTCCTCCCCAGACTTGCACATTCTCTTCTGGGAGACTCTTCTCTCTGAAATTGAGGTCTCTCAGAAACCATTACAACTTGTAACCTCTCCAAATTCACATGTGTTCATAAAACTCTTGAGCTTGTTCTAACAGGATAATGTATCTTGCCTGCACAAATCCCATTGAGGGTCATAATGCCAGGATTATCCTTGGACTAGGATCAAATTTCCTGGCCATGGAAATGTACAGTACCTGCTGAAGCAAAAGCAAAACTAGTAGTTTGTTAGAAAAATTGGTGTGCCCATCTCAGAATGATCATCACCTGTTCAATAAAATGTAGTTGATTTTATTAACATAAATTATTATGATGAGTAATATTCTATTAAAATGTATTCCTGTTAAGATGGTGGCATAGTTCTCTGTCCTATAAGAAAAAACCAAAACTTACTTAACCTATATTCATTTTTCCTAGATACAGATTTATCTTCCTGCAGTCTTTCTAAGCATCTAGTCAACATTTTGTAAAATTTGCAAACTTGTCCATCTCCTCTTTCTGGTGGAGTTTGCAGTAGTGTGGAAGGTATTTTAGAACCTCTGGCTGTGCTCTAATCCAGAGTCACTTAAGAAAATGCAAAGGTTTAATGGTGATTTAAAGTGTTTCATTAATTTATTTTCACTTCTTGTCCTGAAAATTTGAAATGTGTTTAAACATCTAGGGGTAGTCTTGAAAGTTATCCTGGAAAAAAAATAGTTCAGTAACTATTCAAAGCTCTCATTGCCTTGGTTTCATTGCTGTGGTTTTATTTTGACATATGTCAATATTTTTAAAGGAAAATAAGGATAATTCCATTTTACTTAGTACCCAATTATAGCTTTTCTTATTTAAATAAAAACCCTGTGGTAAATCTCAGTCCTCAGACTTAACTGAAAGAATAATAATCTGTCGGTAGTAATCACTACACCCAATGTATGTGATATTTAGCAGGAAGAGCAGATAACATTTGATACTCAACTGGGCTACATCTATGCTCACCAAAAACTAATTTCCTGAAGGGCACTAAAGCCCACAGCAGGTGACATGTGCTAAATTTTCATGTTGCTCTCATTTAGAAAAGCAGGTCAAGTCAGTATAACTTGTTCTGCTGGGTGTTTTCTGAGGATGTATGTGCAGTGTGATGTGTTCTGCAATTGAACAGGAGTATAGAGAGAAGTGTGAATAATACCTTCCTTGTAACTGGATGGGTTTTTTGCCAGTCTCTAAGTGTATTATCTCCCACTGAAAGCCAACACTGCCACAAGTCATTGGAAGTTCAGTTATAACAGACTTCTTGCCATGTCTGGTTGGGCACAACTTCAGCTTGTGGTCCTTTCCTGTAAGCAATTATCAAACTGAAAATTCCTCAACAGATACAGACCCTGTAGCCACCTACCATAGGCCTTCATACTGAAAATCTTAATGCAGGGTATTCACCTTTACTTAGGCAAGTGTTCTGTTGGCATGAGTGGAATAACTCACCTGAATAAGATTTCAGAGCACAATAATGTGTAATTGAGCACAGACCATGGGCTGTGTTAAATTTGCATGCTCTTGATGTACTCCTGTACAAAGCTTTGTAAGAAAACTGACTCATGAGTTCCTAGTTGAATCTTTGGAGAGAGAGAACAAAATTACACCATCTCACATCTGTTGGTGCTAATGATAGTTCACATTTTAGTAGTTACATTAATTTGTGATATGTTTTGTGAGCTGATTAAATTATATGCTCTGAATAAGAAAACTTTGCACGTTGTCTAAAGAGAACTGAATTCATGACTGTGCTTGCATTTGATTGTCTTTGGCATTTAGGAGAGAGTCATTGGTTTCCATGTCCTTGGTCCAAATGCTGGAGAAATCACTCAAGGATTTGCAGCTGCTATTAAATGTGGCTTGACAAAAGAACAGCTGGACAACACCGTAGGAATTCATCCAGTCTGTGCAGAGGTTTGTATACAAAGTCATCTCAAAACCCAGCTTTCACAGCGTTCTGGGGTAAGGTGTTGGAAATCTGAGTAACAGCTCTATTAAAGAGGTCCAAATTTGCAGGAAGGTAGGGGGGAGGAAAGGAGAGGAAATTATCTGGTTTTAATATTTAGAATTCTAACACTTAGGCTTAGTTTAGGATATTTTTTTCTTTTTTTTTTTTTTTAACTGTGTTAATTTGTGAAAAGTTTATGGCTTCCCTTAATCCAGTTCTCTCTCTACTGAGAAGTATAGAGTTTTTATCCCACTCAAGATATTATGAAGGCTTCAAATACTATTTCTGCTAAAGTGGTTGTCAAAGCTAGATTAGTGTACCCAAAATAGGCTTACAAATTGGTGCTGGGGAAGGGGACCAGCTACATGACAATTTTTCTATCAAACTCTCCTCTTAAAGATCTTTTCTTTATCCTGTAGGCCTTCAATTCATGAAGCGACATAAATATTTCTTCTTCTTTTTATCTTGCTGTTCCTCTTTAATGAAGAGCTCAATTTTCTCTAGGAGGTGTGGGACAGCTCCTCCCAGATGTAAATCAGAGATTAATTTTAGTAGCATTAGGACCAGTTTATATTGGCTGAGGATCCCTGAAAGCTTGTTTATGACCTGTGTAAATCTTCCTACAGAGTCTCTGGTTGTGTTAGAAGTAAAGCAGTACAAGGGAGCATCAGAATGCTCCTCTGCAGAAGTGACATCCACCTCTCTTCTTTCCTATTTTCTACATGGTTTAGTAAAAGCAATGTAATAAAGACTCCATTAATGGACTGCTAGCCATCTGAATCCTCTACAAAGCATCCACAATACAGATTCTGTTCTTTGTAGTACCATCTAATGGCATTCTTGGAGGCCCTTGAAGGGGGCTAGCAGGTTCTTATCTTCCCAGGGGCCCTGTGGAGGGGGATCTCTGAGGGAGGCATTCAAACCTGTGAACTCAAGTGGGGTATTAGCATATGCAGTGTGAAGAGAGGATGAGAGTCATAATTTATTCTGGACATCTGAGCTGCTAAAATTGAAACTGGATAGAATGATGATTAGACATAATTCAGGGAGGTAATTTCAGATAATCATATTTGTTTGAGTGGGGGAGGAAGAAATTGACTCAGGAGAAATACACCATTTAAAATCTCTAAGGAACAGCGATCATTTTTAGTGACAGTCTTCAAAAGGGTTTTTTATGCTTTTACTTAATTTAATCTCTTGAGCAGTAAACAAAAATCAAAGTGCAAGATGGCACTCTTTGATTAGAAAAATGCTTGAAAACCAGGATTTGTGAGGAATGAGCATATTGGATGCATAGAACAATGGATAATATCACTGTTATTTTTGTTACATACCTGTAAAAGTTAAAGAAAATTAAGTCTGATTTGAAAAACAAAGGGGCAGTGTTACAGGGTCAAGTGCTGACATCTTCACTGGCACTAGTTCTAATTAGTTGCTAAGTCTCCTGTGAAACATGATTTTATTCCACTTGAAGAAAACCTTTAGACCAAGGGTCCCATTCTCACTGCTTACAAATTAGAGCCAGAGTTCCCTTCTCTTCTTGGAGCAGAATTTTATTCTACAGAAAACAGGAGCTCAGAATGGATTTTCTTGCAAGGTTAAGTCCAAATAACTGCAAGCACAGAACTGGTAGGACCTCAGCCCTACAGAGAATTACATCTCAGCCTCACCTGCACTGTGCTGCCTGAAATTCAGGGAGGTACTACTGATCATCTGTGATGAAGAGAAATTGTCTTCTGAAAGCTGGGGTGATTCTTCCAGGTAGCTAATGATGGCTTTCCAGCCACTGGATCTAAGATTTGTCTTAAGTAACAAATTCTATCCAAAAATACATATTTCCAACAATTATCAAATTACTGCATTGGCTTACTAGGGAGCAGTGTGGTCCCCTCCCACACCTGGAGCTTGCAGTCTGGCCAGGAGGAAAGCAGATAAATTTTGTGATTTTTAATCTTGGTCTTTTGAAGTGAAATAACAATAAATGAAGACTCCCATATGTTGTCAGGCTGTGGATCAGAAATAAAGTCTACAAACCCCTCTCTCAAGACATGCACTATATTTTAGATAAGTCACTGTTCTTATGCCATGTATATTAGACATGCGTTTGTCTTCCTGATTTGTGTATAATGTTTTACATGCTTATAGAAAGTGGAAGAGGTTTATCATTTATTGATGTTGTCCTCTGAAGAGCTGCTACCAGCCTTAATGCAGTAAAGCTTCTACTTAGAGAAATATAGGTCTTTCTGATCCCCATTATCTTTAGATACTTCAGTGTTATTTGCATAGCTGAAATGTGTATGTACTTTATTCTGTGCTAAGTTTATTCTTCCTGAGAGATGGCTTTGATGATAACTAATTATTGCAACTTTGAAGCATTTAGACAGCAGTGGTTTTGATTTCCTTTTTTCCTTTCTGTATTATACGTATGCAAAATCATGCAATTATTTGCATAGTAAAAGTACCGGTATTAGGCAAATTTTTGTAGAATTTTCCTTCCCAAATTTTAATCTGTTAATTTTACAATAATTATTTAGGAATAACATATATATGTTATTTTCTTTAATGTGACTTGAAAGCATTAAAGACTGGAATTTTTCAAACTAGTTTTACTCAGTGTTTCTGTAGCGATTGTTGAGAGGACACAGATCCCAGACATAATACCTTCATCAGCAATCACTTCCACATTTCTATAATGTCTAGAAAAGCACAAAGGCAAAATTCTCTCCAAATGCCCAGGCCTTGAGTTAACTCCACTTTCCCAAACAAAGAAGTTTTCTTTGAGCCATAAAGACACTTATTCATTAGGTGTACAGGAGTTTATTATTGCGGAGCTTGCTCCCACTGTGAAAACTTAGGAGCATTAAGACGAGAGGTGGTATAAAGCCATGTGACTGCCTCAATTCTTTCTTTTCCACTGTAAAAGGAAGAACATAAGCTAAATGAAGAGAACAAAAGTTGTTTGTATGCATGTGTGCTGTTTAATGGCAAGGATTTTAAATGTATGATTTTTATTGTTATTTTCTTACTTTAAGAAATGGCTGCTGTTTTGAGCATCATGCCCAAATTAATCTTCCAGGAAAAAAATAATTTAGCCATACTAAGAGTCTTCTTTCTTCTTTGTCTTAAGGTATTCACCACCCTGTCCGTGACTAAGCGTTCTGGTGAAAACACCGCTGTGAGTGGATGCTGAGGTTAAATTCCCCCATCCTTGCTATTGCCAGAGACTGACTTTCATCACAGTGTCTGACTCCTGCAATTCAGAATGAAGGTTTTGGGAGAAGTCACCCTTTGACACCTGCAGAAATGTGTAGAGCTTAACCTGGACATTCCATAGTCTTAAGGAGAAGAGCTCTGTGGGAGTTGGTCACTTGTGCCTGGCTGGCAATTAGCAATGCAATGGGAATCTTGACTGTCAAGCTGGTGATTAGCAGGGCATTTAATGAATGCCTCCATGAAGTCATAGCCTGAAGCCTGCATTGTCTGGTGGGCAGTGATGGAAGAAGTGCTAGCACAGCTGGACAACAACTGTTTTGGTTTGGCTTTATTTCTTTCTAGTTTCTTTCCTGAACATTCCCTTCTAGTTCTTTCCAGAACAAAGAACATCCCAACACAGAAAGCTCCCCACCACGTTCAGGTAGTTGAATCAGATAAAATAGCTCCTGTGTTCTGGGTCATGACACAGCAAATGCAAGGTCTCCTCATGAACATACACTTTACCAGCTCACATGCCTACGGAGGGCAAGTTCTACTTATTTGATCATGAGGAAGAAAATAGCCTTGGAAAAAGGTTTAGTACCACCTAAATTAACATATTTCTTGCCTTCCAAACTGACTTCATTGTGACTTTTTATATAGAGAACCTTATTTGTGAAAACATTCTTCTCAGTGAGAAAGGAAAATAATTTATTAAGGCCTTTTGATACAGAAAGTTGTTGTGTTTCTTCCCTGAAATCATGCATATAATGCAGATGTGATGATCTTAGCTCTACCTGAGGCTTATTGATTATAATGAATCTGATTTGGAGCTGACAGAATTCCAATGTTGAATGAATTGTCCTTCCAAGAACTCTGTGCAACTTCATTACATTTGAGTAAATTTCTTTCTTTCCAGGTGAGCTGTCATAAGCTGCACTGTTTCAGGTCTAAACTGGCCACTTTGAACACAAAAGTATTGAGATTTCCTGGTGATTAATGAGCCCTTAGAATCAAAAAAATTACACAACCAAACAACACCCCCCCCAACCAACCAACCAACCAAACTCTCCAGCCAAACTCCAAAAACCAGTAGTGAAAAATCTGTTGTGTAGATAGGGTCTAAAAGTTCTACTTAGTTCCATGTGTGCTATGTTTTATATTTAATTAAGAAAACAATACTTTTAAAACAGAGGTTTCAGTGAAAAGACCAGATTCTTGAATATCCCTCCTGTGTTAGTAAAGCTTCATGTTTACTTGTCAAGAAATGGCAAAAGTGGCTCTTTGTAATGGAGATAAATGTGTTTTTTGATCTGTTTTTCCATTTCCCTCTTTTAGCAGAAAGGTTGGGATTACTTTTATTAAATGGCTCTTGGGAGTTCAGTAGTGCAGTGTGAACAGGGGGGTGAATTCCCCAGCCCTGTGGGCAGAAGCCTCATACCTAAATTCCTACCTGGTAACAAATTCTTGTATTTCTACTGAGATTTCTAAAATAGTGTTGTAAGTTATTTTTATAAACCCATACATAACTGAAGTATTTTTAAACATGTTTTGTATGGTATCTAGAATGGTCTGTGATGGTACTTTTCTGGCCAGTTTAATAAATAAATCGATTTGCACAAGCAGGTGCTCCTTGTGATGCCTCTTCCAAGCAGACCCCAGGGGACAGCAAGACAACTGTTTTTTTAAGGGCCAGAAGAGGGCACCGTGATAAACCTAGCTTGATTTGCCTTTGTTTCTTGCATTTTGAAGGTAGATATTTCTCTTAAAAAAACAGAGTTTGAGGCTCTTTCATGTGCATTTGTTTTGCATGTTAAATATTTGAGAAGGACATACTTAAAAACACAAGATAATTAGGAAACAAATCTTTCATTATTTACGCCAGCTGCCATCCATGTAACTTCTGAAAACCGAGGAGTGCAGGTTCCTGAGCTACTGGGCAGTGTAGCTGCTTGTATTTAAGCACTTGGATAGCAGCATTTTCAAGCAGGTATCTAAGAAAGTCAGGTCCTGGAGATCAGGATCCTTTATTTCCTGGAGCGAGTAAAGAGATATATGAGCTTGGCTTTGCAAGGCTGGACTTACACATATCTATTCTTATGGGTCATGTCACCATTAATGATGCATGTTTCTGCACTTATTGCTTACAATTCAGTAGGTGTTGGGTTTAATTACTTCTATTTTTACTTAAAATTTAAAATAGTGCGACTTTTTTTGGTAGGGTTTTTTCTATTCTCCATAAGGAAGACATTTTCAGGTGTGTATTTATGTCATCTGTGCGTGATGACAGAGGGATATATTATCACATAGGGATTTATTAAATGCCAAAGCTAAGCATTCAGTGTTTTTATCAAATTAAGCATACTTGGGGTACTGCATGCTTTGGAAGCACATACTAGAAAATTTACTAAGCTAATCAATATTTATGTTCTGCTCATATTTATTTGTAATTAACATTTTTGGATGCTCTTACATGAGGGTTAGAATCATCCTCAGATACTACAGATACAAATGTTGACAGGAAATGTCACAGATTTGAATACGGAATTTAATAGAGTTTCACTGACAGCTACCAGATTTTTTTTTTCTCTTTTTTTCCTTTTTTTTTTCTTTTTTTAAGCTCCTCTACCCTAGCTGTTTATTCCTCTTTTACCCCTCTCCCCTTGGTGTGAGTTGTCTGAGCAATCCTAACTCTTCTGTAAGTTTTGTATTCCAACTTGCATCCCACCTTCCCTCCTTCGAGCCCTGCAGAGCTCCAGTGCAGGAGGCTCCCTTGCTGTGGAGCCGTAGGCTGGGCAGGACCTGTGTTGGACAAGGTGCATTTCCTGGAGATGCCGTGGATGCTGGAGATCTCATGACAGGTTTGGTGTCTTGCTGCGCTGTGTGGAATGACCTTGCACTCATAAAGCCTGTTACTGATCCTGTCTCTGGCTGTGCCAGAAGGAACCAGATGGCTGAGTCTTTTACACAAGACTTGATAGACACCTTTCAGGTCAAAATAGGGTATAAATGTTTGTGGTAACTGTCAGCCCTGCAGAGAGTGAAGTTCCAGAAGCCCTTTCTCTTTGATGACCGGCTTTTCTGATTGCTCAGTTGTCCTCGGTGTGGGATGGTGTGAGACTGTTCTTGCCAAGACCTGTTTGGCCTCCAGAGAGAAATTAAACCTGAAAAGTACAAAGAAAAAGCCTAGAAAGAAGGCACCAGGGGATCTGCCACACCACTGGCCTCCCTTCTTCATGCACAAAATGGCAAAATGCTCCTGAAATATTTCCATCCTGTAGGCAACCATTTGTTCCTCCAGGGTGTTTTGGTTTGGGGGCTGCTGGTGGGGGAGTGGGAGTGAAGCAAGGGCTTTGGCATCCATCAGGGAGGGTGGGAAGGGCTGCCAGTGTGGAAAGGCAAAAGCACAGTGCAGGTCACATGCTGTGATGAGTACCAGAAAGCTTGGGGGGGTGGGGGGAGGGTGGGTACGGCTGAGAGTGCTCCCAAGATTCCATGGCATTTGGGAAATGCAGGAGAGCCTCTGCAGTGAGGGGCTGCCCTTCAGCTGGGCCCATCCTGCAGGATTTGTGGGAGCCTGCAGATCTGAATATGTTTGTTTTCCTTTTATTAGCCCAGTGCTCCTGACCCATGTTCTGTTGTGCAGAATTTGACTTTACACGTGATTTCTTCTTCATTCAATTGTCCTTTTTATGTCTCTTTTCTAGAAGCTAGAAATCTTCCTAGTTACAGACTTATCTGAGGGAGTTCTCCCAGTGCATTTTTGCATCTTAAAATCATGAAATAAGCTGGTGGTGCCAAGTGGGGTGTATATCAGGACAGTGAAGGAAGGCTTTCCTTCCCCCTAGCAAACCTCTGTGATTGGCTTTGCTCAGCACCACCGGTGACTCCTGACCTGCCCCATCAAGTTGGCTGACCTTCAGGTGCCAGCAAGGGATGCTTTTCTGCCAGGAAGGCCATGCTGTGGCCAGACTCCTTGAGTGAGCCCATTCCCTGCTGCAAATGGCCATCATGAGCCCAAAGAAGTATCCATCCCCTTTTCTAGACTGCAACAGAAGCCAGCTTAGGCACATTGTGACAAATCTGCAGCTAAACCCCAGATTCTGCTTTCCTCTGTATATACTTTTCTCATCAAGTGATTCTTTCCATGAAAATAGGGTTTATCCTAGGTTAGGCACAGAGTAAATTGAGCTCTGCCTTTTCACTTGCTTTCAAAAATAAATGGTAACACATTTAGCCTGAAGATCTTCTTTCCCTCTTAATGTCATTGTAAATTGACCACCCACGATGAGAAGGGTGCATATGCCATGCGGTGTGATGTGAGGTAGGCAAAAGTGGTGACTTGCTTTTGGGCTTGACCCAGAGTAGCTTTTCACACTCTGGAGCTTCTGCACAATTACATGTATCTATATGTATATGCAGATATCTATATGAATATACATGAACTGTGGGATGGGGCAACTCAAGGTCCTTGCAGCCAAATTCTTTGGGTGACACTTTGAAGTTGCTACATGGAAGGAGGGAAGATGCAGAGAGAGAAACTGCATGACGTGAGGTGTCTGGTGGACCCAACATCACCAGTACATATGAAAATAAAAGCTCATTACTTGTTTTATCTTCCTCTGGGGTGTGGGGGACCACAATGGAGCCACATGTGGAAGAGGGCACGGCAGGTCAGCACCATGGTGCCAGTGCCAGTGCCTAATGTCTGTGGAGTGGAAATTTCTTAAACTTGACTGGTGAATTTCCAGTAGATCCCCAGATAATTTTAGTTTTAAGGAAGATTTACTGTCTTTCAGTTCACAGTGGTTTGCAAGCAAGCTATTAGACTTGCACACTATCACTCTTTGCAGCTCCAGGACAGTATGAGTGAACTCTGTAGAGCCAGAATGATGGACCATGGCACAGGGGCTCAGTAGTTGGTTTGTTTGAAAACTTCCACACAAGTTTCTTGTCTCCACAAGGCATAAATCTCTAAATCTGCACCGCTCTAAAATCAAACCAAACAGGAAATCTCTGCTGCCTGCAATTATGGTCCCATCTATAATCAGCACACTTATTGCAGAGCAAAGGTTCTCACTCTTGAGTGCTGGCTTCCTAGCACACAAGTTTTCTCACTGACTTAGAGTGAGGGAGGTGGTGGCCCTGTCCCACAGCTTCAAAGAGATTGTGGTGGTGTTCACAGCTGGGACTGGCCATCTCTGTTCTAGGACACCAGGCTGCAGGGCGGGCAGCAACACAACAGCAACTCTGTCACAATAGAAGTTCTGTGGGCATTGCAGATTGGTAGATAGCTGTTGGAAATTTCAACAGTTTACTTGTGACTTCTTCTCATACTCACTGTTAAACCCTAAATTCCATAGGCACAGACTTTTGATAGCATTTGGCCCTTTCCTTGCAGTGGGTGGAAGTGAAGAGATTTATGGATAAGCACAGAGCATGATACATCTTGCCCTTGAAGATCTTTGTCATTACATTTAAAATAAAATTCTATCTGAACTTTACATGATGTGGGACTTTAGCACAGAAAACCAGCTTTATCTGCCTCATCCATGCTTGTTCCTAATCACCAAACATGATAGCAAATACTCAGTGTCATTTAGTAGAATGTCATACTAAGAGTCTGAAATTTTCTTCTGCAAAACTGCTTTTTTTTTTCCAAATGGTACCAGTGGTATAAAACTTACACAGTTGGGAGAGGATTTCTCTCACACTGAGGTGAGTCAGAAATTGAATCCATTTACATGACTTCCCTAACACACATTTTTATATTACTGTGGTTACAATTGCAGTGTCAGCCAAGACCAAAGCTGGCTTGGTATACAATAGCACCAGAAGCAATCCAAATTTCTGGGTCATCCTGTGCTTTCTGCATAATTTGGAAACTGCAGATGCAAGTGCCTGTGACACATGAGATGTTTTCCTGTCTGGAGATACTTGTATCTTTCCACAGGTTATAGCAGAAGCCATCACTACCACTTAGGATGAAAAACTGCCTTTTTATTGGCTAAAATCATGAAGAGACAAATCCCACTCTAGGGAACGTGAAGCCTTGACAGAACTGACTGCTCTGGACTGTGATATAATGATACATATTTCTGTGGAGGAAGGTTTCTGTGCTTTGAGTGGAGATGAGACATCTCCATGGATCAGTTACTTAATCCTATTAATATAAATTGAGAATTTTTGTTGTGATGGCACCAATCGTATTCCAGCTGGCATTAAAAGCTGTCACTCTGGTGGGCAGACAAGTCAAGTTAGGAATAGCTACAGGAATTGATTTAGAAGAATTTATGTAAGGCAATACTATGTGTCACAACAGAGCATCATGCAGAAATACTCCCCCTAAATCACCTCCCTCCTTCTCAGCCTGGGCAGCGTGCTCAGCCAGCCTGGCTATTCCATGCTGCCACTCAAGCCTCAGGCTCTGGAAGCCAACTCCAGTTGTCTCCACATGGTGCTTCCCTGTGCTGTGCTCTTTCAGAGCACAGGCAGGTTGGAAGAAGAAGGCCCAGTGTGCTGCAAGTTGGAAAACTGCATCCTCCATCTGGCAAATCAACACAGCAATTTCACTCTAGCTGCATCAAATAAGGGATCTGACTCCTGACCTTGAGTACTGTGGGTACTCAAGGCTGTGACTCTACTGATTTCTTCCAGATTTTCATTCAAAACTTGTCCTTGTAGGGTTTTCAGTCTGTTGTTGCTAGTAAGAAACTATGTTTTTTTTGTTGCTAGTAAGAAACAATGTTTTTTTAATGGACTGTAAAGACATAAAACAGTCTAAGCTCATATGACTTGTTAATTAAAGTCATAGTCAACAAGCGTAAAATTGTATACAGCCACCCAAAAAGAGTGAGTGTGCCAGTCTGTGCAATTCAACTTGCATTTTAAATCACATCTATTAATAGCCAACTTGTTTATGGAAAACAGACCAGTAGAGCAGTTTAAAACTTTAATAAAAATTTACAGAAACTTTTTTTTTACTTTTCCTTACCGTTCTCTTAACAAGTTACTCTTGGAGCACATCAAAGCTGACATTATTAGCTTGCCTGCAAACTGCTGAAAACCACCCACAGTACCTGACTGTGGGATATTTTTTTTTATTGGTGTGTTTCCTGGAAGAAATCACCAGTTTAGTACAAGTCCAGAGCATTGCTGGTTACGAAGCTTGGCTTACAGAGAAAGTGTTCTGGGAGTAAATAGCCATTGGCTAATAGAGACAGTGTTCCACAAGCTGCATCCTCCTCTTCCTCCAGCTACAATGTGGAATTAAAGGTTCATTGACTTTTGCATGTGGAATTAAAGCTTGGATGCAAAATAATTCTGTTTGAGCATTAGCGTTGCAGAATGAAATCTTGTTTTATGGAGGATATATTTGTATCTGTTATAAACAATGTAGCTTTTTGAAAAGACAAAAAATAGCATTACTACTCCAAAGTGGAAAATGACATTATTATTCGCAGTAGAAAATGTCATTGCTGTGCTGATAGCTGTTGACAGGTACTTGTCGTGGCTGTATGCTATGATGTGCTAATTAGTCTGAAGTTCAATCAGATGGCATTTTGTGTTTTCATTTCAACTGTAAAAACACAGTATTTGTGACATGTTGACAAGTGCATGTTTAATTGCTCCATGGATATCTTCCAAGCTCGTGTGTTTCCCGCTTACTTTGTGAAGAAAGGTGTGTAATTAGCTCTCAGCCTACAAGGTAGGTTGCTCATTATTGTATTTTCATTTCCTCTGCAGTGATAAATCTGGATTGGTGACACATGTGAAAACCCATCTTTGATGCTGAATGCTACCTCGACTGTATTGCAAAGCTGGAGAGTTCTGGCTGATTTTGCAAATCAAGGTCATAAGCCACCCATGGTAAGAGCTTCTTTTCTTCCTCAGCTTCTCTCTGCCTCACTTCCCTTCACAGAACCTAAAGAAAATTATCCAAATGAATCAGACATTTAAAATGTCACCAGATATCTTGGGGACAGTTTTTAGCATTCATACTGCTACAGATTGTATCTGTCGTTTTTCTTGCTTATTTCCTTGGGACTGTGCTCATTTGTGTGATTGGTGTCTGGGTTATGATGTTCAATGAGGAAGCAAGTGAAACATTACAATTTCTCTAATCCAGCTCAAAGTAAGTGAATTGGGCAGATGTAATTGGAAATAGAGTTGGGTTGTCTCTTAGTCCAAAATTGCTTTTCCCTGGATGCAAGGGGGTCTGGGTCTAAATACCACAGCTGTTGACTCTTCTGGTGCCAAATGTACATCCATGTTTAGACACTGAATTTTGTCACTTGTAGGTGATCAGGACAGATATTTTCTCCTAAAAAATTTCTAGGAGCTTCATAGAGCTCCTGCTCTGCATCTGTGCAGGCCTGGATTCAATGACTCTGGAACTGCCTCATGTTCCTGTCTCTTATGGACCTGCCCATGGTTAGGAGGCAATTGACAGAAAACTGAAACCAATATGAAAGTTATTTACCATTTTCACTGAAGGTTGCCATGCTGGATCCTAGCGAGGAGAGCTTTGAATAAACCTACTAACCAGGATGTGATTTAGGAGAAAAAAGCATGAATATTACACACCCTTCTTCCCTTTCAAGGATGATCTTCAGTTGCTCCTCATATCAGCAAGATGATGAAGATGATGGTCTTTAGGTGCACATATGCATTAGGTTGGCTTTCATAAGAATTTATTACATGCAATTATACAGAAATTTTAATTGTAATACTTCATTTTGGTTTTTTTGTTTTGGGTTTTTCTTTTTTTCCAAATACATTATATGGGTTGTTTTAAAGACAGACACACAAATATATTTCCTTTGTTATAAAATAGTTTAAATTAAGTTGTTTGTTTGCTGTTTGGTTATCAGAGCCCCAGGAGTGTTGAGGCTCATGAGAGCAGCCTGAAAGCTACCACTGTGCAGCCTGGCTTTTTGTCCTTTCAGAAACTGTCTGGATTGGAAGCATCATTGTCCCTTGCAAAGTGATTCATACTTGTTGATACCCTACATGACAGGGAGAAATGATGAGCAGGTGGTAAATATCATTCTTGTGGCCTTTCCTACTTGATATGGAAGAATCAAGCCCATGGTTGTAACTCACAGAACTTTCTCCTGCTCTCCTTCTCTGTACTGGCATCCCCTCTTGGCTTGGCTTGCTGCTCTCTGTGGTCCACCTGCCTGTCCCTCATGTGCTCCATCACAAGCAGATCTATTTGAAAGGGAGACTGGTTAGTTATGGCTGTCTAAAGGTGGGTGCAGGAGCGTGCCTTGTGTTTCTTGTGTGGTGTTCAGTGATAGAGCATTAACAATTTTAGGGTAATTTTAATGTTGAAGTACAGTTCTGCCTCATTAATTCTTGCTATAGAATAGCCAAAGTGTTTGAAGGATCAGTCAGTCAAGCTGATTCTCTTCTCCCTCTTCCCCTTTAACCTTATAATTCTATGCCTTTTCTTACCTAAACCTCTTATGCTCTGAGCAAGCTGGGAAGCAAAGCAGGAGCTCATTTGAAAGGGGCAAACTTTGGGCCTGAATTTCGGTCTGCCTTCCCTGTAACTTGAGCTGGGAGGAAAGGATCTGCTATTCAAATGACAAATTTATGCAACATCACAATAAGCTTGCCAGGATCCTCCAGCAAAGAATGTGCAGCCATGTTTTAATATTTATAGCCTATATAAAAATATAGGGGAAATTATTTAATTAAAAACAGAGAAAAGGAGAAATAGGACATATTTCTCCTGCTCCTTTCTTGGCTAGTGTAAGAACCAGACATTGTGGTGTGAGATATCCTCATCTGAGCCTTCTGCTTTTCTTTTGAAATAACCATCAAGTTATTCTGCTTTTCTGCCTTCCAATGATATTTCTTTAAACATTTATTTTTGCCTCACAAGGCTTAGTCAAATGGTTTTGATTTGTAGGCTCTTACTCTGGTACTTGAGGGAAAATGCATTCATTTGTTTTCATACATTCATGTATTGGCAGCGATCACATTATAGATATAGAAGCTATTCCCTGCTCCCCCCTGCACTGTGACAATTTTTAAGTATAATAGCTAGTGAAATTAGTATATTGCAGTAGTATTAAGAAACACAAAAATTATTACCATCACAATTGCCACAACTCTCATGTGGCATGTGCAGTTAAATGTTTTTATCTTGTTTGAAACTCTTTTACAGACTTAGTTTCCTGTCTTGTGTGTTTACCTGTAGTTATTAGGCAAACAAGACAGCAACTCTTGCTATCTGTACACAAGAATGATGTTTCCTCTTCTCTCCAGGCTGATGGAAGGGTGCCAGTTCAGGAGCTGTGGACTTTTGCATATCTTGATTTTAATTCATTTTTATACCTGTATGCTTGTAGATGTCCAATGTTCCTTTGAGCAATACTGTGCACAAAAACAGACAGACAAAGTGTACACATACACACTGAGCCAGAACACAGCCAGAACAGGCAAACAAGCTTGGGATTAATCAATTTTTATCTTGAATGTGCTGCAGGAGAAGAAAATATTACTGCTACGTCAGACCACTCAGGGGGAGCTGCCACACTCTGGAGATGGTGGGACAACAGAAGCAGATAAATTGAAGTTTGAGTAGCTACAGCTTGTGCTATACCTGTTCTGCATATGAATGGAAAGCTTGAGTCCCTGCACTTAAAATTTTGGCACCCTTCCTGCATTTAAATCTTTGTCAAGCCTTTCAGCTTTCTAAAATATAGCTACTGCTGTTCTAATGGCTGAGGGATACAGGGGAGAAATGCCTCTCACAACCCATTTTGGTGTCAGCATTTTGAGGTTGTACTGGCCCAAGCACTGATAAATATTTGCCCTTTCAGGAGTGGACTGACTGGTTATCGTCATTCTCCTGTCCTGGCTGGAGTGTTTGAGGAGGAGTCAGTGAAGGAGAAGTCAGTCTGGTCTTTCTGATTATGACCTGGCCTGACCACCTTTGTGTTGTGAGGATTCATCATCCATTGATGCACTGGATGCTCCCTAGCCCTGAAAAGCATCACATCTGTGAATGACTCGCACCAACCATCTGATATGTGAGCTGGCTCTTTCAAAAGTGAAGGTACAGACATTGCCAGTACTCTAAACTGATTGTGGTTTTATTGAAAGGGAAAACAACCTTTACACCACTACCTTTACAGTTAACCCTTGGCCTAGATACTGTTCACTAGAGATACTTCTGATGTTCCGAATCTGGCAAATCTGCATTATATTCTGCCCCATAAATGATTGTTCTGTAGCAACTCAGGGTAGTTACAAACATATCCTCATAAGATTTACAGGGTTTCCCTACAGAGGGTTAGGAAACCTTGCATATTTGGCTGTAATATTTTCCTGCCTCATAAATATTTAAATTGTTTGCTTAATGGATGTATCAGCTTACTTTTATCTATATTCTGTTAACTCAGGCTTAATGAGAAATGTCCTCGTTGACTTAGGTCTAGAAAACAATATTTACTATGCAAAGTAATTTGAAGTCCATCCTTGCTTTATCAAGAAACCTACTCAAACTGTTTAAGGGGTCTGGAAGATAATCCAGCTGTATCACACCATGCAAATATTGAAGTAGAAAGATAAACTCAATAGTGGATGTAGTTTGTAGGCAGCTGTACAATTGGGAGTTTGCATCTGTATCCTTCTATCCTAAGTCCTTGCAATACAGCAACCCCAGAAACTCTTTCCTCAAAAAAAAAATTGCCAGTGGCAAAGCCCAGAGTTCTCAGCTGTGAAATCCAAGCATGGTTAGGTGTTGAGTGAAAGAAATGGAGTTCAGCATGAACCTAAGCGTGGGCTTTGTCTGAAGGTTATCCAACTGTTGTCCATGAATCAACAGCAGACAAGTTTTTAAAGTAGCTGGATTGCATTTAGTTAGGAGTTGGTTGTTGCAATTTTAACTTTTTCCAGTCCTGTTTTTCAATAAAAATCTCAGTGGCATTTATACTGTAAAGGCAATGTAACATGTTGGATAGTGATACGAGACCTGATTTTAATTAATTTTTTTAACTTTCATAATTTCTTTAGTCAAAAACAAAACAAAGATGTGATTATTAGGACAGACGATTCTTTGCATAGAAGTCATTTATTTCCCCACATACAATAAATAGCAGGTATGTGAGGACGAGCCAGCCAAAGCTCAATCAAAGGATATAGTTACAAAGATGCTGTGGTTTTTGGCTTATATTTCTGAAAAGGTTCCAACTGAGTGGTAATGGTTTCATCAATCAAGTTAAAATGTGGGTTATTGTTAATGAAGGTAGGTGGGATCCTTTCAGTCACACCCATACCTGATGTACCTGGTCAGAATTACTGATACAAAAACTCGTACTTCAGATGGGGATTCATCTCCCCTTGCTTCAGGCAGCTAAACATGTTCTTCTAATCAAAGCTAGCCATCAAGCTTCCTTCTGCAGTTGTTGCGGAGAGAGAAAGGATGAGAGAGACACCTACAAAGGACTGTTCTTCCCACTTTTATTAGACAGATGTCCTAAAAGGGAAGGGTGAGTGAGATGACTTCCCTCATTCTGCTGATGCAGCTATAGGCATCTTCTCAGAATTGGAGCCAAATGTAGGCTAAGTTTGATAGAAAGCTCAAGTGTAGCATGAACAATCTTTGGACTGTGTGTCCCAGGCACAAACAATGTCCCAGCCTTTTAAGGCAGGATGACACTTGTGCTGATCTTGTACAAAGTCACTGTTGCTTGCTATTGGGCACTGAGTACCTCAAGCATCACCTCAGAGGGAGCTGGCGCCATCAGTGAGGATCAGTGGCACATCCATCTGCATATTTAACTTTATTCAGGATGCTCAGAAGTGACAGGGAGGAAGGTCATGAACCTGTTCCCTGGTGTAGGAGGTGGGGAACTAACTTGTGTCTTTTGCTTTCTCCTTTTTTTCTTTTTCTTTTTTTTTTCCTATTTTATTCCCATCTTCCCACCCTGCACACTTGACTGATGTTGAATACAGCCCATCCCTTGGGGAATGTAACTTTAATTTTTAGTAGAGAAATGGTCTTGCAATCATAAAAAATTGATGGCTGTCTGAAGCAGCAGTTAATCTTGCTTGAGAACTGCATCATTAACCTACAGCACAGCGTACACATTATGGACACGTTTATAAATGGGAGAGAGTGTAAAATTCAGTTTCTAATTTCCTTCTTGTGGAGGCTCATAAAACTCACAGGGAAAACACTGCCTCTGACATGTTGCCATGGCAGACTTCTCCGCTTCTGTAGTTCCTTCCAGAAGAAGGATTGTTCTCTGTGGCCTTGTCAGTGGAGTAGAGAAGAAGAGAAACTTTTCTGCTGTTCCTTTTCCAGGTGAGTGATTTTGACATCTCTGTAGTGATGCCAGACATTGTGAGAAATATGCCCATCACCACATCCAGCAGCCTAGAGCTGGGTGCAAGCGACCTGTAAGGCTCAGTGGTGTGAATAGCTGGCAACTGAGGCCCAGCCTGTCAAGCTTTGGTCACCAGATGTCTTGAGTGGACCTGGACACCCAGGAAAATACTGTTTCTCATCCTCACAAGTTTCTGAGATGCTAATCAACCAGAATGTTGAATGTCCTATCTGACCCTCTCAGCCCTCACAGAAGGCATTTGCCAACTCCACCATCCCGTCAAATAACTTTGTGAATTACACCCATGATGTGACCTGAAACAATAGGTGTGTCCTGAGCTTCATGTGAGCTCACATCACTAAGAATGGAAATAGAAGGTGGGGGGCATTTAACACAATGTTGAGTTCTTCCTGCATCACATTTACTGTAAGCAGTGGTTTAATATCTTCACCCACAGCAGTAAGCCCACACATGCATGTCCAGAAGGACCAGGTGCTCTGTCCAACTCAGGAAGACGTGCTCTGAAGGGATTTCTTAGCTCAACACAGATCTATTTCCTCATGACTGTCATTGTCCTACCTGTCTTCATGCTTCACTTCATCAGTGAAGAGCAGCAATTTTTCCTCTGTTCACTTCTTTGTTCAAATTAAACAAATTTTATAATTTATAACTTATGTAAACCTTATGTTAAGCTGACAAAAAATGAGTGAACTTGGACCAATTTGTTGTAGTCAATGACTGAGACCTGGTTTTTGTTATGAATTGATAAACTTTTCTGTCAGGCATGTTGAGTTTGGGCTTTTTATGAGCAACAGATAAACAAGGGTTTTTTCTGTATATTTCAAGTAAATTATATCAGCTTTAAGAAAAAATCACCATTTCACACATCCAAGTTCTTAGGTTGTTTAGTCCATTTCAGTAATTCAGTGGTCAAGACACAGCTACATTTGTCTAGCTATGAATTCTGAGACGATCCTGTATCTTTGAAAGGGACTAGAAGGTCACAGCTAGCAGCCTGGTTCTTGGTTAGTCCTAAATTCCGCTGAGTTAGGGCTGCTCAAGAGGAATCTTGTAACTCAGAGATAAAAAATGGAAAAAATTCCAGTCTATGGCAAAAGAGGTGGTTGTGTTACAGCTGGGTATCTTAAGCAGTACAATTTGTTTTATTCTGCCTGTTCTTCAGAGACAGTGACATTGGTTGGAACTGTGAAGAGTGAAAAGCAGTAGCTGAAAGCTTACTGCCAACAAACATCTTATTGATCTGTGTGCATGCATCATTTACATATCACCTCAGAGGTGTTTCCTGGTAAGATGCAATCTGCTTGCTGTTCTCCTAATCTGAAAATGATGGCAACAGTACTCCAGTTATGCTGTGGCCTTATATGCTTTTAAAACACATAGGTGTATGGTCAAAAAAAAAAAAAAAAGTGTTTCCAGGGTCTGTTGAGAGCTTGCAATTGAATGTGTTATTTCTCAAACATACTTCTAAAATTTCCACTCCTCCTTGTACACTCACTATGGAAATTAATTTGGTACAGAAAGGTTATTCTTGGCAAAATAGAAATTTGTCTTTGGGACATTTCATAGTACAACCAGTCACTAAACCAGACTCTGCTGTCCCACCAGCATATCTGTAAACAGCTAGCAGTGAATAGAGATCTTACAAATACCACTCTTCCTAGTTTTTATTTTTTGTTTAGAAAGCAAACAAACTGGAGATTTCTTTTTTTCAGGAAAGGAGAGGACTGAAAGTTCTGGTGATGGCTGAGCTTAGCACCAGTAGGCAACTCATGAATTACATTCAGTTCTACTAATGCCCTGGGTACCTGATGTAAAGAGGCCTGCTGTTTAGCTGGCCCACTCCTAAGTTGTAGGATAAATGTATTTTCCTTACATCCCCAGCTTGCCCTCTTTAACCACTGACATATGTGCCTACCAGTAAACAGAAGGGAGGGCCAAAGGGAGGGCCTGACAGCATGTGCTTGTCAGGAATATTCTGGACTCTTACCTTGCCTTCTCTTAGTCTGTCTTGTCTCCTTAGCTTTTAATGCTGCAAGGAATAATAAATACTTTTAATCAAGTAATTATGAACAAAGGAAATATTTTTCAATTTGTTGGAGTATTGGAGGTCATGGGAGATTCCCCTTTAGAAGCAAATGTATTAAAGTTCTATAGAAGCATCAGAAATGGACTCAGCCACTTGAAGGTTAGTGTCAAAGCTGTGCTGGGAAGGCAGGTGAAGTGTCACATGAACAGAAGGAAAAACCCTGAGTGCTGTGGGTTTTCTCCCATTCATCTCTGCTTTCAAAGCAGCTGAGGACATCTGAAGCTGGGTTTAACTTCTGCTTTTAACAGGCTTTGTGCTCTACATCTGTGCAAGTTGTTATCAGAAATTCACATCCCAAGGAAACTTAGAGGTTCTGTCATGTGAGCATGTTTTGTGGCCCAGGGGCTTACTCTATCACCATCACAGCTTGCCATCTCTGTAGGGATGGGTCAAGTGCTTTTGGGCTCACTGTTTCCCACTACACCCATTCTCCAGATCCTAAATATCACAAGAAGATTAATTTCTCTTTCATACTGGGATAGATCCTGCCATCTTTCAGCATCAGTACAAACTCCACAATCAGATCTTGCTAGGAGTCCAGTCTAGGTCAGATCTATGATGAATGGCAATTTAGAGGGTTCTGACTGTCCAGCCTGGATATTCCTCCCAGAGCATGAATAAATTTGCTCTTGGCAAGGAGGGCTTCTGTATTGCAGATAAATATCTGTTAGAAATTAAACTGGGATGAAGCCAAAAATAACTACTGGAGGTTTAAGAAAGCATGTCAAGATTTTGCCCTATGAACCTTAACAAGAAAAAGAAAACTCTTACCTCGCTCTGGATGGAAGCCTATTTTTCTTGTTACAAATTAAATATCAGTGACAGAAGTTTGACCTTTTCCACTCCAAAATCCAATCCCAAAGAAACAGAGTTACTGGAAATCTAATTTTGCCTTTGAGGCTGATTAATTATTTGATCATGCAAGTGTTGGCCAGCCAAACAGTTCACCTTTCTTGCATGACTGCTGTTGCAGTTAAGAATGTCACCTCAGAGAATAGTCAGTTTAGAGTTTCAACTGAGGAGCTGTAGAGAATTTCACACATTAAAACTGGATTGACTCCCACACCTGTTTCTTCAGCAAAAGTAGGTGTCTGTATAAACACAAAGAAACAAAGAGCTCTTGGAGGGATGGTGTTATAAACAGCTACCTAGACTGCTGGTAATATGATAGAAATCTTTCTGTGGCAGATATTTTACACAGCATCCCTTGGTTTTAAGCAATGTGTATTTGGGATCTACTACTACTCAAAATGTCTTGGTGACAGGATGCAAAGCCGAGTAGCTGCAAGTGCTGAAGGGGGAAGGCACTTCAGGCACAAGTCATTGCTACGGCTCTAACACAGGGTGCAGTAAGGCAGAGCATGAAGCTGGGGGCCAGGGACACTCAGTGAAGCTGGCAGCAGGAGCTGCTACTTGCTCACATCCTCCCACTGCCTCAGATCAGGTAGCAGACACTGCACCAGCCTGGAGGAGTGCTCTGCATGGGAGCTGGGCTGTGCGGTGAAAAAGAGCCACTGTGCTTGCACTCTGCAGGCACCCAGCCTATCCTGCAAATGCACAGACTTGTTTGCATCATCTCTTCCTCAAAATGTGTGACACTGGTTGAAATGGCAATCTTTCTGACTTGCCATTATGGTTTTCTGCAGTGCCAAAGGAAAAGTGCAGGAAGAGGTTTTACAGCATTTGACATCCTACAGTTTTTGTGCCCAGAGGTTTTGCCAAGGAGCATTTGGAAATTTTGACAATTTGTTTGGAGTTTTGAGATGACCTTCAGCTTTGCTGGACAAAAGACCACACATCACTGCTGGCCACACCACATACATTATTTCTGTCCCAGGCATTGTGCTTAAACATCTGGAAATACTTGTCCCTGAACGATAGTGAGGCACTGGAATAGATTATCCAGGAAGACTGCATTATCTTCAGTGCTGGAAAGGTATTTAAGAAACATCTAGAAAACTGTCAGTCAAGCATGGCATATACCAAGTTCATCCCTGCAAAGATCAGATCCCTTCCAGCTCTGCATGTGTGAATTCTATGTACAAAAAAATTCCTAGAGGAATGTGGGCATGCCCACTGTAGTGTGAGCATTTGTGTTGTAGCCTCTCTGCATATGAAATATTCACTGGCAAGGAATGGCAATTTTGGAAAAAAACTCCAACTTTTCAGAATAACCCTCTTTGTAACTTGTCACATCCCTCTCAATGGCATTTCTCCATTTCTGCTGAGACAAGGGCTCATCTGTAGTTCTCAGCAGAAGTAGTCTATGTTATAAATACTTCTTTTCCTCCTGCCAAAAGGTAAAGGTGGAAACAGCAAACTGGTTAAGAAAGGCATTTTGTTAAGAATGTGTTTCTCACTATGACAATGTGGTTTGGAGAATATTCTGTTTATGAAGAGCACTTTCTCTCAAAGGGAAGTATCTGCCAGGAAGAATAAAATACTCTGGTGTGGACTTCTCCCACACTCCTTCCTGTGTCCAGAAGCCCCTACATTCGAGTTGTCTATTTTCCCTTCTACTCCTCTCTATTTGTGACTTCTGGGCAAACCTCACTCATCTCCTCTGAGCTCAAATTAAGTGTAGCAGAGCATAAAGCTCCAGCACAGACTGGAGCCATTCCTTGTCTTATGCCTCTCTTCCTGATCTCTGAAATGATCCTCTGACAAAAATGCAAACAAGAAAATGTTTTCAAAGGATTTGTGATGTCTCGGGCAATAAAGAATTTCCAACCAGCTGCCTTCATCCCACCACCTGTCAAAACTCCTCCAAAAAGGCCTCAGGGGTGATCATATTTAAATTAGTAGTAACAGGGGAGGTTTACTCTGAAATTACAGAAAATACCCTTTTTCTGTAATTCCTTTTTTGAATAGTACAAGTGGTAGGAAGGCCCTTCCCTCTAAAGCAATGTCACAGTACCTGTTAAGGAGCTTGGTAAGCGCCTTTGGTGGGGCGCAGCTGAAACATGGTGTTGTCAGCAGTGTACTTTGGCCAAGGCCTGGTCTTAAAATTTAGGTGAGCATAAGATTATTGGTGTTGTGCTGGTTTTGAGATGCTCTGGTGTGACAGCAAGGACCATCTGAGTGTATCCATCAGTATAAAATGAAAAAAAAAAAAAAAAAGAGACAGGGTAAAAGAAGCTTTTACTGTAAAGCTTTATTTATTCATGCACAGACACCTTCAGTGCAGCATTGTCATCCCACTGCTTTAGCAGCTTCAGCCTTTGTCCAAGTGGAAGAAAGTTCTCAGGTCTTCACCGCTGCAAAATACCACTTTGGTAAAACAAGCTCACAAAGCTCCTGTATCTCTGAAACAAGCTTCAGGTTGCGGGTCATTATTTTGGGCAAGAAGGAGAAGAAAACAGCTGAGATGATTTTTTCCCCTCCCTTTTTCTTTAGTTCAATCTTTTTGCCCAGCAGTTCAGATTTCAGGAGAAGCCTGCAGGTGAACGGCACTGAAGTACTGACTCTTTTCTCTCCTTCTTGGAGTGGAGAAAACTTGATGGTTCCACTTCTTGGTGGTGGTACTCATATGAGTTCATTGCAGGACAAGATGCCAGTGGCACTTGACTGCCAGCCTCCCCTCTCAGGCTGGTTATCCCACACTGATGAGTGTCAAGGAGCAGAAGGTGCCCAGCACTTCCCACAGGCCTTTCTCCTGCACCTCTGTGGTGTGCCTACCCAAAGCCACCCGGTCACTAAGTAATCCCACTCATGCATAGAGGCCAGTCCTGCCATGGTTGTCTCCATCAGGAGATCTGATGGTGGCAAAGAATATCCTGAGTTGGAAGGGACCCACAAGGACCATCAAGGTCCAACTCCTGGCCCCGCTCAGAACAGCCCCAAGGGTCGCACAATGTGCCTGAGATCATTGTCCAAACTCTTCTTAAACTCTGACAGGCTTGTGGGGCGTGCCCAACCAGCTTCTGGGTGAAGAACCTTTCCCTAACATCAAACCCAGACCTCCTCTGGCACAGCCTCAGGCCCTTCCCGCGGGTCCTGTCACCGCTCACCGCCGAGCGGAGATCGCCGCCTGCCCTGCGCTTCCTCTCATGAGGATGTCGCAGACCCTCAGTCTCCTCTTCTCCAGGCTGAACAAGCCAAGCGGCCTCAGCCCCTCCTCGTGCGGCTTCCCCGGGGCCGTTCCGCAGCCCCGCGGCGCTGCTTTGGGGCTATAACGCCGAAATTCCCCATTTCCCTGAGGCGCCGGGCCGGGCCGGGCTGGGCCTCCCAGCGCCGCCAGGTGGCGCCGCCGCCGCGCGGGCCGGGCCCTCCCCGGGCCCCGGGAAAACAGCGCACCTTCAAATTATGAGTTTTTAATTACCAATGAACTCTTAATTCCTATATGAGAAAGTACTAGGGACAAAAAAAAAAAAAAAAAAAAAAAAAAAAAAAAAAAAAAAAAAAAAAAAAAAGACAGTAAGAACTTTTCTTTATTCTGACTTACGGGTTTATTCATTTTGCCTGAACATATGTGCTTTCTTTTGGTTGGTACTAGAAAATCTTAGCTTCCACATCATCTTAGGAACTGATGCAGTGATTCAAAAAGAGCTATATTTTAACACACACGAAAACTAATTATATGTTAAATTTTGGGAATGATAGTCAGTTGGCTTCTTTTTTCTATCACAATAGCATCCACAAAAGATGTTTTTCTCCAAATTTTCACTGACATCTTCTTTGTGATGCATCACATAATACATTTTTGGGATGTGTTGTCTTTCTCCTTGTTACCGATGGCAAAAAGGACATGGCCATAAACTTAAACTTAGTATTAAATACTTGTGCAGGCCATGTGCCACCTCCTCTGTGCCCCACTGCAACTCCAAGGGCAGAAACCCTGCCGTCCTCTCTGGGGCTTGACAGCAGGAGCAACTTGGGTTTGACTCACCTCCCACTTCTCAGGGCAGCAAAATTCAGTTTTGTCTGTGCCTTAATTTGTTCCTGTCCCATCGTCCTTACAAAGGAGGAGGAAATTGCAGTTTAGCAAAAGGCCACCCGGTTAGCTGGGATCCTGGGCCCCCCTGCTGAGAGAATGTAGGGGAATTCCAGTCCCAGCAGATGAAGCTCTGTGTAGGCAAGAGGGGGGAAAATAATTTAATTTTCAGGCCTGAGTCCTTATTTTCTAGTCCTAAGAGACCTAAGGGACTCTGTTTTTCATTGTGGTTTTCATTATATGTAGCGCTGGCCCTGAGAGCCTACAAAAATCCCAAGTGCCTCAAGGCTACAGAAACACCAGGCTCTCCATGCTCTGTGGGAATCTCTCCAGTAAACCAGATTTAGCAGCTGATGTTCATCACCGATTTCTCCCTGAGTTGCACTCAGGACTTCCCAGACCCAATTTGTAAATGTGTATTTGCTTGAGGGCAGAAGACAGACGCTTAAAAGAGTTAAATGAGGGGGCAGCACAGATCTCCTTACCTAATCTGGATCTAGCATAGCACCCTCTCGGGCTGCACTGCTGCCCTGCAGCTTTCCCTTTCCCCTCTGGTGGGGGAGAAGAGCAGTCCCTTCTGTCCTAGCGTGCTTTAATCTTAGGCAACGTGATGGCTGCAGCAGCTGCTGCTCTGGGAGCTGCGGTGGCTGCCTGCCCTGAGCTAGGCAGCCTGAGTTGGTGTCAGGAATGTGCTGAGAAGGTCCCTTGTGAGGAAGCCAGGACTAAAGCTGTCTGGGGGGGTTGTATGCATCAATCTGTGGCTGATGCTCAGGAGAAGAAAGGGGATTAACCAGTCATACACAATGTCTGGAATTGCTGGGGGAAGAGGCAGTTACCTAATCCTCATCTTTTACCTGGAGCTCTGTCCATCCATATACTGACCCATGGTCCCCTGCACTACCACAGGGAGAGGTGCTGCTTTTTCATTCAAGGTGTGTCCAGTACAAGATTTTGTGGTGTCCTTTTTCACTGATTAGAGACCTGTAATGACACCATGGCTAATTAGCAATGATGGATCGTCATTGCAAAAGCAGAGAGTGCAGAACACATTGAAGAAACATGTTGGAGAGTAGGTGAGACAGACCATAAAGAACTTTTCAGCTGTTACTGATTGTGGGTGATACTCAAACAATGCAAGGAGGAAGGTGACTGCTTCTGTAGGAGAAATAGCGCAAGCAAGATCATTGGGATGGAAACGTGAAAATGCTGTATTCTGGCTTGCTCTCCCACTTTTGGTCCCAGAAGTCTTCCCTCTTTCCTGAAACATTAGTAGCTCTTTGTGACAATATACATTTTATCTGTACTTTTGAGGTAAAGGAGCTGAGGCACAGAAGAGAAAGCACTGGCCTTACACAGCATCTTCATGGTGGAGGTAAAAGCAGAATAGAAGTCTGCAGGTGACAGTACTAGAAATACCAGCCTGCTTTTCTTCTCTGGAGAAGAAAATACAGCACCTGGAGGGCATGATGGTAACATATCACTTTGTATGAAGAATAGTGCTGTTCCAGAATTGGAGGTCCTCCTAGTGTGTACTGAACATAAATAATTTGCCTGTAAGTGAGATGGAGAAACAAAGAACTGCACCAGCTCACCTTTGAAAAATTGCCTTTATTAGACCAGTCTTGCTAAAATTGCTGGGAGTAACAGATTCTAAAATTGAGCTACTGAATTAGTCTCAAATGGAAACTGTGACAGCCAGCCTTAAAGTGGAGAAAATTGGATTTAAGAATTGCACCCTGGGCATAGCAGGATGTCTAGGAAGTTGCTGTGCTGTAGCTGATGAACTCATTTGGAGCATGGATTTCATGCTGGTGAATAGCAATGTAGTAAATGTTCTACAGAAATGTTACAAACCCAGGCTGGAGAAAATCCCTTTAAAGAGGTGACCCAGGAGAGAAAATACTTTGTAGACATCTGCTGTGAGCAAACTGCAGCCCTGGAGGATTACACTCTCACAATCGTGTGTGGTATGTTCCCAGCCCATGAGGAAGCAGGGAGGAAATGGCCTTTGAAAGAGAGTAGTGAGAGTGAAATGGGCAAGTCCTTTTGCCTGATTTCAGCTGTGCATTTCCAGGGTCAGGGCTCAGTGACAAGGACTCTTGAAGGAATGCACCTCTGGAAGATGAGGAAGCCCTATGGCAATGACAACAGCTGTGCCCTCAGAGCGTGGTAGGTTCTGGCTCCAGGGGGAAAGGTAAGGAAAAGGTGAAGGCAGGTGTAGAAAGTTTTGAAAGGGGCTGAACTCTTAAATAAGTTAGGTCTTGAAAGGTTTTCTGGAGAAGACAGTAAGGTTTATTAAAGTCCTTCTAATATTAGCTGCCTTCATTCACACAAAGGGAAGAAATCCATTACTATTACCCAATTCAGAAATTATCGTTTCTAGTCTTGAAGAACACAGTTCTGTAAGTACTTTACATGGAAGAAGAATCTCTTTGAGAAATACTTGTAAGCAGCTTTGCTTCTTGGGGTGGAAAGGGGCCAAGGGTTCATAGGACTAATACCCATAGGCACTAACACCCAAAAGGCATTATGGAAAAAAAAAGTTAAAATTAAAAGTTCCCTCCCCTTAGCAATTCTACAATGGATTTTCCTACTGATATGGTATATACAGCAGCTTTGTGGTATTAAACTTCAAGGCTGTTGCAGGTTTCTCAGAGACCCATACTGCAGTTCTCTCTCTGCCTACAGGTTTCTGTCTGGTATCAGGATCCTTTCTAGAATGCAGGAATCATTCTTGGCACTAGATATCAGTATATTCCTTAAAATAATCAAATTAGGTCACTGTGATTGCGTTTTTTTAATTCTGGAATATAAATTCATAATTTCCACACCTTCTAGTTACTCTGTATTAAAGAGTTCACATTCATTGGCAAGCCCTGAGCAGAATTCTGGGTTAGCTGACAGTTTCAGTGAAGATTTTCAGTGCACCTTGGGTGATTTAACTTAATCCATCTCCCTGTCTCAGCTCCTTATCAGCAAGATGGAGGTGATAACACCATCCCATAGGGGTGACATGGGGATAAATGTAATCAAGAGATTGTGCAGGCATTAGTGTACTAACAACCACAAAATACCCAAGATTCCTTATCTAAATATGAAGGTTAATTGCCCTCTTCAGAGGTAGCTAGCTTGCATTCTTTTTAGCTGATAAAGAGGAGCATGATTCATCCAGTTTCAGACCACTTGTCATGAATGCAGTTGTATAGTGTTGGACTCCCTTTCAGCTGCAAAATGATTGCCATGGACATGGCATGTGGGTATGTAATGCTCTCCAAAATACCAAGGGTCAGATTTCCAACAGAGCTGCACCCTTTAAATGAAGATTTGGCATTTTCTAAGGGGTTAATCTCTGGGAGCTTAAGCGCTTTTGGAAAAAAAAAAAATCTGGCCTCTGTGCAGGAGCTGAGCTTTCTTAAGACTGAAATAAACAGTCAAAGGGTGTGCGAAATCAAACCATAAATGAGCTCGGAGCAGCGGCACCCTGTGACCTGGCTGGTGAGTAGAATAGTGTGAGTGAAATGTGCACGTGGATGGTGAGAGAGAGAATTATCCCAGAACTGATGAGGCACCTGGACCAGAGTTTCAAAAGGTTAATATGCTGTCAGAAGACAGAAGTTGGTCTCTACTGGCAGCAATAGCTCTTCAAAGCTCTTCTATTTGTTTTACCAAAGCTGCATGCAGCAGTTTTGTGCTTTTCAGCCATATATGTGGCCTTTAAGTCTTAATCCTGTTCTGACTAGGGTCAAATTCAAAGGCTTCTCCCTGCCCCATACCATTAAGCTTCTGATATGACTTTTACTGTGAGGCATTCAGGCATTATACCAATTCCTGGATCTAAAAATGTACAGCTACATTTCATTTTCCTATTCTGAGAGGCATCCTGCTCTATTCACACACTGGACACCCTGCAGAAGTTTTTCACTTTTGGTTGGATTGAAAAGCTTTGAAACTATCTAAATGATGATTTTTTTTTTTTCCTGTTTCTCAGTCACTGCTCCTGTTCTGAAGCAGTCTGTCACAGATGTGCTGGAAATCCAGCACAAATTGAAGTGTAGCAGTTGTTCTTTTGTAGCACTCTTGCCTTGGAGCTCTGCATGCTAGAAAAGGACATGTCCAACCCTCTCCTTCTAGATGGTCTTCTGCAGAGGGAGCCAGCTTGGAGCAGTTGGAATTAGTGTGGTATATTACACCTTCTGTCAGATAATGGGTCCCTGTATCAGTTTCGGTGGGAATACAAGTTTTCTGTGGATTTTGCCCTCAGTTTCTCTCAGGTCTGTATGGATCTCCTTCCAGACGCTGCTGAGTTTTAAGGCCACGTAGTTTTCAGAGGAATTGTCTGCCATTCCCTATGCTGTCAGGCTTGCTTCCAGCTCTGTGTCTTACCTTGAAATTCTGACATTCCAGGCTGTATGGAGGAGTGTGAATCTACAATCCAATTGTGGATATGTTCCTAGGTGAAATATCTGTGTCATAAATGGAGAAGGCCTCCAAAACACCTTCCTAGAGGGGATTCTGTTAAACAGTGGTAATGCCTTTCTCATTTCTGTAGGTGAACACCTTAGCATCAGCCACACTGTCCCTCTTCTCCACCCATCTTACACCTGTGTGCAACTCCACCCTCTACTGTGCTCCCCAATGTCCATTTCACAGGCAATACCATGGAAGAGAAATCAAGCTGTGGAGAGCAGCTGTAGTCCCTCTGTTGTGCAGGCAATCCAGTTTTATCTGAGGGCACTGGCATGGTGGTTTCTCTTCTTTTCTCTGTCCCAGTCAGGTACCAGCCTCAGGTACATCCCTTGCTTGTGATCTTGGCAGAAGATCCAGGCCAACGTGCATATGGGGATTCTGACTTCTCCTCTCTCTCTGTGTAGCTGACAGGTTTTAAACTGAAATGGGAAACATTAAAGTGACACTTATTTGCCTTCTGTCCAGGGTAACTGGAAGATTAATATTTTGGTTGAGAATATATTTTATGCTAAATACAATATTTTACTACACTTGAAAATATAGAAGAGTTTAAATGTTTTGCTTTTTAGGTTTTATGTGCAATAAAATGATGACTGGTATCAAATAGGTGTAATTTAATTTTTATGTGACTGTTTCTCCCTCTCCAATTCTCAAATAAAATGCTCAGCACCTTTTAAAAAGCCCACCTGCACTAAGAGACTGCTTTTTGTTGGCCTCCAGAGCACTAGTTTTAATTTGTTAACAGGAAAATATCTTTTGAAGGAGGATTATACAAGCTAAGAGACGTTTTTAGAATTGGAGAGAGAAAGTGAAATTTCAGGCAATGAACTCCTGGAAACAGACTCAAGCATGGGATAAATAAGTGCAGCCTTAACCATGCACCCTCTTCTGCAATGTGTGTTCAAAATGTTTAAATTCTGTCCATTTTGCTTGCTGCACAGGGGAGGTCCTTCAGCCAGACCATCCTGCTGCCCCTTGTGCTGCAGCTAGCAGGAAAAACCTGAATTGCTAATACTCTTTGTAAGGGTGGTTTAGATTCTTTCAACCATTTGGTCCTGCTTGTAGGAATCCCTCTGGCAGATCTTGCTCTTAATTCAGTTGAAGGTGACCTTCCTCCCCTACTTTGTTAGTCAGCAGGCCCAGGACTCTGTACAGAGAGGAGCCTAACACAGATTCATGGAAATGGGAATTGCTCTCTGAGTCCAGCAAAGGGAACCTGGTCTGCTCCTGGAGCCCCTCTTTGAGGGCTACAAAGAGCAACACCTTCACTGCGGGGTCTCCAGTGGCCACGGCCATGAAATGAAGTCACAGAAAGGGACAAGAGGCAAGATGCCAGCCTCTCCTTCAGGACTCTCTGAGGATGGCTCAGCACTCTATTCCATGTCAGTCTTGAGCATCTCTGAGAACAGGAGGATTCCTCTGTGGAGTTAAAACATCTAATTCCTTTCACAGATTTTCTTCTGAGGAGCTTCTGCTATACAGCTGTGGCAGCATTGTGTTACTTGTGTATTACCTGTTTTTCTAACGTGAGGATGTGCTGAATGAAGTGTATTTCCATGCTTTTTGAACAGTAAGTTCTTGGAAGACATCTTCTTTATTTTCAAAGGATATATACCCCCACAACTCTTACCAATATAAATAAAGTTTCAAATAGTTAAGGATTGCTGAACTGAGTTTATAGCATACTACAAATAGTAAAAAAAAAACCAAAAAAACAAAAACAAAACAACAAAAAAACCCTTATATTTTTTGTTGCTGTTTAAATGGCTCAAGTAGACCATCTGCTTCTAAAACAGCTCACGTATTTATGCTTCTGGAACGGCTTTGGTTTTGGTTACAAAATGACCACAGCATTGCAAACAGCACTCATCTGCAGAGATATCTGTTTTTATACACAATGTGAGACTGACCAGAGAGATGTGTCTAATCAGTGTTTTAGAAGTCAGACAGAAATGGCATGACTCCAACTGGCACAGCCATGTCCTTGTAATTTCACTTCACTACCACTTAATTTGTATAAAATAGGGAAATTTTTAAATTGATGTTACCATAATGGGAGAATCTAATGAATCCCTAGTTTAGGGCAAAATAAAGCTGTCCAGCTAAGGTGACTTCACTTTAGCCTCCTATGATTCACATGGGATGTGGAATTACAGCATTTGTTCTTGAGCAGAATTATGGATGAGGCCCAAGACTAACTGACAGCTCAGTTATTTCTTCCTGATGCATTTCATTAATAGCCCCTGCACCTCTCACCTCTATGAAATTGGCAGCTAGTGAGGTGCCTGTAAGAGGCTAATTGCCTCCAGAGTCAATTGTCCTGGAGCCAATTGTTAATCTCCTGGTGTTAATTGCCAAAAGCAGGGGAAATCAGGGTAGGCAGGAGGCACAGGAGCTGCATGCATATTAGAGCTGTGTGCAGGTGTTCAACTGTGCTCCATGACACCACGGCAGAACTTAGAGAGTTGGAAACAATGAGGCATAAGCTGAGTGTAAATCCTGCATGTTTTGCTGCATTTTTCATTCATCACCTAGATTACTATTCTATGAGGAAGCTATAAAGCAGTGGGTGTGGAATCTAGCCTCTGAGGAAGTAAAATAAAAAGTACCAAGGATCTGACTGGGGTGCCTGTACTGCCTGATGTTGAGACAACACTAGCAGTGTTGTGATGGGTTGGGAAAGAAAAAGAATGGAAGTGCAACAGCTGTATAGTTTAGTTCTCTTTTTTGCCATGGCTTTTCAATGTGATGTTTCCAGGCAGAGTAGTAAATTTAATTCTAGAGCTAAATGAATCTCTGGAACTCTTTTAGTAGCTTCAGTTGAGTTGATCCCATCTCCATAAAGAAAAGTCTATAGTGTGTTTGACTTGTGCTTTTGCATCTGCTTTCCTAACATTAGATGATTGAGTACCTTCCTGAAAAATAGAGAAAACTGTGTTACTTTATGGATAAGCTAGGATGCATAAACAACTATTAAGTTATGTAAACTGTAGTTTTAGCCAAAATCTGAGCAAGATATGTTTGAAAAGATACCTATTATGCACATAATCTGTTGAGAAAAACCCTGCTTGGCTCTTTTTTCAGTCTATCAGACTGGTGACTTTTGAGCATCCCAGTTTACAGCTTATGTCTAGACTATGGTTTGACCTTTTGTTCCTGGCATCAGATGGTGACTTTCAAGAGCTGGAGTCTGCTGCTGTTGGACAGTGATGGAAGTGTGTATTCTGCTAACCTGAGCAGCTGGAACATCTGTTGGGGGAATAAAACCATCAGTTGTTTGTCTGGATGTTTGAGTGATAAGAGACTATGGTTGTGAGGCTTTGTCAGCCTGTGTGACAAATGTTTTCTCTCCCAGTTTACAGTAGAATTCTTTTAAATAAGTACAGATTACTTTAGATATTTTAAAATTTCTTTTAATCCTTTTTTTTTTAACCTGTGGGGAAGAAAACAGAAATCTTCTGTGGCTACTGTATATTGTAATGGCCATTTTGCAAATTAGTGGCAGCAACGATTAAGTTAGCTTACAAATTCCAGTCTGGAAACTGCCTGCATGATTCAAAGGACTGAGAAACATTTGAAAAAATAGCCCTGAAGATTTTTTGGATGCTGGTGACATGAGTGGGAAAATTAAATTTAAAAAAATGAGGAGGTAGTATTATCACATTGATAGTGTTATGGTTAGTGAGCAGTGTAACAGTTACAGATTCGAAGAGCATCTCTGTTTTGATTTGGTTTTCATGTTGCCTGCAAGCTGTCCTTTTAACACACGATGCAGATATGCTGAAGAGCCATCTACAAAGCTCTACCCTTCAGCATATTTTTTTCTCTGTGTAATATAATGCACTAGCATATACAGGAGTTGTGAAGGAAAGAGGAAATAAGCTTTGTGACCTAGTTTTATACACCAATTAGAAGGCTTAATTTGAGGCACAAGCATTTCATCAGGTGTGTGTTAACTGGCAGGATGATTTGGTCCCTTGAGAGAGAATTTAGTTTTGATTTATTTTTCCCTGCCCTAACTGTAAAGCTACTTGATATTTGTTTTAATTTGGCACCTGCAGCTAGCATTGTGACAGATAGAGATGGTTACAAAAATTAACATAAATTTATGAATAAAGTAATGAAAAGCATAGCTGCAAAGATAAAGCTAATGGTGGGCCCTGCCACTGAACATAGTGATTAAAGAAATTACCTGTTTTTCTGTTCTTCCCTCAGCTCTGTACCTTCTGGGCAGTCTAAAACACTGACATATATAACATCAAATCAAAGCAACAAAGCTGCAGGTATTTTAGGGGAATCTCTTCTGTGGAATGGAGAGGAGACCCTCTTACAAGGGAGCTTCTCTCAGTGTCCCCAGAAGCTCAGTGAAGTGCTGTCACAAGCCTTTGCTTGCTACATGAAGAGGACAGGCAATCTCCTAGCATGCTACAGGACATTCCCTTCTCCCTGAGGATGAAAGCTTCTGAGATCAGCAGCCCTTAGAAACACAGCAGTGCTGCCTGCCCTTCAGGACCTGTCAGTGCATTTTTACCATAATGGCTTGTGCACCTTAAGGAGGACTCTCTGCCTTCAGTGCTGGAAGAAACCTGGGCTTGGCCTTCAGAGGGAGGAGCTCTTCAGGAAGCAGCCAGTCTGAGGAACACCAGAAGCACTACTGCTACTGCTGAGAACTTCTGCAGGAAGGGTTGGTGAGGTTCTCCAGCCTCCAGGCTGGGATTTGTGCCAGTGGCACAGAATGCTACTGTTCGGTTCTGTAAAGCCTCAAATCTCATTTCAGTAAAAGTTGTGTTAATGTATATCCGAGCTGCACACACACTGCTAAAATCCACTTCTCTAAAGTGCTTTCTGGTCATGGTTTATATTCTCCTTAGAATGAATCACAGATGTTTTGTTGTTTGGGTTTTTTTCCCCTTAATCCCATCAGTTACATGGTGGGTGAGCATGCTGTGGTTTGAACTAAGTCTGTTTAATTTTTTACTTCACAAACTGGTGGTAATACAGGAAAAGGAGGGGAAGAAAGGTTTATAGTCCAAACACACAAAGGAAGATCATATCTACTTCCTCCGTGTATTGAACTTACGTGTCCAGGTCTTGGCAGCAGGAGGGCTGTGACAAGAGATCAGGGGCTGGCCCCATGCTGGATATAGCTGGCTCTAAAACAGATCCACTGCTGTCCAAAGCTGAGCCTATCAGTGAGGCTGGTGGCACCTTGATGGAAAAGTGTTTAAGAAAGGGTAAAACATGCTGTGTAGAAGTTGTGAGACAGAGGAATGAGGCAAAAACCCCCAACAAAATAACAGCCCTGCAGGCACCAAGGTCAATGAAAAAAGAGAGGGAGGAGGTGCTCCAAGCACTGGAGCAGAGGTCACCCTACAGCCCATGGAGAAGGCTGTGCTGGAGCAGGTTGTCCTCCTGCAGCCCATGGAGGATCATATCAGAGCAGATATCCACTGTGCAAGACCCTATGCTGAAGCAGAGGAACAGTGTGAGGAGGAAGGACAGGCAGAGAGGAACTGTTATATGAACTCACCACAAACCCCATTCCTCCATCCCCCTGTGCTGCTTGGGGGAGAGGGAGGCAGAAGAGTCAGGGGGTTGAGCTGGGAGGAATGCAATTTGGGGTGAAGGTGAGGTTATTTTTTTGGGTTTTGTTGGGGTTTTGGGTTTTTGTTTGTTTGATTTTGTGGGTTTTCTTGGTTTGTTTTTTAGTTTTGTTTTTGTTTCTCAACATATTAATTTATTTCTAATTGGCTATAAATGAATTGACAGAGGTTGATATCCTCTAAGGAAATCTCACTCTCCCTACTAATGCCAACAGCTCAATTGACACCATTTGCAGAAAGGGCACTCTCTCAGTAGATCAGTTCACTTTTCAATAGCCTGAGTTTGAAGCACTGTCATTTAAATGGAATCTCTACCAGCAGTTGTTATTTATAAAGTGATTTCAAGTCTGTTTTGTGTCATTGAAAGAAGATGGGTTTGCAGTTGCATTGACAGAAAACTTTCTTCTTAGGGTCAGCTATATGTTTTTTGAGGAAAAACAATGTGCCTTTCAGGATGCATTTGCAATGTTATTTGATTTTGAGACCAGTGAAAAGGGAACTAATGCAGATTTCAAAGTCATCAGTCTTAATCTTCTGCAGACCAAACTATGCATATGCATTCTCTATTTTTTTTACCTAAATGCTGACAACAAGAGAATAATGAGGCACCATGAAGCCTCCAGAAAACAGTTCTGTTTTATAGTGGTTTTTTAGTTTTTTTTTTTAAATTATGAATCACATGTAGCAAATGGTCATTCTTCTTCCTGTGCAGGGCTGGGCAGACAGCTTAATGGTATTTGTTCCTCATCAGCCTTTGACAGATGTTATAGAGTCAATATGGATATGTTATCCTAGCTCATCTTCAGGAAGAGATAAGCAGTGATAGAATTATGGCTCATGTTTCATAAATCAGTTCTGAAACCATACCAGAACAGATCGAGAAAATGTACTGTAGCTGCTGCTGTTGCTCTGGAAGACATTGTTAACTTTCTGTTCTGAAGAAAGGTGACGTAAATATCCCTTTTTGCCTTCCAGACAGTGAAAGGAAGACGTATCAAATTACCAGAACTGGTAACCTTTCTAATTGGGTTAATTTTTCTTAATATAATTAAACAAGTGGTAAAATCAAACTTTTTCTCTCACATAGGCTAAGGTATACTTCACTGTTTCAGCCATGGCTTTCCATAGTCGCCTCTCAACAGGGTTTATAGATTCTCTTTGCTGGAGCTACGTCATTATCTTCTTTGCAAGCACTTCAAAGCACAGTTGGAATTGTAACTCCAGCCTGGGCAGTTCATAAGAACAGGGAGCCACACCAGAGGGCAAAGGTAAGGAGTAACTCATTACACAGATGTGACACTCATGGAATGATGGATGTGTGAAGTGATTTGGAAAAATGTCTTTTCAGGTTGGATAATATTATTTAAACAGCTGCTGTGTGATTTATTATCTCTGTTCCCTCTCCTGTAAAATCACCTAGACATCCTTTAAATAGAAAGAGTCCCTGAAGTCACACCTTTTAATTGAGAAGGGATGGTGAAAGAGAAAAAAACCTACCATTTAATTAGCTCTAGAAAATGCTTTTCTTTTAAATGTGTTTCTAAACTACTTCTTATAATCCCATGGTGCTTTTCAGTTAAGCATCTCGTAGCACTTCCCAAGCCTAAGGTCACTGTAGTGTAGACTGAGAAAAATCCTACTTGTAAGTACAAATTTCTGCCTCACCTCTTCAGTATGTTGATTTTTTAGTAGTGCAGTTGTCCTTTGGGCACAAAACCTGCCTTGTTTTCAACCTTGGATCTCTTTTTAACATCTATACTACTGGCTTCAGTGGATTTTTTCTCCTAGTGCAAATGTCAAAGGAATGAGACACAGGAAAAGCATAACAACATAAGAGGTATGTAACTTTCCACTTAATGCTGTTGACCTGCTGTTGATTTTGGAAATTATTCAACATATTTAAGCACACAATTAAATCAAATACATGTGTAACTTGAACGTGTAGTAGTTATCCCTGTAAACTAGAATGAAAAATTGCATAGAACTCATTTCACTACTGAACAATAGCAAAGAAATTTTCCAGCATCTGTTGACTTAAAATGGTCTTCTGAACATGTTCCAGGTATCCAAAGAGGGTATGTGCTTGTCTACAGTTTTGGCATAAAAGGAAAAGAAAAGAGAAAACTCTATCTCAAAATTCCATACTTTCAAACAAGATTTCAGTTCCTTATGATTGCCAGAAAATTGGTTAATATTTTTATTGGGAAATATTTTATAAGTAAAAATGCTTATATTTGAATGTAGTTTGATTTTTTTTTTTTTGGTAGAAAAAATCTAGGAAAAGAGAGGACATATTATTGACCTAAAACAACCTCTACTGAGATTAACATGGTCAAATACAATGAAAAATCAGGCTCCCATTTTTGACTGTAATGTAGGTGAGAAGATAACAGGATACAAGCTGAACATTAGAGCAGAGAAAGCATGAGCTTTGGCAGCATTTCCTTCAGAAACAAAAGATTTAGAAGGCTCTGCTGGGATTTGTTTCACTTAGCTGTACAATATAGGTGTCTGTAGCAAAGCCAGACATCCAGAAGCTTTTCAGTCAATGGGCCCTTTCAGGGCATGATTCACCTCATTGCACTTTGGATGTCTAAAACAGGGCATTAATTAATAAATAAAATAACTTGTGTCATGTAATTAAATAAATTAATTGTGTCATGTAAATGTGTTTTCTGTTGACTAACCATGTATTGACATTTGACCAGTTGGAGACCAGATGGATGGAATATGAGAGTTGGGGCAGTGGATCTACCCTAGGGGAGACAATCATAATGGTTTTGAAAGAAACACTTTACAGAAAATACCAGCAATTTATTTATATAATCAGAAATAATTAGAGATTGTTTCAGAAGAGTAAAAAAATCATGTAGAAGTTCTTATAAAATACCAAACACAGGAGATGATTATGGATTTTTATTTAAAAAAAAAATACAATCTTGACAATCTGAATAACTGGTTTTCCAGTTTCCTTTTTCTTTTTGGGTGGGGCAGATCTTTCCTTGTTCCAAATCCCTCTAATAATAATTTATTCTACGGTCCTCTTCATGTCTTCTGCAAAGATTTTTTTTTTTTTAAGTCTGTGTGTTCATTCCTATTCAGCTGGAGTTCCACCCCCACCCCCCCCCCAAGTAACATATAAGCCACTCCAGCTCTTGGTGACAAGTCAATTTGCTCCTGAAGGCATTTTGCTTGAACTTTAGCTGGGAAAATGCTCCCTGGTGAATGGAGGGAGCTGCTTGTGTTTTGTAAATTATATGCAGTTTGTGTTGTTCTGGTGCTGTGCTGCTTCTGCTCACCACATCCTGCCTTCCTGGCTACTGGGCTTCATTCTGACACCCTTGTGTCTAATGAGCAGCAGAGCAGGAAGCCAGCAATATGTTCTGAAGAGCATGAGTAATCCCTGGTGTCTGAGAATAGAATTGGTGTGAGCAACCCTACAAAAAGCTAGTAATTCCTCTTATTTCAGCCTCTCTGTGCTCTGAGTCACACTGCAGATGATGCCCCAAGGTCAGTTGACAAAGAGATCTGAATTTCAGTGCAACTTAAGGGTGCACTGCCATTGCTGGGGAAAATGCTTGTCCATTTAAAAGTCTCCTTTCAACACAGGCAACTAACTCAACAAGGGGTTTCTGCTTGTCTTGCAGCTGCTTTGGCCCTTACAATTGTTAAGTTTTACTCCAGCATTTCACTTAATAAAAAATGTCTTTCACAATGGGGAAAACTGCAAAGTATACTCACAGTGAACAAAAAAAGGGAGCTGAACTTCAATGGAACTTGGCAAATATTTTGATGTCTGCTTTGCCCAGGAATTTGTAGTGGCTGTTCTGGGTGTAACTGTGGTGATGGGATGCATTGGAATTTTATTTGGAATTGACTTTCAGGATGGTGTTCCCCAAGTGAAGCCATTTGCATTGCAGGACAAAAGCCAAGCTCTACCTAATAAATGTCACAAGCAAACATCAATTTTTTGGCAGACATGACCACTGCTACCTGTTGCAGGGCAAACTGATGTTTCCTCTGAAGCCAGTAGCATTGTCCTGGACAGTGCTGGACCACTGGGTTTGATCCACTACAGCTGTTTATTGCAGTGGGCAGAGGTGTAAACATCCATCACCTCTAGAAATTGCATCCTTCAAAGAAAGCTTAAAAATTGCTTCTATGCCATTCTTCTCCAAGTCTTGTTACTAAGAACTTTGCAATTAATACCACAATGATGTTCTTACATCAACTATAGATTTTGCTTTCCTATTTTAATCTTGAAATATGTCATATATTGCTTCTCCTGGGTGCTTCACAGGTGTATGGGGGGTTCTTATTTGGAGGGAAGAAGAAGGGGGCAAGACATCTGCTTAGCTCCAGAAAGGATTGTCTTTCAATTCTCTATGGAGGTGGCTTCCTGGAGGTGGGTGGCCTTTTATTCATGCAGGCAGTGAGTTGCTGACTGAGAAATCTGTGTAGGGAAATGAGCTTTGTCCTAATTCCACTGGAATCAGCTGGGTTAGGGAGCTTCTCACATGCTTTTTTTAATAAGCTCAGAATCAGTATCTTAAAAGATGTTACCATACGTTGATGGAATAACATTGCCAAACACTTTTTGACTGACAGGCAATCTCAGGCTGAGGAGGGGAGAGTGTCTGACTATTAACATAGTTATTTATTTGTCTACCTGCCTTCAGACAGCACATTTTAGGACAACTTATCAAATGAAAGGTCTACTGACTGCCTGGAATCATTAAAGCAATGTGCTCTTTTCCTTGGGGGATAAAGCCTAACACCCAGTCCCTTGATGATATCGCTGTTTCAGCCAGAGAAGTTAAAAACTATCCCCACAGAATATAATCAGAAGACACATCCAGAAGACTTTCTCATCCACCTGACTTCACCCTCTGGTGGCTAAGGGTTGTGATGGGATTGGAGTCACAATGGTCTCAGGTTAGACAGAATATGAAATTTGCAGTTTCTGTTTCAGACCTGAATTCAGCTTTTGTGCCTAAAGCTTGTGTGTATTTTTTCAACAACATTAGACATTCTGTAAAAATTTCATCTTCTGATTTAAAAGGATGAAGCTTATCAGTATAAAACAAAACAACTTTTTTTCTGAGATTCTTTCCTTAGAGAGGAAAAGCTGCACAGACCCTATCTGTCTCTCACAGATACCTCTGTTTTCTAATGGCATTCCGTTTAACCTTTCAACACGCTCTTTGATATTAGCCTGCTTGTCATTTTTTTGATAAATTGCACCCTGAATTTACTAGATGCTGTATTTACATCTGTGCTGGTCTTCAACTGCAGTTTTGCTATTTTTGGAGTTTTATCAATAAGTATTGATGGGGAAGGTTGTCTTTGGTTGGTTGAGTTTTTTTTTTTGTTTGTTTGTTTGCTTGTTTTTTTGTGAAGCTCTTTTATTATACAAAATAATCCACAAAACACAAAAGTCTGTACTTCTGATGTCGCTGGCATCTGGTTCTTAATCTCTTAAGTCTTTCTTTCCAGACATCTCTTGGATGATGGTACTATTTATATTCAGAGGTACTGAATGCTGGTTATTATCATGGGAATTGTAGGTGATCACACCCACAGTACTATCCAGACTCCCTGCTGCTCTGGAGCTGCTGAAGTTGCCACTCAGATAGAGGCATACTTTAGAAGAAGTGCCTGAGCTATTTGTGTGCTTATTCTGTAACTTGGCATCCACCTGGCAAGACAACTGTGTTTCCTTATGTTACCTCAGTTATGCTCTTTTTTGTAGGAAAACAAAAAACTGGCTGTCTCAAAAATAGGCTGCTGCATTTCGTTGTCCTGACTCACCAGGAAGGTTGTCATAGTTGGAAATTTGCAGAGATGCTGTAAGCATTTGGGTGGATGTTGAGTTTATAATTGCCAATGTCCATAATGATGCTATTGCTTTATAATGTTCTTTTAAAAGTAAATGGTAACACAGCTGGTGATTTTCTTCTCAATGCTTTAAAACTCTCTGTCATTCCATTAGAGGATCATTCTCACAAAAAAAAAAAAAAAACAACAACAAAAAATCCCCAAACAAACAAACAAAAAAACAAAAACAAAAGCAAAAAAACAAAACGCACAAAAAAAAAATCCATGAAGGTAACTATTGTTAAGCCACACTGAAAAACCATCCACCTTCTCTAACAGCATAAAGCATTTCTCTTCTTGTGTCACTTGGCTGAGTATTGAGTTCTAGGCTTTTTCCCTCAGTCCTCAATGTCTTATCCAGGCTCCTGGAGACAGTCCAGTTCTTTCTGTTAAAATACTGCAGTTGCTGTTGTGCTGCAGCACATGTATTGACAGGGGATGCTGAAATACCAGGCTCTGCTTCTGGTTGACTTTTGCTGACTGCCTTAACGATCCGCCACTTTGATGCATTACATAGAAATGCTTCTCTTTGTCTAGTGCTTTTCATAGAATGCCTTTTTGTCGGTGTTTGCAGTTTGGACTTAAAAGAGAAAAATAAATTTAAAACTTCCTTTACATTAGGAAGACTAGAAAATGGTCACTGCATATTAAAACTGCTAAAAGAAAAAATGGAGACAATCTAGAGAAAGTAAGCAAAAGATTGTGTAAAATCTTCCTTAATGAACAATGGAATGTCTTTCTGATAAAATGAACTCCAGGCCAAACCTAAATAATCTACTCTGTTGCAAATGCTTAACTAATTACTGGTTTATACTTGAGGTAAAATCTTTGGCTTTTGCAAAGTGGAAATGGGAAACTCTGATGACTTTCCATGTTTCTGTCACAATTAACTGGGAATGAACACTCATACCTTCTGGGTTTGTTAGCTGGGAGTTTGTTTGCTTGTTTGTTTTGTTTGGGGTTGTCTGTTTGTGGGGTTTGGCTCTTTTGAGGGGGCAGGGGGCAAGGGTGGGAGAGGATGGAAGTGGGAGGGTTTTATTTAGCTTAAAGTATGTTTTACTCCACTTGCTTCTCAGCTTTGGATTCAGAGTATTCAGGGCTATTTTCATTTTAAAGACCCCTCCCTCCAACTCATCAGAAGAACAGAGAGAAGTGCAAGGGGAAAAAAATATTTTACACGTGAAGATGGTATCAGCATCAGTATAATGATCTTCAGTTTAGCAAAAAGAAAACTAATAGCAAAGTGGTATTTGGGTGCTTCAGGGGAACAAACAGAACTGTTACCACCGCAGAAAGGTGAATGGTATATCGCTAAGAAGACATTTCCATTTAGCACTGTACTTTCAACACCTGTGCAGCTCAGAGCAAGAGCATAGTCCCAATTAGGGAGCTGTGCCCTGTGCCTCGCCTTGGGAAACCTCGCTCGGGACTCAACGGAGCCGCAGTCGCTCACAGCCCCGGCTCCCCAGCAGCCCCAGCTGTCCCAAAACCGATGCTCGCTTGGGCACGGCAGAGGCCTTTTGTTCTGTAGCTCGCAGCTCCTCTGCATTCCTCCCACGTACGGGCTCGTATCTCATCTCCTGGTGCTGCTCTCGACTACCGAAAGGTAGATCCACCTTCGGCGGGCCGACCGCGCGGCAAGGACCTTGTGATTCCACCGACAAATGAGCGGTGTTAGTTAATGCAGAAAACTTAGAAGTCGCGGGTTTGAAAACAAAAGAAGCCCCTTTCATTTCTGTCAGGCCAGGTGGCACTGTCTGCCCCCGGGATGCCTCCGTGTTGGTGTTCGCGCCGCTGATAAAATGAACAGCTCCCGGCCGGGACAGCGCGGCCCCGGCAAAACACGGCGGCAGGGACCGGCTGCAACATAACCTGCAGAGAGAGGGGAGTCCTGCAAGGAGGCATTTAGGGTTAGCGGAGCGACGGGCACCACTGAGAGTGGGAGAGGAGAATTTCCCTGCACGAACGGGGCGCCGGGCAGAGCCAGGCAAGGACGGATGCTCCTGCCCGCCGGCGGCTGCCGGACCCCGCGCCCCTGAAGAGGGCAAGAGTGACCGGGAGGTGGTCAAGTTCACGGGCAGCGGGGCCGCTCGGATGACAGCCGCCGGACGCCCCCAGGGCCGTGAAGGGCCGGGGCGCGGCCCGCAGCCCCTCGGCGCCGCCCGGCTCGTCCTCGTCCTCGTCCCCGTCCTCGTCCCCGCCCGCCGCCGCCGGGCGGGACCATCTCTGCCCTTGGCGAGGGGGGGGCGCGCTCCGCCCCGGCTCCCCGCCTGGCCCGCCTCCCCCCCGCGCGCGCAGAGCGCCCCTCCGCCTGGCGCGCCGCGTGGTCACGCCCAGCGCGGCATTAACGCCCCCCGGCGCGGGGCGCGGGCGCCCGGGCATCCTCCGGCGGCGGCTCCTCGGCGCGGGGCGGGCGCGGAGCGGCTCCCAGCGCCAGCCGTGCGCGCTCCGCCGCCGGACAACGCCATGAAGCCGGCGGTGCTGGAAGTAATGAGGATGAACCGGGTGTGCAGGATGGTCCTGGTCACTTCCGTGGGCTCCTTCATCCTCGTCATCTTCTATTTCCAAAGTATGTTGCACCCAGGTAGGGCACCGCAACCGCACGGGCATCGCCGGCACCGCCGGCCCCGCCGAGGGCAGCGCCCTCCCCGCTCTCCGCCGGCGCAGGTGGCGGCCGCCCCGGGAGCCGTCGCCGGCTGCCCCCGGCTCCCGGCGCCGCTGCGGCAGGAGCGGGGCTCGGCGGCCGCGGGAAGGTCGCCTCGCCCCCCGCAGGAAACTTACCGCGGGAGGGAGGAAAGTTGGTTTGGTTAAGAATTTTGTTATTTTCCGCTTTTTATCGTGCGTTTGGTGAAGGGGGACGGGAGACGACAGCGGCTGGCGAGCGCGGCGTGCCTGAGGGGCGCCAGGAGCTGCCCGGTCCCCGCGGGTCCCTCTCGCAGGGAGCGGGACCCCAGCTCCCCTCTCCCGTCGGGAGTCGCGGGCCTGGGTCTTCCCAGCTTTTCCTTTTTGGAAGCGTCAGGGACACCGCGGCCGGGCAAGGGCACCCGCTGCTGCCAGCTCCGCGCCGGATCGCCCGAGTTGTCCGGAGCGGCGGGGGCGGCTGCCCGGCCCGGGCCATCCCTGCCCGCGGCGCTGCTGCCCGGTCCTGCCGTGTCCCGGTGTTCGGGAGGCCGAGGAGCTCCGGGTGCAGCCGCTGGCTGGGCACGGGTGTCCGCAGGGACGCAGGCTACGGAGCGCCGTGCAGGATTCCACGCTCCCGGCTACCTAATGCCACTTCAGCTTTTCGGTTTCCCTCATCCTAGAGATGGACCTGTACCGGGGGCAGCAGATGCTGGCTCCCAGGGAAGTCCCACGTAGATCAGCTACTGATTCACAAAAAGGTGGGCTTGGGCTGTGAAAACTTCCTGCGGTGTCAGCTGTGTGCACAGACCCCTCGTGGATGCTTTGTGCGGCTTGGTGAAATTTGTCCAGCATGGCAAAAAAAAATCATTTTGATCTGTCTGTCTCACTTTTTCCCCATTCTGCCTGAGAAATGACGTGGGAATTGCACTTGCAGTGTCTTTTTGGAGGGATCTGACAGCTGAGCAGAGGAGCGAGGCTGGTAAGAGGGAGTGATACCTCGTAGTGGGCCAACAGCTGTGGCTGGCAGACTGGCCGCACTCCTCAGCAGGCGAGTCTTCCTGGCCGTACCTGTTGTTGTCTACTGCCAGCTCTCGAGCGTCCTGGCTACAGGCATATAGCTGTAGCTGATAAGGGAATTGCAGTCTAGTAAAAAGAAAAAGGATCTATTCAGATCGACTCATTCTTTCCCTGTTTGTGGCTCCCATAGTTGCCCTATGTGTATGTGGCACTTAGAGATGTAGTTTAGTGGTGGACTTGGCAGTGCTGGGTTAGTGGTTGGACTCAGTCTCAGAGGTCTTTTCCAACCTAAATGATTCGATGAGGAGTGATTTTTTCCTTAAAGCTTTTGGAGAGTTTTTCATCAAATGGTAGAGGCTTGGTACACTGATAGAATTAGGAATCAGTAGATCTGCTGTTCTGTGGTGAAGCCAAGTCCTGTTTGGTGTTTTTCTATCAGCTGCCTGCTCCTCCAGAGTTGGTATAATTTGCTTGATGAATGTGTTCTTGTATGGTGCCCATCTGTGTTAATACCTGCCAACTTCTTGGAAAAATTACCATATTTATTCTCTTTCCTGCTGTGTCTGTCCCACGCTTACTGGTTTCACAAGGAGTACTCAATCCTTAGCAGACCCGGAGAAGGCTTTATTTCTGGTCTTCAAGGCACCATGCAGAATTATGGGTTGTAACCAACTTAATAGGAGTGTGATATTTTAATAGGTGGAGTTCCACAGATAATATGGTTTGCACACATATTCAGAAAATTTGGTCAAGACTTATTTCCCCTTTTTCAGATGAATTATACTGCTGGAACACAAGCTTAGCATGCAGTAGGTGAGGCTAAATATTCTTCTGTGAATTTTTGAATGTAGAAAAATAATATTTTAAGAATTCTCAATATGCCTTATAGTTAACTGTTGGAGATTATGGCTTTATGTTCCTTTAATTGTGATGCTATAAATAGGCTGAGATTTTAGTACAGTTCAAAGGATTTATCATAAACTCTGAGGAGAGAATGCGATGCTGTGAAATCACTGGGAGGATAATGTGCACCCATTTTCTGTGTGACACATATTCACATATTTAGGTTGTTAGTGTGAGTGGAAATAAATAGATCACAACCTTTATTGTGCCTTTTTCATCATAACTTATTTTTTTTTTAATTTTTTTTTTTTTGGTGAGCTGTTTCCATAGCAGTAACTGCTGGGAAGCTCTCAAGCTCTACTCTAGTCCTGCACAGAGTGTCCCCATTTGGGTTACACATGGCTTGTAAGGCTCAGACAGCTGTTCTCCCAGATGTCTGTTATGCCATTGTACGTGTTGCATCCTGGTAATGCAAGTGATAGATTAATGTAGACTTCCTGAAGGGTCGGGAGGGAGGGAGGGAGGGAGGTGGTAGACCTGTGAATGTGATATACATTGGGTACTGGATCATTTTTAGGAATTAAGTCTTTTTTTGTAACATGTGCTTGTAACCTTTCTTGTGTGTCAGAATTCACTGGAGCCAGATCCTGGGCAGAGCATATGTCAGGACTGGAGGCGTTAAAAGCTTTCAAAATCTTGGTTAATGTCTTTTTGTTGTTGGAGGGTGTTCTAAATTCTAGTTGGTCTCCGCAGAAGCATGTCTTTGGATGACTGCAGGAGGGAGCTGTCTCTCATCTCTGGCTCGCCAGTGTCACTGTTGTTGGTAGCTTACCATGCTCTCTGCAGAGGCACTTTGCAATCAGAATTAGATGAAAAATTCCCACCCAAACCTTTTGGAGAAAAAATAAGGTTTTCAGGTAAGTCCTCAACAAGAAGTGTCAGGTCCTTATTGTCAGTTTCTTGAGCCCCAGCGTTCTCTCAGTGAATTTCAGGAGGCTGCTTACAAAGCTTTCTCATCAGTTTCAGGTGAAAGATGCTAGAATAGAAGGCCACCAGATGATGAGTCCAACCCCCTCTGGGTTTTAAATCTTTATCTGTTAGTGGGGATTTTCCATTTTAGGAGATCTGAATATGGAACTCTTGTTAGAAGTGTGAGACACAAATTTCTGCTGATACCTTTTTTTTTTCTTTGGGGTGAAAAAAAAGAAAGTTATGTAGTTAACAGAAACCTTGTTTAAAAAAAGACAAGCAGAAAACCCAAACAACACAAACACGCCCAATGCCTGAAGCTGGGAAGATGAACTTAGCCTTATCTTTGCAAAAGAGTATGATGTATCCCTTGTTCTGTATCTTAATACCAACACATTCATGCTGGAAGGAAATCAGGTGGTTTTTACTGTTTCTTCTCTCTTTGGCTGTGTTCCCATTCTTTGTTGGGAAGCCAGCTGTAAATGTGCTATTTGGTTATTGCACCTTTGCATTGTGTGAGTTTTGTCAGAGATTGCTGAAGAGCTGGGAACCCACCCTCCCAAGTTAGGTTCCCCAACCAGTTGTTGTTGAATGGAGGTTAATTGTGCAGCTCTCCAGTGCTCAGGACCACTGTAAAGAAAACTTTGGAGGTGATCCTGGCTGTTGTTGCTTGTCTGAGCCTATGTTTGTTCCTGAGGGAAGAAGTGGTAGAGGGGACTTTGATGTGTTTTGCCATTGCCCGTCTAGCCTTTTCTGAAAAAAAAAAACATGTTGCAATGTTAGCTATAGCTGGAGATATAGCAATATATAGCTGATTTTCCCTGTCTCTTTTGCTCAAAATATTTTTCCCATTCACTCTCCTGCCATGTGCTGTCCAGATAACTGAGTGCAAGCTTATTATTGCTCCGTGCTCCTGGAACTTCTGTCTGTGTGAAATAGGTCAGTCTTGGAGTTTTATGTGACAGCCCAACATAGTTTTATCTGCTGCATTTCCCATGAAATCAGTTTGCTCACTGGTCTTTAGCCTGCCTACACTTTCACAGATGTGTTTACTTTGTTCTGTAGGCTTCCCCGCTGCAGCGAGCGGGGGACTGTGAGTCACCCAATGGAGGCAGGAGCTGCTCTGCCGGGCTGGGGGTCACATTGGTGGTGTGTTAGGATACGCCAAGGTGTAAAATTTCTCACAGAGGCAGGATAATTAATACTATCTTTATCTTACCTCAGACAGGTTTATGAAACTGACTTATTTTAAACCTGATTCCCTTCCCATCCCTCCCACTTGCATTTTTTTTGCTGCATTTTCCATCTCCTGTTTTAGACTTGCACTGCTCTCCCCTGGATGCTGGTGAAGGTCAGACTTGCCTCATTCCATGATCATCTCAGTTACATATGCAACACGGCATGGCTGATAGCTGATGTCTGCCTTTGCTCGAATATCAGAACAACTCAGACTACAGGAGGTTTTTTCCTTATGTCTGAAGACAAGCTCACCATTGGTTTTGATGGCAGATTCTGTTTGAAAATCAATGCAGCAGTCTCCCATCTTGCAATTGATCCTCGCTTTCTCTCTTGCTTAGAAAGGAGAATGAGATCTGCAAGGCAGTTGGGTGTGTGGCATTCCTTTGATGGACCCTGTATACTGGTTTTAAATTATTCTGTTTGGGATACAGAGAAAATTGACAGCCACAAGAAACTGGCCCTCATTTAATTGCATGCAATGAAATCCATCCTCCAGAAACCCCGCCGTGTGCTGTATCTGTTTGTTGGTGTCCCCAAAAAAGCTTTTCATAGATTTCCACGGAACTGTCATCAGTGTGAGCAAACCTACTCTGGTCATTCTTCTCAAAGAGACTGGTAGTCTGGAACTGCTTTGAGTTGAGAGTTAAGCTGCTCTATCTAGAGAAAATCTTCCTGGTTAGTGAATATTAATCTTATTAGAAGAGCAGCTTTTTCTATTGCAGTGCAAATGAATGTAGGTTTTTGCAACAACAGCTTGCTGAACTGAAGAAATAAAAATATGTCTCTGAATGTGTTCAAGCAAAAATTACCTGGGTAATTATGTTGCAGTCATGTTTTATTACATTTTAACTTATCAGAATATTTTACTCCACTGTTACATTTTCTACTGTGTAGGTTTCTATAAGTGTTTTTTTTTTTTTTTTTTTTTTATTACTGTGTATCAGTATTGGGAAAGTATGTCCTAACTTTCAGAGCACTGACACTCTATTCACAGATAGAAAGTGTCCTGATTTAGCTTAAGTAACTTTTTCAGAGATAAAGTCAGTGTGCACAGAAACTTTGTCTTGAACTTAGCAAAATAGCATATAGAGCTGAAATGCCCCATGCTTTTTATGAACAAATTTATACCATTGATTAGGTGCAACTAGTATCTCATTTTTATTTCATATTCAGAAATATGAGCCTCTTTCTGAATTCTAAAGTTGCTTCCATTACTTTTCAGAAGTGGCAGGTAGTTTATCTTGTATTGTACCATGTAATTAACTCTAAAAGTGATTCAGACAATTGGAAGAAATTAGGTTCATGTTACTTTTTCCAAAGCCAGCACTACTGTATTTTGACTCTACTGTTTGACTCTGTTGCCAAATGTACTACATCAAATCCTGCCTGACAAAGCTGCTGCAGTTGTCCTTGTGTGAATGTCATTCTAGCACAATTTTTTCTTCTCAAGCCTTTTGGGCTGATGCATATGTATTATGTATCAACTCCGAGTTGATCCTGAGGGAGTTAAGGACTGGGATGGCAGACACAATGATTTGAATCTGATGGTTTTTCTTTCTGATTGTTTGTGCTGTTCACAGCAAACGTTTGAGTTCTGTGTGTGACTTGTTGAAGTGTCAACATACATTAAATGAAGCATAAGATGCATGGATGAAGGGCCCAGTTGAAATCAATGAAAAGAGGAGGAGTTTTCCCCTTCACATTAAAGGAATGAGATTAAGTTCAGGAATGATGTACTTGTGTAGACTTGGTGTGTCCAGGATAAAGACGAAGCTATACCTGTGGTGGGTTACCAAGATTCAGCAGCCACATACTATCTTACAAGGATAACATTTCCAAGCATGTTTGTGTTTTGTTGGATGTTCCTGTTCCCTGTAGCTCATTCAGAGCTTTGTGGATGAGGTTACAATTCCAACTGAGTTCAGTTGATTCCTCATTATTTGCGTTTCAGTACCCAGGTTATAGATATTGTCGTTTTGTTACAGGCAGAATGCTTGCATGTGACAGAGTGAGGTTTCTGGCACAAGCCTCGTGCTCTTAACTAGAAGGTGAGACCACCAGAGACTACTGTGAATAGTGAAAGAATTCAGTTCCTAATTATCTTCAGTTAATGCCTCCAGACACAGGGATTTTCTTGGATTTCAATTTTGTGAATTTAATCAGCAAAGGATGCAGCATGTTCCCCCTTTCATGTAATTGCTTGGCACCTGAAACTAAGGTTTCATGGATAAACCAAAATTTTACCGCATATATGCTTGGACTCTGGGTTGCTTCTCTTGTATAACATTTTCATCCTCCACTTTTCATTTAATGCTAATCAATGAATGTGGTTTGTTTTCTTGCCCTCTCCACATCGTCCTTTATAAGGAGTTAGCTGTTGGGGAAATTGTCTGGAATAGATCCATTCCCTTCTGTGAAACTGAAATTGTAGGTTTCCATATGAATTGCCTGTGTTAGATTTCAGCTCCCTCCCCAGTATCCTCTGGGGCTGTCACAACACCTGTAGCATCACTAGGAATTACCTAATGGAAGGCAACCTGTGCACAGATTAGGAGCACTTATCCATAAAGAATAAAGGAATGAGGGTGCTGACTATCCCATAGCAGTGTGCACCCTCTGCTCTGCCCTTTCTGTGGTGTCTGATCCTCTGGTCTGCCCTTTCTGTGATGTCTGATCCCTGCAGACTGGTGGGGGAGCCTTTTGGACAGAACATGGGAACTGCAGGAATGTCTCTGGAAGCTGGTGTGTTTTACTGGTTCCACTCTAGGAACTCAGAGATTGAAAAGCTCTGTGGCAGCAAGCCTCAGAGAGCCACAGTGGATGGCTCTCTCATTTCTGTGATATGCTAACAGGACTTTGGGTAACAGCATGGTATAAGTAGGTGCAGCACAAGCATTTGTTAATTTGCAGCAAGGAAGCTTTGTGTCCATGGGATACAAGGAAAGCTTCCATGTATAAAGAAAATTCACTGCCTTATGCAGTTTACATTTAAATATCCAGGGTTTTCAGAGTTATTTTAAAATAGTAATGCTTTTTTTGGTTGCTTTTTACACTGTGCCCAGTGTTGGCAATGAAAGCAGATGACAGCTTTCCTTTTGGTCATATTAATTTTACACATTAGAGATGAGGTCCTGAATGAGGCATTAACATTTAGGTTACAAGCATCAGAAGGGGATGCTATTTAAAAGAAATAAAATTAGATGGCTGCCACTGGAACATTTGAAGGAAAATGTTCATTAGAACACACTGACTTACATCGAGGCTAGATTTGGAAACTGAGTATTTCATGTCTTTTCCCCTGACAGATTTGAATCTGTGCATTAAAAAAGCTGAGTATGAGCACTTATAAAATGTTGACTGGGAAAAAAAGAGGTCTATACACATAACTGTGTGTGAACACACACACGCAGTTGCCTATCTTCCCACCCTCTACAAAATCTGTAGTTGGTGGCCCAGGTAATCCAAATGCAGTGATTTCTGAAGTGCAAACCTTTTTCTCCTAACAAGGCTGCTGTGAGGAGTATGAAGTTCTTTGATATTAAAAGAAATCCCAGAAGTGCCACGTGCTCCACATAGGTGCCTCTGTTATTTTACTAAGTGAAATAAGTGGTAAGTGTGGTTTCTCATTTCTGCTACTCTTTGTCAAATTACATATTTGGAAACATCCAGGTTGAGATAGGAATGTTGTTGTTAATTCTTTGTAGGCTGTAGAAGAACAAGGATTTTTATAGTTGGTCAGGGTATCAATTTAAACAGTAAGAGTGCCTCTTCAAGGTAGCCTTCATCTTGTTTGTGCCAGGCTGTAGACACTGAGGGATGACTTTGCTCCATTACTATCAATCACTGCTGTGATGGCTTCACACTCCTATGAAAAAACGTAAAAGAAAGTGCTGGGGGAAATGGAAAATACAAACAATGCAATCGAGCAGAATTTCTCACAGCACTGTGATTCTGGGGGTTTGGGAGGTGGTAGCTGTATCCAGCACGTGTCATGGAGGTAGGTGGACTGCACAGTGTGAAATGCTCACATCCTGTAAGTGTTGTCTGCTCTTCCTTTGGCAGGGAGAGGCAGCCTTGGTTTCAAGGATGTGAGTACAGTGATTGATGTGTGGTTTTGCAGGATCAGGCCCCTCTTTCTTCTCCAGGAGGTAAATGAGCAGGATCTCATCCTCAGCTGTGCTCAATCTGCAGAGGAGCTGCTGCTGCTGCTTTGAGCATTGTCTCAGGCTAAAAGATGCCCACCTTAGTCATCTTAATATCAAAAGATTGTCTCTTTTTGTGTGATTTGGCTGAGTGGTAGGAGACATAGATTTTAATTGCAGAGTGCACATATATAATCCACAAGAAATAAAAGGCTTTGTTGCGTTTCAATCCACTTCTTGAACACATTGTACTCTGTAAAAAGCAGAGATCTGTGGGATTCTTTTTTTTTTTCTCCTTTTATTCATTTTTAAGGCGTGGACACTCAAGATACATTTTGTAGATGATAAAAGGTGGGCTTCAGGAGCCTTAAAGTAATACCTTCTGAATTCATTTAATAAATGACATTGTAGCTAGTAATTTTCATACTTCTTTTGGCTGATAAATGATTGTATAAAGGAATCAAAAACTTTAAAATTGATAGCTTGTAGGGATGTTGAATTAGGCAAGGTAGCCATATAATTAATAAGGTGACTGTAAGTGGATCTCACGGATGATCTTTAATGTAATACCTTGTCTTAAAACAAAGAGCTTTAGGTAGTTAAAATCCTTTTAAAGACTATTTGCATTATAGTGCTTTAAAGCTGATTGGTATGCAGGCAGAGCAAAAATGTCTGTATTATCTGAAGTGACCTGACACAGAATAGCACATTCTGCACCCACGCTGGTGGGTACCAGGAGCCGAATATGTCCTTCTAGAAATCTGTATTTTTACAGCCTGTGTTGGAAGTAGTAGCAGGAAATTTATATTAACTGAGGAGGAGGGCCTTAACACTTTTTAAACACTTGGTGATTAATAAAATGTGTCAGTTGGGGTCATAAATACAAAATGATAAAGCCTGTCTTGATTGTGTATTTTGGTCTTGATTAACTTCTAAAACACATTTGAGTTTCCAGATGGTGATGGGTGTTTTATCTTTAGAATTAAGCATGTGTATGTGTGCACGTAATTATGAAGTTGAAGTAATTGCTAATCATTGGGGTAATACACCAGAGTGTGATGGACTGCAAGGGTGACAGTGGACACGTGCACTCCCAGGCATTGCAGTGTCCCACTTCCTGGATTTATTAACTGTTACAGGATCAGTCAGCTGGGCATTGTGCAGAGTTCCTGCCACCATGGCACTGGCAATCCTGTGGACTGTGCCAGATAATCTCTGCCTCTCCACATCCCTTCTCTTCCCAAATCAATCTTGCTTGTCCTTTGTGGCAAGGTTAGGGAAGCTCAGATAGAGTGAACATGGCTCCCTGCTAGGCTCTTGGTTTTGGGGTTTTGTTTTGGGCAAGTCATAAGATTTTACTTTTTTTTTTTTCCTGAAAGGTGTACACTGAGTGGTTTGAATTTGCTGGTGGGTGCATGGCACAAGGTCTGCATGATGGGCTGGAGGAGACTGTGGCTGCTTTTCAGTTGATTTTAGTGAGTACTGGGTCAGGTCTACTGTGCTAGAGCAGAGGATTTTGGGTTGCACAAAGGGCATACATCCCCTTGGATGTAGAAATATAGGATTGCAGGCTTGGGTGGAGCCCTGAACTCTTTCTGCCCTGTAAATCTGGGTCAGTTCCGTTGACTAAGTTAGCTCAATTCTGGATCAAAGGTACTGTAATGAAGAGCAGATTTTGTCCCTCTGTGTCTTCCTACAGACCAATATACAGTAGAACAGCTTTGCTTGTCTGTTTTCCCTCTTATTTGTGCTTTCTGCAGTCAAGAGAATGAAAGGTTTTTTCCTATAGAGGTCCATGCTTGAAGTATTGAGAGGGGTGCTGCCTATTTTCAATAGCTTCAGTAGAAATTACATTGACAGACAAGCTGTATGTAGCCATCAGCATGCAGATCATCAACAGGATCGAAGCTTTCTTGTCCTGCTGTAGAGCTTCTCTGTCTCATGTAGAAAAGGCTATTAATATTTCTGGTGCAGCAGCAAAAATGTAATTACATTAAAGAAAAAGCTGGGAAAAAGTTGGGGCTTCTAGAGCTATTAACTATTTTGAGATAAAACTCGTTTGAGATGCTAAATTAGCTGGAATAAATGATATAAGACAGACGTGATTTAATTAAAATTGTCTTCATATTTGGCTGTCTTGAGTCACTTGTGTTTTTTTGTGGTTTGTTTTTTTTTGTTTCCTTTTTTCTTTCTCTCCTCCCCAGAACACATCAGTGTTCTGTGCCTGTTTCCTGAACACTTTTTAAGAAAAACTTCCAGAGCAGAGAAAGGAGAATATTTGCAGAGGATGCAAAACAAAATATATACAGGGGGCTATTGTGTCTAAATGATTAGTAATGCCTGAAGTCCATACATCAGTATAATGTCAGTGCCTTACAGCCTCATCCATCTCCAAACTGCTATAGCCAGCGTGGTAACACAGTACTGTGAGAACTCTTTGTGCAGCTAGAAATGTGTCTCATTCACCTCAGTGTGCCTGAGCACCAAGGGAAACAGGCCATAATTCTTATATGTCCAAACTAGCTGGGGTTTTATCCCACTGCCAGTCTTTAGAGGCTTTTCCCCCCTTCATTTTAGTGTTTGTGGGGTTTTTTGGTTTTGTATTTTTTTTTTTTTTTTTTTTTTTTTTTTTTTTTTTTTGTACTCTTCAGACCTTTTGCTTGTTTCTGCATTCACTGGAGGATGTGACCAAGAGATTTATTTCAGGCTCCCATTCCAGCTGTGAGGGGATCTCTTGTCATCAGATTGTACCTCAGCCACTCCTACCTTGCCAGAGTGGTTTATGCCTGGTGTACTTTTTCAGCATTTTGGGGGCCTGGAAACACTGCTGAGTGTCGTGTATGTTGTAAGTTGGTTAATGATGAGCCTGTGCTTTCCTGCTGTCTGTTGCAGTTGAAGCTTCACTGGGAGTGAGTTAGGAGCAGCGTTTCTGGAAATCTTGGAGGATTTGGGTCCAAATCTACTTCTGGAGCAGTAATACTTTAATCAGAAGGCTTCAAAATGGTCCACAAAGCAGGTCCATGCTAGTGACTGAGGCATGGTCAGGAAGGGTATGTGTGCTGGGATTGTTTAATGGTTTCCCACCAGGCTAGTGGCACATTCAGGAATAAAGCTGGAGTGGTAGGGTGGATTTCTTGAGCTTCTATGATCTGAGGTTTGCAGTCCCCTATAGGCTTGGAATCAATCATATGCAAACTAGATAGGAGGCACAACCCGATTCCCAGCACTCAGCCCAAGTAACACCTCTGCAGCCCCCTGCAGGTGTGTTCTCTGCTTGTGAGGATGATGAGGGCAATCTTGTGTCCTTTGGAGTGTTCCTGACAGGAAAATACTCCTGGTGCAGATACATGGGGCTTTGAGAGCTCCTTTTGAAAGCTCCAATACAAAGTGCTGCCTCCATGAGACCAGACTGAGGTGGAGGCCACACCTGTGCTTAAAGTCTGTTTTCTATTTTCTGGAAGAGCAAGCCTGACTTACTCTAGATAGTGTTGTGCTTGGACAGCTTTTGCTAGTGGATGTTTTACTGGATCAATACAGGTGGAAAAAGGGCCTGCCTTTTCCCTTTTCATGTTCGTTTACGTCTGTGTCCAGGTCTGCTAGAGGTTTTGCTAGCAAATCTAAGTTTACTACTTAGGAAGAAAAAAAAAAAAAGCACATGAAACTGTATCCTTTCTATGGTCTTGCTATGTCAGCAAAGCTTTTACATGTTGATCAAGGCTGATGTGCATGATGCATCCTGGGTTTTTATTCGTGCACCAATGTTTAACATAGCTGTAAATCAAAATATTGCCTCTCTGTAAAGTATGTTGTCCCTGCACTTTGCGCATTCTTCTCTTATTGCAGTTTTAAAGTCAAAGACAGGAAGGTATCATCAGCTGTCTCTGTGAGGGGCTGCAGCTGCTGGCTGATGCTCTCCCAGATCCTTCCCTTTTAGACCTCTGTGCTTTCTATGGGGCATTGTTGATGTTCATTCATTGAAAAAGAAAACCAAAACAGCATTTCATGAATGTGTTTGCTCAGAGCAGCCTCAGTTCTCAATCTAGCATCTTTTTCTGTTCCTGTGAAGTTCTGGGGCATTGGAAGGAATGCTTCATGCAGTGCAAGTGGGGAAATGGAAGCCACTTAACAGTTTGAGAGGGTATTTTTTTTACCTCAGTCTTGGAAACAAAACATTTCCCATCTGTCTTGCTGAATATATGTGATTGTTTCCCACAAGTGCACAGGACTAAGAGCTGCAGTGAGGCATTTTGAAGAGATGGACTCCTTGTCATCACTGCAAGGCATCTAGGAATGCTTTTCTTCCTGCCTTTTCTCTCCCCTGCTGACCTCTAAGTTTCTATGTCCCCCTCATAGTCAAACAAGCATAGTAAAAAATATATCTGTGTCTGAAGTTCTGGTGTTCGTTTGCCTCTTGCTCATCTGTCAGATTAATTTTGCATTGAATTATGAAAAATGTTGCTGTCACAAGTTGTGGCTGGTAGTAGATTGCTTGCATACTACATCTGTTCAAATGTTCAGGAGAGAGACCACTTTAAAATTTCAATTATAGCCTAAAAATACACGTGGTGTCTTTTTTTCACATTTGACTCCCTTGCTGGAAATAGCAGGGTGCTGTCATGTTTGTCATGTTTTCTAGCTGCAGGCAGTTTTAAGCACAATGTAGTTATGTAGCAAACTGGAAAAATGTGCACCCATCTTCCTCAAGTGAGGGCATGTGGGAATGGTGCTATGGCCACATCAAATACTGCACACATGGAAATTACAGGAGCTGGGCAGACAACCAGTGTTTACATGCTTAATTTATGTAATAGCCCTTTCAGTTCCCATCTGTTCCTGTGCCCTTTGGCAAATGGGTTTGTAGTTTTCTGACACTTGAAAATGTTGTCAAGTTCAGGGAATAAGACTCGGATTTTATTTAATTGCTTCTTTCTTTGTCTATTGTAATTTGGCCCTTGGGGAGAAGAGGTTGATCCCAGGAAGCAGGGAGGCTTTTTCTTCCCAGGCTGCCAATAATCTGTGAGTACAACTCAAGGTTGAGAGGTCAAAGTTGCAAGTTGAGGACTTAGGCCCCAAATGCGCCTCACTTTCTCATATGTGAGCAAGGCAGCGACAAGGGAGTTGTGCTGTAAGTGAATGTGATCTGAGAACCCCACGTTTCTGCACTCATGGCCAAAGTGCGACTGGAACTTCTTGTGAAGGGTGCTGATCCAGAGCAGAGGGTGCAAAGATGAGTTCCTGTTCAAGTGGACCAAAGCAATTGGCTGTCAGGAAGGAGGGGTTGGTTCCTGCCTTGCTTTTATCTCTGTTTTTGCTCTTCTGCAGTGCCAGGGCACACTCCACCTCTGTGGCTCAGCTAAAGCATGCTGTTGTGGCAGGCACAAAGCAGACCAGAGGTTCAGGGCAGGAGTCTGATGGGCCTGACATGCAGTGGCAACAGGGATGTGTGTTACAGAGCTTCTCTGAACCCGTACAGTTCAACATAGGTAGGGGGTATCACCAGCACAATGGAAAAGCAAATTACTGCTGAAAACAATTGCTGGTTACCAAAACTGATAATTCTGACTCATTTATTCAAACTCAAGTGTGAGCCTGTGCCTGACCCCAATTACCAACTCACTTCTGCAATTTCTTTGAAATGGGTTTGTGTCAGATACAGGCTACATGGGAGCTCCAAGGTATGGGTGGAGAAAACACTCACCCTTTCATTACTGCTGGAGTAAGGACATGTACAGCCATTTCTGCAGCATGGTAAGCCAAGCACAAGTTGTCTGTAGCTTCCCACTTGTGTTCTTCCCTGCATGTCTTGAAATGCCTTCTACCAACACTGTGAGCTTGTGCTCTGTAAGTTGATCCTGTGTCCTCCTTCCTGGGACAGGCAGTGTCCTGCTTTGTAGGGCACTGGGCTGGGCTGCCTCTGTGAGCAGCGTGCTCTCATGACGTCTGCATTGGGATGAGCTGTGCCCCAGCACTGTTCTTGTGTGTGTTGGGAGACTAGGTTGCAGTAAACTGGCCTAATCAGTAAAACTAACCTTCTTCCTAGCGTATGCCCATAACTTCAGGAAGTGGTTGGAGGAGCTGGGAGTTCAACCTAGTAAGCTTCAGGTTTACTACTGAATGATCATGTCTTTGGGCAATATCAGAGGAATAAGGACACGCGTGGTGGGAAGGAAGGGATGGTCCTGGTGACAGAGGTGCAACTCTAGGAAGGTTGGTCAGGGCAATTGAGATTTCTTGGATCCCTCAGAGTCCTGGCAGTAGGCTTGCTAGCTCATTTTTATGATCTACTAACTTACCAACTCCTGAAGAAGCTCTTCTGACAGCCCTCACAGATGGCCTTGTGCTGCAGAGGAGCCCAGAGAGAAGTGGTAGGCAGTGAAAGGAATTTGCTGTGCCGTTGTTCCACCGCCATGGTTGTAAGGGTTTCATGTTTTGTGTAATGGGTTACAGTTAACCTCGGCTCTTAGACTGTCTCAGTTTTGGATGCTAAATATGAGTATACTTTCAGGGCAGAAAGCAAAGGCATAATGTAGGAGGATCAATCCCTCCTAGGGGAATCTATTTAATCAGGAATATTTATTCAAAGGACAGCCAGTAATTTCCTGCTAAATGGATCCACATAGCCTGGCACATGTTCACAGAGGGGCAGAACTGGCTTTCCAAGTGTGTGATCCCTGGCAGAGCTGGATGGTGACATGCAAGAACATTGAAGGTCATGGCTTTTGTTGCTTCCTCTTCTTCTGCCTGCTGGCCCTTTTGTCTCACTCTAGTGGTGCTGGCATGCAAATTACTCCCTGCTATTCCATGCTGGGCCATTCCTTACAGTTCATGTTGGTGTGCCTCTCGAACTGGAACTGCTGGTGAAGCAGGCAAAAGCTGATCAAAGCACGTGTCTAATTGGATTTTTAGATCTTTTGCTTTAAAAATGTGGGATTTTCAAGTACTCCCATTAATGGGCATTAGTACTGAGGAGAAATATGTCACCAGGTAGGGTTTTTTTGAGTCAGAATTTCAGTATAATTAAAAAGAGATTACTGAACTTAATATTGTTAAAAGAAATGCTTTCATGAAATAAAGAACACCACTGGAACCTCTGGGTGCACGTAGGAAATGTGCTGAGCCATTGCCTGCAGCTTGGTGTTAAGGCAAGAGAAGCTTTTCTGTAAGTATGGAAAAAGGGAGCTGCTGCACACTGGGGCTTCTTACTCTTTGCTCTGTAGAAGGTTCTTCTGGAGGGAGGGAATTGTACTTCTGAAGGAGTGAGCAGAAGAAACATATGTGGATTCAGCAGAAAAGTGTCAACCTAACTAGCAACAGATTCTGCAGTTTGTGTTGGAATAATAAACTGATAAGTCAAGTTTTAATTATTAATTTACATTTTTATCCTTTGCCATGTATCCTAGTTAATCTGCAAATGAATATCCTTTTGCAGTGTTGCAGTGCTTTTCATTCTGACAGTCTTAGGGATGGGTTATCAGTGCTAACACATACTTCAAATTAAATTGGGAGGTAACAGAGAGAGTTTATCTTCAGCAGTAAGGACATGTTCCCCTAATTCTCAATCGTGTGTCACTCAATTCCATTACGACAGGAATATATTAATCCTTTCTTATGAGCCATTTAGTATGCCACTTTCTACTGCAAAGGCTCGCATTTTTATGATGCATTATTGATTAATATTGGTAAGGGTTTGTGTTTCACCACTGGTATTTCTTAGCTGTGATTTCTGTCTTGTACTTGACTGCTTTTGCTTTTCCTGAAATACGTTATTCAGGGGCAATACCTCTGGAGGAGGAAGGGATTTCCACCTGTGCACAGGACTGACTGGGAAGCACAAGTAATTAGTTGACAGGATGGCCAAGAATGCTTGAAAGCCATAGGAGAATTTGTTAGGACTTTTCTAGCAAGACTGACAGTGGATTTGTTTGGTATTTTTATTCTGATCCTTCCATGCTTGCTGTAGAACTGCAATGGCAGAAGCAGTCATGCTGCTTGGCTTTCCCAGGGTCTACTACAGTGCTGGAAGTATGGGTGTTGCCAGTTCTCCTTGAAGGAAGGCAAGAAGAGAAAACAGATACAACACTGACATGAAAAACAAATTAATCTTGTTTTATCTTCATATATCGTCAGCAAAAAAAAAAAAATCTCCTGATTTACATTAGTCTGAAAGAGACAGATTTCAAGGCATCCAAGAGCTCAGTCTCGAGCTTGGACTTCTGGTGAAGCCAAACTGTAAATGGAAAGTTTGTCGAGTGATCTGGCTGTAAAAACTTAGATTTGTGGAAGGAGAAATTAAATTGATGTCAATTTATACAATGTTAATCTCTGCAGAGGGGATCTTAATTTCAAGACTGACAATTTGGGTCATGTTTGAAATTGATTCAGAGATTGGTCCTTGATAACTTTGGATCTGTTTCCAAAGCTGACTGGTGAGTGGGATTGAGGATCAAAGCCTGAATGTCACTTTGTTTCAAGCTTGAGTGTCGGACTGAGACGTCTTGCTTTAAAGCGGGGTTCTGTTCCATACTTAAAACTTCAAGTGAAAAATTCACCATTGTACTGAAAATCTTCAGTCTTTGAGGTTTAAAAGATTTATTGAAGATGAAGGTGAGGCTGTTTGTGTACTTGTAAGCATTATAAGAAGAGACCCCAGTAAAAATAAAAAAGTGCAAGTGGCATGGAGAATTCTGGCAAAAGAGAATTGTTGCTAGGGAGTTAAAAGATGAATGTTTGAAGGCAGTGGCTTTGTTTGTGTTTGAAGTTGTAGCATTTATGAGTAGGGATGTGCTGCCTTCCCTCAGGGAGGGAGGCTGGGCAGGATTTGGTAGCCTTCAGAGGACAGCAGCTTTGGTGGGGGATAGCCACTTGTAGCTGCTGCTGCATCATTGTGTAGAACTAATGTGCTTATGGCTAACAGAGGGATGAAAAGCCAATCCAGAGAATGTTTTCAGAAACATGCTTACAGATGTGCCTGTAGCTTTAAATCACCCTTACAGGTACAGCTTTCAAAATCAAGTCGTTGGCATAGCTGAAGTGGAGGAAAACACTCATCCCAAAGAATCATCTTCCTGGCCTTCCTCACCTGTGTGAGGTACTACAGTGATAGCTGGGAATGAGGATGAACAGCATGGGGCTGCCAGGAGGTCACAGGTAGGGGGCATAGGGAAATGCTATGAAAAAATCAAGGGTAAAACAATTGGATGTGCATTTGGAGCAGGAGTCTGTTCATTTTTTGAACCCATTCTGTATTTCTTATGTTAGTTTTCTGTGTGTCACCTGCATACAGTTGTCTTTGCCCTGCTCTGCTGCTCCAGCCTCACTGCTCTGGCATCTCTGGCACTTGTGCCTGTTTGATCAGGGAGTTCATTGGAATCATGTTTTTTTGAGGGGTGTGAGTGCCTGTGTGTGTCTCGGGCAGTTTTTAGGGAGTGTGATGCCTTGGCCCAGGAGGTCAGTGTGGTGTGAGAGCTGCTGGGGAGGTGCAGGTGCGAGGTCGGGGTAGGTGACACCATGCACATTCACAGCCAGGAGCTGTCAGGGTGGCCCTACCTCAGCTCCATCAGAGCTGGAGTTTCACCATCAGAGTTTCAGCAAGAAGCAGATTTACTGTCATCTCTAATAAGTTTTTTCCTTCTATTTTCCCTTTCCAGTAAGTGATCTGGAGAGGACTGTAACAGAGCCAGTTAAAGATTGGTACAGGGAAGAGGCACGTCTGTTTAGAAATTGCAGAGAATGCAACATTTGGCAATAACGGCTGTGTCTTTTTTGGCAGGACTCAAAGAACTCAGAATGCATTTTCTCTTCATTAGTGATCCAAATTTTATGATTGCTTCTGTGTTTTGGAGGTATTCTCGACAAGGATGTGATGATGTAATTACATAAATCCAAGCTTTCCTATTTTTTTAAGAAGAACTTATGAAGCTTTGAATGTGGACTGGGTGCTGAAAATGTTCTGGTTCTAGGTCACCTCTACATCTCCCTCGGGCACAGAGAGCACTGAAAGCCAAGAGGATCTGTATCTGTCTAAGCTGCTTTAGGGTCTGCTGTCAAGTGAAGGTTTCCTGGGAATGCTCTGTGATGTGGACACAAATGAGATGAGAAAGGGTTTTTTTATTTTTATTTAACTTTTTTATTCCAGGCTCAGTGTAAGCTCTCTGACCTCCAACATGCTCCTAGCAACATAGTTTTTGGTGGTGCTAGGAAAACTTCATTTTGTTTCAAACTGTTTCTGGTGGCTTTGAACAAACCCCAGAGTCTTAATTACACATTTTTGATCAGGCATGACTCCACAGTAAGGCAAATCCTTTGCCTTTGGTGTTTTGTTTTATTTAATCACTGAACTATTTCTCTGTATAGAACACTGCAGCACTCTCATCCAACTTCCTTTGTTAATATTCCATTAAAAATTGTTTTAACTGACCTTTTTCTGTCTTTATTTAACTTTTCAGTGACCTATTCCTTCCTTTCCTTTTTCCTATCTCCTGCTGCAAAATTGCTTGTTTTCAAAGTTTACTTGCTTAAGGAAGTTGAAACTGTTGAGTTCTGTCTGCTTTACCCAATTGAGATGAAACTGTGTCCCTCAGATGGCTCCCAGTGAAGCAGAGAAAATAAATTTTGACTCCACATTTTTCAGAAGGGGGCCCATGGCATTGAGCTGTGGGGATTGGTGTTCACTCTGCCTTGTGAAGCTGTTCTGCTTGCTAAGGGGATCAGCCAAAGTGATTTCATGTCATGGGTCCTCATGCCCTCTCCTTCCAGCACCTTTAATTGCTGTCCTTAATGAACAGTTTAATAGTTTCTTGCTTTCATAGCTACTTTTTGTTAGAGAAATTCAGCAAAATGAGAGAGGAGAAAACTTAAAAGCTCTTTTTGTGTGTGTAAGATTGTGGAAAAGCTGTTTAAGAAGAAATCAAAGGAAAAGTTTCTCATTATTTTGTCACTGTGCTACAACAGTCTTTTTATAGCATGGTTTTGTAGGATCACTATCAGCTGGCTGACCTACAGCATCTGAAATTGCCAGTTCTCCATGGGAAAGTTCAAAGTGCTTAGCAGCTCAGTTTTAGGCTCTGCTTTCAGCTTTCCCATTTAGTGTAATTAGAATTCAGAGAATTTAATATGTAAAATACTTACAAAATACTAATGAGTTCTTAGACTGCTAATGTATATTATTTATTTAATATAAAATCCACCCTTCTGAAGTGACAACCAGCCCTCCTCCCCAGGGACCCCTGTTAACTCCTCTAGCTATACATATATATATATATATATGAAAGATCACCTGCTGAGTCATCCTGGTCCATGCTGAGCACTTCTCACTTATTTGCATACTTTGCTTGTAAATTCTGCCACTTGGTATGGCTGTGGTTATGTTAGGATCTCGACACAGTAGGAAATCTGTGAGCAAAGTGAGACCTAATTTGAATCCAATATCTGAAGGAAACATGAAAACCTGAATTCAGAAGTCACCTGTAAGACAGCCACTTAAGTGCAAGATGCTTCCTGCATGTTTTGTTGCAGATGGGACAGAAGTTGTGCATGAACTAATAGCGTAGCATTTTTCCTGGTGTCAGAACCTTCTCAGCACTGTCTGATGGTAGGCCCAGGAGGCTGTACAAACAGTGTTTTAAACTGCTGAATACTCCCAGGATTACTGGGTGAGGGCCTCATGCTGGAGATATCTGCCTGTATCAGTATACTTTACATTTCTATCCAGTGCCATCCTGTATATTTGGTTGAGTTTGTTGCTAAGGAACTTGAAACGTCTTCTAATTTGATGTGAAATAAATGGTACCGAATGATGTTGAGATGAAGAACTAGAATGTAATCCATGTTCATTTTATCTGTGAATTGTGCATGTGATTTCTATATCTAATAAAAGGGAACAACACTAAAATAGATTTGGCATGTGCTTTATGCTGGCTGAGGGGATGCAGGGCTTTAATGCTAATTTGTGACAATGAGTGTGAAGCACTGCTTGGCAAATGAGGATGTTCCCTTTATGAACATGTTTTTCCAACATGTTGTGCTTTTCTTGCTGCATCTCATGCTTCATGCAATGATGTTTAGGAGGTTATTTGAATACAGGTTAGTGCTAATGGGCTACAAGCTTAATAAATGTTGTCCCTGCTGTATTTGGGACTTTCCTGTTCTGTCCTTTCTCTACTTCTGTTCCTGGGTATGTGATCACAGCGACAAATTTTAGGTCATCCATTTTATCCCTCAAGTTTCTTAGTAATTTTGTGATTTTAGGTGGGGTTTTTTTGTTTTGTTTTCTTTTTTTTTTTTTTTTAATTTTGGTGTAATTTGGCAATATCTGAGTTCAGTTGCTGGCAAATGTATCAGCACAGTGTGGGATCTACAGCTTATAATGTCTCCTATCACAGGGAAAAGCTGTGTGGCAAGAAGCTGATTCACCACAGAACCTTTGGAGACTTGTGGTGAAAAGCACAATCTTTGGCTGTGTGAGTTGAGCAAATTAAGTGGCTGAGATAAAGTTGTGTAGGTGAAGAGCAAGGTGAGTTCAAAGGTGTGCCAACCAGGTATGCACCCTGAAAGCATTGAATGGTTAAAAAAAACACCAAACCAACCCTGCTTGTGGTAGGCTTTGCAGTGTGTAATAAAGCACATGACAGATTTCATCAGGGTTTGCTGTAGAACACCAGAAGGGCAATGAAACACCAGTAATAATTAACATCTTCAAGGCTGAATTTCAATGTGAAACATACACCATTAAAATGAATGAATGCTTGAGGAAATGCCTGAGAGAAACCTGTGCTTGTCAAGCAAAGGTTCATTCTTACAGATATGCTGTATATCTCTTGGTAAGTAGATACCAGATGTGTAGGTGAATCAATGCCCTGATAGTAGTATGTGAAAAATATTTAAATTCTGATTTTTAAAAATAATTGACCAGTATTTGAATAAATAAAAAATTTAGTGAAGCATAACAAAAGAGGCAACTTTTTCCCCCTCCCCTTAGTTAATTATTAATGGCTTCCCTAACAGTTACCAAATCATCTCTTCCAGTGGATGGAGGGAAACAAAGAAGGAATTTGAGTTGCATACCTGCAAGTTGCTGAGTATATGGAGTGGGGTAGGAGGTCACCTGGCTTTGCGTCCAGTTTCCAATTAGTGTCAGGGAATTGTTTGCAGAAGTCAAGTACTTAGCCATGGCTCAAGCAAAGTGGGTTCTTCACTTTATTCAAAACTTGCATGTATTGTTTGCACTGAGAGAAGTGTCTCCTTTGGAAGTGGAGTCCCAAAATACCACACCTCCTGTATTGTCACCATAAACTTTTGGACTTTCCACAGTTTAGAGGGGAGGATTTTTTCCCAAAGTTTGGCATCTGGCTGCAACAGGAACTTTCTGCACCAACTTTCTTAGGTCAAAGGCAGGCAATAAAGTAGCTGTACCAGGACTTTCCTGTGGGCCCCCAAGCTTAGATCATCACAAGAATGATGACAGCTGCCTCCACAATATCCTTGTTTGAAATGCACAGAGCTCCTTGCTGTAAAGTGCCCAGGTCTTTCCTTCAGTGTTAGCTGTAGGTACTTCACTCTGGTGAGGGGAGACTGCTGCTTGCAAACATTTTGGCAAGAATGACACAAGATGAGGGAAACCTGATTAGTTTTAAAAAGGATGGACAAATATACATACTTTGAAGAGTTTTTGCAAAGGAGGAAGAAAAATAAAATAAATGAGTGTTAAACCTTTAAATACTTTATAAAAAATGTCTTAGAATATGGCTACCTGCAGTAGTAAGAAGCAATGATCTGTCCTGAACACGACTCCCTAGAATAACTAACTGAGTCATGCCTTAATGCACCCAGGCCAGGTGGCAGTCATAATTGCTTTAGTCCACCTGGGAAATATGAGTTTTACTTGAAAGAAAACACTGAATTTTGGATCTCTTTTGTTACACAGTCTGTGTACTTGAAGAGAAAGCACTATTAGATATGTCAGTTCCAGACTCCAAAGGCTGATTTAGATCTGTGTGCCACAAAATACATAATACACAAATAAGTGATAACTGCACCTATTCTTGGGTCTTTCCCATGATGGTGTGGGGGTTTTGTTTTGTTCTAGATTAGTTTTGATTTTTTTTTTGAGGAATTTACCCATTTTGCTTGTTCCAAAAGTCTAAAATATGACAAGATGACGGTAAAAGTCAATGGTGATGTTGCTAATGACTTTCTTAGGCCAAGATCTGTCCATCGCAGATCCCCTTGGGGATCTTGTCAACTGCAAGGCAGAATGTGGGCACAGACTAAAGCACATCCTGAAAATGCAGAAAAATATTTAAAAAAATCTTGTTAAGGTTCTGACAGCAGATTTTCACTTTGAATCTCTCCTGTGATGTCAAACCACTCTCATTCCCTAATAAATGAGTTAGATGAACATTTGGCTGCATCTGTAGCTAAACCCAGTTCAAGCTACTGGGTATGGTTGAGCATTCCAATGCTCTGCTGAGTCCTTTCTTGTGGCCTAGTCCAGTTAAAGTTGATCCCAATTCTCCTTATCCAGCAGCCTGATCCAAGGGCCACCACTGTAATAACAGTGCATTGTTCTTTCCACTAGGATGTGCCCATGAGATATTAGCTGTTGTGTAAAAGCATTATTCTGTTAAAATTGGTTGTTGAATTGAACAAGGTAACATTAGCCACTTTTTTCAGAAGTGGGGAAAGTCTAAGAAAGCCAGTTTGATTCAGTATTTTTTGTTGAATCGAATTGAAGGGATCTGACCTAAAAGAAGATAGTACTCTGATAGATCCTACTTCTGTGAAAGTGTTTTGGAGCAGGAACCACCATCTCTTCCTGCCTTGAGGCTACTGAAATCAGAGCTTCTCTGCCTGGTGGCTGGCACTTCTACAAACAGATAATTACCTTTTGAGTGTGTGTCTCTGTGTTACCTTGACCTTGCAGCTGTCCTTCTGATCATAGACTATGTAGTAGAACAAAAACTTGTTCTCTGAAGCTGGTGGCAGTTCTCACTATCTGTATGTAGCAGTAACTGAAAACTGCTTAATGTCACTGTTGTGCCAAAATAAGGCCAGGCTAGAATGATAGAACTTGGGAAAGGTCCGACTTGTGAAACCATGGCAAATACAGGATAAAGCTTGTTGTGGTTTGTCTTTTTTCCATAGTTACTGTTGTTCTCTTTAATTTTTTGCTAGTAATTTAGACCAAGTGTGCTTTTAAGCATGGTACCATAAATTGCTTGTGTTTTAAACAAAGTATTGCTGGTTACTTTTGCTTGTGGGAGTGCATGGCTTTGAAACTATTTAGGCTTTTTATTTTCCAAAGTAAATTAATTTGAAAAACTCCAGGTGAAGAGTTGCTCTGTATAAGATAGAGACAGCCTAATTGTTTTTTGTTGTTTTTTTGTCAGGCTTTGTTAGGTTGCAGTGATAGGTGCCACTTGTTTCTTGTTGAGAACTAGCGAGATCTCTTTTCTTACCAACTGCACTGCAAGTATTTTGGCCCTTCCACTGAAAACTTAGATTTCTTCCATCAAGATTTCAAATTCACAATTGCTTTTCATGTTTAACTTGATTCCTGTGTAATCTCACTTGTGAGCTCTGGAAGCTGGGAGCTGTTATGGGCCTCCAGGCTGGAGTGAGAGGTGGTGGCAGGATCTGGCCTCCTTTTGCTGCAGGCTCTGTGGCTGGAGGAGACTCCAGACTGCAGAGGGGTTTGTCATTTATCATCACAAAGCTAGAGCATCTAAGTAGACTGACTCATCCCCTTGCTAGTGACTCACTTTATGTCTTCTCTTTCTTGAGTGGAAAAATAACTCCTTTGTTTCTAATGGGAATGCAAAGTGACAGTCAGACCATGGATACCACTTTGTATCAGTAAAATGCAGATAGACATTTAGAAGTGTTTTCATTACAGGAGCCTTGGTATCCTAGGAAATGTACGCTCGTATGGTTTGAGGCAAGGACTGAGTCAGAATGTGTATTGCTACAGCAATTGGGACTGGGAAGGATGCCCTAGCACAGAAACTGAGTAGCTTGTTCATGATTGTATTGTGTTCAGTGCAGAGCCAGAGAGTGAATACATCTCCCTTGATTCATCTCTGGTCCTGTATACCATCAGCCATCGCACCTTTCAGGGTATTTCAATCCAGTTTGTTGTTTCTCCTTTGCAGTATGCCAGTAGAAGTGGATTTCTTTCTGTATCTCTGATGGTCAGAAAAGCCTCTTCCTGTGTCAGTTCTTTTCTGTTTACTTAGTTGTTTTAGTTAAAGGACAAGACTTTTCTCATAGGCGCTCCTATATTAGTTCTCTACTTCATTTATCTAGATCTGTCTCCACTGGTTTTTCAGTGTGACATTGCAGCTGCAAGCTCCTCTCCTCTGTGCTCAAATGCTGTATTCTCCTGTAATGTGTGCACTGAGGAGCTGATTCACTAGTGTCTTAATATGCATTTACACAGAGGCCTCTAGTAGGGTTAATGAAGTCCAGTTTTGTGTCAAACCAAGTAATGTTGTCCTGTATCTTCATGGAAATTTTCTCTCCTGATATTAAATTCAATTTTCATGGGTATTTTTGTGTATTAAATGAAACTTTCAGAACCTCAGCACAGCTGTCTCTCTCTGGAAGAGCTGCTGCAGTCCTTTTGCAGTTCCCTCTAACATGAGCTCCCTGGCTCCTGTGGGCACTTAGGTGCCACCCTCTCTCCTGGAAAGGCTGTGCCTCATGAGCCCATTGCAGGTGCTGAATCCATAGCCTGGCTGGGGAGCTGAGAGGGTGGGATGGAAGCAGGCAGCTGACAGAAGCCACTATAATTACACAGGCCAGTTAAAGTAGTTTAGCTTTTGAGCAGAAATAGATGAATAATGCTGTAGGAGGGTGCTTAAGAGTTCAGTTCTTTCACAATAAATCTGTTTCTTTCAGATAGCTATAAAATAAAATCTGCTATTCCCGCTGACTCTGCAGTCAAGTCTGCATATATTAGCCCCTCCCACTTACAGCTTATTAAATTCTTTTTAATTTAATACTTACATTGAGGCAACAGTGAATGACAGAAACTTACTCCACTGAAATTCTAAGTGTGTATGTGCTTAATTGTGGAAAAGGTCACATTGGCTGGCACCTGGCATGTCAATAGCAGCTTGGTAGGTCTGTGCCCCAGGCTCTGTGTGCATCACTGGGGCTTGTGGGTTGTGTGTGTGATGATGGATGTAAACATAATTTCTGAGGCTTCTGCTTGCTTGCTGTTGCCGTAATTCACGTTTTTCCTTGTGACTCTGGAATGGCATTGCTATTGCTGGTCTTCATTTTGAACTATTGGATACTATTTCATACTAGAATTACCATGGGCAGGGCTGCAGGGTGGGTCTGGCTGGGGCCCAAGGAAGATGCAGCCACGTCTGGTTTCCCAGCTTTACACTCAGACACTTGTGGGTGTGGGCAGCCCTTTTCCACTCACTTGTTTTATGCTGAGTCTTGTTTTCCATGGCCACTCATGAAATTATCAGTGTAGTTCTGCATCTGAGCACAAGGAGTGTGAGGGAAACCTCATGTTACATCTGTCTGGGGAGGCGTTTCATGAGGCAGAACAACATACCCTAAATATTTTACAGAAAAATAGAGAGTACTTTAAACAGGAATAAATTATAAAGGTACTCTCCAGGCTCTCTTTAGCTAGTCAAGACAGCAGATCTACACTTTTCTGTTTAATCAAAACCACTGTTGTGAAGAATTGTTAAGAGAGTTGGATTCAAGTTGTGAAGGATGATGTGATTAGGAACTGAAACAAAAGTCTGTCTGAACCATAGCAGTATTTTGTCAAGACATTTTTCCTGGGCTGGCATTGCATTGCAGGGCTTTAGTATTTAGACTGAACAGCCTCAAACTGTTCTTCAGCTCCTTTGTAACCTGAACAGCACTTCTCTTCACATACATGACCTTCAGAAGTCCAAGTGTCTGTAGAATAAAGATAGATGACTTTCAGTTGCAATAGCTTTTTTTGTTTGCTTTGCCTAAATTGAATTGTCTTGAAATCAATAGCTGATTTATTTGAGATTCACAATGTGTTGCTGACTTATTGACACTTCTCTAAGTGCACAGTTTATTAAACATTAGCGTAGTCCTCACAGAATCTGCTGGTTTTAAGTTTTGAATTTTCTTGCATTAAAACTTCCTTTCTTTTCCAAAACTTTTTAGAGAGTTGCTAACAGCCTTCAGCCCACAAAATCTATATAAAGACGTTTTTGTTGACTCTGAATTTGTTAAACCTACATTAGAGTGAGATGTTGCTTGTTTCTAAGACAGCTCTTGTAGATTTGGTTTAAAATGTTGTTCAGAAACATGAGACAAGAGACTCTTCAACTGGCAAAAAGACGATTCAAGACACTCATCTCTCTTCTAGTGAATGATTGTCAGAGATTGCTTAGAGTTCATCTAAGGAGCCTTTCCCAAGTAGCAAGTATGGAAATGTGACATATGAAGGAAACATTTTTAAGAAGGGTTTAGGCATTCATTCTTTATTGCAGGATTTCAGCCCCAGGATTTGAGGTTCTCTTCTTTTTCTTTTCCTTCTCTCTTCCAAATGTTCAGATTTGGTCTTGGTGGGTAAACAGGGACTAGATCATTGAAAAAGTCCCTTATTCATGGAACTTCATTTTAATGAAGTTCTTTTGTAAATCTGTGCTCCTTAAGTGACTGCCCCAAATTCTGCTTCTTGACACTTTCCTTCTTCTAAATGAGCCTAGGGGATTTCAGATCATTTTAACATATTCTGATCTTGATAAGTAGCATTTACTGTCTTGTTGCAATGAGCTGGGAGAGCTGAAGAGTAGCAAAGCAGTACGGTCCTTTCAGATAGCATCAGTGGTAACAAGTTGAGGATGATCCTTAGATGTCCTGGCTCATGGGTGTGTATTGAGGAAAAGCATACACTCACCAGGTACTGAAATCGTAAAAAAAAAAAAAAAATTCTAATCACTGTGCCTCTCTTCAAGACCCCCAGAGTAGGAAAGCATTGGCATATTTGTTTTGGACAATCCTTTTCAGTCATCCCCATGAGAGACCACATGAACATGTAGAGTAGAAGCAGAAGATTAAATCCTAGTTAAGGATAAATCTGGGATTTGCATGTTTTATTTGGTTTTTGTGTGTACATTGTGTTTTGTTCTTCAGTTGCTGCTTAGCCCAAAAGGAGACCGAAGTGCATGTCTGCTGTTCTGTGTCCTTTATTCTGCCTACAGTGCAAACAATCTCATGATGACCACTGACACAAGTGCCTTGAGATGCTGGTCCACAACTTAATTTTCATATTTTCTGCTTATGGTGTAGATGGAGGAAGGGGGAAAATGATGTTACATTTAAGACCAAACCACGTTGCATCATTTATTTCGCAGAAGTGAGGCTTGTGGCACTTTTTCATGCTCCATGGGGTGGGAAGCCTGAGTTGCCTTCTGAATTTCTGGCTCTGCATGGCTGCTTCCTGTGGCTCTTTGGCAGATGTGGCATGAGGAGCATCTGGGTTGTGCAGGGGCTCCTGCCACCCGCCTGAGCTCATCTGCAGCCCCAGGGTGGTGGCAGCAGGCCTATCACTGAGAGCAGCTGCCTTGGGAGAAGGGAAGCTGGAGGTGGAGGCAGGATCCAGTCATCTGCCAATGGCAGCTGCAAGATTTATCTGATGCTGCTGCAGTCTGAATCCCTGATCGCTGGGAGGAAGAGGGAGGGGGAAGGACTGTATTTAGTTTACCCAGGCACAGGTGTGTAACAGGAGAAAGCTGCAGAGAAGACAAATGAAAGGCCAGAATTTCTTCCTAAAATCTAATCTAAACTCGCTCTCCTTCAGTTTAAAGCCATTGCCCCTTGTCCCATCACTACATGTCCTTGTAAAAGGGCAAGCTTGCTTGCAGGTGTCCTTTAGGTACTGGAAAGTGTTGTAAGTTCTCCCTGGACCCTTCTGTTCTCCAGGATGAACAACCTCAGCTCTCTCAGCCTGCCCTCTAGTAGAGATGCACCAGCCCTCTGATCATCTTTATGGCTCTCTGGACTTGTTCCAACAGGTCCACGTCCTCCTTATTCTGGAGTCCCCAGAGCTGGATGCAGCACTGCAGGTGGGGTCTCACCAGAGCAGAGCAGAGTGGCAGAGTCCCCTCTCTCACCCTGCTGCCCATGCTGCTTTTGGTGCACCCCAGGACATGTTTGGCTTTCTGCCTGTAAGTGCAGAGCTTCTCATCCACCAACACCCCCAAGTCCTTCTCAAGGCTGCTCTTGATCCATTTTCCAGCCAGCCTGCATTTGTGCTTGGTATTGCCCTGACTTTTATGCTTCAATGGCAATTATTTGTCACGCTTCTGGTTTCGTACTGCTAGCACACAGCACTGAGATCTCCTGCAAGGCTCAGATGGATACATTAATATAAAAAAAAAAAAATCTGCTGTACTGTGTATAAATACATTTAGAAATAATTTAAGGAACTTGGAAAGCTGCTGATCTCTGTGAGGGTATTTTCTGTTTCAAAGAGTTTGCTGCTACTTATGGCAAGACATCTGTTATCTGAGCAGCCCTGCAAGGCACTGAACAATAGACATGTTCTTTGGCAGGTCTTTATAGTCACCAGCATCCAGGAATAGCACGTGGAAGGTCTCCACTCAATAGCAGTTATGTTGATGTGTACAAGCAGGTGTGTACTTTAATTGTCTGTCATATGAAGTCTAAGACCTTAACTAGTACAGTTTCTAGCTCAGGACTACTATGTTTGTAGTCAAATCCTGATACACTTTTGGAGAGATAAGTTTTGTCCCTTCTACTCAGATGTATAAAAGCCTCTTGGAACAGCAGAATGCACTCACCCAAACACCAGCAGTGTCATGGGGAAGCTTGCTGATGCGGCTGTGGGTTTTGTGCTCGGAGCACTGCGTCTTAACATCCTCCTTTCATCTTCCCTGTCAGCATTCCCTCCATGCAGTGTTGAATCTCTGCTTTATGATGAGGGCTAAGACACGTGACAGCCTTTTCCTTGTGGGGAACATTGGTAGTCTCTCTCCTCTGCTGCTTATGTTCCCAAGAGTTCCAGAAACTTGATGACTTGGAGATTCCTATGTCATGTTCATTTCAAAGTTGCTCTAAAGTTAACAGGAATTGAAATATGCATAGCTAGGGCTATGTCTGCACAGAAATAATGTCTTATGCAGAAGAAGCTTATAGCTTAGAACTTTGGGTTTTATTCCAATGCCTATCTCTGAAGCTAGGCAGAGATAGTAAGAACTGGCAATTTCCCTCCCATAGGAAACTTTGATCTTTGAGAGACTGTGTCAATTGACTGTGTCACATTGACTGTGCCAATGCAAACAACAAGTCAGAGACTTGGAGCATTGAATAGTGTTCCCTGGTGCTGCTGATTTCTTTGCAAGTGTCCTCTGTGCGTCTGGAGGCTCTAAGACCTGGGGCTTTGAGTCCAGGCTGGGTACGCACAGGAAGGAAAGAACCATGTGCAATTTGAAACCTAGTATCTGTGATTTTTCTAATTCCCTGCACAGCTAATTTTGTTGGGTTTGTGGAGAAGGAAGTAATGTGATAATATACCCAACACTAAGAGGCAATAGCAATACCATGTTTGGAGTCTTTTCTAGAGACTGGTGAAGTCCCTGGAAAACACCATAGCTGAGTATCTTCTTGTTTAGGAGCAAGGCATTTGGGGAGAGAGCCAGAAATAGGGATGAAACTTCAGTTCATTTGAGCTGATGTCATTTGTGATCAGGCTTTCAATAACAAATCTGGCAAGAACAGGCAAGATGCTGTACAGATGGTGTAAGGGAATGGACAAATAGAAGAAGTGAAAACTAACATAAACTGGCAATTATTTTCTTGTGCCTGCAGTTTGGGAGAGTATCCTGTTTGAGAGTGGACTTGCTTCTGAGTGCATTTTCCCTAGTAAATGGAATATTTTACAGCTCAAATCTGGTCTAGACAGTTTAGCCACAAAATTTTAACATTGAGATCATTAAAAAAAAACTTCCAGCCATATTTGAACAAATGGCTTTTCATTGAGTGCTCACCCTCACTTTAGCCATAGGACTGAAACGAAAACGTTCTTTTTCTCCCTGGTGGTGTGGGTGCCAAGGAGGAAAAATTTATCCTGTGGACTAAATGTGGGGGAACATGAGGAGATTATTTGATAGCTGTGTGTTTATTAATTCTCAACCCATCAGCAAGCTGCAGGAGTTCAGGTTACTGCTCACTTTGCTTAGGGGCAGAATCTGCCCCTGTGAGTTCCTGTATAAATCTCCAGCAGTCCCAATTGCCTCAACACTGAAACTGGCTTAGAAGTGCCTGTCCAAGAGCAGCTGTGGCATAAAGAATGCCTGTCTCAATTTCAGTAATTGTATGTCTTAATCCTTAGCAAAGGTAAGAATGAAAACATGGAAATTGAGTAAAACATTAACACACCACTGTCACAAGAAACCCCCAGGCAAATACAAATCCCTGCCTGTTAGCCTTATATGCTTTCTATTGCTTGTAGTGAGATGGTTGGTATGAGTGAAAATAAGCATCGATTTAAGTTCTTGCAGAATTGGTACCTAGAAAAGGGTGCAGCCTTCAGAAAAGAAGAATATGAAGTTAAATTTGACTCCTTGTCTTCCCAGCCTCTGCTCTCTGTATTGGAATTTGCAGCAAGGACTGCAAGATAGGGCCTGTCTTTGTCCTGAACAATAAATCCTTCTTGAACACTCTTCAGTGTCAGGCCTTAAAAAGAAAAAGAAAAAAAAGCCAAAAAACTCTGCCCCATCCTGTCTGATATACATAGAATTGAAGTTCCAAAGATAGTTTGAAGATGAAAGGTTAGGCTGTATAGGGTTTTACAATATCTTTTTGTTCATTCAGTTTCCATGAACATTATGGAAACCATTCTTGAAAAACAAACTGACCACACTGCTATTTTTTTACTGGTGTTCTTTAGGTTGTTTTTTTTTTGGGGGGGGGGGGTGGTGTTTTTTTTTTTTTTTGTTTGTTTTTTTTTTTGTTTTTTTTTTTTTTTTGTTTTGTTTTTTTTTGTTTTGTTTTGTTTGGGTTTTTTTTGTTTTTTGTTTTTTTTTTTTTGTGGGGTTTTGTTTTTTTTTTGTTTGTTTGGTTTTTTTTTTTTTTTAATTCAGAAATCTGTTCCATATTGTTCAGGCCCAGATCCACATAAAATAATATTAAGTTAGGCACCTGCTGGCAAAGTAGTTCAATGTGTGCTGGTGATAGGGATTCCTTCCCCATCTTTGCTGGGGAGTTATTGCTGTCATTATCAGTAGGAGCAGCAGGGGCCCAATTCAAAATTAGACTGCTTTTACTTTGCAAAGTAAAAAAATGAATGCTGGAAGTGCTAGCTGCTACTGAAGTCCTGTGGTGTACAGTGGATATTTGTATGTATTGCACTGCAGCGATTTGACAGGCTTTTAAAACATGCACATGGTTTTTACTGTTGCTGTCACCATTCAAAGCAAATCTGGAGAGGATTTGTTCCTGCTGCAGTTACCGCTTGTATTTCTGCATGAGCTTTTACTGGATCTGTACCTGAGTCTGCAAAGAGTGGGTAATGACTAATAAGAAATATGAGGACAAACTTCTTAGCAGGGCCTGTAGTGATTGGACAAGGGGTTATGGTTTTAAATTCAAAGAAGTTTGATTTAGATTAGATATAAGGAGGAGGTTTTTTGCAGTGTGGATGATGAAACACCAGGAAAGGTTGCCCAGAGAGTTGCTGGATGCCCCATCCCTGGAAATATTCAAGTCAGGTTGGACAGAGCTTTGAAGATCCTGATCTGGTTGAAGATGTCCTCTGTCACTGTAGAAAAGTTGACTAGAAAAGGACTAGATGACCTTTAAAGGTCCTTTCCGATCCCCAAACCATTTTATGATACTGTGAGTGACACTTGAGACTTCTGCATTTGTCCACTTAGGCTCTTTTATCAACTTTTAGTAGTGATGAAATACTTCTGTTCCTATGCAAACCTTTGTTTTATTTCCAAGTTTTGTGGGCCAGATTCGTTGGCCAGGGGGAGGTATTTCACAGCCACTGATCAAAGACTGAGCATGGACATGTCCAAACTTGGACAGTGGAAGGAAACGAAGCAGTTTAATGTGAAGCGACAGAAATACTTGTGCTCAATGAATGAAGAGGGAAAAATTCACTTAGAACATTTGTTGCTTTGTGGATTATGCAGAGATTGTGGAATCTCCTGGTCATACAGAATTAAGGGATGGGCAGCCTTCCCTGAAAAGATATCAGACCATTAGAAGATCCTCTGAAGGAGGCAGTTGGGAAGAAATACACACGATGTGTGAAACTTCCTGTCTTTTGGGGGTTTTAGAGGTTTTACCATCTGACAGAGATTGGCCCCAAGTTAATGAACTCAGGGGAGGATCCCTGTGTGGGGCCAGTGCTGTATGGGCAGGCAGGTTAGATGGTCACTGTGGTCCATGTTCCATGTTATGTCTTATTTGTAGGAGCTGTCAGTCTCTGGGAAAGCTTCTAACAATGCTTCTCAAGGCATGCACACTGCCATCGGAAAGACCCTGGCATGTCCCCACTTTACTGGCTGCAGCCAGCTGAAGTTTATGCTTCTTTTATTTTGGGAGCCGCCTGTCTTTGAAGGAGAGTGGGTTCCTTTGTTGCTTCTTACATGTAATAGATAACTGCTGGTGGTGAAAGGATTGCTTTGCTGGAACTGTCATTGTCAGAAAACTGGTTGTGAAAAAGTAATCTACTCTTTCATATTTTACTAGTTAGCTAATTAACCAATTAACTTTCATATTTACTGATTAACCATGTTATTTTCATCCTGACACTGTCTTTTTTTTTTTTTCCTTTTTTAATATTTCTTTCTTGTCTGGAATAAAATTTTCAAAACCAGATAGCATTATTGATGCTCAAAGCATGGGAAAGTGGAGAGCTTGTATGAAATGTTCTGACTATATCATTGGCTTTGCTTCACACATCCAAGCAATTCATCTTAAAAAAAAGAAAAAGATAATTAGGAAAGCATGCAAAGTACAAGAGAAGCATTGTTTAATTAAGAACAAGATTTTCAGACCACTCTGTATGGCGAATTAACTGCAGAGAATTTAGGAAAACATGTTTTTATAATGAGAACTTAAACTAAACATATTGGCTTCTTCATAAAAAAAGAAAACATTGGATTGTAGGGTATATAACTGCCTCCACAAGGAGAATATCTCTGTTCCTGGGGGGTTTCTTTACTTCCTGTGGTTCCATGTTAGTCACCAAAACTCAATCAAGAGGGGAAAAAAGGATATTTTTAACAGTGAATGCAGTGAAGCAGTGGAACTGATTATCATCGATGTGATAAATCCTCAGTTGCCCACAGTGTTTATTTAAATTGGATGGGATTCCATATAATGTGATCCATGTTAGCTGAAAGTTGTTGAGCAAAGACAGCTGTAGTAAAAGTGGAGGCTTGTTTTACACAGGAGATCAAACCCAATAACCATCAACCCATTTTACTTTTGCTGGAAACAGAAATCTGTCAAAAACTGGGCAAAGGGTGCAGCCCGTGTTTGTTTCTTGATTGAAGCTTCCAGGGACTATGTAAGACTTCTGTGATTTGGTTCTATTTTTGTTCCATAGCTGAAAGCCAAATGCGATTTTATGCGTTTGCAAATCTTGTGGGCTTTTGGCTACTTCTGTTCTATTTGACACTAAAGGAGAAAGACTCTGAATTGTCTCTTTGAAATGTTTTCAGCTATGAGGTCACTGTAAAGCTGAGAGCAACCAGGTTATTATTCATTAAAATCACATGGAAAAACTTGCAGCTTCTGTGGAATGAGTTGTGGTCAAAGTCACAGATGGAGAATACATTGGTACCACATCTTTTTAATTTATGCTTCATTTCCAGGAGTCTCAGTATTAATTAGCAAGTGTCTTGGGAGGCTTGTATCACAAGGCTGGAGGACGAGTGACCTTGTCACTGTGGCTTCAGTGTGAAGGGGAGCTGCAGTTCTGCTGTGTGTTCCTTAATGAGAGCTGGGTTGTCCAGGTCCTCAAAGGTGAGCACCCATTCCTCAAAATCAGTGAGTGACAGCTGCCACTCTACCTTGGAAGGGCTCAGCTTTCATCTCTCCCTACATCAGCTGCTTTCTGTGGAGTAGCAGATGAAACATGCATCAGAACTACCCTGCAGGACACAGAGGGTGTGTGCTGGGATGCTTTCCTGAGAGGTCCTGCCTCTCTGGGGGATGTTCTCCAGCAAAGTAGGTCCCTGATTCTGTGCTGGAGCTTCTGGGTGATGGTATTGTATAAACAATTATCTGGAAATCAGTCTCCTGCACTGCCGCAACCAGTGCAGAATTTGCCTTTGTGAGATTAAACTCTAACGTTGTGCTACCCATCAAAACAAGGACACTATAAAATCAGAGAGGGAAGCACGCTGTCCTTTGATGCCACTTGGATGATTTACACTATCAATTTTGTGGAACTGTACTAATTCCTCTTATAAACAGAGTAAGGTAATAGTCATGGAAATTTTAGGAATAAACAAGTGTTCTGTGAAGTTGAAATGATTTTGATTCCCTGTGGAAGAGAAAGTATTTTTACGTGGGACATTAATATTTATTGGGATTGGTAGCGATAGAATTGATTTTGGTGACTAATCCTTGTAGCTTTGTAACCATTACAGATATAATTCTCTAGCTGTATAAATACATGATATCAGTATATACACAAAATGATAGCCCAGTTAGATAAAAATACCCAACTGTTCCTAGGCTTTTACTGTTTATTCAGTGCACAGTTCTATCCATTTTGCTGTTGCAGAGCAGTTACCAAAATGGCCCTATCTTACTCCAGTGGAAACTATTAGAAAAAATGTGTGTGACCTTTAACAGCAGCAAAATCTGTTCCACTGCTAACACTTTCAAGTAACCTTTCTCATGATAATGTACTATGTCTGTCCTGACATTTAGTAGAACTTTGGTCTCACCATTTGAATCTACTATTTATAAAAAAAAAAAAGCAAAACAAAAAAAAAAGTGCCTGAAATTTTGAATTTAATTGCTTAAATGGTTGTATTTTTTTTATAATGGTGCCATAAAGATGGAGGAAGAAATAAAAAATGACAGCCTTTAAATACATTCTTTTGTAAGAAAGGTACATGTTCCTGATCATCCACTTAAAAGTTTAGTATGTCTAATATCTTAGGCTTGTTGATGTGTAGGATCTACAGTATATACAGCTGTGAACTTTAGGTTCAGAAACTTTTATCAGTTTAATTCCATTGTATATTTCTTCCATGTGTTGATGTTTTAGGTTTTAAATAGTCTAAATTAAGGTCATGCAACTGACTTATAGTCCATATTACATCCACTTGATTTAAAATGTTTAACCTCAGACACCTCTTCATAATATATCTATTAGCTTTTTCATAAAGGTGGGTTTTTACTGACTTCAGCATGTGAGCCCTCTTGAAAAATAATTGAAGATATTCTTCTGAGTCCTCTAGACCTTTTCAAAACTCACCCAAATTATTATAAATTTCATAGACAGGCATGGTGTATTGGAATAGCGCCCGTGTTCACAGAGACTGGAGAGCTGCTCAGAAGAAAAGGTCCCTTTGAGAATATTTATTCTAGTACAGTAGCCAAATCTTAGGGAGAATAATTTTTAAATCAAATTCACCCTACAGAGAGTTTTTCTGTGGTTTTAACCAAAAGCTGCGCTTTGTTCCATTATTTAATAATTTCAGTCCAGAAAGACAAGTTTGATTGTTGCTGTGTGCAGGAAGCATTTCTGGGCTTCTGAGCGAAAAGCAGAATCTATGTAACGTACTGCACCCTGTTCTTCTGTGTCCTCTAGTTTTCCTGATGGGTTCATAGCTCAATTTCTGGCAGCAGCAGCTGGAATAGAAATAGTCTCCCTTTTTCTTTTCCCTGTTGCCCTTCAGCTCTTTGGGACAGTGGGTGTGCAGAATTTTGGCTGAGGCATGTTTTGGAAGAGCAGTCATGTTGTAGAGTCAGAGAAATGTGGAATGAATTGGCAACCTAAGAGGTAATTTTTTTTTACTTTTTTTTTCCTCCCCTTTGTGCACAGTATAATAAAATACTGCCTGGAGAGCAGGAGGCTTGGAGGGTAAATTGGTGGAGATGAAAACTGGATTGTAAGAACTGTGATTTCGTTTTTCTTCAACCTTATCTTGACAGGGTGGTTTCTGAGTATTAAGTTTCCAAAGATTGCATATGGAGTTGTACATATGTTCTCCATTAACTGGCAAGGTAAAGCTTTTCCAACTGAGACCTGTGTGATCTGCCATGGGTTTTGTTGGATTTTGTGGTCCCAGGAACTACATAACGGATTCTTGAGTGTTGTCTGCTGGCACCTTTGTCTGCTGGCTAATTACACATGTACAGACAGGGAACAGAGGCCAAAACCAAGGAAGGGAGGCCCCTGCATGGCTCAAGTCTGAGCTGGGGCTGCACATCCCACATCTGCAGTAGGGAGCTGCAGTGTGGCAGGAGCAGGCAGGGAGGGAGATGGCCTTGCCATGGGCATCTCTCCTTGTGGCTGCCCCTTCTTGCCAGCCTGCCAGGGCTCACATGGGGAGAACACCAAGTGGAAGCTGGGGCTGGATGGTCTTCCACAATGTTCAGTGGCAATGTTTGCAGTTAAAACTGTTTTGCTCTTCTTTCTACTGTAAGATTTCCATTCTTTGGAAACAAAGCCAAGGTACTGTTTTCAAGGATCCAGATTACATCAATGTTGAAAGTCTGATACTTCATAACCCTGTTGTCTTTTATAGTCTGGTACCCTGTTCAGATTATACCTTTTAAAAGTGTTTGGTTAGGGGATATGTTGAGTTAGAAGGCACCCATCAGGATCATTGCATCCAATGATCCTCCTGACCCTGCACAGGACACTCACCCCGCAAGTCACACCATGTGCCTGAGAGTGTTGTCAAAATGCCTCTTGAACTCAGACAGGCTTGGTGATGTGACCACTTCCCTGGGAAGCATGTACCACCCTCTGGGTGAAAAACCTTTTCCTTTTAAGTTCACCCCCTGCATGGTAAAGTCATGTGGCCAAAAGCATCTTGCGTTTAAAGCCCACCAAATGAAGCAGGGCTTCGACAGGGCATCTGTCCTGTCTGTGACCCCTCCCAGCTTCTGGTGAACCTCAGCCTACTCACTGACAGGGTGGGATGAGAGCCAGGAAAGGCCTTGACTCTCTGTAAGCACTGCTCAGCACTAAGAAAAACATCCCAGTGTTACTAACAGTGTTTTCAATAAAATCCAAAACATAGCCACTGTGAAGAAAATAAACTGTTCTAGTGGAAACCAGTGCAGTGTGGCTGGGGATGGAGTCTGAGCCAAGCATGGGTGTGGAGAGCAGGGCCTGGCTCAGTGCTGGTGTTGCCTGCCTTGTTGCAGCTGCTCTGCCCCAGTTGGAGCAGCTCATGGGTCAGCCTCACCTTTTAAAGACAGATTTGTGCTTTTGTTCCAGATGTAGACCATTCAGAAAGGACTATCCACGAAGTTGTGATGGAATCCCCTAAGATCCCTTCAACTTGCTTTTACAAAACCTGACAATTTGTCTCACTTTCGTGTCGACATGCTGTTGGGTGCTGATATAGGTGCGTTAAAGTTTGTAGAAATTTTATGAACATTTATGTTATTGAGGCCTCTTAGCATAGAATCCCTTCAGTAGCTGTAGGGCTTGTATAACACCACAACATACATTTAAAGAAATGCCAGGAAGGCATCATCTTTGACAGCCACTCAAGAGCTTAATGCTTGTCTGAGTGAACAAGTTCAAGCATTACTGGGCCCTGTAAGTGCAAAGGTAGGTGCAGGGGTTTATTGCCTTTAATCTGCTTTCTCTGGAAATTACAGTTTTTCTTTCAAACATTCTAGTGAGATGCTGATGGAACCAAAGGAGCTGTTTGGTGTGTTGTAAAGAGGGAATGGTCTCAGCAAGCCAGTGAGGATAAATTGGATCAAAGGCATACGTACTAGAGATCTCTCTCTGTGTATATAGTTCATGTCAGTCTAGTGGAGAAAACTACAGTTTTTTGTAGTGTCTGATCACTTGTAGGTGACAGTTCAGGGTACCTTTTTATAGGTTGTTTACTCACCATGATCTTGAGAGCAAAATTGCTTGGGGCTCTTTGCTGATATGAGTCTTCCCTTCCTTGTTTCTCAGAGACTAGTGAGAGATAAGCATTTTCCTTCAAACTCATTGGTTTCCCTTCCTAGTGCTGTCCCATGTTCCTTTCTTTTCCTGTTGAGCCCCGCAGCAAGACACTGCAAATGCCATGGTGCTTAGGGTGTCCTCCGTCACCCTTATATTGGATATTTATCCTATGTTACTCTGCCTTTCACCCAAGGTACTGCAGGGGGGAGTGGCTAAGGAAAGGTGTCAACAACCCAGGTATAAGATTCAAAATAACTCTTAATAGAAGTACAGGAGAGAAAAGCATAGAGAAAAGTGATGTGAAAATTTCTTAATAATTCCTGCATTTCTAGAAAGAGGGATGGAAAACTTCTGAAGAAACTAATGCAGAGAAACTGGAAAGGCTTGTTACAGGAAAATGGCTGTGATAATGAAGATACTTGTTATTATTGGAAAACAAAAAAGAAAATTCTGTTCACAATTTTGTTTAATGTTGTGTTTGTTTCCATAGTACTCCTAATGTCAAAAAAATATGGGCATATTTAAGACCATAAAACATGTACATTTTGAGCAAAATCAAGACAACACACAACAAAACACTACCGGAATATGTTGAATAAGCGCTCAATTATCTGAAGTGGGTCTTGTGAATGTTTATCAACTTCCTTATTTTTGTGGTGTCAAGGTTTACGTAGCTAAACTCGCCTCTTGGTTTACACAGCTAATTCTGTGATGTCCTATGGAAACGTCCTCTGTAGATTTACCAGTCCTTTTCAACTGTAGCAACTCCTGCTCTGTGCCCCAGTTAGGAGCTGTGAGAAGCCCCTTTTCAGACAACTGCTGGGTAACTTTGCTCCTTGACAAAGGCAGCAGCAGAACAAACTTCCTTCAAGAGTAGAGATGAATTATAAATTTTAAGAAGTGTCTTTTCTGTCTAGAAAAAAAGTAGTTTGTACTTGAGAAAGCAGAAATGTGCCAGTTGTTGGAGATTTGCTGACTTCATGCTAAGCTGCAAGGTAGCTGTAAAGAATTTTTTGGTGGAATCTAAATCTCTTTTGCGATCTGCATTTGGCAAGATAATTCTTTATCTGTTGTGTGCTGTATGCCTGTGCTGCATTTTATGAAAATGTGGATTTGAACCTACCTGAGAGACCAGTCATACTTGCCAAGCCACAAAATGGGTGACAGATGAATGATGAAATAAAAGCCTGAGCAACATCACCTGTTGTCTGAGAGACAGAGCTGAAGCAATCAGGTGGGCACATGCAGGGAAGCTTTCTTATCCAGGGGCTGCTTTGCCAGGGCAATAGCTGGCGAGGAAGGAGAAGTTTTATTTATATTTGAGGAAAAGAGCTTTATGGATTCGCCAGCTGTGCAGTGCAAGCATGCCATCAGTTGCCATCATTCAACATCATAGAAAGGCACTGTAAATGATGTCAAAGGTGGCTTTCTTGCTCTGGGGAAAGTGGTAGCCACAATGTGTTAACCAATCTTTTCCTGACACTGTCCATAGAAGACATTTAAAAGCCCAGGTGAAGCGTGACTTCCTTCTCTTTTTTTGGAAAAAAAAATCATCTAGTGATTATCTTCATGGACTGAATTTTTATAACTGCCCTGATCTGCCAAAAATGACCCTCTCCCAAAACAAGCAGTAAAAGGCACCAGGCACTTTGGCAAAAGGGTACCCTCAGGTACCTTTCTGAATGGAAACTGTAGCCCTACAACATGTACACAGTTTAGTGAGGAAAAGTAGTTCAGTTACAGAAAACCAACCATTAACTTTTCTGCCTTTTCTAACTAATAGTTTCAGGATATCTTGTTTTACGTCTCATCTTTCACCTCAAACAAGTACTTTAGCTAAGGGGAAGAAAAATCTTATTTTCCTTTTATTTGAACTATCTTGGAGTTATTGACTCTTAAAATTTTATTCATCCAGTATCAAACCACAGTAAAAAGCCAGAACAAAGTGACTTTAGTATTCCAGCCCTCATGTTGTAGAAAAAATATCAAAGTCACAGGAAGGAGAGTATATAGTTATCTGTGTGATGTCCTCATACCCCTGAAGCCTCTGTTGCAGCACTTCGTAGCTGCAAAGAGCTGTGTTTGGAAAGTTTGGAAATTGTCAGTTTATGCAGAGAAGTAGAAAATCCTTCAAATGAAAGTATGTTCAACCTCCTTTCTAAGTGATGTTTTCAAAATTCTTGTAATTCATCGAATTAACTAGCATACTCTTTTTATGCTTTTGTGTCAGCAAGTGCAGTATCCAAATTGGCAGGCATGTGGGAAAAAAGTAATTTTTAATATTTCGCCCAGAGGATAAAGTCAGCCTCAGAGTCTCATTGGGAAAGGTTGCTAAGATTGACTCTGTTTCGTAGACCACACAGCAATTTATTTCCTTACACTTTTCCTTAAACCCCCCCAGATTATCTCTGCTGCAGAAACGCAGTAAGCACAGTAAACAATAATGACTCTTGCTTCCTTTCACCCCAAAAGTAAGGTTAACAGAGCCTGGGAAATTACTTGAACCAGATGGTGAAGGTTAAATTGCAGAAGCATGTACAAAGTGATGAGAATTTTTTTTGAGAAATTAAATCCTTTCTGTGTAATGTCTTCCCTTTCCCTGAGCAAACAGTAGCTGTGTGTTCTGCAGCTGTACTTTTAAATCACAGCAATAGCTTGATTTGTAAACCATTTCCTCAGAACTGGAGTATCCCTCATTTTAAAAGCAAACCAAATTTGAAATGAAAGTAGTTGAGTGTGTGCATGTTAACACCTGTATTAATCCTCCCATTTAGCAGGCCCTCAGTGCTGCTTTGATTCTTTGAGAAAAAAAAGGTCTACAAAAAAGCAACTAAAAGGTGATTAGTCTGGCTTTACTTGGCATTTGATTAGTTCTGTAATAAATATTTATATTTTTCTCCAATACACTCATACCGTCTTTTCACTGTATTAAGTGGTGAGACAATATTTCATTTTATGCAAGACGTAAGCAAAACATGAAGTTAATGAAGTTTACATCCTTGCCAGATGGGATTGGTGTTTGTATTTTAGCCAGTGTAATGAATTGGTAGAACTGATTGGTAGAATCTTGTAGAACTGATTGGTTTCTAACAGTTTGCTGCAGTTTAAGCAGCTCTTTAAGATGGAGGGACATGGTTAACAGTCCTTTAAAACATAAGGTTTCCGTTAGGAAACCTAATGGAAGTTTGCATTTGTTATTATTTATCATTGTAAGGTGTGTATTTTTTTAAATGGATGCATTGTGTGTTCTGAAAATGATGATTTTTCCAGAGGATGTACACCACCTCCCCTCCTCTTCCTCTGCATGTGGAAATGGTTGATGAGTATTTCAAAGAGCTCCACCCAAAAGCACAGCAAAGTCAGTTATTAATGTAAGTGGAACAGAGAGGCTAAGCCGTGGTGGCATTCAGGACAGGATTTAATCTGTTACCAGAGTCCCTTGCTGTAATTCCAGAGGTGATCTGACCATCAGTGTTTACCCTGCTCTCTCCTGATGAAAGCATCCTGCTGACCACCTGCAGAGACCAGGCAGGGACTGGCAGTGCTCCCTCTCCTCTGCACTGAGTGCCCAGAGGCTGCAGAGGGGAAAAACGGGTCCTGTCATAGGTGCAGGTCCCCTGTGCAGTGCAAGGCCTCCAGATCTGTGCTTTCTGCTTTTTGGCTGACAAGCTTCCTGTATGTGCAAAGAGGGTTCCCAAAAACCACAGGGCAGTGCAGAAGTGCTGAACCACACCAGCTGGAGATTTTTGGTTTCCATACAGAAGCCCTTTGCCTCCCTTCCTTGTTGGATGATGAGGTTGGTTGGAAAGGTCAGAAGTACCAAAAGAGCTTCATTGGAGGAAGATTAAAAAAAAAGGAGAGAACTGAACTAAGGTGCAAAACACTTCACAGCTAAGGAAGCTGTAAAGGAAAGGCAGCTCAGTTTCTCAAGTGTGATGAGAGGGGGGAATGCTCAGTGTCCAGTGGGATTTGAAAACCTGGTTTTGGGCTTTTCTTACGAAAACTACATCAGAAATAGTCTTGATGTGGCCTAATTCTGGGTGTGGCTACATAGGATTTATTATTAAGAGTCTGCATCTATTATCATTGGCAGTTGAGGGAAAGAAAACAGAAGTTTTCACTGTAGTTTTGCCATCAAGGCTAGAAAAGCAATTTCCATTTTAGTGAGTGACCAAGCATGAAAAGATGAAGCTGTTTCTCTATTTATCGTGTTGTTTCTCATAGGTAAATACTGTCATATTTTCAAAATTACATTACTGCGAGCATGCTGGTCAGAGCAAGGCTGCACCCCAGCCATGTGCCAATGTCTGAGCTGTGCGCAGGTTCTGCAAGGGTTCCTTTCATCTGCAAAGAATAGCCTGAGAAAGTTAACATAATAGTAAATAAAACTGACCTGGAGGCTGTAACTAACTTCAATTTCAAAAATTGAAGCCTCTCTTTAAAAGCAGCTGTTCTGGAAAATAAATAACCACAGAGGAAAGAGACAATTTAGCTAAAATCTAGGAAGTAGAATTGTGATAAGAAAAGTAGAGAGCCAGTGTGAGCACAGAATGAGTTCTTGAGCTCTTAAGTGACATTATTGGAGGTGGGTAGTCTGGGACCAGGGCTGGCACAGCCTCATTTGAGAGAGATCTGGGAAGATCGCTTTGAAAGACACTTGAATAAATGAAAGTATGAGCAAGAATGTGTAATGAATTAGTGTGTGGAGAGTTTTTTTATTCTATAAGTAGATGAGAAAAGATCGCTTGATTAAAAGGAGGAAAAATTCCATTCTTTGGTCTGACCAGGGATGGTCTTTGTTTTGTCGAAGTGAAATTAAATTGTCTAAAAGAAATTGTTTGAAGTTAAAGGGCAAAGAAATGGTCTACTATTGTTCCTCACAGTGACTTCCCTTGTCAAATATGTAAAGCTTAGGTTGGTTAGGTAATGATGCAATCACCACTGGAAGACCATGGTGGGTGTTAGGACATAATTTTCTCTTTTGTATTCAGCCAAGCACCAGATGTTTAATTGGATACATTCTGTAGAAACATAGATGGGGCCACAGCAAGCTGTGAGATGCTTAGATGCATTAATTATCTTCTATAGCAAATTTTATATTCCTACTCCAAGTTTTGCCCTTGCTATTTATTCTTGTGTAGGTTTCCTACCCTAAATTATGGTGTGGAGAAGATGTGAGTCTGCATCTTCCACTTGATCTTTTCCTTCTCAGTAAGCTTTCTTTTCAAAGGTCATTTTGATTGCTAAAGCTTTCTCCTTTATTTCTCCTTTGTACCTCTGTCCTGCTCTGTGCTATCGGGTTTCTCAGACTGCTTCTGGCTTTGTACTCTGGCAGCGTTGCTCTGCCTGTATCCGCTGCCTGTCCTCTTTTCATCAGTGAATCCAGCCTGTGCTTCCTCCAGTGTTTTGTCCCAACATGTCTTGTCATTCCTCTTTAATGACAGCTGCTTTTTTTCATGTTTCTTTTTACTTCTGGCTCCATTCAGTGCTTGTGATCAAGCCAATCTGAGAACACTTGCCCTTTCTTTGATCCCTGTGTGTTCCCGGGAAGTGTCCTTACCTACCTTTTCTGTGTGGGATCTCAATTCATGTCCTTCATTTTGCTTCCTAAAGGCTTCTTCACCAGTTACCATAATCCTGGATCCCAGCTCTAGCTGTAGCTTGATGCATCAGCTAGCTGGGTCTCCTCTCTCCTCTTTTCCCCGCTTACCTTTGACCTTCCTTAGTTTTGGCAGTGTAAGTCAAGAAAGGGATCTCTTGTGTCTCCTCCATCTTTATCACAGACTCCTCTGTTAGTAGAAGTTGAAGTTGTAACTTCAACTACTCCTGTTGTAGTAGTTGAAGTTACAGTCCAGATTTGCTAAATGTCATAATTGTTGATTTTTTAAAAATAAAACTACTGTAGAGACTATTTCTTCTGTTAGTACTTTGCATCTTTTGTGATCCAGTTTTTGATGTTACTTCTATTTCTTATATTCAGTTCATGTGCTAAGGGCAGAGTACTGTGTCTTTCCATTTCACTTCAATAGCTTCTGCTATTCCAGTGTCAGGTTTTAACAAGGTAAACTAAATTAGAAAAAATCAAATATTTAAATCCAGGTAGTTTTTTTCATGTAGGTTTAGAAGATTGGTATGTAATTTTAAAGTTCCAGGTTTTTGTGCTGTCATTTGTTTTATTTTTATTACATAGATAAAGAAATGACAGTATTTGTCTAGTTATGCCCTGAATCAGGAGAGGAGACAGAGCTCCACCCATTGAACATGTTTTAAATATATCCTAGTGTAAAACTGTAGTCAGTTCCAGTTTAGACCTTCAGCATGTCCCAGCTGGGTTGCTTAGGCTGCAGGAGAATGTGCTGCTAAAAAAAATTAAATTAACAGTTTTCACTTTTTTTAGCCTAAATTAGGGAGGAATTAGTCCAAGATTCAGATTTTCTATATATGCTTTTGAATTGTAAGGATGCCTTTAATAATTTCTACATAAATATGGTTGTTTGTGTACGGCCTCTGTCTAGCTCAGTTTTGATAGTACATATGGTCATTGTGGCCCATATTAAATACAACCACAGGGACATCGCTCCCTTTTTTTGAGTCTTGGATCAAGAATCCATGTGGGAACAAGCCCAAACCCTGCCCTGCTGTGATGGAGGTGCAGCTACCTTGTGGCTCAGTTTCCAGTTCGATGGCCAGAGCTGGCTGTGACGTGGGTTGCTGGCTCCAGATCCTTCTCTGTTCACCCCAAAAACCAAGTCAGGGTGTTTCTGCAGGGGTTTCAGTGCTGGCAGCATCCCTGTGCTGTGCAAATACTGTTCTACCACACTCCACTCCTTGCTCCATGGATTTGTTTGCTCCAGTGTTTTCCTGGAGCAGCTGCAAGGTCTCCCTCAGCACAGAGGGCTTTGCTCTAATGCTTTCAGCATTCGCTTGTACATGTGCAGCCCTATTGATTTACACTTGCTCATGATGCTCTGTCCTTTTAAAAAATATGATTTATATCATCCACGTGTGGCTGAGCTATTTATGGAAGCTGTAGTTAGACATTTTACAACACATTCCTGTGAGGCTTTGCTTCTGTCAGGTTTTCAGTGCTATTTGGGGTTCTCTGTGCTATTTTCAGTGGCTTTTCACTTACTATTTGGATCCTGTTTTGGAAATAACCAGATGTTTCAGCAGTTTGTGGGATTTTTAAAAAAAATTGTATTATCTTTTTTTGTATCATATGTCTTCAATTGTGGTTTCATAGTCTTTCACATAAATTATATATGGACTTATATAAGTTATGTTTTTAGAAAAGGACACATTTTGTGTGCTGTCTGTAGTACATTATTATCCTATATTAGTAATAATGAGTCAATAACAATTTTGATAGGATCTGTGTGACTAATATTTAACTTCAAATAGCTCAATATTTTTTGTTTTGTTTTAAACATTTTGTTCTTATATGATGACTGTTGCATTTTACTGGTTTTGCTTTGTCCAGAAAACTTAAGCACAATGACTGCTTGCTTCCAGTAATGAAAGGTAACTATAGGAGTGGAGGCAGCAGGCAGTATTTGCTTTTATTTTAAGCAGCATGTAGTTTTTTCTGTTAGGTTTGAGCACATTTTTGCCTGGGCGAGTAGAAACCTAAGTCGGTATTTTCAGTTTTGTTAGCGGCAGTCATTGGGTTTTTAAATGGGAACCAAAATTTAGAGTGTTAGTGTTTTATTTGTAATTGTTAAGACTTTGGGTCCAAAATCTCAGCTGCATTAGATTGGTGTAGTGTTGTCAAAGTCAGTGGATTTGCTGAGATTTGTATCGAATGTACATGTACCTCTCTGTCTTTTGATAGCACTGGAAATCATTAAAAGAACAAGGGAAAATCTTTGTCCTTTTTTTTCTTTTTAATCACAGTCACCATCACTTTTCTTTCCTCAATTGGAAAGAAACCTCTGTTGGCTCTGAGTCCTATTACATGCACATTGAGTGATCTCAGAGGGTTCCTCGCTTCCTCATGCAGAGACTTTAATCATCCTGCCAGGGTGATACTTCCTTGCTCTGTTTAATGAGTTGTTCAGGAGAGACTCAGCAAAGGAGCTGGTGGAAGAGTGGAGCACTTGCACAGATGAATCACTCAAGCCCTGTTCAGTAAGGGTTGATTAAATAAACCTTTTTTATCCATCAGCTTGCTGACCCTACACTGTCTTTTTCTCCTCACCTCATGGGACAACGTGGGACAACTTAGACTGAAATTCAGTGAGAAGGGCAAAGGAGTGGAAACCCACCAGGACTTACTACTTGTGCTAGGCTTGTGTTGGTGGGGGCTGGAAAAGACATGAATTAGGGCAAGTTTAAAGGTAATTTCCATGGCAGGTTTATGCAGTGGATACATAGTGGGTAATCAACACTACTCTGATAAATACTGCTCATTGTGATAATGCTTTGATATGTTTTATCAGTGTGACATCAATCTCTTGATCTGTATCCCTGATACATAAGTTTGTAGGGTGGACAAGAGGATTAAAAGTTAGTGGATGATTAATTGCAACACTGAAATTCTTGAAAAAGAGTTGTTTTACCCAGGCTTACTGTCCTAAAGCTGGTCCTCTCAGGGGTTCCTTCAATGTGACTGAAAACGAACCTAGTGTTGCTATTCCAGCTTCCTGGATAAAGATATATCTCTTGTCTCTGCTTAATTCTTATCACACATATTACTGATGTAATGGGTATGGTCATAGTGCTCACAGTGTTTTGATGGCTGGGGTTTCAGTGTGAGTCAGAAAACAAACACAACTTTCTCTTTAAATCCCCCAGTGTGGCAGTTGTCATCCCATGGCAGTGCTTTTCACCTTGCCTGTCGCTCTTTACAGCAAGCCCACTGACCCATGGAGTCATTGTGTAGGTATTGCTGGCAGTAATTTATCCTGTCACGCATGCAGTGAGGAATTCATCATCAGAAATGCGGACTATTACAGATTTGTGAAGTGTCAGTTTGACAGAATTACTCAGAATTACTGACAGCTGGCATCCTTCCAACAGACCAGTAGTTGCTTAGCTGTGAAAAATGGCAGAAGATGGACAAATATATTGGAACAAGAAAATCTCTACAACACAGAAGTGGTGCTAATGTGATATAATTCATAACTTGTTGCTGTTACAAGGAGTCACCTTCAAGCATTCGAGTCCATTCTTCTTTCTTTTCTGGGAAGTGATTTATTTTGTGACAGGTAGCTCAGCAAATAAGATTGTTACCGTTTCTTACCTTGTTTGGTCTTTGTCTCTCTTCTTTTGCCCATATTTTGAGAGCAGGATGGAGCTGACCAGGCTAAATGCACTTTACGAATACTTCTGTCAAGTTACACAAGAGCAGCTATTAAACATTAATTTCTAGTGATGTGGAGTGGGATTTCTAGTGATGAAGTGGGATTTTAAATATTTAAAGGAATAATTTATGTAAAGGGAATTCCTACCATTTCCTAAAATTATGATTTCTCATAATTTGGGTTTGGATATCCATTGACAATTAATCTAAAATTTCTGTGGCTTTAGTTTTGCTCCCTTTGCATTAGCTCTTTATATAAAAACGTGTTCTCAATACATGCCAGCAGGCCTGCATTTTAAGCTAATTATGATTGTCATCCTTATCATACTTGATTACTTTTTCCCAAGGACAGAAATTGTTGGGCAAGTGGCATGGGGGTGGAAATTGGAGCCCAGAGCCATCAAATGTAACGATGACAGAATTGGGACACATTACCTGATCACTAAAATGACTCAGACCACATGCAGATGAATTGTTTCCCTTGTTAATTCATACAAACATGGCCTGGAGGTTAAAGGAATTGATCTTGAGATCCGGAGGTCTCTTCTTTACTTCCAGCTCTGTCACCAGTTTGTTTTCTGACCTTCAGCAAGTCATGACTGTATCAATATACTTACATTGATTTTCAACTCACATGCATGATGTGAAGCGAGGGCTTCAGTATACTGATGAATTTGGGCTGAAGTGATACCCCCAAGGTTACACAAGAAAACTGTGAGGGAGCCAAAAGTAGAAGCCAGAAATAAATTCCAGTAGGAGGTATCAGTTGGGGGACGCCTTTGCTTCCTGGGCAAGAATTTTGGCCCAAGACTTGAGTCTTGCCCGTGGACTTTGAGAAGTGCATATCTAAATTTAAGAACAGGACACAAGGTATGATGATGATGTGAAGGTAGGTTATGATGGGATTAGGCACTTCTCAAGTTGGATTGGTTAACTCTTGCTAAATAAATAAGAGCTGTTCTTTAGCAATGTTAAATGGCGACAAATAATGACCACAGAGTCACAGAATATCCCGAGTTGATATGTAAAGGTTGTTTTTTTTCCAGTAGGGAATTTGAAGTCTGAGTATTTTTTTCCATCAGGGAATCTGAAGTCTGAGTATTTTTTGCTGAAGCTGCTCTTGAATGCTCTGTTTCAGGCATCGTATGTTTTATCATCAGCTGTGTTCTTTTGTTTTTCAATAGCTGCTATTTTGCAGTTTAGTAAATCAAAAATTCTTTGGACCAAGAGAAGAGTCATTGAAGTCACTCATAGTGGAGGGAAGGAAGGTGAGAGGCAGCCAGTGCTGAGTGGTGTGAGTGGCTGTTGGTGTATGAATCTGAGAAAGACAACAGATTTGCTGCTCTTGCTGATTCCTGAGAAGTCATAGTTTTCCTCTTTCCTTCACAGTAGAGTTCAGATTTTACACATTGAAAATTAATCTGGTCTACCAATGACTAGTTTGCTTATATCTTCCAAATAGATACAATTCTTAATATCATCTTTTACCCTAGTGGCATTGTTAGGTCTATACTGGGTCTTCCCCCATGTTCTTTTGACCCAGCCCCACACTGTTGCAGTAAGGGAAGTATTTTTCTCCCCATTGCTGAGAGCAGAGTGGTCAAGCTTTGCTTGTGGCCATGCTCTTCCTGCCTCGGACCTCTCCATCACTCTCTGCTTTCCTCTGGAAGGGCTCTGCAGTATGGGTAGTGGCAGTGGGAACCAGCTGGGCATGTGTGTGACCCAGTCTCTTCTCCCACTCACTCAGGGCTGTGGTTGGGACCCCTGGCAAGGAGCCACACGGCTTCTCTCTGTGCCACCCTTCAGCTGGGTGCTCCTTCTCACTGGGGAGCACGGGCAGCAGCTCACATCAAGAGAGGCTGGTGATCTGTAACTGTGCTTTTATTTTTATCCAGTGTAGCCAAGGCATTGGTTGTGTAACTCAAAAGAACAACCTAATAATAAACCTGTGCTTGCATTCAAAATTTAGGCTGTGTCCCTGCTTTGCAGTCATTTCTTGCTGCTGCTGTCTTTTGAAGCGGTTTGGATAGACATGGGTTGGTCATGCTTTTGGCTCCAGTTGGCAATGTGGTACCAGCTCATATTTTAAGAAACGGCCATAATTCAGGAAAGCTGTTGTGTTCAGCACTGGATTGTGTAATTCGTATTTTTAATAACCTTCTGGGTGTGACTCCATGTAAATTCAGTACCACTTCTGCCTGTGCAGTGACAGCAGTCAAATTATAGAACTGGGTAAAAAAGTGTACAAATCTTTCCTGTAATGGCTGTCATTGCAAAGAGAAAGATAGTAGAATATAGTTAGGTTTTTTAAGAAACTTGGTGGGTTTTTTTGGAAACTTTTTTCATTTATTTTTATTTGCGCCAAATAGGCACAGCTTTTCATTAGTCTTATTTTCACCTTATCATTTTCTTCACATTTTTTCAGGAGAAAGGCCATGGGAAGAGGAAAGGGGTGATTTAGGGAGGAAGAAGTTTTTGCTCTTGCTGTGTTCTACACTTCTCAAGTCAAGCAGTAATGCTGATTGTTGTGATGCCATATCTGTTAGAAATAGATGGCATCATTTGTGACCATTAGGGGTGGCCTGCAGTTTGTCCTGCTCATCTCCTCTCAGTGTGCTTTGGGGAGCAAGATGTCTTTAAGTGCTTGTTGAGGTATTTGCCCAGAGACAGTGATTTTACCAAGTGACAAGTGGTAGGGCTGGCTGTCACCCTGTGTGTGTTTAGCTTGGCACCCAGCCTTGATGATTGCTTTTAATGGCTCCTTTTTGCTGGGAAGCTGAAAATCTTCCTTTGGCTTTTATCATTTCCATCTCACATACTGTAGCTGATGTGGCCAGTAAAAGGCCTGTTGTATTTCAGACATTCCCTCCCCTCTTTTAATCCTGACCTAAGCTTTGTTGTGAGGAGGAGAAATGGCATTGCTGGGAGGGAGATTCTGGGAAGGAGATTTTAGAGCCCTGTGACTGGTGTGACCATGTTGTGTCTGGATGCTGGGGAAGAAGAATGCTGCTTGGGTTTGGAAGAAACGATTTGGTCACTTGTTTCTCAATATTAAAGACTATCTGAGTATCTTAATCTCTAGTTTAAAGGGAGGGAAGAAGCCTGTGTTTTGTTTTGTCTGCGGCGAGCTAACAGATGCTGTTTGAAAAACATGGGAGAAAGGAAATGAAGTCTTGTGGTTTCTTTCTTCAATGTTGTCCTATGGATAAAAGTCCACGATGGAGCTTGTTGACTTTTTGATTAGACAAATAGCATTGGGAAACCCCTGGTGCTGGAAACCCTTAGTCATGTACCTAGCTGAACTCTGTCTTTTGGCTGTACAAAGAGGTAACGAGTGAAGGAGAGAAATCCTAAATATTTGGTTGGGGCTTGCTGTGCTTGTGTTTTACTTCCCCTTTTCTCTCCCTCCACTGTGAGTTTTATTAGGGGTTGACTTAAGGATAGGGATGACTTGACTGCCAGCTGTTTTTTTGTGGAGAGCAAGTTAGGATGGGCTTCAACCTGCCACTGGCCCAGAGCACCAGGGTGTGCTGAAGATTCAGCTCCCACATGGCCGTGAGGAAGCTTCTCTGAAACTTCTTTGTATGGAAAATGGTGGGAATGTAACTGGAGCATTTCCGCTCTTTTCCACACAAAGAAGCATTGATGCAGAGAACTGCCTCGGACAGGGAGTTTGTGAAGCAAAACAGGTTTGGAAAGATATGGTTGCTGTTGCATTGTCCAAATGGACACTGGTGTTTTGCTGTAGGTGTGATGGGGTAGACATTTGGAAAGTTGGATGATGTCATCAGATGTTTTAAAGAGAGCCACAAGTGGAAGCTTATGGAAGAGTTCAGACCAAATCCCCAAGCACATGTTATTTCTAAGACCTTGGACTTTAGCCTAAGACAGTTTATTTGAATTCCAGTACTTGCTAGCATTACTGTTTACAAGGGCATAGAGTAACAAGACAAAGGGTAATAGCTCTAAAGTGAAAGAGAGTAGATTCAGATTAAATATAAGGAGGAAATACTTGACTGTGAGTGTGGTGAGGAGCTGGAACATGTTACCCAGAGAAGCTTTGGATGTCCCATCCATGAAGTGTTCAAGGCCAGGTTGAATGGAGCTTTAAGCAACCTGGTCTAGTGGAAAGTGTCTTTTCCCATGGCAGGGGGGTTGGAACTAGATGATCTTTAAGGTCACTTCCAACCCAAACCATTCCGTGATTCTGTAATTACTGGTATGGCAAGATGACATAGGTAGGGAGAGCCTCCTGCTTAAAGGGACATTCCACAGTGAGGCATGAGGTCCTCGGTTCTGGGACTGGGCTGATGGAGGGTGCAGGCTTCAGGGCTGTTGTCCTCTCTGAGAAGGGAAGTAGGATAGTTGCAAGAGAAACAGTGAAATTGTCTTACCATGGTGATCAGAGTATACAACAAACCACCCTGTGTTTTAATTTCCTCATAGGATAAGTAGGACACAAACAAACATCTGCAGGTCATGGAATTAATCCTCTTCATGTGAGGAGGATCTAAATGAAATCACTTGTTACCTTCACCCTGCACTATTTACTTATATTGCAATTATCTTGGGGTCATCAGAAGCACTTATTTTTCAGTTTCACTCATATCCTCATCTATAGCCTTTGTATACCTCATTATTTGGGCAGTGTAAAACAGTAACAAAAAAAGAAGGAGATAGCTAAGTTCTTGAGCAAAAAGAGTCGGTGCTAGTGGTTTGAATTTGATTTTTTTAAAGTATGCGTATTCAGCTGTCCTTTGAAATTAGCACACGTTTTGTGGTAGCCATAAACACAATACTACAAATGCAGTTTCTGCATGGTTAGTGACAGTGGGGTTATTAGCTTGTGGTGTTCTCATTTTCTTTTCTATTTGGGGTTTCCATTACAAAAAAAAAAACATTCATAGCTGAGGTAGAGATAGGCAGTCTTAATTTCTAAGGCCATTTGTATTTACCTGACATTTTTTTCCAGCACTGATTTTAGCTGGAGCAGAGCCTTGATGGGAAGAGTAAAATTCTCATGCACCCTATCAGAAAGTAGCATGTAAAGTCTTGGACTACTTTCCATACTCACAGCCTTTAATTGTCTGAGGGATGACTGCTCCTTACTTAAACATTTGGGATAGAGAACTGAAAGTGAACATGTAAAAAGGAAAGGAAAAGCTACTGTTTGTTGAGAAATGGGAAAGCACTCAGCAATGTGGCCATCAAACATTTTGGCTGATTGTGTCTTTGTGTGCCTGTGACAATGCTCCTGGCCTTGAACTCTGTCATCTTTCTTGACTGTTTTAACTGCAGGAAAAACAAAGCCTCGAGTGAAAACTATAAGTAAGACCAGTCATGCCTCCTCATCTTCCTGCACTGTAGCTCTTGGCCTTGTAATTTGCCTGCCTCTCAAGCCTCTTGTTCATTATTTTTGGTTTCAGCTGATGCAGGGCCCCTGGGTAAATGGGGTCTCCTGGCAGTAGATGAGGGGAATGCATGGAGTGACAGAACTGAGCTGGGAATGGAGTACCGAGGTAGTGCAAGAAGTCTGCCAATCTCAGGAATGGAAGTAAAACCTGACATCCTAGGGGGACACATGGGAGAGGGCTGGTTTCTGTTTCCTCTTGAGCAGCTGAGTCCCCATGCCTTCAGCACCTCTTGTCCTCACCACCCCTTGCTCTGTGTTGAGCAGGACACAGGTTTCTGGCATGGTGGCCAGATTAGGGAGCAAGTTGGGATTTTTCTTGGCTTGTTACTTTAGAGGGTGGAAGAAGGGAGCTGGATTGTGGAGGAAAGATGAGGGAAGAGAAACGGTTAGCTGGGAAACAGCCTAAAGGATTGGTAGAGGCAGATAGGGGCAGCAGCAGCAGAGTAGCAAAGGCAATCATTTAGTGAGGGGAGAAAATAAAAGGTCAGAGAGGAATAAAGAGAGGATAATGATTCCAGAAAAATAGAATAGGTTTTGACAGGAAAATATTATGTCAAGAGCTTGATTAAATAGAGTCGCTGAAAAGTTGTATGTTCTGAAAAAAAGGTTATTGAATAAGAGACTACTATTAAATGAAAAATTCACGTGCCATTTTCTCTGAATATTACTTAAGCTTTCATTCTGAGAGTCCTGTAATGAAATAGAGAGAAGCAAAATACAGAGAATGGAAAGAAGAAACCAAAATAAACTGGCAATTCATTGTTGGATTTGAATAGTAGAACATAATGCAGCATGTTACAACTTTTGAAAATTGTTTACAAAATAAAAAAAAAAAAACCAAACCCCCCATCTGGCAGTGGGTTAAATATTGGTTTGCTGTTTCAACATCAATAATGCAAGTATATACTCACTCATGTATGGGTGTAATCTAGTCAGTCATATCATACCTGCACCAGTAGCTCCATGTAAGCACACAAATGGTGTCCTTCCCAGCTGAATAAAATGATTACACTGCTTTGCCTGCTGAGGACACAGGCAGACAGTCTCAGTAAATCTTCCTTTCACCTTTCACAGTTCAGGTGCAATTCCCAACCATGCAGAAGAACAGAGATCTGTTTGAGTTCATGGAGCTGAGATGATTTATCTCTGCTTGGAAAGGGATAATATGTGACAACCCCTTATTGTAAATTTGAAATCAAATCAGCTTTTTTTTTTCTTCACTTGTTGTGTTCTGTTATTTAACACAGCTTTTTACGTATAGTCCTTGGTAAAGGCTGTTTAATATTTAATGAAGACAAATGGAATTTTCAGAATAAAGTGTAAGAATTGCCCCAAAAGCAGCAGCCATCTGCGATAAGAGTGATCAGGAGGGAACAATCTGCCATTCAGCTCTGTGGCTGGAGAAAGCATCACTTAGACTGTAATTTTTATTCTGCTCTATATTTTAAAGCTAGAAGTGTAAAGTACTTTCAATTAAAATGCAGTTTCCATGTTTCAGCTTTCAAGAACTTGTAATAAAATTAACCCGTACAAAGCAAGACTGGAATACATCACAGAAGCCTTCTCTGCAGCCTTGGAAGGTTAAAGACAGGCAATGAGCCTAAATATCTTCTCAGAAATAAATGTTTTGAAATTAATTCTTCAAGCTGATAACCCTCTTTGTTTTAATGATACAATATTTAACTGTCAGAATTACTCCTATATACAGGTGATATGGGAATGAACAACCCAAAAGTTAAATTGACAAGTGAATGCATGTCAATTTTGCACGCATATTACTGATTTTAAAAACTTCTAACAGTTTTTAAAAATAGCTGTAACTGGGAAATCATCACTAAGCAAATACATTTCCCATGGGATCCCTGGGAGACCAGATTTTGGACTGATGCTTGTTAAATATTCGAATTTATCATCCAGAACAAAACATACTCATTTATTGATCAGATTTATGGAGGATGGAAAAGTTAGGGCAATGGTAAATGGAGAGTAAGAGACCTGCAAATCATTAATGCAGAATTGTAAATACCTAGTGACTTGGGTGGCAGCCTGGTTTTAGTCATCTAGCAGCAGTGAATGCATACAGGAATAAAATTTATGCTTACTTAGTAGAGGATCCTTTTTTGTTGGAAGTGAGGTCTGGAAAGGGCTTGAGGGTGATGATTCACCAGCTGGCCTGCCTGCTGCCTGGCACACCTGAGGGTGGAGGACAGGGCCAGCAAGGGGAGGTGGCACTTGCTCATCCTGTGGGTCCTGCCACAGCTTTTGCTGTGGTGCAGTGTCATGTGGGGCACCCTGGTGTCAACAAGCTGCAGTGTTAGCTTTGAGTGTGTTCAGAAGAAAGGAAGGAGTGATGAAGTGCCCAGAAACCTTGTCACAGAATAAAGGGAAGTTAGAAGGTGCCTTGATCATAAGTTACGTGCATAGAGGTGAGGAGACAGATGTACCACAAGATCAAGAGGCTGGAAGGTGCAGATACATCACATCAGCTTAGCAAAAGGGTGCGGTTGAAGAGGAATATTTGACATCAGATGAGTTTCTCAAGGTTTATTTTCTGGCAAATTTAGAAACAAGATGAGCTGTCTTTCTGGAAGGTGAACTATTGCTTACTTGGGAATTATTTTAGGAAAATCTTCTGAAAAGGGTGCTTTCCTTTCTTTCCTCTCCTGCTCTTTCAGTCCTTCTCTGAGTGAGGCATCACAATGGCAAGAACAGCATTTGTTCCCTACAGAAGAACTTTTTGAATCCTTGCCTCTGTCAAGCAGTTTTGTTGCCTGTCTCCTTCAGAACGATACTGTCGGAGAAATCTTGGATTTTAGCTACTTATTGGTCACCAGCTGCAACACTAACAGAGTTTCTCAATGCAGTTGGCAGGCCATTTTACTGAAAGCAAAGCTTAGTATTTTACATGCTAATTATTAAATAATGTTATTACCAGTAGAAGTCACATAGGTATCCAGTGTTCTGGAGCCTGTTGAAGTGCTGTGTGATTCCTTCATTCCCATATAATTCAGAGGAAAACTGCTTGCATAGTGGCCTCATGCTATTTGTGCATGTTGCTTTTATATGTATATAGCATATCCATATTATTTGGACGGAGAGTCCCAGTCAATTAAAAATGTTTAGTTTATCCTATTTGTCAGTGATACCAGAATATGTATCTTTTACAACTGCTGCCTGTTCTGGTTCCCCTTTGAATGCTCTCATTGGATGTAAAATCACAGAAAAAAGCATTCCTTGTTCGCTCCTTTTTCCTCTGGGGTGTGCCTTCAGGAGGTGGAGTTGGTATACTTGTCTCATTCACTTGTGTATGTGTGAGGCATGGTTGCATTTCCTCACTGTAGACAAAAGTCCATCAAAAGGTTTTAATTAAAGTCATTGAAATGATGGGGGCAGTGGAAGGAGGCAGATGAAGGGAGTAGGACCACATAAAGATAAGCAGGCACTGAGACCTCGGTGCATTTGCCATGCTGAATGGTTTTCTTGTGTTTTGAGAATTTCTCCTCAGAGAAAGACAGATCCAGAGTGCTCAGTGCTTCACACGGGGCTGGCTGTAAAGCTGGGCTCTATAATGGAAATACAGATTATGCTAATTGAGATGAAGTTTTTTAGCGCTAATGTGTATTTTACTCTTCTGTGTGGTGAAGTGCAGTCTGGGTCTGAGGGAGCTGACAATGTCCTATTCATATGTAAAATGTTGTGAAGGATATGTGGTTTGGGGTGTTTCAAAAGTGCCACATGAGGGGATTCCTACATCTGAAAGCAATATTATCCATGTACACTCATTGCTAATGGAGAAAGGAGCATGTGAAAGCAACTTCCCAGCCTCCCTGTATGGATGTGTGGATCCTGCTGGAAGAAGGCAGGAGTGGTAGAGAACTTCTGTGGTCCAGTGGGGCAGGACATGGGGCCAGCATTCCTCTACAGACCTGGAGCTGTGCTGATCTCAGTCAGCTGAGGCAATGTACAGCTGCTGGGAAAGTAAAAGATCTTGCAAAGAAACCCGTTGCGTCTCTGTGCCTTGGGATTACTTGGAGTTTAGAAGTATTAGACAGAATAAACTCTTGGACTAAGGCAGTAAGCCCAGCTGTGTATTAATTATTCGTTAGGACAGCTTTCAAATCTGAGAATCAGGCCTTGCTGTCTGTGATACTTTCTTCCTTTTAATATCAGCATTTGGCCTTCACGTTGCCGAGGAAGATGCATTCTTAATTTGTGAGAGCTCATCTGCTAATCCAACAAGCTGCGGTCATAATCCTCTTTGCCATAATGAATGACTGCTCTGGAAGCAATTACTGCAGGATTTCATACTTTCTTTTCTGCTTATCGAATTCTTTAGTGCTTCTTTTTTGTAAAGAAAATTGTTGCTCATAAATGACAGTAAAGTATCAGGGGGCTGTGACTGCACTAAAATACTGGGGGCACTGCTTCAGTGGTGGTAAATCTTGGTCTATCTGGACTTGTTGCTAGGCCAGGAATGACCTGAGTTCCTTGGCTTCTGTTTGTCAGGTCAGGTGTGCATATGTGTGCAAGCATTGCTTCTACCTCAAGTTCAGACACCACAAGTTTGTGCCTTGCATTGCTCCAGGTTAAAAAGACTGCTGCAGCTCTATTTTCTATTCTGCTTGGCTTGTGAGAAGACTTGCTGTGCATTTCAGTATATCCATTGCAAATATGATTTTGTGTTTCATCTTCTGTGCACATCTGTTGAAGAATAGCAAAGAAACAGTAGCTCAAATAGACCGCAGCTGCAGCAGCCGTCCTTTTCTTTTTGACTGTGATTCAAGATAAATGCTTTTAAAATTACAGCTTTCTAAAGAAACCTTCCTCTTTTAAAGGTTTTTCTCTCCCTCTTTTTTTTTTTTTGTGAGCTCATAAATCATTTTTGTTAAGTAGACTAGTACTACCAGTAAGTAGTGGGAAATTTAGAAAAAGAAATCCAGCTTCTTATTTTTTTTAGGACAATGCAAATGTACAGCTTTTTTTCCCCTGGACCTACATTTACATAGTTTTCTTTTGAACTTACATCAGAGAGATAGGATATAACCAACTATCTACAACCTTGAAAACTAGGCTGATAAGAAGACTAGAGTAGAAAATTTAGCTCTTTGCTATGAAGACAACCCAGCAGCAGATATGCCTGCTGCTGTTGTTACTACAGTTAGTATCTAGAAAATGGAGGAAGGCATATTTAGAAACCTGTAAGCCTCATTAGAAATCTTCCTACCTTCCCAGATTATTGCAGTCTCATTTGCCAAAACACATGCCTGACTTGTAATGGAAAAGTAGGAAAAAGTGTAATGTCCAGAGAGAATTTTTCTTTGCATTTGATGTAGTGGATCCACAGTGTCCCTTCATGCAAATTCATAATGCACGTGTTTGTTTGTGAAATACATATGTTTCAATTCATAATTCCTAAGCTTCTAACTTCATTTGTAGAAAGTTGCATTTGAGATGGGGAAAAAAAAGAAACAGAGATATTAAGTTGATGTAGATGGCAAAAAAAAATTATTTATGAACACTTAGAAGTACTTCAGCGAGAAAAGAAATATACTATTTTGATCAATATTTTGTGACATCTGGCTTTGTTAATTGATGACATAAATTACAGCATTCTCAGAGGTGAGCAGACAGCTGAGATGGTCAGTGATCCATCCAGAATGGACCTGTGAAATATTGTGATGCCCCCAGATCTGCATTTCATGCCAGAGAAAACAAGGCTGTATCAGAAGATTTCTGACAAAGTCTAATATGATTTGTAGTTTGCACCCACCAAAACTTGCAGTGTTTAAGAAGCCTGTGTGTTTGAGATAAACAAAAGAGAGCTCTCTCATGGGAGTAGTAAAGCCTGTGGAAAAGTCTCTCGATTTAAGTTTGTGGTTAAGTTCTTGAGACTTCTAAAGAAATGCTGTATAGATTAACTTTTTTTTTAATTACTGGAAAAAAGTTTCTCATTGTTCATTAACAGGGAAGATGTTGAGCTAATTTATGCCACATGCAATGTCCGTAGGGTGACCAAAGATCTAAGTCTCTGCATAATTTCACCCAAGGATATTAACTTCCCCACTGTGCCCAATTAAATTCATCCCCATGCTAATCTGAGAACAAACAGGATAAAATACAAATTTGTTTCTGGAAAACTGTCTGAAGCAAAAAGGAATTAAATATCTCTCTATTCTTTGGAGGGCCTTTACAACTTTTGTAATTAGTGATTAGAGCCAAGAAACAGACGTTGAGATTAATTTCCTTACTGTGCCAGGATTTATTTCACATAACCTCAACCATTTAGGATTGCTGGTCAGTGGAAAGGAGAGGAGCCATCTCCAGAGCCCCTTGGGGTGGCCCATCTCTGCAGGTGTGGCTCTCTGTTAATTGTGGGAGCTTAAGTGAGTAGCTTATAGAAATCTCACTTCCTAATATGAATTCAGAATGTAGCAGCTGATAGGTTTTGTGGAAGTTCTTGGGGTCTTTGCCTCTACTTTTCTGAACTGGAAAAGTGAGGATTGTTACTTTGCTGGTCCCTGGCCCCATATCTGGCAGCTTTCCTGCTCTTCTCGGCTATAATCATTTCACTAAGGTGTGATCTCTTTATTTTTTTATCCCTTGCTTTTGTTGTATCCATTGTTGTTTGTTTCCCAAGCTAAGTAAACCCTTGTTTTTGTAGTTACTGTCTGGTGTAAGGTAAAATCTGTTCTCCATTGATAAACAGAAGAATTGTCACATTCTCTGGGTTTAAGACTTTGGCATTCTTATATACAATGCCTAATCTGATTTTTACTTTCTAAAGATAGATCTCTCAAGCTCCAGGGAAGAAAGCTGCAATGTTGCCTTAAGAAATCAAAAGAGACCAGATAAGAATTTAGTCATAAATCCTTTTACCTGTGGTCTCCAGATGAAGGACCAATAATTTAGACTAAAATCCTGAGCTGAATGCAGCAAAGGCCCCAGATGTCACAAGATGTTGATATCAATCCATTGATCTTTGTGAACCCCTGCTGAAGGATTAGTGTTCATAAATCATTGCCTGGAGAGCTATCTCAAAGTCTCCTTACTCAAGCTTTTGCATTCACTCCTCTTGTTCCTGGTTGCTGATTAAAAATTAACCCTTTCATACCATTTAGTATCCTTAGCCTGATTACTCAGTAGAAGGGAGCATAGGAATTTTAATGACATTTGAAATTAATTACACTTCTTGTTGCTGAGTTTCCTATTTTGCCTGTGGTTTAAACTTGGCTGAAATCTTGCACAGCAAATTGTTGTAAATTATTATGGAAGACTCGTTTTCCTGAAGCAGAACGAGCTGTTTACTAATCACAAGCTTGTTCAGCATGATTTTGGCTATCTGTCGGAAAGGTACGAGGACAAGATGTTCCAAACTGAACAATAAAAAACCAAAATCAGTCCCAAACCTCTGAGGAACTCTGAGAAAAGGCTACTTCCTTGGGTCACTTACTTCAACTCTGCCCTGAGTGTTACCATGCTTCAAGAACATTGGATGTGCAAAATGTTGTTGGATTGAACCTTGCTTGATTTGTATTTGGATATGACCAGCTTGCCTTGAGCATAATTCTTGCCAGTGCAGACAGAACATTGTTTCATAATACCATTTACAGAAGAATGTTTACAATTGGGCTATAGATGTCTCACTGTGGTTAAGGTGTTTGGTGTAATATTGAAATATGTATTCCAGTGCTTCATCCTCTATACCAAATAGAAGTGATTTTCTGTGCTGCTTTGGGGTCATAGTAGAAATCTATGCAAGAAAAACCACGTCCAGGTCTTTAGCTGAAGAGAATCTCTGAACTTTCAGTATAGGTATAATTATATATTTTTGCTTTGATTTAAAAATTCAGGAAGTTTAAAGGCAGTAGCTTGTGTGAACATGGCTGGAGATGGCAAAGGTGTAAGTAACCATTTTGGTGCTGCTAACTTGCCACTACCAAGTGGCTGTGATTTTTCTGTCTAGGTTGGGTAGGGAATGTTTAGGTGAATGGTTGGCCCTAACCCAGTGGGTTACAGATCAAGGGAAAGCTACTATGTTATGTACCTGCTCTTTGCTGTCCAGAAGATGTTCCATGGAATGCATTAACTCTGGCTTGAAATTAGGAGTGGTTGGGCAGGAGGAGAGTGATGGATTAGCTGGAGAGCAGTGTACTTCAGCCAAAAGAAGCAACCATTTTCAGCCTCTCATGCAGAAATCAGACCAAAAATGAAGAGCAATCAGACCAAAAAGAGGAATATAGTGGGCTTGTTTCTTTCAAAAAAAGAACAGAATCTGATCCTCATCCGGAGTCTCACCATACTGCTGCCAGTGCATACTGTTTCCTCCTCATTGGGAAAACTTGTATCCCAATAGGAGGAATGAATTATGTATGTCAGCTTTAAGCAATGCTGTATTAGGGAATTTTGTTCTTTGTGCTTTAGATCAGTGTAATGAAAAGTTAAATATTAATATGTCCTTAGAATCTTTCTCAAATATTTGTAATATGAGGCTTAATTTAAGAGGCAGTGAACAGAGGTAAATTTTTTACATTTGGCTTTTGTTATCATGCCAGTAATTAGAGTACTCCAAGCAATGTAAATTAAATGTTGCCAAGTAGGGAAGCAGTTGCTAGATAGCAGCCAGGTACCTTTTAATATATACAGAAGTCATGGAAACTGGAGCCTCAGACATCTATGAGATAGTAGAATGGTAGTGATAGAGATGGCTGCTGAATACAGGCACCCATCCTTGAAATGCCACTTGTCTCTCTCAGTGCTGAGGAAGGAGTGGCAGTTACTTTGTGTGTCTCTTCCAGCAAAGTCTCCTCTGGGACTTACTCCCACACAGACTTGTGAGAATTGTTTGATTTGCCCTTCTGACACTGTGAGAAGGTCATCGTTACAGCTTTCAGTCTCCAAAAATCTTGGTTCCCATGATTTCTGCCCGACCCCCTTTCACTTTGTCTAGGTAGTTGCAGGGTTCACATTCATTTTAGGCCAATAATCTCCCAATAGAAGTGCTATCATGTCCCCTGTCTCAGTTTTTTCTATCTCCTGATAGGGAGAGGCAGAAATTGTATTTATACGGCTTCTTACATTCAGTATTTTCTCTAGAGGTCTCCAGTTCTGGGATAGGGTCTTTGGAGGTTACCAAGTGTGTTAGAAATGCCTTCTTGCCAAGGAGAGGTGACAGATTAAGCCTGGGTCACGTGTTTCCATGTGAATGATCTTCAGTGTTCTTGTCCTAAGTGTGCTGTAACTCAAAGGTCAGATTCCTGCTCTTGGTACTGGTGGGTCTAAATGGAGTTTTCTGGAAGTTGAAGCTGTGTACAGATGCTTCTGTTCTGAGATGATTTAAAGCCTACACACTCCTCTCTATGTATGCATACACAGCTGATTGTTGTGTTGATAAGCAGGGCTGTTTATCTTCCTCTTTTGAGAAATTGAAATTTGGTGCCTAGATAGCATCCTCTACAAACTTCCTTATTAGATTCATAACTAGTGGTTCCACACATATTTTAGCAAGATGGGCCAAGGCTGCATTTTTGACAAATCATTCCTGGGAATGGAACAAAGGTCTTGTTTTTACAGCTCTTTTAGTATTTTAGTAACAAACTCACAATTCATTCAGTTGCTCACACTCCTGGCTAAATTCAGGGAATTCATGTTCTTGCTGCACTTGCAGTATTAACACTACTCTTGAATCATTAGACACTGAATGCTGCTGATCTTAAAGGTCTTTTACAACCTAGACAATTCTAAATTTCTTTGTCAGCTGCTTCACACTGTTGGTGTGCGTGAACGTGATCTTTTGAGCAGTTCTTGGAGCCATGCATATGCAGTTCTTATCATTAGATTATAATTAACCATAATTATGTATGGAGATCAGCCCAAGCCATAAAATGTAGATTTAGATATTTACTATGCTAATGAGATTTGGTGAGGATAAAGGGCTTGATTTTTTTAATTTTCGCTTCCACAATGGTGTGACAGATCCTTAGCAAAAGTGTTGTTAAAATTAGTAGAGCTGCAGTTACCCTCCATACTACAGTTCTTCTTACTGCAGATTGCTGTAGGTGAGGGTCAGGCCCAAAAGGTTTTGTTATTGGCATAATGAAGCACTGCCTCAGAGAAGCTGAGATGGTAGAAAACATGTTGGTAAGAGGTAAGTGTGAGGTAAGTGTGCCCACAGACATGCCAGAAAGTGTTTTGAACTATATAAAAACATTCCTGATAGTTATTCACTTGAGGACAGTTGTACAAACAGTGCAGGTGGGATTTCTGCTGAGGAAATGGGCGTATTCACCTTTATTTTGATGCTGCAGTAAAATCCCAGGCACAAGTACTTTCCAGTTGTGCACAGATGTGCTGTGTACAGTTGTACCAGGGCGTGCTGTTCTGGCATCAATAAATAGGAGACCAAGTGCAGTGTTGCTATGCTAACCCCACAGTCTTATTCTAAAGGCTTTATTGAAAAAACAAAACCAATTAAGTAATGCTGGAAGTGATAAAATAGGCTGAATCACCTCTATGATTAAGGCTCTACATTACCGTTTAGCTTTTGCTGGGGAAATAGCTTTCTCTATGTCTGTTTACATCTGGAAACAAATCTTTTGTGTTGTGTAAATAATTTAATCTTTATTACTGTTACTGCTGCATATAAAGTGTTGATACCTGCTGGCTAAGTGAAGTAGGAAGGGATGGATATACTTATGCACTGTGCTTTTTACTGTATTTAATGGAAATGAAAAGTGAAATAACAAGTTAGGGAACACCACACTAGAATTGTTATTCTTCTTAATTTTAGAACAAAGCATCAGTGTTGCAGGACCTCAGTTAATCACAGTCTAATGAGCTGGATATACTAAAATGTTCCCCTCTCCCTTTCCCCCTGCTGTGGTGTTTTAATGTGCTTTGCCCTTGAGTAGAAGGCTTCATTTTGGAAAGGCTTCTTTATTGAGGAAGGGGCTACAAAATTATTTTGAAAGCTTCTCTGGACACAGTTGTGATACAAGAGCATGGATGGGGATGAGGTGGACAGGAGCTCTGTAATTAGAATGGCTGCTGTATGTCTCACATCCTCACTTGAACATTTTCTTCCTAGAACCACTTCCAGTCTTTGGAAGTTGACATTACTGTGACATTTTTTAAAAGTTTTAACTCTTAAAACACATTGTAAGTTATCTTTTAAAAAGGCACATTAGCACAGAAATGGAGGAATTGCAAAATTTGTCTGCATGACTAAAAATGCTCAGAATTTTATCAGGTGTTTAAATGTGTCAAATAAAATTATTGCCTCTACTAACATTACTGTCCTAATTGTGAAGGAAATTGAAGCCAGTTTGTTTACTGAATATGTCTGCCTCCTGCCACAAGACCTGTGGAATCTGTCTGCTTAGGAGAAAAAGCAACCCAGCATGTTATTAGATAATTGCCTCATATTGAAAAATAGATATGAAGTGAGTGAAGGAATCAATTATGTTTCCAGATTGGACTGTGTACAGTTTTCTGTGGTTTATATTACTTGATGTATCAATTATGATATTAGGCTTCAATATTAAAATGTTACTGGACTGCATTCTCTGACTTGGCTTGAAGCCCACAATAGCGCGTCTGCAAGTGGTGCAGCTCATTGTTCTAGGACACTTCAATAGTTTCTGGTTGCAAAATGTGGCAAGAGGTGATAAAAGCATGCCTGACTCGGCTTACCATGATGTTCCAGCAGGAACATCTCTTTTTTCCCTTTTTTGTTTTTTTGGTTACGTCTTAATCAAACGTTGATGAGACAGATCTTCCCTTGCTGCAATGCTGGATGTGCCTGATGCTCTTTCTGGAGTTCCCAGGGCGAGCTGGGGGCAGAAGAGTGTTAGTAGAGGATGATGTGAGCCATTTGAGATAAGCACAGCAAGCTTTTGTTTTTCTCCTGACTACAGAAGGTGGAGCTGATTGTCTTCTTATTGGGTTTTATGGCCACAGAGGTCTAACTTGAAGGTGATGGTCTGCATCTCTGCTGGGGCTTAGGCCAACACTTCTCCTGAAAAATTTGTCACCCAAAATGCTCCTTGATCAGACCTTTGACAAAGCCTTTGGTTTGAAAGCCAGCTGGTCTTTAATGGTCTAACACAATGCATGATGTTCTGTGGATCAGTCAAATTCCCAGTTATAATATGTAAAACAAAATTGTGGCAAGAAGGGCAGCAGTGTTTGATTGTATTATATTATGATATTGTATTGAGTGTGTTGTGTACTGATGAGTATCTGTTCTAGGAGAAACAGAAGACTTAGGCCAAAAGCTTTAAAATCATGCATTTTAATATGAGGTTCCTCTGTACACCTGTGTTTAGGCTGAGAGAGGCTCAGACATTTCCTCTCAGAGGCTGATTATAGGAATCCATTCAACCCCTTCCTGGTGATCAGAGAAGCAGGTGTTTGGCACTGCTGAAAATTGGGTTGCTTTGGTGCCCATGCTTGAATTTTTGTGCACCCGAACTGAGAGTTGTTGCATAACAACTTTTTCAATGGAGCTTTCATTTTCAGTAACTTCCACAATAAAGGATTAAGCTCTTGGACAATTGCTAGGGAAAGGAAAATCAGGAGTTAAGTGACAACACTGTCTAGAATCCTATGATCTGTCAGAAAATTTTTTCTTTCTGTAGGTATTGCAATTGCTTTTTGCCAGCCAGTGTTGCTAACGTGTACTAATTTCAATTTCCCCTTGCAGTAATGCGTAGAAATCCATTCGGGATGGACATTTGCTGTCGGAAAGGATCCAGAAGCCCACTCCAGGAACTGTATAATCCCACCCAGGTGAGTGTCTTGTAGTTATAATTAAGCTTCCCACTCCAGCATACAAATAGTCTCTTTTGATAATATTTTGGTCTGTTTTTCTTATTTACATGCAACAGCTGCCTTCATTCAGGAGAACTGATCCTGGAACCTGCAGGGTTTAGCTATAAAATTCTACAGTTTGAGTTAAAAGCCTGATTTTTAAAGGCTTTTAGTCATCTTAATGATGTGGACTCCTCCAAAATCTTTTCTTAGGTACCCAAAAGCCTTAAAAGGATACCTAGCTAGAAACCAAGGCATTGTGTTGACACAGACTGGCAGGGTGGGGTGAGAGAATGTGACATGATCTACATGAGACAAGGAGTGCAGTAAGACTGTAAATTGCAATAATAATACATTAATATCATTTATATGACTTTCAGGTAGCCAGCTGCCTTTCTTGTCCTGGTCCATGGCTTGTATTGAGTCTAGACAAACACTGTAGCTCATGTTCTTCCTTACATTGTGTGCTATTCAACACCTGACTGTCTTGATGGGAGCTTAGGACCTCAGAGCAATAACCTCAGTGATTGCTCTTTTTGTGACAAGCAGCATAAGAAAACTACCTGAAATTCATGCTCCTGTTTGCTCCTTTAGATCAATTTATTCCCTACATGTGGGCTGAATTGGCACATTCAGGAGAAGCCTTTCCTGTTGGCAGCTGAGAGGAAGTGCTGCCATTGAGAGAAAATGCCAGCTGACTATTAAACATATTTATTAAAGTTTAACAACCGCCTATTATATATTTATCCATCAATGAATACATTGAGTTTTACTAAATTGGCTATTAGGGAAAGTGACTATCCCAGTAAATCTAACTTGTTAGATTTAACAAGGCAATAAATGTTTTAAATACTATTTGATTATGAAGAGACTCACTATATACTGTGCAAAATGAAGTCTGAGGGATTTAAAGTATTTACATAAAGAATTGACAGCAGCCCAAAGATACGTGATATCGGTTGTGAAGCACAGTAAAGCTCCATTTGTCTGTTAATGTTGTTTTTATGAACACAGGCTGACTTTCTAATTCAATTCAAATTCTGGGCATGGCTGGGAACATAAGTTTGTCATTCTGTTATACTGCCCTTTATTGACCATTATGGGAGTCAGCATTGCATAAATGGGAAGCGCATGCAGAAGCCCTGAAGAGGAACAATCCAGTGCTGCAAAGGAAAACTATTAGCATTTGGAGGTCAAATTTAAAGACTCTTTGCAGATGTTCAAGAGGAGAAGGTAAGGGAAAAGAGACTAGCTGAGTAATTAGTCTCTCTGGGGTCTGCTGTGTGTCAGTCAAGACCTTTTGCCCTTTAACATTATTAAAGGCCAAGCTGTAGGAAAGAAACATCCCCATCCACTGAAGGGCTATAATCCCAGAGCCCTTGCAAACTTGGACAACTGAAAAGATTTCCTGAGCTTCTTGAAGGAGGAGACATAGCTGGCAGCTCCTTCCTTTCTGTGTACCCTGACCAAGTGAACCATTAGCATCCCTTTCTGGACTCACCTGTGAGCCAGCCAGTGTCAATGTTTGAGGGAGTGCAGCAGTTCTGGCAGCTGATATTGAACTAAAGATTTTTATTGTTATTGAAGTTATTGATGTTTTTTATGCAGAAGTGTTTCCATCAGCTTGCTGATACCCATTTTTATGAAGCTTTTAATTTTTGTTTGTTTCTTTGTTTTTAGTTGGTGCTTGATTTTTTTGGAAGGGGTTTTGCATGCCGCCCTCAGTACTAGAGGAACAGACAAATGAGCATATGCAATCTGGGAGAACAGTAATATGAAAAGGCAGTGAGTAGAGGCTGCCAGAGGAAACAACAGGTTGGAGATGACACCTAGAATATATATGGGGTTTTTTGGGTTTTTTTTTTTTTGTTGTTTTTTTTTTTTTTTCCATTTGTGGCCAGAGAGGTCTCACCTTTCTTAAGGTGGCAGATTAGAGATGTTGTATATTTTGGCAGGAGGGTGCTTGTTCCTCAAGAGTTCACTTGTACTTGCAAGGGTGGGGGGATGGAGATCCTGGCAGTTGGAACAAGATGATCTTTGAGGTTTCTTCCAGCCCAAACCAATTTTTGATTGTACAAAGACATTTTTGGCCAAAATCTCTCTCTTACTAATCTAGGTGATGAGAACATTTAGATCTTTAACTCTGACTATCAGAACCTGTTGGACTCCTGATGTTGTGAGTCCATGTTTCTTTCCTGGGTGCCACTGGCTGTGTGTGCCATCACAGAAACTCTCTGGCACTCCACTTAGCTGTCTCAGAGCAGCAGCAGAGCTGATTGAGCAGATATTTGAAGTTCAAAGTAATATGTGTAATTTAAACACCAAGCTTAGGCCACTGAAAGATGCCCTGAAGCTATGGTTTTGGATTACTACAAGCTAGGTGTAGCTGTGATTTTTTTAAAGGGTGGGAAACTTTAAATTTGAGATGTATTAAGGGCCCATTCTGCCTTGCATTCTGTGTGCTCCTGGCTGTTCCCTGCCTGGGGAGATGAGAGTTTGGCCATTGATTGAAATAGGTGTCAGATAGGGTCAGTGCCCACTGGGATTTCGGTTGCTGTAGTTTAATATGAATCTGTGTTTAATATCAAGTTGCACTGCCCTCATAAAACCAGATGGAGACAGGTTGATTTACACCAGCTGAGAGTTTGACTGTGGTTATTTAATATGTTGACATAGAACAGCCTCTCTGATCCTGGCCTGTTGTTTCCTTCTATGGCGTTCCTTGAGTTGTTTGTAGATGCCATCATTTGTCTCTCGAATCGTTTTTTGGCCTTGTGAATGATTGTGAAAAGGAAAGAGAAAGGGAAAAAGAAGAGAAGGAAAAAATAAAAAATAATAATAGTAAATAAAAAAGGCAGAAATATTTGGCTTCAGGAAATTCAAATGTAGCAATGATCTGAAGGTGACTGAATGGGTCATTTGGTGGTTTGTAGGAGCTAAATGTTAGGATTGCAGTCAGATTTTCAGAGGGTTAATCATAATTGTTCCTATGTTGAGTGGAGAAAGGGAGGACAAATGGGTAGAGATAGCACTTGAATTAGGACTTGAGAAAGTGTCCATGACAAAGCCCATGTGGGATTTATGCCTTAGCTGGGTGTCTGGCCTTGTGATTATTGTAAAAGTAAGAATAACACATTTGCTCTTTTGCCTGTGGTAATAAAGCAGAAAATGGGAAGTGCATTTGTCTGTGGACAAAAGATTTCTTCTCTAGGGCTTTCACTGCAAGATTTTTCCTATTTGACACTAATATACCATGAGGGAAAGAAAAGTCAATAAAACTGAACTGGATTTACACTGAGTAAGTGAATTTCCCGGCTGTGGTCTCCTCATACACAGCAGGTAATGTGCAGCATGTCTCAGACCCTATGGTCTGTTGTTTTGCCTTTCATTTTTAGGTGGAGGTTTAGTACTAAGCTGCAGAGATACCAGTGGCAAATTCTGAGGGCTGAAATGGATTGTTTATTTAATGAGTTTATTAAAAAGCCATGTAATTATAAATGGAAAGAGAAGGAGGATTCAATCACACAACAAATGGCAAAGGAGAGAATCTAGTTGTAACTGAACACAGATGAAGGGCCCTGCAGGAATGTTACACAAGCTCACATTTTATCTTGGGTAGATTTAGTGGGTTTTTTATTGCATATGAAACCCCAGGAATTTAAGAATGTGGGTAAACTAAGTACTTGCAAGACATATTCTTAGAAGACAACATATACAACTGTGTCTTGTAATTTACATGGCTGTGTACAGCCCCACTGCTCTAAGAATAACAGATAATTGTGGGTCAGCCCATGAGCTGGAGTCACCAGAAGTTCAGAATTGGGTAACATTGCTCACACTTCCATGGTTAACGCTGATCTATTCGGTACAGAGAATGTGCTGCTGAATTACAAGAAGTTTCAAATCAAAATAGAAATGTTAGAGGAATGGAAAATAATTGCATCTTTAATGTTAGATTTTTGTCTTCTAGTTGTCAAGATGAACATTTAATTCTCATTAAATGCAAGTAGCACCATTGCTTAGTCTAATTGTCTAGACTTCTGAGAGGAACACAGAAGAGATAAAGTTCTGTATCCATCAGGATCCAAATCCAAGGATGAGTGTGTTTCAGTTTCTAGTTTGACATTGCCTAACTTATGAATCTACCGGACTGTTTTGCAAAATGTTTACCTGTTTGCCAATTTCTTTTTGTCAAGGAGAGGTATTTCTAGGTGTCTGCTTTTGTTGTAGCTGGAGCCAGGTCTAGTGATTTGCTAAAACTGGTGAGTCAGAGCTGTAGACCAGGTGTTTGTTGCCTTTGCATTATGAAATTGTATTGGGCTGGTTTGGTGCAGTCATTCCAAAATGACCCATTGCTTTTATTCTATTTTTTCCCCTTCTCTCCTTCCCACCAGGAGAAGGGAACTAAGAGATCTGTTGCCTTGCAGACAGTGTTTATACATCCTCAGTCTCTTCAGGCCACAGATGCTTTTTGGGAGCTGCCCTGTGATTATCTGTGTCTTTATACTGCCTGGATAGCACCAGCAAATCTCAGCCTAGTTCAGCCCACATCACCCACCTGGGTTGTAGTTTGCCATCTTCAACTGATTTCCACTCCCTAGGTTGACTCTAGGGGCTGTACCCATTCCTGGACAGAGGTTTGTGGTGAGCTTTGTGGTCTGAGCTCTGTGTACACATCATCTGCAGCACTTTGTATCAAAGGTTCCAGTGCTTAGGACCTGGTATTTCTGTCCTTAGCGAGCCTGAGGCTCTGAGCACTATGCAGTTTGTTTCAGTATGCTCTGGCTCCTCATTCCCAGGAGCACAAGAGCCAAAGAGCAAGTCATTGAGTAGGATGAGAGGTCCAGTTCACCTGGTGGTTTGTCTTCAGCAGCAAGTGACCAGACTACAAGAAAGATAACCTCATGATACTCTTCCAGAGCACAGCCTGTGGGTCATGAGTGTCCTGAGCCAGACTTGCATTTTTGTCAGCTATATCATGCAAGAAAAGCCTGAGCTGACTGACAATTACTATACCAGTCAGAAAGGGGAGGAAAAAAAAGTAGATCTCTAGAGTTACTTGCCAATTCCAGTAAGACAAGAAAATTACACCAGCACTGTGCACCAGTGCTATCCATTATTTTTTCTCCAGTTTTCATGTAGATGTGTTCTGGGTTTCAGATTTCTTCCTTGCGACGGCCATATAGCTGTCCTGGGAAGTGAACTTTTGAATATGAGAAATAGTGCAGTTTATCTAAAGAACAGTATGTTAGAAGTTATTGATGCTTTGCAACCGAGTCATAAATATGTATGTGTCCTTTTTGAGGGCAAGAAGTGGCCCAAAGTTTCTACCAGTACTGAAAACATGTGTTGTGTGATTGATGCTGATCTTTGTAGGCAAATCTGTGCGGATGATAACAGCATGGTAAGTATGGCTCATAATCACGGTATTTGTTTGATCATAGATTAAAAACTCCTTAATGGGAAAGGTACAGCATGGAGACATAAAGAAGAACAGTTGATGTGCAATGCCAAACTTTAGGTACCTACTCCTGTTGGTAAACAACAACTTCATATGTAATTAGCCTCATTTGCTGCAGCAAAATGCCTGCTGATGAAAGAGGAGATAATTGATTTACTCCGTGGATGACTTCTTATGCAGAGACATTACTTACTGTCGTGCTTGGAAGTCATAAAACAGCAGCTGGCCTGGGATGAAATATTACATTAACCTTAGCAGAAAAATTGCACTAGTGAGAATGCTTTGTTATTAATTACTGATTACAAACGATAAGAGCTGGTTTTAGATGCTGAGGAAATGACTTGGGGAGGGGAAGGTTTCAGGTATGGTGTGCTTCATCGATCATTCACTGTGACATGATGGATACCTTTGTAAGTCAAGAGGAATTAATCAGACAAGTATGTACAGTAACTACCAGCACTCAAGGCTAGAATTATCCCCAGGACATGCTCATTCAAGTTCCTGCAGTGCATTAGGATGAATTTTTGGGCACCTGTGTTTAATAAAAGACTTGTTACCTGCACAAAATGAAAGAAAATAGTGTCACTCAAAGTAGCTCAGCTTTCCCAGATAGAAAAAAAAAATTAATTTCTCCAGTCCTTGATTTGTATTTTATTCTTTTGAGAGCATGTGAGTTTTACTATAAAAGATTTCTGGAGGCATAAAAGTATGAGATGAAAGGTTTAATAATACAAGAGATGTGGCCAAAACCAAAAGGGTTTTATGTGGTGGAGAAGAAAGAGGATAGCAGAGCTTTTCAAAACTATCTGTATGCAATATGTGGGCTCTCTGTTAGACAAGCACTTGGACAGCTGGGTGGAGAGAAGACCTGGACTCCAGTACTCCAACCTGATGCCATTCAGTGGCTTTTTGTGTTTGTCTCCAAATAGACCTCTGGAGACCTGAACCATGTTGGTTCAGTCAAATGCTTGCTCTGAACTCAGTAGTATTCAGATTGGACACCTTACCTGCCTCTTTATCTGCATGAAATTCCTCATTTTTCATCCCCATTTTTAAGTTTTGGACCTGAAAAACTGGGTAATCATACTTCAGAATGGAGGGTGATATGGCAGTTTGGAGGAAGCAAAGGGCAGTGGAAGGATGTCTAATGAGCACAGATTTCTGCCCCTGGTCCCTGCAGAGCAGAGTGTCTCCTTTCTGTCTGTGCTCCAAGCATCCGAAACCATCCCAGTGCTCCAGCATCACTGGCTAAGTTGCTGTATCCCTGTGTTTACAGCCTAGACCTTGCAAACTGTAGCCTCTCTTGCTTGTTTTTGGTGCTAGTAGTTTTGGGGCAGCTTTGTCAGTTGTGTGAAGGAAGGCAGCTATGTTTGGTTAAACATCTGCCTTCTTTTCCCTTTGTTGGGTATTTTTCTTTTTTTAGTTGAAGAGGTTTCTTAACTGCAGCAGAGTTGTTGCCCACTTGTGACAGGGCCAGATGATCTCTTTAAATCCTAAGAGCCCAGCTGTAACCTCCCTCTCCCCTGAGGGACCATAATGTATCCCAACAGATGGAACTATGAAAATCTGAGAATACAGACATACAGTGTGTCTACTGGTGCTTGTAATTCTTATTTACTTTAATTTTAAGGTGGGACAGAAGAAGTTGGTAAATTTGCAATTAGTTTCAAGAGATTTGGTTTCCCAAGTCCCATTTTTGCAGACTTCACTGTATCTAATGCAGAACCTCAAGCTGTATAAACTGGTCTGTAATATCCATTGATATTGTATGTAATGTCACTTTTTTACTTTGTACAATATGAATTAACCTCAATAATGTAATGACCTGCAACTTACCAAAGCTTTCTTCAGTAGAAGTACAATAATCTTCTTGTCTGTTTATGCAGAGAGATTCAGGAATGTTTCTCTGTGAATGCCACAGACGTAGCAAGATGAACATAACATACAGCCCTTTGAAAGATGTGGCTTTTGGGATTCCTACACTAAGGAAATTCATGGTATTGTGGGGAGACAGGCTGTAGAGTTTTTGTACAAGTGTGTAAATCATCAAATCAAGCACAGATTATTTAAGGACACTTTCTGAGGAAGTTTTCATTTAGTTGAAGTTTGTGGGGAAATGTAAGGTGGGTCAAGCCAGGTGCTGCAGTCCAATCCATACTTAGTGCACTACAAGAGGTGGCTTCCCCTGCAGTGAGTCTGCTCTCCATGGTGTTATGGACAGGGCTGAGCAGAAAGGTCAGCTGGAAAATACAGTTTGTGGATGGATAAAAGCAGTTGTGAGTTTGGGCTGTGTTCTTCCAGTTGTGGGAACACTTGGGTTTGCTCAGAGTTAATCTCACAGGTGGGTGTGTGTCTGGGCAGTGATGGACTTGAGGTGGTGCAGTTGTGCATCCCACACTGGGCAGGTCATGTATCCAGGTGACACAGTGCAGAGTGTCTTCAGTCTCTCCTGTTCATGCTGTCATGTGTTCTGAAACTAAACAGAAGAAATGAGCAGGATTTCAGGCTGGCAGGCTCTGCATTAATCCTCTGTCAGGATGATCTGAGGATATAATAGAATAACAGCCATGGCTGATTTAAGACCTTGTATGCTCGTCTGTTGATCTAGTAAAACAAGGAGGCCACTCAAGGAGGTCATTCTTTGTTTATTTACCTGTTGCAGTTGTATATTCTAATGTGGATGGGATTTTTGTATTTGAACCATCCCTATGTTCATGAGGCAGTGGCAAAATGTGGGGGGCAGAATGAAAACAAAATTTTATTTCCTTCACAGTGATTCTTTTGTGTAGTTGCTTTGGAAGAAGGAATAGCTTTTTATTCCAGGTTTTCCAGCATGCTATCAGTGTAGATGTTTCTATCAATTTATAACCTTGGGAGAAAAGTGAAACTTGATCTATTGAAAATTGATGGCAAAACTCCTAAGGTCTAAAGAGGCCAAACTTCGAGTTAAAACATCTCATCCAGGGGATCAGAAAGGAGCTATATTTGTGAGTATTTTTTTATCTGTCTTTTCATCATTCCACACATTCTATTGCACTAGAAAATACTGAAGGTCTTATGCCAAAAAGATTTCCCTTTTTTTTCCCCCCTGGTAGTGACATAATAAATACAGCCAAACCAAAGAGAGTTGGAAAATTTACAGTGCACTGAAATTGATGTCTATTTCTGGTACCTGGAAAATCCAGGAAGGAGCGTTCCTTTCTTTTCAACCTTAAATCACATCTGAACAGTATTCTGAGTGTTGTCCAGCACGGGGCTAAAAGCAAAACTTTACATCCAAATTTTAGAGGAACAGTAAAAAATCACAACGTCCCCACAGTCAGACCGCCTGGCTGCACAGCAAATTAGCAACCTCTGTAGCTATCAAATTCATGCCTTAATATAAATATTTTCTCCCTGTAAATGTGGGCTGTGTCTTAGATAATTTCAGACAAGCATCTGGGGATTAGTAAGAGGAAATGAATATTAATTCAATTAGAGGACAGAAGATGAATGTACAAGCTGGTGTGGGGAACTGACATCAGGAGTCCAGGTAACAAAGACATCTCTATAGCTGGGAGAGGACAGTTTCATCTGTTCAAGTCAGACTTGGCTTTTGCCTTGCATGTATTTTACTTATGAAATAGTGGTTGGAGGAGTTGTATTTGCATAGCAATATAGTTAGTGTCATATTTTGTGAACTGAGCCTGGCTGACAATAGATGATGAAAGATCTAGAGAGCAGATGCACAGTGGTAGCTTTCAGTTCATTTTGATGCATTAAATATTCATAAAAAGCTCGGCTGAAGGAGAAAAGAAATGTTTAGTTGAACCAGTAAGGAAAAGCTGAAATCACTGGTACTTCTCCAAAAGTGTAACATCTTACCTAATGTAAATTGAATGAAGGTTCCTGTGGGGAAGGTGAGATATGCAATATTAGGCACTGGTTTCTTTCTGTAGGAGATTGTTGTGCCAGTGACATCTCTCTATAAAGTAATAGCCAAAAGTCACTATTCTGAGCACAGGAGAGGTTTTTCATTCTTTAATTTCCATAACTTTGGACCTAAAAAAGCATATCCATGCTTTTTTACATGGCATTTACAGCCTGGAAACAAATCCTTCACGCTGCATTTTCCAGGCAGGAGCTCACTGTCACTATGGGAGTGAGCCCTGGATCTGTAGGCTTTTCTCACCCCTTCTGTGACACTCTCATTTGAGAGTGAGTCTTCATCTGAAGAACATGGGCACTCTGCTCAGCTCCCTGCCTGATGCACGGTCAGGAGTCTACAGAGATGCTTTTGTCTCTGTCCCTGCACAGTTTCTAGCTCAGGTAGGGCTTGGACTCTGGCACGAACTCAGGGGTTTTGGAGTAATGCTAAAAACGAATGCAATGTGCATATACAGATGTGTGGTTGTGTGTATTTGATAGGAAATGTCAGCTCTGCACTGACAGAGTGATGGAGGAGCACAGTGCACACGGCAACCACGTCCAGCTCCCAAACAGCCTCGTGGGGCTCAGTTACTCTGTGCAGGATGTCTCACTGAAGGGATAAGAATGATCCTGCTGCTTTCTCTGCAGCTGCTTTTATCTTCTTTATTTCATGTAAACTTGGGTTTATAAACTGTTGCTGAATTTGCGGCTGTGTGCAGAGGGGTAAGGTTGTATTCTTGCCAAGACCTACTTCTCTGTTCTTTCAATTCTTTCCTGCCATTTCCTCCAGCCCTGAAGTCTCCTTCTAGCTTCAGTTCTTCTCAGACTTAGCTCTGCTCAGTCTCCCTCTCCCATTCCTATTTTTTATCTTACAAACATGAGTATATTTTTTACATTAATTACTATGCAGATTTATGGTAAAGGCTTTGTCAGAAAGTGGTGGAGCCACACAGTGAAATAATGACTTGGAGACACTTCTCCCTCTGAAAATTACACTTTTTTTATTTGTTTATTTTAGGTAACTAGTGCAAAAACAAACCAGGTAAAAGAAAAAAAAAATCTGTTTCCTGGTAAAAATAACATGAAAGTGGGTCACCAAAGTAATGATAGGCCAGGTGTTTATGAAAATGGAGGGAGCTAGAAAACAAGTAGTGCAAGACCTTTGGTTTCACCTCCAACAACCACTAAAGAAATCATGGGACACTGAGGTGTAAATGCATTGAAGGGGTTTGTTTTCAAAAGGGATGTAACAGATATCTCCCTGATCCTGCTTATGATCCCTGAATCTCACAGCCACGGATCTGTCACAGGAAGATTGGTAGAATCTTCAAGCATCACCTTCGTGCCTTGCATGGAGTATCATGTGCTGCTCCTCTTTGAGAGACCCACTTCAGTTTTCACTTGGGCTGTTAAGTGAGTTACTATATAAAATATTGACATGGAAGGAAGAAAACTGCCTTTTTACCCAAGTGTAAATGATCTTGAAACAAAATACGTGGGATAAAAGAATGATTTCTTAAGCAGGTTTAATGAATAATTGATTTTTGCTTCTCATGACATTATCGGTGTAATTAAATCTGTGGCTGAAGAAGTAAGACAGAAGGTATCATCTGCTAAGACACTGAATCTCTTTATCCCACCACTGGTAAAGTACTGTCATCTGTTATTAAAGGCTCTTCTGCAGTTGTGTGGGTTCAAGATCTGTCATGTCACTAACAAGTTGTTCTTGTGTAAGTACCAACATAATAAAAATCCATGTATTCAATCTGTTATCTGCATCCAAAAATAACCTAAATAAGCTTCCTTCCCTGCTAAAGCTGCTCCTGCTTTGGAAGCTGTACATTGAAATGATTCTTGCTTTGTGCAGATGGCTTTGTGCAGGGTATGTGGATATTGGTGTGTGTTTTTGGTTGACCTGTCACAGAACTATGGGTGGTCACTAGCTTGGGTGACTCACCAGACCCCACCAGATGGTTGCTGTTGTGATTTCTTTTGCTCTGTTAAAAGCATGTTAACAATTCAGGCCTCAAGAATAAGAACAGGGGACAGGAAAGTAGTCTGAATGCAACTGGGCTTGGCCAGTATGTATATCTTTAGAAAACAAATTTATATGAGACTGTGGTTTCTTCACATGGGTTCTGTCTTGGAGAAATGGGGCATGGACGCTAATTGCAGAGGCCAAGCAAGGATAAAACTAAAGGCAAGATCTCAGTCTGCAGTTGCAGACACTGAAAGTGCATTGATTTAGAAATTGAGAGTTATATATCTATTACACTTGTCAGCCACTGTTGCTTTATTTTGCAAAATTATCTCTGAGAAGCAGTTTTTGATTTTCTTCCAAGTAACATCTCTTGGACACCGCAGTGGTCTCCTGGAATAACTCACTCCCTTGTGAATCCTCACTGTCATACACATCAGCCTCAGATCTCTTACCCAGTGAAGTGCTAGAGTGTGTTTCACTGCAAAGCTACAAGTCCACATGGAATAAGAAATCTAAATACTGTTCTGTATGGTGGGTCAGCATGTAGGTGATGGCATGGCCTGATGCATTTTGATCTTTTTCCAGATGTCAGAGCAGCTCTTTGTATCACACGTAAGAGCAGTCTCATTCAGTGGCTACTGAAGTCAGCAGAAAGACTCCCCAATGGCTTAGTTTGCCTTAGGGACAATCCCTTAGTTTGAGAGACATGGGGAAATGCTCCACACTGTTAGCAGCTCTGATTGTGTTATAAATACTACATTGAGCAACTGTTCCCAGAGAACTCCTGTCTGTTCAGCGATACTCAGCCCTGCGTACTGCAGCCTGTGTCTCCCAGTGTGGCAATATGAGAGCTTTCCTTGAATCACCATCTAAATGATGATACAGTAATCAGCACCACATCAAGGTCGCTGCAGCAGCAGCCTTGTTCTTGTTCCTGCTGTGCTGCAGGATGTTCAGCCAGTGCCTGAGCTGGTTTGCACCGTCAGCACACCAGTATCCTAATACTGGTTGTGCCATTAGTGCTTTTTGTCATCAGATCGTTGTGTCTCTGATACACTTGTTCTGCCTGTTTTTCTGTTTCTCAGGGGCACATTGGTGGTATAATTATTGTCTGCATAGTGTTTTGATCCTAAAAAATGACAAGTGTAATTACTGGTTACGAGGTAAATTGTGCATCTACCAAAAGTACGCAACTGCCATGTGATGTACCTCTTAAATTCCTCCCTTACTTGAAGGCAAGCCAAATATTTGGTCCTTTCAATGATTATCTAAGATGTACCTGTTTGATTTTTCTGACATATCTCTTTGTCACTGCAGCCTCCACCATATATACTGAGTCTGAAATGTTCATCTAAATGACTTCAGGGAGAACCAGTGTTTGTGTGGAGACTTTTATGGACCAAGGGCAAACTGCTTTCTCATGCACAAATATATGAGCATGAGTGTGTGCATGCCCCAACTGCTGCTGAAGTCTATGAATTAGGGATGGGCTCAGTCCTGCCAACAGCTTTTGTACCAGTCTTGAAAAGGGATGGTTTTGTAGGCCCAGTGCTTCATTATGCATACAAAATATGCATTAGTAAACCTGTGTTTTGATTCCACAAGATGTACTTGCATGACAGGCTATAGATGGCTTTTCTGTTCTCCAGCTGCTGAGCTTTCAGCTGAAACAAGTATTTCTCAATGGGAAGAGTAATTGTTTCAGTTCACAATTAAGTGGCTAATCATTAGGAATTCAATTGGCACGAAATGCACAACATTAATCATGATGCACTAACGTGTGGATGTAGGGTGTGTGCTCCACTGAAATTTGCTAATTGATATATCTGGTTTTTATTGGAAAGGATTCATGTGGGCTCTGTTGTTAAGCAGGATATGGGAGTGTCAGATCTGCAGGAGTGTTAAATAAGAGACTGCCCTGCTGTTCAGGGCACATATTAGTGAGGGCTGAAACCCTTAGAAAGGTACTTTTTTTTTTTTTTTCCCTGAAATCTGGTATTAAAATTGACAATAAAGTTGTATCTTGAATAAGGTACTGTCCCTACCTTGAGTATCCCTTATGCTCTGACAAGGGAGTCCCAGCTTGCAGCAGGAGTAGGGGACAGAGGCTTTGTGCTTGTGCTCTGTGTAGACCTGATCCGGTGTGGAGAGGGGGCATTGCCACCTGCCTGACAGCTTTCAGCAGCAGCCTCAGCCCCCAGAGGCAAGGGCCAGCTGTGATCTGTGTCCCAACAGGCTGCAGAGGACCTCTGCATCTCAGTCCCAATGCCAGAGAGCCAGAGTCCTGCACCTGGGGCTGTTTCTGCACATTCTTGCTATTGCCTGTGTTACCATGAAATGTTTTTGATCTCTGTTCTGAAACGACTGAAAATATGATACTATAACATTACAAATGTTGATGAATATTAAGCTGAATAACATCTGGCATATTCTAAATAACTTCAGATAAAATGTTGCTATTTCCCAGTGTTGTGGAAAATTCCCTTCTTGCTAACCAACAGTTACTGCATGTCTCTGAAAAAAAAATATTCCTTGTGTTCATTTGCTTTTCAGCCATGTGAACTCCCATGTTGAGAATTAAAAAAGTCTCTTATGTTTAATGCCCGAGGGCACAAATGTAACCTGTTCAAATATCATTCTTCAATTATCCTTTGAATCATCTGCCTTCCAACTCTTCTCAGATTCCGTAAAATACCCTTCTGACTACCTATCAAAAAAATAGTACATCTGTTCTTTCAGTTCATTTTCCTAAACTGTAATCAAGCACTGTCTGTGCAATAAAAATGAAAAGGAATGTCTATCTGGAACTGCATTCTTCACTTTTATTATTGGAAAATGCATTAATATTCCCTTATCAAACATATCCATTTAACAAATCATTCCTTTTCCTTCCATATTCAGCTCTTTTTAAAAGAAAAATGCACAGAAAACCATTATTTCCTGATCATGAAGGCCAAGCTTGATTTATTTCTTATTCTTGTAGTTTCACAAAACCTAAAAATAGATTATGGTAAATAGCCTATTGACCTCTCTTTTGTTGAAACAGCGAAAAAATTATAGGCCCTTACTAAATCTGATCTAAGCTGCCATTTATATTAAGACAGTATAGAACAGATTGTTAATGGGAATTATATTTAGGCTAAGGGTAAAAACTTCTGTGTCTTAGGCTGAAATCAGTTTCCAGCCTGGTTACTGCAATTAGAAAAGTGTGTGATTCATCCAGGTTTCTGGTTGTTAAGTATTGGGAACAGGCACTCAAGCAGTTTAGAAAGTGCTTCCTTTTCTGTCTTCACTCAGAGGAAAAGAAACAGAGGGAGCACTTCAACTACTCGACTTGGAGGCTTTTTTTTTTTTTTTTCCAGTTACTGTGGTGGCTTTATGAAGTTCCTTGTGTAGGGAAGGACTGCAGCTCAGGTGCCTTCGTCTGCCAAATGCAAACAGCATCATTCTGCATCCACTCTGCCCACTTTTCACTGGCACTAGGTTCAGGGCAGAGGAGGGTTGGTCTGAAAAAGCCACAATTGGGTGCCTTTTGTAGGTCCTTGCAAGGCAGCAGCTATATCCAGACATGTCTGACTGAGGTTTGCTTTTGGACAAATTCCAGCCGCATCTTTCCAAGCAGGATCTGTCCAGCTGCAGGAAGTGCTGCATTGTGGTCCAGCCGTCTAAAGTATGAAGAGAAATGGTGAACACCCACCTTCCCCAGCAGCAAACACAGGCTCTCCAGGGCTCCATCCTGACCCTGTGTGTGCTGGCACTCAGGAACTGCTGCTGTGCTGCACCAACGAGAGCTAAACAGTCCCAGGGGCACCCGAGGATCTCCTTCAGTGATGGCCAAGCACCACTAGAAAGCTGTGTATCATGCCTGAGGTCTGTTTAGCTCAGGAAGAAGGGGAACATCTGTTGGTTTTAGCATAATTAGATAATTAGAGATAGTCACTTGGTGTTGGTTTTCCCAAAAGACTGAGATGCCATGGGTTTTCTGAGATTCCCAAGTGCCTAGGATGTAGGCACTTGAAAATCTCACCCAAGGACTCTAGAAGGCAGTTAAATCATTCATTAACATCAGTCTTGGTGGGCACCCAGCAATGTTAAAAGCGAGGCCTGGGATTTAGGGCAATCAGAAGCACCCAGGGTTCTATGCAGCTGAGATGTTACGTTGACACATGAGATGCTTGGTCAGATTAGTGCAGAAGCAAAGCACTCAGCTCCTGCTCAGTCAGAGCCTATAAATACATTCAATTAAGTGAAGACAGCTGTATGTTCGTGTTCAAGGCAGTATTCAACTCCATGCAGTGTTTGGCTCTGTGAATTATCAGCCTTTGACTGTTCTTGCAAGTGCTGAACTCTCAAGGAAAACATAAGGTCCATTAAGACTCGCTGCTTCCCCAGGCACACAGCACACAAAGTGAAAGCACTAGGATTCCCAAGCTGTTTTTTTTTAGTCTTGAAACATCACATGTGTACCTGTTTTAGTATGTCTGTAAAAAAAGAAAACAACCCAAAAAACAAAACCAAAAAGCCAATCATACAAAAGGCTAACAGTTGGGGGAAAAAAGATTTTGGTGAAATTAAAAGGTTTTTTGAGCACTAGCATCTAGTAAAATTTAAAATCCATGATTATTCAGTAGGTAAGGAACATAAAGCCATGGCAGGGGGAAAAAAAAGTCCTGCTGATATGCCCTTTTAGAACAGAGCTAACATCAATAATTCTTGCTCTGTGCATTAAGTTTTAATGTGTAGACAGGCACTCTGTGCATAGCAGGGTGTCTGTGGAGTCATTAGTGAGAGCTAATAAATGCCTGTCATATGAAGAATACATTACAGAGGGAGCCAAGTTAAGTGAATCATTTAGTTACCATTAGTCATTTTTCATTAATATTTTTAACTGTAGTATTATCCACTACGCATTAGGTAGGATAGAGAGGATAATGCCTGTGATGTACTTTATCCTAAAAACAGAGATTTCTTCCAAAATTGTGTGTTGTTGGTGAGGATCGGGATGAACATTTCAGCTGTGATCTCAATGGTGTCTTTTTTGTTTATTTAAGACTACAGGAACCCAGATGGGAAAGGAAATAATTTCATCACATGGCTTGGCATTAATCAGCCCTGGCCATTTACATTAATGGCAACTGAACAGTAATAACTGTGCTGGAAATGGAAATACCTATAGGCATGTTTAATACTGGGTATTAAAAATAGCACTGGAAAGGAATTTCCACAATAGCAAATGCATTATTCCAATCTGGTGTGTTCCATTCTGGGATATGCATCTACTCCTGTTATCCTGTTCAGCTGTGACCTTTGAAGCACAACCAGACTGGGACCACTGGGAACAGAGGTGGGAGAGAGCAGGGAACTGTCCATGACCCTGCGGGTCCTGCTCTGGACTTGAGTCACTGCTGGGCAGGACTCCCTTTTCTGACACATTGTTCACTTAAGGGCTGGGTGAAGCTGGGGTCCTGACAGTCAGTCAGCATGGAAGAGTTCCAAGAATAAATATGTTGAATCTTACTTATGCTCATAAATTTTTCCATAGGATAATGTACTTCTGCTGCTTTACACTTTTTTCTTTTTATCTGGTTGTGTTTTTTTTTTTTTTTTTTTTTTTAATTACTGTCTATTCTAAACTCAAGGATTCTGATTTCTAAATGTAATAATATCATGGCTGGGCATACATGTGAAGATGTATCCTTCCCAAGATCCCAAGCATTTAACAGATAAAGAGGTACACATTTGAGGTGTGATATAAAGGCTCATTAGCATGGATTTAAGATTACTCTCAAATTTGCATCATTCTCGACTTACATCAGTAATGTTCCACTTCTAAAACTACTCTCCAGTAGTCACAGAGGCTCCAAGGAGACAGGGAAGAAATTAAAATAAATTTTAGAAACTCTTACAAATTACTTTGCACAGCTTTTTCTCAACTGTGACAAAATTGAAAGTGAAGTTTGATGGTTCAGTATCTCTGAAAGTTAGAAAGGGATGTTGTAATTCTCTTTGGAAGAATGAGATGCTGCCTTTTAAAGCATCAAAAGCTTTGGTCTCTGCTTTTGATGAGTTGTGAAATATCAGCTCCAAAACATGTAATTCTTGGAACTAAAATTTGCACATATTCCAACTCAGGCTATTATCCAGTGGGGAATGAATTTGCACTGTAGAGGGAAATACACACAATTTTTATTTGTGAAGTAAATTACTCTTGCTACTATTATCGTTGTTAAGCGTCCCTAATTATTTTATTCTGTATGTTCAAAAAGTAGTTTATTTGTACGTATGGACATGAATTTTTTATTTTTCTGAAGGATGCAGAACTGTCAGATGTAGATTTAACCACAAATCAGATATGTTACAGAGTCTGTTGCTGTTCCCTTGGGACAGGCACACAGGCAAGAACAGTATCCAGTATTTGCTTCTATGCACCACTGAATGACTCCTAAATTCTAACACTGTATGTGGTGCAGAACTAACCTTTGTCTTTACCGCTTGGTTTTAGAGTAAGGCTCATGGGGATGATGCAGAGAGCCCCAGTCAAGTACTGTTGTATGAGCACTGTGGCCCTGTGGTGGAAAGCAGTGCTTAGGACATGGCTATAAATCTGTAGGGGAGGTAAATTTAAGAGATGCTATCAAGTAGTAACCGATTTGCATATCAGATGAATCTCAGGAAAAGTGATTTGGACACATAAATATTCCACCTTTCTAGGCTGTGTCTGTATGCTGACTATCAGCACCAATAGCTTCTTTAATGAGTAGAAATATTTCTCTGTTTCACATTCTCCAGGGCTTAATTTTTGTAAGTGAAAGTGAACTGCTGATTCAGTTTTACCTCACAAAATAACTCAGTTTGGCAATAATTCAAGGCTAAAAATGTGAGCTGTAACTGCCTGCTCTTTATCAAACAAGCAATTACACAGAACAGTGCATCATTCCATCAAGCAATGTTTAAATTCTTCTAATTGTGTTTTAGAAAGTGATGTCTCCTGGTTTTGCTTTTGTTCCTCAGTGGCTCCCAGTACCCTGGCTGTGAGCTGCCCACTGCAATGGCTCACTGTGATAGCATTTGCTCCTGGCCACTGCAGGCTTTGAGGGGTCAGGGTTGGTGAGGAAATGCTAATGTGTTTTTCTTGTTACTGCGCTTATCAATCCTTCAACCAGACTGAGTTATCTGACTGGGTCTTGATCTGCTTTCTGTGTCCTTTCCCTCATTTGGCAGCCACTCGGCACTAAAGGTTTGACTGGAGCATTGCATGAGGTCCTTTGTATATCACATTCCTACTTCATCTATGTATCATTTGTACTTCTTCAGATCTTACATAGAGAGCTGCAGGGATTTACATAAGATCTACATTTTTGACCTTAAGACTGGGATGGACCACTTTATCATCAGAGACCCATTTAAGATCTGCACATCTTAAATTTGAAAGCCAGCATTTGTCCTTTTTCAGCCCCATGCTTTGGTGGTGCTGATGATAAGGTAAGAGGGCCACTGAATTAAATGATGTTTGGATGGGGTACTCTGCAGATGGTGAGGGGAGCCTGTGCTTCTCCTGTGTGCTCATTTTTGAAGCTGTGGTGCAGGACAAGAGGTGAAGGTGTGCTTTCCAGGACTGCTGTAAATGCTTCGGGCAGCCAGCAGCGTGAAGAATTTCTAAGTGCAATTCTGACATAAAATAGCTGCTGCACAAAAATGTTACATACATGGGTCCTGTGCTCTCAGCTGATGCTGGGAAGGGCTGCTTGAGTTTCTCATTTTGAAGCTGCATTTGGGATCTGAAAATTAAAAAAAATTTCATCTCTTCCTTTTCTCCTGCCCCCTCCCCGTGCTCCAAAATAATAAGAGAAAAAAAAAAAGGTCAGTGGCCCAAATAAAATCCACAGGGAGGCTGGTGCAGGCTCTAAAATTTCCAGTTTGGTCTATTTTTGCCCTTGTTCCCAGTATCTCAGAGGTAGAGTGCAATAGCTTGGCTCAACTCCTTGTCTTTGGTGTGCTAGTAATTGTCTGCATCTGAAATACTCTTGACAGGATTGTTTCATGGTGGAAAAGAAGAAATAAGGTGTAAGCTGGGTGTTTTTTAACAGGACTGATTCTGAAGGGTTGTAAACAGTAAAATCCTGCAGGAAGTCAGATGTTGGAGCTTGGGCTGTATTTTCAATTACTTGGCATTGTGTATAAATAAGCAGGTTTGTGAAGTAGAGTGGTACTGCATTTGCATGAATGCTTTTCAGAACTAAGGCATGTTTCAAGGAAGAAAATTGTCATTTTTATCTTCTGTAAAAGCCTCATGGTGGTTTCATTATTTGGGTTGATACACAGTGATCACCATTAAAAAATTAAACATTTGCTACCAGTTCAAGGCTAAACCTAGAACAACACAGGATTTCCCTGAATTTGGAATATTTAATTGCGAGTTGAGACACTGTGATCTGATAAGCAGTGATCTCTGTAGATAGCCATATAAATTAATATCTAAGCTTATATGGAAAACATGTCCTTCTTAGATAATTCTGTATCTTTTGATAAAAGCCTTGAAAAACACTAGCAGAATACAATTTCTTTTGCTTGGTTGTTTTTCCTTGTTATTGCAGATATGCTAGTGAACCCAAAATGGAAGTCCTAAAAATTGCATTATGCTGTCAACCCATGTCACAGCAGTACACTAGTTGTTTTATCATTTGCAGCTGCTTCTGAAAGTAATGACTTCTAAGCTATACCCCTACATTTGAGCAGTGTGCAGTAAGTAGTGTATTCTAAATCAGTTCAAAATGGAACAGAGATGAGATTCCTGCCTGTTAACATGGGACTAAGAAGAGAAGTCTCTTATGGCCACTGCAATCATAAATAAGGTTTATAGTTCTGTCTCCCCCCAAATGGTAAGGAACCTCTGGTACTTGTGTAATAATTTTCAGTGCAGTAATTTTCAGTCTTATACAGGATAGAATTATATTTACCAGGTATTGTTCCTGTCTGCTTCCTGAACTCTCTCTTTTGACCCTTTTTTGATGAGTTGACTGATTGTGAGACACCTCTCCATTACTGCTGTTTAAAAATCCCATGCTCACATTCCCAGGGTAGGAGCCTTGGTAACATGTCATGAGCTGGTTAGGTGCATGCAACAGGTAAATATTGTGATATAAGGAGGGCTCAAGTGAAAACCAACAGTGAAAGCCATTCTACCTTCTAGCAACACAGAGCACATTTGAATGTATTCTTGAATACATCAAAGAGCTGGGCATCACCAGGGTGCTGTTCAGCTGTGAGGCTCTTCAAGCTGTATTGAGCGAGGCTCTCAGTCACTGTTTTAAGGATTATTGCACCCCTCACCACAATTCCTGAACTCTGCTGCCTTCTGTGTTGCCCTGGCTTCATGCACTGCAGGGTGCTGAGACCTTCATTCAGCAGAGTTCATAGTCAAGTGTGAGCTTCAAGAGTGAACTTGAATAAAGTGCCAAATTGAGGCTTGTATGGGGCATGCTGTATTACTAAATCTCTGTCTTTTTTACATAAGATATTAGCTGCAGTTGCCAACTGCCAATCTGACAGTGTGGGTGAATGTTGGAGAGGCAGTGATTAGGGAAACTGAACTGTGTGGTTGTTCTTCCTCTGCTCTCTTCATTATTCATAAATTCACAGTTAGTGTCTCTGTAGTTAATAATTCTCTATGCTTCTTTACAGCCTTCAATCAGAGGATCTCTAGTACTGTGTGAACATCAATGAATCAGCGTCCTCTCACTTTTCTGTGGGCACTTTTAATCCTGATTCAGTGTCTTGCCCAGTGTGCAAGTGTGCTCTGTGCTGCTCTTGGAGCGCTGAGCTTTAATTTTTTAAGATCATTACTCCAGTGTACTAAAAGCAGCCATCTAACCTTCTTAGAATCAAAGACTGGTTTGGGTTGGAGACCTTAAAGATCATCTAGTTTCCTCCCCCTGCCATAGGCAGGGACGCCTTCCACTAGAGCAGGTGTATCTACCAACAGCACTTGTTTTTTAGGGTTGGATTCACAATACTGGCCGAAGGAGAATTACTGGTGGGTTTCCCTCACTTTTTAGTTCGGTGCCTGTAGCTAGTATTTCTCAACCTGAAGCATATAATGTCAGGTCTGTGACTTAGAATCTTACAGTAGTTTGGGTTTGAAGAGACTTTAAAAGTCATCTCACCCAGCCTCTTCAACTAGATCAGGTTGCTCAGAGCCCAGTACAACCTGGCCTTGAACACTTCCAGAGATGAGACCTTTACAGCCTCTCTGGGCAACCTGTTCCACTGTTTCACCACCCTCGTAAAAAAAGATTCTTAGTCTAAATCTGCCTTCCTTCAGTTTAAACCATTCTCCCCTTGCCCAATCCCTCCATGCCCTTGTTAAAAGTCCCTCTCCAGCATTAGGACACTAGCTTTTGGAATTAAAGCATTTTAGATCTAATTTCCACTTGAACAGATGTCAATTATTTGTATGAAATTATACCACATAGACCAAACAGGCTACAAGCATATTGCCTGATAGCTGAGCAGTGAGTGAGTGTGAGAGAGACAGTACCACCAATTGTCCCACATACTGCTCACTGCCCTTTGGGGTAAAATGGCACTTCATTTTCTGGACTGTTTTGACTTTCTCTGCATGTGGTTAGAATTGTTCCAATTCTGTGCTGGGGAAATAAAATATCTGGTTTGATTGAAAATGTCACATTTTGCCCTGGGCAATAATTTGCATATTTCTGCAGATGTGTTTAAACAGCTCTGGGTGTTTGCTATTAATGTAGTGTTATAAATAAAGCAAAGGGTGTTTGTAGCACATAGAGAAGAAAGGTTTTGATCTAAGAGACTGAAATAAATGAAGTCTTACTTAAGAGAGAATGAAAAAATTAGGCCAACTGAGTATCCTTAAATTCATGGAAACCTTAATCTGAATTTGCCTCTGGTCTCCTGATTTGATCAGTATGCTAGCAACATTCCTAATGAAGTTATGTCTTATCTAATAAGCTTTCTAGGCTTATTAGGCAATGCCTAAGTTTTAAGATTTGCAGCTAAGAAGGAGAAAGCTCAAACCATCAGAAATTTCTCCAACAAAGTGGGTAAGTTTCTGTAGCACTGGGCAGACTCAGAGTTGTCAGGATTTGAAGTGGTCACAGTATTAAACACAGAAAAGCGTAGTTTGCAAATGAGGATTTGCTTAGAGAGGAGCTACAGGAACAGTTTTGGCAGTATCAAGGTTTGATTTTCAGCTTCGTCTTTAGAGGACTTTCACTTCTCCCTCACATTTGATTTTCTTCATCAGCCTTCGCATAGTGCCCTTTAGTAGGATAGTTTCAATGCTGCTCTGGCATGAACCTACACATGCTTTCATCAAGTTTTCTGTTTCTGATGGCATGTTCATTGAAATCTATCCCCATTTGCCTGATTTTGATTGCATTCAGTTCACAAGGTGATGTGTTGCATGATTCATTAAATGCCTGATACACGCTAGGCCTTTTCAAGATTGACAAAATAGGCATGGTGAAAATGTCAGTAATCTTCCCCAGAAATGCCAGTCATTCTCTTATCAGCACACTTCTGTACAGCTATTGTGTTTCACCTTTTCCACTTTCTTCCTACTTGGCTTTCATAATATAAAACAGTTGCAGTGGTAGCTACAGGTAAGTCTGATGTTTCCACCCTAGAAATTAAAGTGTCACAGAATCTTCTGTCTCTCCTCTGCCTCTTGCTCCCTCTTTCCTCTGTCAGTGCAGCAGAGCACTTGATGCTTCTGAGTCAACAAGATTTTCTATACAAAGAGGTGGAAGAATGGGGCTGTTGAGATCAAAATCTCTTTTGTAGTGATATGTGCTAAATTTGCAAAGGGGCTCAGCTGCTACCCTATTCCTCAAGACTGCAGTGTTTACCAGCAGGAATCAACTCCTGGAGCAGTTTCAGTGCAGAAGGCACAAGTGCAGAAGCTGCACATCATGCTTTGCTTCTCCTAAGCAGTTTTTTGTGTGAAAGGAAAATTCACTTGTAAGCGTTACAGCTGAAGCAAAATGTATTTGTAACCTATACCGTGTTCTGAAGGAAACAACAATAACATTTAATGACAAACCTTAATGGAAATTGTACTTGTTCACTGGAGTCCTCCTTTCAAATCATCAGCTTTACATAAATCTGTTACTAAGAGAAACATGCAGTAATAACATGACTGGTAATAGAAGCTCCAAAGGTAGTAGATTTTTACAGAAAAAGCAGACAGTGCCTTGAGGAATATAATTCTTCCTGTTGTACATACACATTATTTCTCTTTAGAACACTGAGTTTATATTTTAATGGAAACAGAGCTAATCCTCCTTTGCATGGGCTCTATAGGCTTCTTCAAGTCAGTGGAAACATTTCTGGGAAAGTAGAATTGGACCTCTTGTGTTTTCTGCTTTTGTAGAAGTTAGACTAATGTGTATTTGTCCAGAGGCAAGTATTAAAGGCACCAATTTTTCCAGAAACAGGACATTAAATATAGACTGTGTTGGTGACACCTGCAAGGTTTGCTATTGTGTTATCTGTCATCAGCACATAGCAGCCTGGATGTTTAAGGAGGTGGAAACCTTTGACTACAAAGTAAATTTCTTGCTACTGTATTTGTGTCCTGTTCACCTTTTTAATGCCTCCAGAAGTTTGAATAGCAAAGAGGAGAGACCTGTCTGCCAAGCTGGGGTGGCACAGGCACTCCTTCCATGCTCACCTTTGGCATAATTTACAGCCTACCATATTTTCCTGCTTTGTCTAGGTTGGTGAGGGAAAAAAAGCCTACTAGGAAAGGATAAAGAAATATCTTTTGAGACTGGATTTATCTGAAACATGGTAATGTTTTCAGTTATTAGCCCAGGCATAGCTCTGAAGCAGGCAGGTTGCATGGAGGGGATGTTGGAGCTGAAGGCTCTTCACTCAGGCTGTAGCTGAAGACAGTGAGGCTGCACCTGACTGAAGATGGGCAGAGTAAGTTGGTATTATTCAGGCTTGAAGTGTCAGGGTTAAAAAAAGACAGCTTGAGCAAGAAAAAAACCATCTTCTTAGGCAAGGCTCAGTATAGGAGTTCATTATGGCTGGAGTGCTTTACTTGCCACAGCCAAGGTCTCTGGGTTGCTCCAGGGGACTCCCAATTCCCCATTTGTCAGGATTGTGGATATCCTGTTTGAAAACACCATTACTGAATGTACTTCCCCTTTGGCTTATTAGGAGCTGCAAAAGCTCTTCCAAATGTGCTCTCCACATAGTCTTTAATTTGTTTGGTCTTTGTGCTGTCCGGATACCATACTACATGGTTACATTTGCCAAATCGTTATAAAAATGATAAAAAATACTGGTATAGTGTTGGGAAAATAAATATTTTTTCTTTTGGTGTCTTAATCTATTTCAGAAAAATCATCCTTTTAAGTCAGGATCCCACTTTGTGGGGTTTCACTTAGTCTACCTCTTAATAAAGCTTAGATTAACATATACAGCATACACTCTAGACAGCATTTAGGCTCTGTAATGTCACTGTTCTCTTTTGCCTCATCCTCTTTCAATTTCTATTCTCTACCAACAGCAATCTTCATCTCCTCTACACCTGAAGAGAGAATAGAGAAAATTAGACCTCCCAGCCTAGCCTGTATGCATTAACCCTTCTTTAGCACAATCAATCTGTGTAAAATAAAGAAAATTATATTAGGCAAACATTGAGATTTTATTGAGATGGATCATAGAAGTATTAAGAACAAAAGGTCAAATACTTAGCCAATTAAATAGACATAACAGAACTGAATGCTTCTCCATGTGACTCTTGATACAGAATTTGACCTCTGCTTTTTTAATATTTGCCCATCTCCTGCTGCTTCTGAGAAGATAAGTTCTTTCTTCTAGTTCTGAAATTGAAGAGCATTATCTGTGCACCCAATTATAATAATAATTATTATTATTATTGTTAAAATTATGCATGTACAATAGAGCTTAAAAGGTGCAAATTGGGTAAAAATTGTGTTTAGTCAAGAAAAGCTGAGTTGCTCTAATGGATCAGTGGCAAAACTCTAGTAGACTGAGACAAGTGGTGTCTCAGGCAGCTTTGATATTTCAACTTTAACTGTTCCTCTAAACTTTATATTTGCATGAAGTATTTAATGCAAGTCCACATGATGTTTGGTTTCAAATGACAGCTGTTTCCTTTTAATTTACACAAAGTTATTGCAAAACACAGGGGAATTTCTGTAATGAAGTTTTAAAATCCCTCCTCTTTTCCTGGATCTCCCAGTGAGGATAACAGTTATTGCCTCTCAGTGTTACTGTGCAAGAAAACCAGATGACAACTGAGCTATAGAGAATTTATGATTTAGTCTAAAACATGGACTTGAAGAAGAGGTTGTTTTTAGGTTTCCAGTCATGCATTTAAACATTTGTTTAGGAGCCTCCAAAGCTGAGGTTTGCACTAATTTCCTGGCTGCTGGCACCCTCCTGGGCAGGAGTGGCAGCAGCCCCTGGGGCCTGACAGCCATCAGGATTCCATTTAGGGACTTAAGTGGGACAAAATGAGGAAGGCTTGGGCTTGCCCCGTGGCTTTGTTAAACCACACTTGCATTACAGGAATTAGCTGGAAACGTTGTGTGAAGATCTCACCTTGTAAGTAGGTGAGGCAGATGAGGGGTTCCCATCCCTGTTTTACAGGTGGGGAAATGGGATGTAGAGAGATTACAGGGTTTGGTGAAGATCACAGGGGAAGCCAAGGAGAGAATAACAATTGAATCAAGGTCTCGGGAAGGCTGTTCTTCGTCTTTAATTAGTCTGTCAGAAACATGCCATAGCTTCTTATACAGTGTATCAGTAATTACAAAAGCATACACAGCAGCCTGTGTTTGGAGGGTTGCCCAGACAGGAAAACAAAACTGTTTGTTGAGCAAGTAATGGGATTTGTATGAAGGCATAATAAATGAAATTTATATGAAGGTAGCTTAGTAGATAAGTGGTGCGGAAAGGCAAGGTGTACTCCGTGCAGTGAGAAAAGGCAGTAGTTATCTTCCTATTAAATTACAGTGTGAATATCCCTACTAACTTCTTAACAAAACTGTTAGTGGTTTTCTGTGTCTGGAAACATAATTAGAGTCACTGGCAGCATCTGCCACATCTGGCAGTGGAGAAGAATGTAGCACCTCTTGTTGCTGTATTGAGGCAGAAGCAGAGCTGTGTGCCTGTGTCTTTGCCGTGCAGTGGTGTAGGTGGTGTCTGTCCCCAGGGCCATGCTCATCTCACCCTTTTGAGGCAAAAAAAAAAAAAAAAAAAAAAAAGGAAATAAATTAAGAAGTAAAGAACCGTTGTAGAACCTGTAGCTTCTGGTAAGGAGGCTGGTAAGAACTTGGACCAACACCCATTCTTCTCAATGTAATAGGTATCTGAGTAGAGTCCCTTTCTGTTAACCCTCCAGAGGGGACTGCCTGACTGCAGCTCTTAATTGGCAGCATTATTTGACATTCTGAATTCTGTAAAGATCATCCCTTAAAAGCTGAGAGAGACCAGCTGATGGCTTTTTGATGTGTCTGAATGGCAAACATCATAACGATTTTGGTAGATTTAATAGCTGTCTTAATATTTTACATATTACTAATGATGGCTGAAGCTGTAATGAAAGTGACAGACCTGTCCAGCTGATCTGAAGGACACACAGAAGTGTAGTCAGTGGGAGCTAGCCTCTTTAACCTGTCCCTGGCTATGTCCCCAGTACATCTGACCACAAAGACTACACCACAGTGACAAGGCTGAGCTCAGTACCCACCCGGGCTGGCCTTCGCTTTTCCATCTTTCAGCAGAGCCGAGTTGTAGCTCTGCTCAGTGAAATCTGGAGAAACAGTTTTGCTGGATTCATATGCAGAGATGAGCCCTTTCCTAGCTGCAGGTAGATGTTGACTTTGGTGCAATTGTGTGAGGATTTTCAATAGCAATTTCCTGAGGGTTCTCTGAAAGCCATTTTCCCATTCAGTGTCATTCCCATACATGACAGCAGCCTTCTCTGAAGGAACACCCTAAATTACTAGGAGAATTGACTCATCTGTTGCTTTCCTGAAGAATAATCTTTAATTCATGATCTATTCACTTGTGGGCTGGGTGCTACTTAGCCTGGATTTGAGAGGGAGTTGGGCTTGTTTAAAGCCTTCAGTGTTAAACCCACTAGGTTTAGCTGAATGTTTCTTGGAACATAAAAGCTTGGGAGGCTGATAAGGCACATGAGTTCTGTATTAATCTATTATTTCTTTTAAGACATACTTTTGTATGTGATGCAGTTGTTAAAGAATAAAGAGACAAGCTAGGAGCTGGCCCATACCTCTCTAGAGATTGCTGGCACTCTGCAAAATCAGATACTTAAAGGATTAAACAGTTAATATTGCAGCTGATGATAAGAAACACGGCTTGATTTAAAACCCCATTAATGTCAATAGAAATAGTTCTTGTTAACTTGAGGGGTGGACTTTACTGCAAGACAGTGCATATATTTGAAATAACCAGACTGGACAGTCCTACACATGGATTGTCTGCTGCTGGCAGTGAAAGTGCTGGAGGTTCACTTGGAGAGTACCTCAGTTATTTGGGAGAATGATGGATGCAAGCTGAAGGTCTGGAGGTGAAATTTTATTGTCTCTGAAAGCTCTCAAAGTATTCAAAAATGTCTCTCTAGTTTGTACTGCCTAACTTTCTGGACTGTTTGTTTTTCAGAAAATAATGTTGGGAAATGAACATACAGACATATTGTTTTGATGTGTTTGTTCCTTGCCAGACCTAGAGAAACTTGTTATTGATAATATATTCCAGCATGTTAGGAGACTGCACTGAGGTAGGTATACAAGAACTGTTCATGTCATTAAGCTCCCATGAAAAGTGACAAAGTGGATTTTAGAAATCCAGTTTTTTCAAATGCTTACATTGTTGAAATATTCTTTTAAAACCCCCCATAACTGTTCTAGTGTGTCATAGTTGGGAATCTCCTAAGGGAACAAAAACGAGTTTTGTGTGAATCTCACTAAAAATATTTTAATTGTTTTCCTTCCTACTTTGACATCTGAGTAGAACTCTGCAAGAGGTAAAAACAACTCTCATGGTCTCCTTCTCTGTGGGATACCTCAGGAGGCAAAGGGAGAAGACAAGGGTGTCTGCAAATGAGCCTAAGTTGGAGCCTATGCCCTGTAACTGTATCTCCTCTGTCTGGGTTGTGTGACTGCAGGGTGAATGCCTGCATACAAAGCAGCTGGGAAGTTCAGACCTCAGACCTAAGCTTAGATTTGGATTAATTAAGTGATTTTCCTTCTATTGTATCTATTGTTTGTACCTAAAGTGCACTGGGGCCCACCAGAGTCAGTTAGGGGTTTTATGATAATTGCAAGACCACCCCATGCCATACACGATAGCTCTGAAACGAGTGGCTGCTTGTTCATCCCACAGCCTAAAGAAGAAAACAGTCTCCTGGATGAAACCCCAAATCCCTCTTCAACCTGCACAGCCTAACAGGGGTGGAAAAATATCCTTTTTTATTATGTCTGTGCTGAAATGTGCTGCTAAAACCAATTTCCCCAGAACCAGCACAGTTTAATGGTGATTTATGCACTGAAGCAGGTCTGGCATTTAGATCCCTACTTAGTTCTTTATTATACTGTTATCACTCAGGCCACCTCTACATTCATGGAAAAATGGCTTTCTGACTGAAAATAAATTTTTGAAAAGGTATTTCAGTTTTCATCAGTAATGTTTGGGGTTTGTTAAAAACAAAGAACCAACTAAAATCCTCAGCCCAACACAGCAGTCAGACAGTGAAAGACAGAGCTGCATGTTTCTAAACCTTCGGATTTTCAGCCCTGGAAGGGAAAATATATGCACCAAGTAAAGCAGAGCACCATGATCCATGCAGCAGCTTCATGTTTGGGTGATGGTAATAGTCAATCACAGAGCTAGTCAATTTATTCTTCCTGGTAGCAGAGAATGTGTTGTAGATAAGATATACCCACGACTGAGCTCATCCAGAACAGCTGTAATGTACACGGGGAAAAGAAAACTATATTCTGACAAAACAAATTTCAATAGGGTATGCCAGGCACCTTCTAAAATGGGTTGCTGGGTGTCCAAATCACTCATGCAAAGCCTTGAAAGGTGCCTGTTTGTTGTGTGAGAAAGGGTCTGTTAAAAAAAAATGGAAAATACTGTGAGGGTAGTTTGTAGTTAAGCTGCTGGATGCTGTAGAAATTAGTAGCATTAGTCCATTCAGGTCCTACTGTCCTTGGAAATTTTCAGTCATCCAGTGCCTGATGAAGTGCAGCTCTGGTGTGGTTGTGTTAACAGGGAGAGCTGGGCATAATAGCAGGCATTGTATCCCCATCATGCATTCAGCAGCACGCTGTAAAAATTATCACAGGGGTTTGTCAGCAGGATGTAAGCATTTGCTAGTCATCTGTCTTTTGGGATTTCTGCCTGGCAAAGGCCCTCTCTGACGTGTCTTCTCACTTCCCAGTATCAATACAAGTATTTTAATATTTCCATATAATTTGTTCCAAAGGGAATACAAAGGATGCAAGAGAGTCAAAAAGAGATTGAGATTTCTGTTTTACTCAGAACTGGGTTTTTCCCCCCCTGTCTCCATTAGTATATTGAAAAACACCATCAGCTGGGGGGGGATGTTTGATATGAAACAGTAGTGAAGATGTCATTACAGCATTTTTCTTCCTCAGAGCTCTGCCCACCGGGGCCCATAATCCCAGCACAGAGGGATGCTGGCTTCTTTGCTTTGCTGCCTCATGTCAACCACTTTTTAAAGGATTTTTTCCAGCACCTGGCTCACAACACACGGCAGAAAAATAGAGGTGAGATCCAGGTATATCATGGAACACCACCTGAAGATGAGTCCCTGTTTTCTCCTACTGAGAGGCGTCTAACATCAGTGAGGCAAGGCACAGCTCCCAGCACAGACAGTGTATTGTGCACTCTCAGGGAATGAACTCCATAATCAGGGAGTCTGTCTCCAGCTCCTGCTGCAATCAGCAGTGTTTTAAAGGCTCCACGCAGCACTCCAGCACTGACTTCCTTGCTGCAGCTCACAGTACATACCAGGCTCCTTGGGACAGAAATGGCTTGTGGTAATCAAAGAGCTGATAAGGAAGTATCTCATGAAAGTCCTTAGTGATATGCTCATGGAGGAGAGCTATCCCTGGCATTCTTAAATAAAGAAGAGTTTTTTGTTACACAGGACCTCTCAGGGAGAGGAGGAAAAGGAGCATTTGGGATCAGATGCTTTCTTGACTTGGTATTGTTTGCTCAAGTTTGGAAACTTGGCAGCTTCAGGCTTTCATTAAATTTTGATTTTTGTGTATTTAGACCAGGCTACAGGAAGACGTAGAGCAGTTTTGGGTCTACCAAAGCAGTTTTGGTAGAGAGTTTTCATGCTGTTTATTAACTGTAAATTTTAATGTGTGCTTTATGTTTTTTGTAAGGTAGGAAAACTTAGTGGCTCTTCTTTGCCTCTAAGTCTTTTGCTTTCCACATCTTTTCAGGTTGTTCCCATTGAAGTGGTTTTTGTCTCAAAGAGCACGTGCCTCAACATTGCAAATGGGCAGGGGGCTCAAACTCACCCTGCTGCTTTGGGGAGCAGATAAACATTTTAGGTTAGATTCAGAATCATACAATGGCCAAGGTTGGAAGGGACCTTAAAGACTATCTATTTCCAGCCCCTGGCCTGGACAGGGACTACCACAGTCCCTGATGCCAGGGGACTGATCCCAAGGCCAGCTGGTTGGTGCTTGGCCAACTGGCCTTGGAGTCAGTCCTCGTGTGGAAGGAAGCCTTTGGGACTTAGCAGCTTTGTAAGCCACAAGCAACTTAGCAGCTGCTCTGCTCAAGTGCTCTAATTTTAAATACATACACTTCCATATCTCTTAGTACCATTTGTCACCTTGCAAAGCATCTTTTAATCTTTTCCTGGTTTCAGAGTGCCAGGTTCTTGATCACCCATTGCACACCTTAACAACCAATGAATTCCCATCTTGTTGTGCCTTGTCTTCTGGAAAGGTGTCAGCCATCATCACCTTGCCAGGCAGGCTTTGCAAGAAAAAGCAGCAGATAGAGAGGAACTTGAGTGAGGTCACTCAGCTTTGCTTTCTCATTCATTCCTCTGGCTCCTTCACACTTTAATAGTCACAAGTGGTAACCTATTTTTGTTGAGCCCAATTATAGTGAGATTTTTTTAGAAATCCCTGCAGCTGGATGTTTATATTGGCACGAAGGTATGCTTAATGCATATTTTACAGACCAAAGAGCTAATTTTGGGAATCTGCTAGCAGCATTTGAATGCCCCATTATAATGCCAGGATTTGTAAATTGAGGCTTTGAATAGGTTTGGCTTAAACGCTGAGGGAATGAGATGGTCTTTATACCTGGCTGCAAGTTTAGCATCTAATACAAAGTCAGTGGAAAATCAATTCGTCTTTCCATTTGCCTTAATGGACTTTTGGATCAAACCCATGTTCTTAAAAGCATTGGAGTACATGAATAGTGTCAGGTTTTTAGACAGGTTTTTAATTTGCAAGCCTGAGTAGTTGCTGGTGGAACCCCAGGTATGCAGACATCTGCAGATAGAGCCTTCTGCTTCTGAGTGACTGCCTGGGTTTGCTTGTGTCCAGAAAAAAGAGAAGCCTTGTGCAGCCTGGTCTAAAAATTCAATTTTTAAATTTTTTTTTTTTAAGTAGTTTATTAGAGAATTTGTACTTCAGAAATATTAGTGTAAAAAGACAGTCAACTGACATCCTTCCTCAAGGAATGCTAGAGGTGTGGGAGAAAAGGGCTTGCTCTTAGCCAACTACTGCAAGCATATGACTGCCTTCACCCAAATGCTACAATGGCTGAAAGAGTATGAGCAAAGCCCTGTAGAAGACAACAGTGAGTTTCCTTGTGTTAAAAACAATTATATACAAAAAATAAATCAACAGAAGCACTACTAATCTACATCATTATGCTGTAGATCCTTCAAATGCAAATGGTTTATTACTTTGCCTATACAATAAATTCACTAAAAAAACAACTCTTCACATTCCTTATGCTTTTAACCTTGGCCTTGACTGCTGAAAATGTTCTTTATTTAATGCTTCGCTGTTCCTACTGCTTGGCAAGCTTCTGGTTCGGCACATAAGGGGAATTTGATTGAAAGGCTGTGCTACATTTAGGATCAAATCCTCAGGGGCCAATTCACTAAGGGTGCAGCACAGCTCAGTGAAGGAACTGCTCAGGTTTGTGGAAGCTGAGGTTGGTTCTAACAAAAAGCAATTGCCTTTTTAGTCGGTGCAAATTGGTAGGAGCCTTCTCCAGCAGATGCCTTGTTGATCTTGCCCTCCAGTTGTGTGAAGCCCTCTGTAAGTGTGGTGGTGCCACCAAGACATGCTCTCAGAGCTGGGATCTGTCCATAAGGTGTGGGAGGGCAGCTTTGTGCGCTGCATCTTGCACCTCCTGTATATGGATCAAGGCAAACACAAGATAATACTGTTCTGCAAAACGTCATGGAAATTTTAGTGGTGCATGTGTGCATGCCCAGGGCATAAGCATCTGCCATTAAATACTTAGTGAAGGTTCTTCTGAGCTGGGGTCTTACATGTGAGTTTGGTTGCTTTAAGTCCAGTCTGACTGCTCTTAGATGCTTGATGGTGTTGTCTTTTCTCCATTTCTCTCCCTCATTTGTATGAGCTTTATGACAGAAATCAGGAACAATGAAACAAAGAGAAGATAGAGATAGTTACATGAAGAAAGTCAAGACCATTTGAAGCTTCTTTTGTGACTTTTATATTTCTTTTTGTTGCATTTGATGGTTTGCCTTGAGGCAGGAAAGGGAGGTAGGACATTTGCATGAAGATGGAATTACTTTAATGCTTTCGTCTTTGAATTTACATAGGTTACTCAGATTTTTACTGAGGCCTAAGGGGTAATTCCATCAAGATCCACTCAGGCAAGAGACAGCACATGAGATCAGCCTTCCTGACATTGCATGTGGCTTCAGTGCTGCACTAGGCAAGAAGAAACCACCCATGTTTCCCTGCATGAATGCAGGAGGGGTTGTTTGGGACTTGGATGAGATTCTGGCAAAATGAGCCATAAGTCTGGCTGCTGAGGGCGGGGAGTCTACCCTATGTGTAGCCCTTGGATAGAGCAGAGGAAGCCTGAGGAGGTCCTGGGAGTCCTCTCAGTCTTGCTATGATGAAATATTACCTTGCCCCCTCCCCCGGAGTGCTTACATGCTTTTCCAAATTTGAGCTATAAGCAAATAATGAATCCATGTAACAGGCATACTTCTCATCCTTAATCATTCTTGTGTATAAAGAGCTTTGGTATTATTTGGATGGAAAGTTCCAGCTGTAGAGAGCAATCCTTGCTCTTATCAACAGAGTGTTTGCAAATCCTGTCAAACTTTTAATTTAGGGTAGTTTAAAACTACCTTGTTGTCCTTGTTTGAAATCCAAAGAATCTAAGCACTTTTGAAAATGCCTTGCTGGACACAGAAATCCTTACAAATTTCCAACTGGCTGCCCAAGTGTGTACAAAAAGCTAGCGGTAGAATAAGGAATTTTACCCTTTCCCCCCCCCCAACCTCCGCCATCCCATATCATGTCCAGAGAGCTGCATTAGCCTTTCTGTAACTGTACAGTCATGGGGAGGAAAAAGCAAGCCCTCTGTAAACTGCTATTTTAAGAGCAACTTGTAACCTTATTACTCAGTTGCTTCTTTTCAAGTTAGCAAAAATCTAACTTTTGAGTATAAGCAAGGTTCTCAGGGAAAGTTGCACAAGGGTGCTCCATGGCCAAATTACCTTGAAATTCTGTAGAGATTGAGTACTTGAACTCCTTCCGTTTCTTCTGAAAATCTCAGCCTTAGTCTCTCCATTGCAGTGGGCTTTTCTGCAGTCTGGTGAAAAATTACTCCCTTTCAGAGCTAAGTAAATCGTCATGATTTAAAACCCATCTTTTACATGTGTTTGGGGGTAAGGGGGATGTTTGTTTATTTATTATAGAATACACTAGCTGGCTGTCTGGCTTCCACTGCCATGGAGAAATGCAATGAGAGACTCTATTCAAAACCAGCATTAGCTGCAGGGAGCAGCCTGCACAGGGAAGCCTGCCCAGATTACCCTTCTGTACTCCTTTTTTTTTCTTTGGCATACCTCTTTGATGAAATTTTGGACAATTACACACATTTTTGGTCTGATTTTATGGTTTTCTTCAGAGCAGAGACAGAGAACTTCACTGTGAGTGAATATGGAGGACAAATGTGGGTATTAAAGAGCCACTTCATTCTTTGTTTTGTCTTGTCCCTGAGCTAAACTGTATCTGGATCATTTGAGAAGAAAAAGCCCTGAATGATCAGCATCAGTGTTAAGTTCACTTGATTTTTGCACATTTCACTTTGCAGCCCACCTTACTTGCAGTAAAGGCTTTCTGTGGCCACCCTGCCATACAGCATGCAACTAACTTGCACACCTTTATGCAGTTTTTTTTGGAAAAGCCATATCTTGGTTAAGGGTTTCCCCCAATTTTTTGTTAACAGCTATTTAATCTTGCAGAAAGCTTTGGTTTTCGCTGCTGACAATTAAGACAGTGAGTGAAAAACCACTTCTAGAACGGGTTTTGGCATAACAGAGATGTTATGTCTCTGCAGAGAGAGGGGGAGCAGGTCCTGCTGGGCACAGCACCACTTGTGGACCATTAGGATCCTGCCTGTTGTCATTGAAGCACCACAACCCCAGCCCCATGGGACCAACACAGCTTACAGCAGCCTTTGCATCCTGCTGTGCTCAGATTAGTTGACTACTGACCAAGCATATGTCAGCCTTCCTAGGCTGAATTGCTGGGAGCACCTGTAGGGCAAGGAGAGAAAATCAGGGAGCAGTTTGTCTGAATGGATTAATTCAGACTTGTCATGCCTCATTTGTGCAGTGTGGTGCCCGGCTGTGCTATCTGCAGTGCCTTGGGGACACAGGGTGGCTCAGGTGACAGTGATGTGCTGCTGAATCCCAGCTTTCAGAACAGGGCCCAAAGCTCAGACAAGTGTTCCCAAAACCCCTTGTCTTGCCACCCACGTAGTCCTGCATGCAAGTACAATGTGCCCCTGCAGTCCTGAGGTTGACTTAGTACAGGGCATTTCATTCACATTGAGTGCACTGTAAGTAAACTCTGTAAGGCTCCTTCCTTCACTGATGCTGGAATTTTTTTTCCTTCCTGAAATTCCAAGTAACTCATTGCCACTTTTTTCTGATTTCCAGCAAAAATCAGTTGACATCCTCTTTGGGTAGAGAGAGCAGCTCTGAGGTCAGAGAAGCCCAAGGCTTGGAGGTTGGCCTGCCTCCCTTTGCCCTCTGGCCTCCAGAGAGGGAACATTTACTCTCTTGAAATTCCCACCAAAGGCTCTTTGCTTCTGCTTCCTTTCTAATCATTTATTTACAGAAATTGTCTTTTCAGAAAAATCTGCAGGATGTGCCCTGAGCGCACCTATGTATTTTTAAAGAGCTTTTAGCTGATTCCCCGGGTGTGAATGATGAGATTGATTAGGGGAATAAAGACCTGTTAAAACAGAAGTAAGAGGTCATTCATTACCCTGTACCACCTCATATTGCTTGGTTTCCAGCTATTAAGAATACATGAGATACTGGGCTGTTGGAAATGGACACACAATCCTTACTTTTATCCTAAGGTAGACTCTAGCCCATGTAATTTAACAGTGTCCTAAAAGTCCAGCTTATATTTTACAGGCTCACGCTTTGAAGTGTGATACTTTTAGCACTCAGGATACGACAGGCATTAAATTTCAGTACTTGTTAAATTACGAATAATTGTCTCCGCTCTGCTCAGTTTTGTGTAAGGAAAGAGCCAAGCAAGATTTTCTGATTAACCATCTGAGCTCAGTTGTGCCATGCCTGTCAAGAAGTGGAACATGCTCAAGTTTCCCATTGCATTTCCACCACTTTCTTGGATTTGTAGGTGTTTATTCTCGGCTAAGGAAGTTTGAGGATTTCAGGGTAACCTATTGGAAATGTGCGGGAATGTCTCTCAATAAGCAATCTGTGACTGCTCTGGCTTAAAGTAAAATTTAGCATCCAGGCGAGCCTGTAGAGGAATAAAGACATGCTTTCTTTCCCCCTGCGGTGCACGGAGCCGGGGCTGGGAGGTGAGCGTGGAACAACACCGACAGTGTTCCCGGACACCCGGCTGCCTCCCCTGCTGTAGTTTTCCACAGTGGCAGAGGGAGTCAAGCAAGCTGCAGAGGCAAGGCAAGCCTTTAAAGGAAAATTATGTGCACAGAGAAAAAGAAAATAAGGCAGGGTAGTGACTCCCAAGCCAGCATCTTTGCTGCTGTGTGCATTCAGTCAGTCTCCAAGCAACCAGCAATGTAATAAGGACACAATGAGTCAGACTCAAACAGTGCCGCTTATGCACCTTCATATCGAGGTCTGTATATGTTCAGTGTCTACGAGCCCAGTCTTACCTTCCTCATCCGTGCTAATTTATTAAATGTGAGGAGCTGGCAGGCAGCTGGCCCCGCTGCATGCTCGGTGCAGCCTCCTCAGCCAGATCTGCAGCAGGAGTGGCAGGTCATCATGCCCACTTCTGCCAGGCTTCCTTGCAGCCATCTTCAAAGCCTACAGCTTGTTTCCCATTTTGCAGCTTCTCTAAGCTTTGTGCTGAGTCTGTTAGTCCTCCTGCTGTAGATTTGTGGCTTGCCTGGGCTTTGAAAGGTGGAGGTGCATGGAGATGGGTAATGACTCATCTGGGAGAAGAAGCCCCTGAATTTCTGAGCACAGAGGGAGTATAGATAAGAGATGCACATTGTGTTTGGATTTATTGGCCCTGTCTTAGCGGCGACATTGGCAGTACCTGTGCTTGGCACAGGTCATGGCTTTGCTGAATGCCTGGTCTTGGTGCCAGCACTGCTGCAGACAGCACAGCTTGGTGTTCGGACACAGGAAAGCACACTGGGGTAGTTTCATCTATTTTAGGTGCGTCATTGGAACAGGCTCAACACAGATATAATAAAAGCACACTTTATAGCAGAGAGGAAACTACTGAAAGAGAATACTGTTGCAAAAAAAGCATGAAGGAAATTTCCACTGATCCCAGAAACCCAGCTAGGTACAGCCTCCAGACCAAAACTCCTTCAGTCTCCAGTGCTATTCTTTCAGATTAAATCAATATTTATGATTTCTTTTTTTCTTTTTCTTTTTTTTTTTTTTTTTTTTTTCAGTTAGCACACTTTGGAGGTGATTGATAAATGTAAGAAACCATAAATGCATTACTTTGGGCCAGAAAATTGTTTAACAGGCACATCTGAAAGTACTCAAGGCCGGGTTGGATGGGGCTTTGAACAACCTGGTCTCCTGTAAGGTACCTCTTACCATGACAGGGGGCTTGGAACTAGATGATCTTTCAAGGTCCCTTCCAACCCAAGTTCTACATTCTGTGGTTCCATGACAGCCCTGACCTGGGGTCCATCAGGGAGGCTCCCAGATGGGGCTCTCCATGTCTCCTCAGGTCTGGCTGCTGGTGCAGCCCCCACTAACTCTTGTAGCCTTAGTGCAGAGACCCAGGGAAGGGTGTGCCTCCTTAAAGGTGGGATGTCACACCCGATCCCATCAAAAAAGCTCCAGCAAAAAAGAGCAGGGGAAAAGAACAAAGTATAAAAGCATTTATTGTTTGGTTTGATGCGTTAGCCCTTTTGGGTTGGCGATAGTTGTGGTGGGCAAGTAACAAAAGCCAACCCAAACCAACAGCACTGTGGGACTGGTAATTTTTAATAAAGACATTAATCCAAGCACTTGGATCCCCTGCAGATATTTTACTGTCATAAAAAGCTCCTCTTCACAACAAGTGTTTGCCCTCAGCTACTGAGTGGAACACAGAAGCCCAGGCAGAGCCCTGCCCCAGCAGCATGAGCCAGGTCCATTTCATGGCACACTTCCAAAAGCTTCCCAGTAGAAAAACTGTGTGTAGTCACAGGCTCCCATTCCCCTGAGAGGGGAGGTGGGAATACTTTGACAAAACCTCAGGATTTTGGCATGGGTGAAACCCAAGCCTGGTCTCTCTGTGGGACACAGCGGTGTTGTTGTGTGGCTTTTAGTGGAAATTAATGGTCAGGTTCTTGCAGTAAATGCAGTGCTGGACTGTCCCAGCAATTAAAGCACACCACCCCTTCTGAAGAGGAATGCCCCTTTCTCATCAGGGGTTTGAGCAGCAATCTTAATTAAGGCAATCTCTAGGTCTGTTCATGATTGTGTTTTCACCCATCTGGTTCATATTTGTCATTTTCTTTCCTTCAATGATGCAAATCTTTTTTCTCTCATCTTGGGTGGCAGTAAAAAAAAATGCTTTTCTGGAAAATAAAAAAGCCTTTTGAGGAAAACAACAAAAAAGAAGTTTATGTATTAAAATAGAAAACTTACTTTAAAAGACCCAGCTGTGAGGTTGACTCAAAATAGATTTATTAACCATACAGTCTTGATCCAAACCAAAGATTACACTTTGTGGATAAAGATTCACTTTTATTTTGTAAATTCTCGTACATGTTCTTCTAGTCTTCTGGAAGAAAATTCACTAATTTATTTTGCTATTCTCTACTTTGTTTCTCTTCCCCCATTTTTTTACATTATAGTCTCCATGATCTATAAAAATAACCCTAATTTTCCTCTGCTCTGGATAAACCCATAGCTATTATAAACTAGAAGAAAAAGCCTCTTTCATTTTGTTGCTATTGGATGTTTGTTTAATTTCAGTGGGGCTTTCTAAAAGTGTAATGCAAGTAGAGTTTATTACTATTTGGGGCTTTAATTGCTGTAGTAATATTTTTTTACAGCTCCTTATTTTTATGTTTAAGGGTCCCCAGACCCTTTGATTTATTGGCATTGGCGAATGATTGATAAATGATTGAGGTTACGTAGAAAAACTGAAGGCATTGTATGAAATAGAAGTGGTGCCAGAATGACTGTGCAGGACCCACTAGTGTATTTAATGTGATGCGTACTACACAGCTGCTACAAACTGCAGCCAAAGCTTTCACAGATATCAACTGTTCACTGGGAAGAGACTAAAAAATATAAAAACAATAAAGGGGGGTTGTGTTTCTTGCTCATCAGAAGAAGTGTGGTGTGTTCTCTCGCAATCCAGCTTTCCATTTCAGTGTCTCAGGGTGTTTATTTCTGGAATATCATAACCACAAAAGAGAATAAGAAAAAGAAAGGTAACAGGCAGGGTTTTCACAGGCACCTAAAGCAGTTAGACACCTAATTTCTGTGACATTTCAATGGGAATTGTTATTTTTCCCTCTTAAGCTCCTTTGAAATAGCAAACAAGGGTTTCTTTTTCAGGCTTGTGAGCTTCCTCACTGCTTCCGCTGCTATCAGTTGTTATTCTGTTTACAGAAAATTTGGGGGGTTCAGGTACCTGGCAGAAACTGTATTTTTATATTATTTGTATTTTGACCCTAAATTCCAAACAGTTTACACTTATCAGAGTAAGAAGTAACGGGTACATTCCTGGATGAATGCAGAAGACATTTGCTTTAAGAAAATGCTTCTGCTGATAGAGCTCCTTGTGTTAAGTCAACTCAGGTTGTTTTTTTTTTCCTTGATGTATTAAAATGTTTTGAAAAACTGGTTCTTTAGGAGGAAAAGCACAGAGATAAGTGCAGGATGCCTGTGTTGGAAATGGAATGGTCAAACAGTGCAAAAGCTGAACAATGAGCATTGATTGTTGCCCGTGGCTCATTTCTTAATTCCTGACTTTTAAAGCTCCTGATATTCTTCCCACTGGAGCACACTTTGGTAGGCAACAGCTCCTGGGGTGGGTGGTGGATGCTTCTGCAGGGTCAAGCCCCTGTACAGTGGAGAGGGAGCCCTGGTAACTTCGCATTTGTGGCAGTGTTTTGTGGAGCCTTGTGGGTAACTGGACACAGACTGTCCCCAGTGTCTGATCTAGGAGCAGATCTGATCCAGAAAATGCTGTACAGGACAAGGAAACCAGGACTACCTGCTTTGGCTGGAGTCCCCCACTGAACTGAACGAAGCATGACACAGAGATACACCCTGACAGGCGCCAGCTGACTTCAGCTGGGAGCTGGAGCAAGCCCAGCCACGGCATATGTTCGCAATCAAAAAGTCATTAAAAATTCACATAGACAAGTTACTCAGTTTGGAGCCTGTCTGTGAGACTCTGCACTCCAGCCGATGCAGCAGGCCGGGCTCAATGCTTCTGGTAATCTTCCCTAATCCTGTGAATCTGTGGGAGATGGGTGAAGGGCACTTGCTCTGGTTGGATTTTCATTCTCTTAATCTTAAGGGAATGATTTCCCTCCCGTCAGCCTTGGCGTGGATGTCTTCTGAAAGGTCGATCTCTGAGCATCATCTTCCTTGGCGCAGGCTGAAACAGCCTGGGGAAAAAAAATAGTAATTCATTTTGTCCCTATGTTAATTGTGTGGGCTAACGTAGTCCTCTGGTTTGGACTCTGATTTTGGTTGCTAAATATAGAAATCATTAAAAGGGTTAAAGTGTGAGCCCTCCTCCCACTCAGGGTGCTGCTGTAGGAAATCCATAGGAAGCAGTCATCTGTAGGCACCTCAGAAATGAAGTGAGGTGCACAGTAACGTGCAATGAGTTAGATGAAAACAAGTTTATTCTGGGTTTATACAGCACTCTGGCAATGAAAAAGAGTTTGATACCGAAAAAGCAACAAATTAGAGGCCCTGGTAATTTGCTGTTGGCAGCCACAGTTGCTCCTGGGTGCGGTGTGATTGACAGGTACTGGAGGCTTTCCATGAAAGTCACTGCCACTTGGAAGTGCGGTGGGCTTCCTCCTCTGTGGGAGGAGATACTTGCCATTAAATATTTCCCTTGGTCCTGCCCTTCTCCTGCAGACTGTGTCCCAGGTGCCTGCTCTCCAAGGGATTGGACTCTCTCTGGTGGTCTCCCATAACAAATCTGTAGAGATTGCCTTCTGGCTTCCTACACAGCAGCTTTCACTGAAGGTGAAGATGGAACTTCATCTGAAGTTTAACTAAAGTTTATGCTGTCCTACTTACCAAAATTTCAGTGCTACTCTTCTTTCTGTCACTGCTCTTTCAAAGGTGCAGACAGTCCTTGAAGCAAGCAGAGAAATAGGAGATGATCAAGAAGTCCACTTTTATTATATCACAGGGAGAAATCCAGCCCTGAAGCCATTGCTTAAGAAGCCAAATTCTTAGCAACTTTGTTGTATGACAGTCTTTGGAAAAATGAAAATCATTAGGTAGTCAGTCCTTGCTCAGAGTTGAGCTTTGGATAAATTAGCAACTCTTCAAGGCACAATTTTGTTAATCGCCAACAATTACATGCTTTGTTTTTATGTTGGACCAGCTGTGCTGAAAGTTCCTGTGCCTCCAGTGCATTTTCCATTTTTTTAATGGGCTTGGTATTAGGCCTCAACAATCAGGAGCTTGTTTTTATGTTAGAAAAAATTCTCTGTGTGATCCGTTAAATTAACCTGGTAGTTTTAGCTTTTTTGTTTTATTTGTGGAGTCGTGTTTATTTGTTTATGAATCCCTTCTTCCCTCATTTTAGTTATTCAAGTACAGTCTTTTTGACTTTGAGGTTATTTTTATATGACAAACACTTACTTGATCTCAGAAAGAGATGCTTCGGGTTTGGATTAATACAAGTCTGAAAAGCTTGGCTGCATACTTTTGGAATATCAAACAGTTTGATAAGGTATGAAAATATGTTTTTAATGTTTATTTGCAGATAGTTAAATGCAGTGTAAACCGATTTCTGAGTTTATTTGCTTTTATGCATTTGCTCTGGCATGCAGGCTAACCTCACTTTTGGGATGTGACATGGACAAACACAGGACTGTGTAGATTAATGGGTGTGTTTGCCACATGTGGTTCCTAAAGTTCAAGACATGTAAAAATACAGAATAAAACCACTGATGGCTTGTGCCAGGCAGACACTGTCTCTGAAGGGTGGAGCTGTATGGCATTTCTTTCCTTTCTTTTTCCTCTTGGAAAGGAAAACTGTCACAAAAGGAGAACTCTCCTCTCCCCTTTTTATTAAAGAGAAGGTGTGCAGCAGCTGTGGGCACCATGGCTGTAAGGTACAGGCTGCTCTCAGGGGAGAACTGTGTAATGCAAACTCAAAGCATCAATATCAGGCTCTGCAGGGCTAAGATGGGCAAAGAGGTCCTCAGGATGAGCCAGCATCAAGGCCAGAGTGACCAGGCAATGACTTGAGGTGTTCACAGCAGAAATGGAGAGCTGAGATCCTCATGTGCCAGACCCACAGTGCCTGGATGGGAATGGGGTGAGATGTCCCGGTACATCCCAGGCTTGTTGGGCTGGTTCTTGGACCTCAAAAAACCTCGGCTGAGTCTGGTCAGTATGTCTGTGTTCCATGAGGTGTGGAAACTATTTCCTCAAAGTACCAGAGTAAGCAGATCCAGGAAAGGGCATCCTGGGGCTCTTCCAGCTTCACTTGGTGATGGGATGTTAACCAAGGATTGTGTTGGTTGGACTGACTAACTCTCTGGAGCTGTCACCAGCAGAGATATGGTGACATTCATGAAGTGAGTTAGGGTGCCAGTTATCACAGCCATGTTAGGTGCTAGCTGGCTCCTTTGCCAGCTTGGCCAGGACAGAGATTGCTGGGGTTAGTATCTCCTGATAGTGGTGAGAGAGAGCATGGAGGCACATTGCCATGCTTCTGTCCCTGCCTCCTTACCCTAGCAGCTCTCAAAAAACCCAAATACAAGCAGGAATTAAGTTCCTTGTTGAGTGTGAGGCTGGCTGTTGCAACAGTGAAGCTTTGCTCCTTACCAGAAAACTCTTCTTTCTTTTTAATACCCGCTGCAGGAAGTTGGTGCTCTTAATAAATAAATTTATGGTTTTCTGAGACCCTCTATAAAGTAAAACCTACTGTGGATCTGGTCCAAAGCCCATTTGAGTGAATCACATGGACTTCCATGGATTTGTCAGTGTTTATGAATCGAGCCCTATAGCTTTCAATATATTACAAACTCTGTGTTACTATTTTTGATTAGTCATTTGCACCTAGATAGCTCTTAAAGGGGAGCAGCACCTTCAGTCAGAGCACTTCTCCAAGGAATTACCTCTCTGCCCCTACAGAAAAGCAGCTTCTGTTTTTTCAGGCAGATTTTAGTTCTTGTCATTTCTGTAGTTAACCATTTAGTGGTGACACACATTAACCTCATTCTTCTTCTATATTGTCGGGTCTGCCCCCATTTATCCAAACAGCCAAGCAAATCCACCCTGGAGGCCTGGGCCGTGGCAAACCTTTGCACCCCTTCCCCAACCCATGCTGCTGCAATGCCTTTACTGCCAGCTGCTGCACAGGATTGTTTTGCTCATACATACTGGGACATCTCTCTTCTCCATTGATGGAATCTAAAGGTTGAGATCATCTCCTGTTTTTCCAGAGCAAACTATTGGCAGATGGGGCTTCTGTCTCTACTGCCATCCAGAGGCATGGCAGCCGGGAAGGATTTTCTACCCCCAAATTCATCCTCAGTCCATCCCTATCCTCAGGTGCTGGTGTGATGAAGGGTGGGATGGATTCTCACTTTATCCACTGTCATATCTTGTGTTCTGTGTCCAAACTTTCAAAGGGTGGCAACAGGAGAGTGATTTTGCCACTGCTGAGGCTCTCTAGCACTTACTGAATATACACAGGTTGGCAATCACTCTCTTAAACTCCTAGTGCAGTCCCCAAGGGCCATGTTTCCCAACCATCATTGGCTCTCAAATAATAAAAAAATTAATGAGTTGCATGTTTTTAAAAGAAAACTTCTAAAGATGTGTTTTGCTTTTATTTCCTCTTAAGTTTTTATGGTTTACCTATCTGTGTGACTGTAGGCATCAGGGAATTGTCCTGCTTTTCCCTACCTGGGGGGCGGGTCTCACGTAGTTAGGTCATCTAGATTGGAACGTCATCTAGGTAGCCTCATCCCTTCTCCCAGAACATGCTGGGATTGTGAGGCTTGCTTTATAATCGAAGCAGCTGACAGCAAGACGCTCTCAGATCCTGGGTCTTCAAAATGTCATCTGTGTTAGGAAAACCAAAATTAATTCAAAACAAAACTTCCAGAACTTTGAAAGCACATATGAACGGGCTCCTGACAGAACAGTCAATCCTTTGTAAATGGAATTCTTGGAGATTCACTATTTCAGTGGCTGAATGATAATCACTGTGTCTCTCATGCACAGTCCAATTTTACAAACCAGTACATTCTTAAAGGCTAGTTAGGATTTTTTTCTTCCATTCTTATTTTTGTCTGGATTAGCTTCAGGAAAGAGTGACCAGTTTGGAATGGATGAATGGACCTGCAGACATCAATTAAATCGATAAAGCAGCACAAATTATGCTGCTTGCACAGTGTGCAAGAAAGTCTACAACAGGTTTACTCGTCCAGCCCTCCATCATACAATTTTAGCAGTGCAAACAGAAACCTCCACAGATTTAGGATGTGCAGACTGCACCGGCTGGGTAGCTCTATCAGCCCCTTAGCAGACTGGAAACTGTTTTCCAGTGGGACATTGGATCATGACTTTTCTGTAACAGGGCTCAGAGCCAAACTCCTCAGAGCAGCACTTGGCTGATCATTTGGATTGAAACAAATGACACATTGAGATTACCCTTTCCTGCTCCTGCAAGATTTCAGGCAGTGCTGCTTTTATTTTTGTTTGTTTGTTTATTCATGTATTTGAAAAGAGGAAGGTATTTCAGTGCTTATGAAAAGCCAATACCCAGCAGGACTGAGAACAGCCTGAAACGATGCTGGCAAGCGCCAAGGCATTTCCTTCACCCCACCAAAGCACCCCAGGCTTTCCTGACAATAGCCCTATTCCCTCCTGTGCCCCTCCAGAGCAATGATTGAAAATTGCACCTCTGTGTTGATTTCTTGTTGTTGTTTTTTTTTTTTGAATATATAGCATGTATGCATTTTAGTCTTTATTAGCTACCATTAAAAAGTAAATTAAACAACTGACAACAAATAAAGCTTTTATTTCAAGCAGAGTTAGGTTAAACAAATGATCAGTCCTTAGCTGAAGGAGTCAATATAGTGGTTACAGAAAGCAGACCAGAAAACACACAGAACTGCTTTAGAAAAAGAAAAAAAAAAAAAAAAAACACCCCGAGACAGCAGGAAACAAAGAGTTATTCAATTGATCAAGTGATAGATGCCTGTGAAGGGGTCAAGGGGTGCAAGACCTTGTGAAGAACAGCATTTCATTTTAAATACCCCGACTTAAGCCTGTTCCTTGGAAGGAAGTTTATACTGGAAAGGCAGGATATATTGCTGTGCCTATCAGCAGTGACAGGACATAAAGAGCAGCAGTGTTTGATCAGACTTTCACAGGTAATGTAGTGTTTCCATTAGGAATTAAATAGGAAACTTTTTTAGGCTTTTTAATTCAGAAGCAGGCAGACTTGTAACAAACAATAGTTTAGTGGGCATTTGCAGCCCAAAGCAGCACTCTAAAATGATGCATCACAGCACTATTGCTTTATAGAGGTGAGGTAAACCCACCATCTGCACACAGATCTGTGTGATCTGTACCAATGCACAGCAGCCCAGGACACAGGACTGTAATAATTTTTAAAGCTTAAAAGACAGCTTTAAATGTTTACATGAAAACCATAGCAATGGTATTGCTAATGTGACTGTTTAGTTTGTGTATTAGTGTGCTCAGTTGAAGGTGAGGGCATACACGGGACACCTCCAGGATGAGGAGCCACCTCTCCTGTGAATTGTGTCTGCCCGAGGCTGCTCAAAGCCAGAGCAGCCGCTGGGAGGTGTGAGACTGAGATGGGAGCAATTCCCAGGTCCCCAGCATGGCCCAGGGTGGCACACTACTGGCTGATTCCTGCACTTGGTGCTGTAGCTAAACTTCCAGAAGAACAAGAAGTGGCCATGGGAAGGCTGAAGATTTGCAGGACACAGCCTTTCCGTCTGGATGTGCCCTCTCCTGTAAATGTTGCGGGGGGAAAAGTACCTAAAAGCATTTTTTTTTTTTTTTTACTACATTAATGATTTCAGACTTGCAAAGGGAAACTGTAGATTTTCCAGAATGATGTACAACAAAGTACTTGTGATTAATTTCCTTTAATTAAAATGTTTACATAGACCTTATTGTAACAGTTGATTTCAGTGTTTCACAGATTATAGGGTTGGGAGATGTCCTTTAACCCAAAATTTCTTCCAGTGGGGATTGCATGATAGGAGACTGACCTGAGTGACATGCAGGAGAGGGGGAACCCATAGCCCATCCCTACCATTGACTCCTTTCTTTCCTGCAGAGTAGCAAATAGCCAAACCATGTGACTTAGCTTCTCTCAAGATTTTTGCAGGGTACAGGGATCTTGAGACACTCAAGCTAGCTCTGAAATATATGAATGGAGTCTAGGAGTCATGTTGAGATGTGCAGCATGGGATGAGCTTTTTGCATGGGTCTCATTTTTTCTCACATCCAGGGTGCTAGCACAGGCATCTCTGCAGGGTACTGAGCTGGATTATGTAGTGACCATAGTGTCTCTAGAGATCCTGGAGATTGAGGAATGCTATTGGGATATGGCCTTTCTAAAACTGGATTTGGATATCCTCAATTGTCCTTTCCTGCACTGGGAATCTTGAACCCTTAGGGTCTGCCTCGTTCTCCATGAGAGTTTCTGCTGGTGCACAGGAGGTTGCACAAGGCACCTCAGATCTATAAGGGAACTGCAGAAGCCAAAAGTGTGGTGACCACAGCAAAATACCAAATATGGATGGTAACTCCATGAACTACTGTAGTAGTTCAGAGAAGAGATGTGAGGACCAAGGAAGAAATGCCAGGAGAACCTGGCTGCTTTGGGGTTTGTTATTTCCATGCTTGCCAAACTGGCCACTGGATCACCAGGAATGATTCCTTGCACTCATTTTAAAATTTTTAAGCCTAATGATGAACTGTTTGAACCAGCATTTGACTTCCAACTGAAGTAGATTTAAAGAATTTCTTCAATTAATCAGAATTGTATGCTAAAAAGAAGAAAAACCACAGTGAGGGCTGGAGGATGGAACAGCAGACTAATATAGACTGAAATCCAGCAGACTGCATTTAACCTTGGGTTTAGGCATGTAAATAAATACTGATTTCAGCTGAGCTGCTGTCATGAGGGCAGCCAGCTCATTCTGGGGCTTACTGCATTGTCCTCCAGATAGAGCTAGAAGAGATCCCAAAGGTAGATATGCCTGCTGCCAGTTTATAAAAAGAAGCTTAGAAAGTTTTCCGCTCCAAACGGAGTCAGAGCTGTGCAATAGTTGTGCATAAAAATTAGGGTAAGGTTCTGCCTCTAAGCAAGTAATTAGCAACCCTTATAATTGCCAGGCACAGGTTACGATTCTTTAGAAGTTTTGACTTGCATTCCTCTTCAACTTTTTAAATAAATCTTTAAAAGACCAGTGTATTTCCTTAGGTATGTCCTTACTTTCCTCTTGAAGATTTCCATTTATAGCTTTTGAAATATTGGCAAGTATGCAGAAGATGTAGGCTGTGCTATTGCAAAACCCAGCACATGTCAGCACCAAGCAATTGCCATACAGGGACCTTAAATTAGAATTATAACGGGCTTGGTAGTAGTTGAGCTGAATACTTGATTTCTTCAGCTGGCTGGCCATCCAACAAAATAACAGAAAATGTATCTGAGGTGAACAAAAGAAAGGGATTTCCCAATTAAAATGAAATCCAAAATTGAGGGATTATAAATTATGTTTTTTGTTCTCAGCCCAAGCTGAATGATTTTTTGTGGTATAGAAAAATGATTTCTTGCAGGCTAGGTTTCTTTCTCCTGCCAGTGACTTAAAAATGTTTTTATTGAATAAACATTTCAAATTCTTGCCCACTACAAATATGCCCTTTTTGATTGAAATAGTTTGTGTAATTTGTGGCCAGATTTGTTTGGCCTGAGGTGTATTTTGAAGGAAAAAGAAATGCTGCAAAGGAAATTTGCCCTACTAACTAGCACTTCTACAGTCCTTTCTGCTTCCCTGGACACTAGTTACATATTTCCACTTCAGTTTGTTTTCTTTAGGGAGAAGATGGTGTGATTCAAGTCTTTTTTAATGCAATAATTATAGTTTTACACAGTGAGCAGAAGGATTTGGTGTGTTGCTTTCTTTGGGTACTTATATTCTCAGTTATATTGCTGGCCTGGCTGGGCCCGGGCACTGGCTTCTGGATCCACCATCTATAAAATCAGGCCAAGTTTTGCTCAGATCAGCTTAGGACTGCTGAGATTTCCAGCCTGTGCTCTTATGATGAGGCTGCAATACTTTAGGCATTCCTTTATTTAGATGAGAAGCTTCAGCATGGCAGCACACCCCATAATCACCACAAACAATTGATAAACTGGTGCCTCAAGGAGTTGTTCTCGTATGTGCAGGCTACAAATGAAGAAGGTGGCAGTACGCGCAGGTACATAATAGCAGCTCTCAGAAAAGATAATTTCCAGTAATGATTATTTGTTACTGCTTTCACAACATGAGAGCAGAATGAGGGCATTCAATTGATTATGAAAATAAAACTTAACAAGAGGTGCTTTTTGTATGAAAAGTGTGGCAGGTGAGAGAACTGTTTGGGAGCAGTGACATTATTCTAATTTCTTACTTTACTACAGCTTGCCTAGACATAATTAAGGTTGAAAATTGAAAAAATTACAGTTGCTTTTCTTCCTCTGGAAGAAACTGGCTAACAGAAGGGGAAGGCAGAATTTTTGTGAGAAGTGTTGTCCCGTTTCCAGCACTGGTCCGATGTAGGTCTTTTGTTACGTGTCAGACAGAGACTTTTGTTATTTCCTCAGCCTCTTAGTCTATAAATGCAGTTTAGATTTGAAGAATATGTGACATTGTGTAACATACATTTCATAGAAATATTGTGTCTGCAGAGGAAGCAGCAGATACTTTATTCCTTGATTTCTTAATAGTGCTCTGTAATCTGTTCAAGTTCTTCTCCTTGACCTGTGACTAGAGTTATTTAAGAACAACAACCCTTATGCAGTTTTGTACAAAACCTGTGCCAAGGTAATAGGTGGACTATCACTGGTGTTTTAAATTTGAGAGCCAAACTAGTCTTTTCCAAATTCCCATTTCCATAAGTTAGGTGTCTGGTATCTTGAGACCACAGCTCTGAGCAAAGGATGACATGATTGCAAGGGTTTGATGAGAGCTGTGGGGCTGGGACAGGGCAAGGGGTGCTCCCAAATCCTGCTCAAGGATGACTGCCAAGATGGAGGATGCACAAGAATGTCATTTATGCCAAGGGATTGTGCTCAACACAGCTCAGAGGGGTGGAACAGGAGAGAGAGTTAAGGAAACCGTGGGACTCTGGAACTGTTTTCAGACCCCAAAAGCAGACTGGTTTCAGACAATAACAGTGTGAATAGGAAATTGTTCCTGCTTTTCTACAGATCCATGCCATCACTGCACATGGTGTGCACGTTTGATGTTGGGCCCCATACCCAACCTGTGTTCTTCTGGCTTCATTTCCTGACAACCCTGTGTGCTGCAGAAATGTCATGGTTCTGAGGCTAAAGTGTTGTTTGTATGTGAAAAAACGCATGAAGGACCCTCAGGATGCCACCAGCAGCCTGTCATTGTTGTGTGGGCCTTGCACCATGCCTTCTCAGAGGTTCTAGCAGTGCTAAGCACAATGATGTGCCTGGCCCAGAGTCACACAGACATTTTCCTCAGCAGCCCTGGCTGCATGTGAGCAGGTTTGTCTTGTGTGCCTGGGTATCTCTATTTGCTTGTCTTGTGGCATTGCTTTGGGGCTGTCGCCCTGGCTGTGTGATCACAAGCCCCCTAAACCATTCCTTGGCCCCCCAGAAACCTGAGAATTTGTGTAATGTGGCGATTTTATCTGCATTTCACGTGGGAACATAGGTTTATACTGAAATAGTTGTTCCAGTTCAACATCTCATGTGAATGTGGTTGCACACAGTAGGTGCAGGATCGATTTAACTTTACAGCAGTAGGAACAGAGAGCTCATTTGGGTCTTGTAACTGGATGTGTGTAATCAGCTTCTGCTTGCAGGCTGCCTGATTAGGCAAGATGTCAAGGCATTACTATGTCAATTTAGTCCTTCTGAAAGGACTGTGGACCTCGTGTCCACAAAGCTCTGTGGACACGTGCAACAATCTCAGTCCTGTGTATGCACTGTACAAATATATATTTAACCTCTGCACATGTAGAATGTGGCATGTTGGGGACATTCAGTAGCACTTGATCCGCATGTGGCTTTCCCAGTGTTCCTCTCCATCCACAGTGGCACGGGATAGCCACTGGGACAGGCTGGTTGTCCAGTGGTTGTGCTGATGGGACACCTAAGCAGGAGCATCCTGGGATACTGCCACAGAGCATGGAGTGATGGGGAGAAGGCTGAGATTTGGGAAGCTGCTAGGAGAAGGATAAGGCCCAGGCTAAGGAGGCTGCTGCAACCATTATCTCCAGCCTTGGAGAAGGCTGTGTCTTCAGCCTTCCTCCAGCTGTTCTCACTTCTCTCCCTTTCCCATCCTCAGCCCCTTTTTTCATGTGCTGAAAATGTATTTGTTCTGCCTTTTGTCTTTACCAGTGGTTGCTGGGGGAGGGAGGGAGGCTGGTATTTTGTTTTTATTTCCTCGAGAAGCTCAGCCCTCATTGATACTTGCCAGGTCTGAACTGTAGCAGAGACACTTTGAGCTGAGTGCATAAATGTCTGCGGGGGAAAAAAGGGCTGGTTGGTTTTGCTTTAATAATGAAATAAAGGTCCCACTAAAATTCACCCATGGGCCAAGGAACAAACATGATAAATTGCGGCCCAGAGGGTAATTCTTCTGGAAAGGTAAAATTATCTAAAAATAGCACCTTAGAATGAAAGTGCTTCATTGACAATAACTACAGTGTTGCTACGGTGATGCTGGAAAAAAATGATCGTTGTTACTTAGACTGCCACAGAACTGCTCCCCCGCCCTCCCATGGCATGAATCAACTGCTAGTATTAAAATCACAGACAAATTTTGTGTTATATTTCAATTTTTTTCCTTGTCTGAATGCTTCTCTGTTCTAGTGCATGTCCCGCAGACAAATGAAACACCATCAGGGGAAGGCATTGAAATAAAATTTACTGGTCAGCTCCGTGTGATCTATCTATGTATTATCTCAATTGCAACTCGTGCACTTTCTTTTATCAGAATAGCTTGCTCCAAGAGCAGGGAGGCAGCAGTCAGAATTAGACCTAAAGGTAACAGCTTCATGGGACTGTTCACAGATTTTTTTTTTTCAGCCCGCAGCAAGTAAAAGACATAATACTGATGAAATCCGGAGCCTTTTGTTTCAACAAGTTTCAAGTTAAATACCTCCCAGGGTACATGCTATCCTGCTTTGTGAGGATTATGAGAAATGAGAAAGTTGAAACTCCACATTTCTTTTAAGAAAGCATAGTTTGGCAACAGTGTTTCTTTTAGCATTCATACCAACAACAGAAAAGCCGGGTAATACCCTTTTGATATACTTGGCCCATTCAGGCCCAGTTTGGGGGATTTGAAATGCAACGTGACTTCAAAACGTTTATGGCTCTGTGGACACTGTATTTGCAGGCAAGTAGAGCTTCACAATCTTTTGTGTGGCAGCTAAAACCTACTTAACTGTCTGCCGTAGGTGAAGCTGGTAAATGGCTCTGTTTATACAGCAGCTGCATCTCAAATGCAATCCATACAGCTGGCAGTGGACCAGTTGCAATGTAGGTGATATTTTAATTTCCCCATCAAATTCTGTCTGTAATTTGTGAGGCTTTCCTTAGACAAATGAAGCAATATTAAATCACACAGCGAGTACTGTGTTGTACTTCCTGCCTTCCTTGAAGAGCCTGGAGTATGCCAGTTACACTGTAGACAATGTTGTATGAACGCGAAAGAAAAATATATCCAAGTGTTCTTAAAATTAAGTTTAATTTCTAGCTGCATTTAGAGTCTCTGACTTTCTCCATGTTGATTTTGGGCTAGAGCCATGAGTATGCAGACAATTGCTTCTATGTGGCATCTAGCCTTACCTAAAGAAGATACAGCGTCAGTCTCATGGAGTCAAGAAATTATATAATTAGACTTCTAGGGGATTTGTAGCCCTCTGAAGCTAGGAATTAATTTTTTTGAAGGGTAATTTTAAGAGTGGTTGACTGGCAGTGTGGGAGGATGGAACATTAGATGGCAAAGAAGGAGGGTTTTATTAACTGTCTTTCTCTGGTTTTGCTTCAGGATAATTATTGGACCAAACTGCATTGAATTCAGAGGAGAGTGAGGCATCTGAGACTTTTAAATGTTACATAATCTTTTTAAACAGTGACTCAAACTCTGGCTTTACTAGCTGGAAGGTTTGGTGCTCTCCTTTGTAGCTGGTATTCCAGTGGTGAGGAAGAATAAGAATGTACAGGAAAGTGAGGCTGCGTTTAGTTTTTCATACTGCATGCAGGAAGATAATGATGGGCTCTTATCGTGATGTGGCACTGAGTGAAAAGATTCAATTCAGGCAGACCATTATAGAAACATAAAGAATTTCACAATGCTTTCCTACACATGTTTATATATAGCATATTCCTTTTGTTCAGCTTTGCACAGAGGTCAGGTATGAAAGGCTGAGTTTAGAAGGTATTATGATTCAGGTTTAAAGCGATGCTGATCCACACTTGCTGAAAATAATGAAAGACTTCCTCTGACTTCATCAAGCTTCCGTTTGGGGTTACAAGGCTGGGAGCTCAGACATGGAGACCTCCCTCATACATCCTAATGCTCTACACAGATTGCTATAGCTGATAGCTCTGTCATGGAGAGCAAAATTTGCACTTCTGAATGTCATTTAATACAGACCTGTTTTGCTGCCTGCAAATACACAGAGGGAAACAGGTATGCCAGGGAGCAGCAGAATTGGGCACGGCTACCAAGATGGAGTGCAGAAGGTGGGAGTTGTGGTGTCCAGTCCAAGAGGGTCTGAAATTCAGTGGGGGCCTTGCCCAGAGGCAGGATAGTGGTGGGCAGCTGCCAGGTATCACAGTACCTCTTTGGGAGGCAGTTTCTCCCAGGTCCTGCTGGTCTGTGCAGCCCCTGGTTTAGGAAGGGGGGAAGCACATCCCTCGTTCTCTTGTGCTGCACTGCTTTGACTACAGCCCTCTTTGTAATTCTGAAGTGGAATTGGATCAATAGCTTTGAGAACTGAAAAACAGTATTTCAAAGTGATGTTAATTCTTGAAGAGCTGAATACTTGCACAAACATACTCTGGTGTCTGCCATGGGGGACCAAACTATGTCCTCCATGTCCAAATAGGACAGATTATGAAATTGCAGATTTGGTGACTGTACATCAAAAAGAAGGTCACAGTGGAAACGTTTTTCTTAACTGGAAGCTTAACTCCTGTTAGAGTTGTTGCTGGTGGGAAGTAACATTTACATGCTGGTAGAGTAAGATTCCTGGACCAGGCTTAGATGGGGGTTAACCAGTCCTTCTCATTGTTTGCAGTTCATTTTACAGGGTCTGTCTTTAGTGTACAGGTAGTATAAGATGATCTGTTATTTCACACAGTTGTCATCTCCTGGAATCATCCTAATGTGGGTTACAGCTGCTGAATACTTTGCATCTGTGTGAAAATACAAAGAGATTCCACAAATAAATCATCTGGCATCTCTGTTCTGGAAAAAGCACAGGCTTAATGAAGAGTAGTTGTCTAGGATCTGTTTATTTTACCTCTGGCAGAGCAGTTGGTGTGAGTACATGCTGTGTAGTGTTAGATCCCTTGGGGATCCTTCGAAGTATGTTAAACACTGTCTACATATTTCTCCTCCTTTCCTTAATGACTCTCTGACTTTTATCAATGTATATCATGCCTTTCTCTTCTCCTTTGATGATAAGTGAGTTTGCTTAGCAAATGACTGCCCTATGATGGTCTCTTAGTTCTCCTTTCTGGGCTTTAAAACTAAAAATTTGTTCAAAAATTTGTAAAAGGTACTGTGGTGTTAGCTTGAAGCTTTAAAAGCTTTGCCTGCCCTTGGATGAATATGTGTGAAGGAAAAGTAGCTCAAAGGGCACAATCGGTGATTGCCTTCAAGAAAACAGGCAACAAAGACCCTCTGTGAATCCAAACCACCAAACAGTTGACTCCGTGCTTTCACAGAAGTACAGGAGGAGTATTTTTCTAAATAGGAATAGAGGCTAAAACCAGGATCAGATACTTGACGAGAAGATAGGAAATGGCATGTGAAAATCATTCCTCTGTGGAAGGCTAGCACATAATCTATATCCTCTTTTAAGACCCACAGAAGACGTTTTTGCTAATTGTGCCTCTTCTGAGAGCTTTTCCCTCTTCTGTAGAGGTAGCAGCCTGTGGAGAAGCACCTACAAATACATATAAGATGTGCTTGACACAGAGCTGTGTGCTCACCCTGAAGTCCTGGTGTTTTTAGAACAGGCAACAAAGACCCAGTAGTTTGCAGTGAGTTATGTCAGTATAGGCTCCTCCAAAACACCTCCCAGCCTGGCTTGAGAGGCACCCTGAGCTCTTCCACCCACTTCTGAGCAGCACATGTGCATGGGCCAGCCCTGGTGTGGACAGGGCAACAGAAGCAGAGCAGGTGGAGTGCCTTAAACAATGGCTCTGAGCCTTAGCACACATGCCTACCTCCGTTTGTGCATCTCCATTATCATCCACCCTCTTTAGCTATTTCAAGTAATGGCAGGTTGAGGGCAAATGAGGGGCATTGAGGCATGACCTTATCCCCCATTGCCCTGAGGCTGATATGTTTCTTTCCTTGAAAGACCCTCCCAGGCCCTGTGTTTCTGATTCACTTCCTGCAGTAATTACTGTGGCTGATGTTAAGGGCTTGTAATATGCAGTGCATAAATTGCTGTGGCGGAATCATTGCATTTTATATCCACTGGGATTAAACTAATCTGTTGTGTTATGCTGAGAACTCAGAAAGTAAGAGGAACCCTTTCATACATTACAGCCTCATTTAGTAGAGGTTATCTAAAAGTTGCTGGAGGCTCTTATAAAACAGTGACCATGAAAGCACTGGTCTGCAATATATTCATGTGACGTGCAGTGCTTACACTGCGGTTAGTGGAGATCGAGGAATGAGTAAACAGATGTCCCTGGGAGTGATCTCAGCCTTGGCCTGAAAAACAGTGACCTCTCCCAGAGTGAGATGTGGATATGTTAACTGCTGATCTTTTAACAGCTCCGGCCGCTGCACTCGATAAGTCCCAGGTGTGTGAAATATCATCCATTTGTCTCGTGTTTCAGCAACTGAATTAGTGTAACAGAGAACTTCAGTGGGCTGCAGGCTGAGATTTTATCTTCTCTGCAGCAGCAGTTCAAATGATTCTTGAGTACCTGAAAAACACCTGCCCTTCTGCGTGTAGTGGTGAGTAGGAGCTGAGGCAGCAGGCCCATCTAGAAATATATTCAGGTACACCTTTGCTTCCAGATGCTGACTGGCCCTCTCTGCAGCAAGGGTCCTGCAAGGACCATCCCACTCTCAGGCAAGGATATCCTTCTCATATTGCTTCAGGATCTTTTGCTATTCAGTGTGCCCAGAAATACGAACAGGACCTCACTCTGTTGACTGCTGAAGAGCTACTTGTGGAAGCCCAGGAGACTGGGTGGTTTTCCCCAACAAGGCATTGCTGTGTCTGGTGCTCTGTGTGATGTACACATGAGGATGTACTATCTCTAGTAAAGTTTTGCAGGATGTCCACTCAAAATCAGCCTCAGCTGAGCAAGGCAGCCAGTGACCTGAGCTAACTCAGCAACAGAGGCTAATTTGTAGTGATCAAAGTCATCACAGACTGTTCTGTTGTCTTGAGTGTGACTTCTGCTTAATAAAAGCGCTCAATAGGAGTAGAGCTGTTGCTCAGGTTTTCAGCCGTGGCTTTGTTATTCAGTGCATATCTCTGTAAATATTATGCTGTGGCTGAGTTTCTGACAATTTCATAAGGCTACAAGCACTTATCCTCATAGACAACACAGACAGTTTTGATCTGATACTTCTTTGGTGTATATATGTCTTTTTCTAGCTGATTGCACTAACAGTACAGGCCATCTGCTCTCTTGGGTTAGGCTTTAGCTCTGAGATACTGCCATCCCAGTATCACTGCCTTCAGCCTTGAGACTGACTATTCCACAAAAGAAAAAACAGCTTTTCCCAGAGCCTTTTTTGTTTGTTTGGTCTTGGTTTGTTTTGATTTTTTGTTATTCTAGCTCAGTAAAGCTGACCTTGCCTTGAGGTTTTAAAGCCCACAGATCCACAGATCAGAGCCCTAGGGAAGAAGCAGTATGGTTAAATACCTGATCACTGAGCAGAATTGACAGTGAGTAAACCTTGATCTCTCAAGACACTGTTTGTCTCCAGTTGGCTTTTTGTCCCTCCCTGAAGTTCCAGGAGATACAATGGCCTGCCAGAGGTGAACTTCATCTGAAAGGAGTCCCTTGAGCAGTAACTTGTTCTTATTTCCTACAGTTCAGCTATATCTGGGAGCATGTTGATCGTGATTCGACTGACAGGTCTGTGAGTCAGTTTTGTGAGTTCAGCTTTGGAAATAACTGTATTTAGTTCCAAGAAAAAGAGCTCTATTGTTGCTCATGACCTGCTGTCCCCATTCCAGTAATTGACCAAAATAGTCAGCATCCTGAGGATCATGCATTTTTGGACCTACATTGTTATTCTTGCAGAGAGAAAACCTCTTTGTATTCTGTAAGAATTTTGTGCATTTTCATGTGTTCATGTTGTAGAGTGCTTAAAGGGATTAGCAAAAGATCGTTTATCATGGATAGCTGGCTAAAGGAAATAATTCTCCTTAATCTTTGTAATTTTCCCTATATTGACACTTCTCAATTTTTTTCACAAATAGTATAATTTAGAACAATTTTCTTAGCACATCTGAGGACGTCTGTTTTCTCTTTGGAGCCCCTCCTGTTGCCATAACACAAATGCTCCCTTGACTTGTCTTTGTTCCGTTGCTATTAAAAGTCATGGTCATCACTAACTTCAGGTTAAACAGGGCTGCATGCAAGAATGCAAGGGAAAAAAGTCAGTTTCTGAGAACTTAGGAAAGAGCAGGATTGGAGATGCCTGGTAACTTTAACACAGTCCTTCTGGGTGTTATAAAACAGACTTTGTGTAGTTTTATGTGGCCCATGGGCCTTTCTAAATTGAGCCAAACTAATGCATGGCTCAGAACAGGAGCCAGTGTGGCATGTGCTTCAGCTTTCCTTCCCTGGGCACCCAACATCCTTTGTTTGCACAAGAGATGTGAGGCCTGTTTGGCTACTGTTCTATGTGTGGAACCATTCAAGACCTTGCCCATGGTGTTCACAGTAGCTCATAAGGGGAGGTTTTCTCTTAGGGTGCACTTTCACAAACATTAGGCAGCAAATTGAGGGTTGGACCCAATGGTCTTAAAGGTCTTTTCCAAGCAAATGATTCCATGGTTCTGTGAAGTACAGAAAGCAGCATATGGCATTATAATTCCTTTTCTGTCTACCAAGTAATCAATATGGCCTGTAATTAAATCACAGTGCAAACCTGACATTTTGGGAGAGCTGTAGCTTACAGTCCCAGTAACTGAAGGACAACTCTGCATTTACCTATCCCTAGCATTATTTTTCAAGGCCTAAAAACAGGTTTTCTTTGGAAAGGTTTAAGGAAACGAGCTGTCTAGTCTTAAACCCCTCTGAAATATCCCTTGGTTGCATTCTAGAGCTTGTGTGTTAGAAATGGAGATGCTAGGTGAGCACATGGTTTTGCTGTCATGCTGTGCTGGTGTGGAATGGTCCTTGTGTGGGGAAGATGTGAGCAGTGTGGCTGCTCTCAGCCATGCCTCACATCAGATCCACTGCAGGGGACAGGCAGTGTCCATGGCTAGCAACCACGTTTGGCACAGGAGAATTGGTCAAATGGTGCTGGCTCTCCTTTATCTCGTAAAATGTCAAAAAATACTCAGTAGAATACATGGACTTCTGCCCAAGTATGTTATTGCTGCAGGGATGCTGTTCTCTGCTTGCTTATGGCAGCGAATGTGGTTGTACACATCACAGTGTAGGAATATCTGGTCCCCTGAACAAGAGTCTGGAGCTGAAGCCTCAATCAGCCTGACCAAACTAGAACATTTATTGTCCTGATCTTTGGTTGACTTATCAATTTTGCTGACTTTATCACCTCAAGCAAGTCCTTCTCAAACACATGAGCAACCAGTTTCAAGAAAACTTCCTGAAGGAAGGCACATGCTTCCAAGATATGTAATTCTCCATTCCCATAGCCTAGTTTGGGAAGATGGGAATTATGAATTTCTATCAAGTGCAGCACTATTTCTTGGTTTCCATCTCCAGTTTTGTAGCAACACTTTGGATCACAAAGCCTTCCTCACATGCTTCTTAACCTTTTAAAGGGAGTAGCAATAGAGGATGATGGCTGTCTGGCAGCTAATACTTTTTATGAGAAATCAAGTGGCACATACCACATGGCAAGATTCTCTGGAATCACACATTTGCCCTGAAAATGTGAGGATAATTGCACTCTCGTGTGTTGAGAAACCATAGCAGTCATGGAAAGAGATAATGATGGTGATGATTTTGTAAGGGCCTCCAAGATTCTTAGCACATAATGGGGGATGGAGTAACTTTTTCTATTACTTTTCATAGCTATTTCTTAAAAAAGCAGAAGGCACAGTTCTTCAAAGTGACAGAACAGCTGCTTGATTTTCACAACAACTAAGCACAGGCTTAATGCTAAACACACGCTTAAGTGCACAGCTTTGTCAAGATGATGAGCTAAGTTGGAGTCTGACATCTTCTCCAAAATGTATGTTAATTAGAAGATCTGTAAAACGTGATCTCTGCAGGCCACTAACTAAATCAGCTGAGTACCACTTCAGGCATGTGTACTCTGAAGCCGACAGTGCCTGTAATGTCCATCCATACAAACAGCTCTCTTCTCTTTCCTGAATGAAAGGCAAAGCTTATTCCAGCTAAGAGAGTGATGCCAGTAGAAGTGTTGAACGTCTGAAATGGGTCTGTGTTACTGGCTGTTTCTCTGATTTGCTTTTCAATCAGTTGTCATGAAAAGAATTTACCTTTATGAAAAAGACCAAATGAAAATATGCAGTTGTGCTTTGTGAATGTGGTTGAAAATGAAGCCCAAAATAACCAAGGACTCCGTGTAATGGATAAAATGGGTGTCTAGTATCTAGTTTGGGAGCGTATGCTGGTAGTGAAAAAGCTGGATGTATAGACTTGGTTTAATCTGCTAAATGGTAATTTCCCAGCAAGTAGCAAAATTTGGCAGGATTTGTTTTTGTTTCTGTGACGTTCATTGCCAGAAGTCCAGTTTGATCAGGAACTTTATACCCACAGTACTGTACCAGACTGATTTTGGTTACATATTTTTTTCTTTTTAAGCTTTACCTAATGGATTTCTAATTCTCTTGATATCTGAAGTAAGAAGAATTTCTCTGAAGCTGAAGAGCTGCTTTACTGCAGAGAAAATTCTGCTCCTGTCTCTGTAGGAAGAAGAGGCCCCCTGTGCAGGCGTAACGTGATAATGGGCTAGGGAAGGAAGCTCAGATGGTGGGGTAGGAGGTTTGCACCATCTGATACAGAGCTCAGTTCTTTGGGGCTCCTGGCAGGAGGCTTTGAAGGGGTGGAGGAATACTGCTGGGTTTGGTGGCCATAACTGAGTTGCTCCAGAGCCTGGCAGAAGGAGCTGCTTGCGCTCCACGCGTCTCCACCAGCCACCCGTGGTGCTGACAGAGGCTGCTGGCACTGTAGCCAGCAGGATTGGCTATGGCAGCCTGGCAGCCTTGTGGTTGGAGGTGGAGGCTTCTTGGCAGTGCTCAGTAGGATGGCTCTTCATGGGATCCAGTGTTCCACACTCTCCAAATCCCATTATGCTCCTCAGTGGAAGGATGGAAATAGGGTTGGGAATGGAAAGGGGTTACGTGGCAAGGATGGCGCTGTTCATGTGCCATCCAGATGTGTGTGTGAGAGGGCCAAGCAAGTTGCATGAGAACATGAAAAGTCTAGTTCAGGTAAGGCATCATTACCTCAGGCTGTTATTACACTGTGAAACAGGATTCTTTGTAAAGGTTTAGCATCTAAAAACAATATTACGATGTCATCCAAGTGAGTAAATGTAGGACTACAGCTAGCATGAAGGCTTACCTACATTGAACTAATTACAGGATCAATATTAAAACATGAATCACAGCTTTGTGTGATTTGTATCAAGAGTAACAGGAATAAATCAAGCAGCATGGTGTATTTAATTTTATAAATGCTGGGAAAATGCATACTATTCTCTATGTGCTGTAGCAGCAGGAATTGCCAACATCTCGTAGGAGGAGAAAACTGGGAATGAGGATAAATGCTCCTTACCCAGAGCTGCAAAAGCTCTTGGTCATAAGAGGCATTATTCTCAAGTACTCCTTAAAAAAAAAAATTAAAATCCTGGTTTCTCATGAAATGTACATAGCATCAGCCCATTCTGACCTTGGTAGGAGGCAGCCAGGATGGGAAACTTCCCTTTTTTGTCAACACCACTGGGGTGCACTCCATCTTGGTGCCTGGTTGTAAGCAGGGGTTGTGCCTCTAGGTTGTCAGTTCTGCTCATTTTTTTCTTTGTACTCACACAGTTTCCATTGCTTTTGTTTCATTTCTTTGTCTTTAACTGTCTATATTATGGTGGCTTCTGCCACCCAGTCCTGGGCAACATCCCAGATGGCACCTCCTGCTGACAAACCCTATCCTGGAAGATCTTCATGCATAGCTTTTCCAGAAACCAGTGGGGAGACAAAAAAAAAACCCCAAAACAAACAAACAAACAAAAAAAACAAAAAAAAAACAAAAAAAAAAAAAACCACCAAAAAAGCAAACCAAAAACAAACCAACAAATCTAATTTCATTTGTTTAACTTCTCAGTGAGTCACATGCTCCAGGCACCTTCTTCAGCCTGAGGGACATACCTGCATTCCAGGCAGGACCTGAATGGCAGGCCTGAGGACCTCTGTCAAGAAGCTTCATCAGAATTTCTGAAGCTCACCATGTCAGTGCTGAGGGCTTAACACTGACTCTCAAACCTAATCCCACCATGTCTGGGGTCTAACTGTCCAACGGTGTCCAATCCCAACCTCAGCCTCACAAAAACTCAGGATTGAATTTGCATTCTTGTTGGTAGCACTCCCGGAATGAGGATGCTTCCTTGTGAGTCTAAAAGGTGGTAGTGAACACTTTGTGCTCAGAGCATCTGAGGGGGGTGTCAGGTAACAGAAGATGGCATTTAGCAAACTGGGCATTATTTAATAACACTAATGACACCACTGGGGTCTCAGTTACCTGGTCCCCTCTGAGCAGTGATGCTTGTTGGAAGGGGTTTGCACATATATTTTTGGACTTCTGTGCTTGTATCAAGCAGCTTCTAATTGCATAAACAAGAGATATGACATGGCAGTTAGCGGCATTATTGGCTAAACAAGAGTTAATTAAAGGGGATATAAGGTACTAATTTTTCATATGGAAAAGGAAGGATTGGGGTGGAGGGATGCCCTAAAGCAATGCTATTTTATCTAATGCTAGCTATGTGAAATGTATCCAGAAAGCACTGAGTTTTCCATTGGAGGTTGTGCTTCATTTACCTCATTTGCCTAATTATTCTTAAAGGCAGAGGTTTAATAAAATGACTTGGGATAAACCATTGGGATTTGCCATCTATGGTATGCCAGAGTTAACTGGCTGAAACTGAGAAAGCAGCTCTGTCCTGCTTATGTGACTCCTTTGTCACCATTCATAGCAGTGTGATTGGCACTGACTTGCAACCTTGTGGATTGTTCACATGGGTCCATAAATCGTGCTGTTCCAGTCTTCAGTGCCTCACCAGATTGCCAAGAATGTCTCCCAAACTCCTCTTCCACCCACTTCCTCAGCTGCTGAAATACCTTGGCACAGCAGTGGAAACCGCTCGTGCATTCCTGCCACTGGAAGCTCCTCTCGGGACTGCTGGGAAGGGAGGACTTACTGGGCCTCAGGACTTGTAGGTGGAGAGGGGTTACCACAGCCTAAAGTCAGCCTTCAACTTGAGTTATTGTGGGACTAAATGAATAATTTCTTGTTGATGAGGAAGATTTATGTATAGCCAGGTAACAACTTTGAGTTCTTTCTCTGCACGTTCTGTGGGCCATCCACACTGCAGATCGTTTCATCACTAATCCTAATGATTTCCCAAGATCACTGCTTGCATTATGCTATGTGAGTGTTGCTTTAGCCAAATAACTCCACCACACTGGAAAATTGAGTGCATTGGGTTGCATTAGTTTTCTAAAGGTTTCAATGAAAAGGTTAAATTGATGGGCAACATCAAGTATTCTACTTAGCGCAAACCAAAAGACCAAAAAGGCTTTTAAACTCAAAAGCATATCAGAGTATAAATCAAAACATTTTGCTTTTTAGAGCAGAGAGAACAAAAAGCTTGGGATTTAACAGCAGGCAAAGAGAGCCAGTCTCTGCTCTCTGGCCCAGAGATGAGCTGCCAGGGCACAGATTGCTTTCCTGCAGCTCAGCTGCCTCACCTCCTGACCAGGACTGCTGTGTCCAGACTGTCCAGATGGTCCAGGGTGGGCAAACCCTTGAACCACGCCCAGGGACTGTCTGGCTGCATGGCACTGGCCACAGAGATGGACATGGCAGACCAGGGCTCAGGTGCAGGGATGAGTTTGGCCAACCTGGTCAATATATATAGAGTAGCCTTGGACTTGGAATGCTTTCAGCTGAAAAAGGCTGGCATATTAATCCCCTTAGTCAGGTACCTCCTGAGTAAGTACCAAGTGGTCTCAGTATTTAACTCATTGTACTGTGACTGCACAGCATATGACATATCAGTGGTCAAGTAACCTTTGCACCACTACCTTGGAAGAAAGAGCAGGGCAGGACAATCCTTTCCATTTCCCCCAAATATTGCTATGCTGTTGGATCATTTTGATCCGAGAAACTCCATCCTGTCAGCCATCTGAGAGCATGTGGGTAATAACAAACAGATCATGAAGGGGTGTTTGACGTAGCTGCTAAATATTATGAAGGCTGTGGGGTCACAAGTACAAGAGGTGAAGCATAATGAAGGTCTGTTTTAATTACAGCACTCAAATATGGTGGTAATAGGAAACTGTATAAATCTGTGTTAGGATTTTCATTATGTTTTTAATGAAATACTGATTAGCCTGTGCTAATTGACATGAACCCTGAGCAGACAGCAGCAAATGAAAACAATCTGGCAACTGGCTGCTTCCATGCTTTGGTTGTGTCCATCCCTTCCCCACTGCAGGCTGCTGGGATGTGAGTGAGGTAGTGGCAGTGCTATAGGGCCTGTTCCACGGATTTCACTATTTAAGGTGTCTCTTATCTTCTTCCTTTCTTCCTCTTCTATTTCCAAATGAATTGGAAATAGAGCTCATTTCTTATACCTGCTTCACTCACATTTTTGTTTGCTGACTTCTCTGGGCAAGCAATGGCTTTAAGCAGCCAAGTAAAATAGACTTGTCCTTAAGTCAACTGTTGGTGAATAGATTTTGTATGTGGCTTGGTGGGTTTTCATGAGAGCTTTTCAAGTTCAGTTCCTGTTTGCTCTCTGCTCGCTTCCAGGAACAGGATTTTGTACAAGCTTAACATTTTTTGTTTATAATCAGTATATTGTGCTTATGGTATGTCTGTTGCTGAAATGCAAGTACTAGATGAAATATTTTTATCTGAGGGTAGGTGCCTGACAGCTTTAGCAAGATTGACCTTTCAGTTGGACTTCTAGTCCTTAGGACTGCCTGGTAATTAAGTGATTCCTTTTATTTCAAGTGAAGATTTTCATCCTAGATACACATAAGCTCAAGTTTCATTTTGAATCATCTTAACCTGACTTTCAGAAAGTCAGGTTAAAAGCCCAGAGCCAGCTGAAAATGTAGCTACTTTAATTTATCTAAAGTTGATTTTTGATGGTTTGTTACCCACTTTAAAATATATATAGGCCATTATCTCTTGCAGTGTAAACACTGTGGAAAATGTCACATTTAATAAAAACTATGACCTCATTCTCAGCTTCATTTTAAATGAGTTTCATTATTTTACTCAATATATTATTTATTCATGTATTCAGATATATTTGTTCAGTGAAGGCAGAGATATTTTGATTAATTCAAATACTAAATGCTCTGTACTTCTCATGCAAATTGATGCAGAAAAAAAAGAAAGAAAAAAAGGTGAAACTCTCTCTGTACTATGAGGGCTAAATGCATCATCAGAATGTAATGAATGCTGTTTGTGTGCAGTCAAGTGAGGAGTCATGTTATCCTGAATCTCTCTCCATGCTTTTATTATTATAGCAAAAATAAAATTCAGCACATGCATTATATATTTGTTCAATGCTTATTTACAGACCCCATTTAGATGGGGAGTAAATAGTCAGATGAGCCTTGCCAGGTACTCAGGTACTGTGCGATGACTCCAATATTTCTTTGCAATTCTTCCTATGATTCTACCAACTTTGCCTTTCTCAATTGAAATATAATAATTAAGAAAAAAACCCCAGCCTACAATGCAGAAGAAGTGGGATTTTCAACAAGCACTCACCATTGTATTAATTAATTCCCCACTGAAGTGGGGAGTTAATCTCATTGGCATGACTTCGGTGGGAGCAGAGCTCGGGCCAACACTCAGCATTATTAACACACAGAGCAGTGATGTGTGGTAAAGTTTGCACAGCTTGGCAGTATGTCCAGGCTGTGGGAATTGCAGTAGGATAAAATCTTAAAGGGGCTTTGGACTAGGCCTGTTATTTTCAACTGAAATCACTCATGGAATTTTCATAGGCTGAATTTTGCTTAGGAAAAAAGCCTGGTGAATTTTGTTACTTTTGGTTTTCATACATATTTGGGGCAATATGTGTACTTTTTAGAGCACAAGTCCTGTGAGGAGCATCTGAGGGAGCTGGGGTTATTTAGCTTGGAGAAAAGGGGGCACTCAGGGAACTTTCTTGTTCTCCACAAGTACCTGACAGGAGGCTGTAGCCAGGCAGGGGCTCAGTCCCTTCTCCCAGTCACAGGACAAGAGGAAATGGCCTCAAGTTGTGTCAGGTGAGTTTTAAATATGATATTAGGAAAAATGTCTTTACTGAAAGGGTTGTCAAGTGTTGAAACAGTCTGCTTGGAAAAGTGGTGGAGTTGCCATCCCTAAAGGGGTTTAAAAGGTGTGAGCAACCTCAGTGTGCCTAGCTGGGTCTGGTGATGTAGATGATGATGATGATGATGAGGTAGCAACTATGGGGTCTTCTCCAGCTCATGCACAGTCAATCCAGGGTCAAGGTGTGGATGCCCAGGGGTCAAGGAACCTTATTTTGCATCATCCAGATCCTGCTGTTTCCCCCTGTCTATTCTGTGGTTCTTGACAGGAAAGGAAATGCTGGTAGCGCATTGAGGAGTAATTTTGTTACGTGATTCCCCATCTGGTGGGCCTGACAAACAAACAAACACATCATGTCTGAGAGATGAACATGGAATATGTCCATATGGCCTGCTGTAATGCAGGTCACTATTCATAGAATCACAGAATGGTTTAGGTTGGAAGAGACCTTGCAGATGACCTAGTTCCACCCCCCTGCCATGAGCAGTGACACCTTTCCCTGATTGCTTAGTGTCACACCCAACTTGAGCTTGAACACAGGGCATATCCCTGTCTCTGGTGCAAGTCCCAGTTGTGTGCTGGGCTGCCTGCCTGAAAGGCTGGAAATTTTTATCTGATCCCCTTCGTAGATATGTCTGGAAAAGTGTCCAAGGTAGTGCATCTGCTGTGCAGTGACTGACAGTGGCATGGGCCAGGCATTTTCCTGAGCACCATCCAGAAAACAGCCTTTGCAGTTGCAGGGTGAGAATTTCACTCTCAGGTCTCTGTACCCATCTTTCTCTCTCACATTTTATTCGGTCCCCAAGAGGCAATTTCATTGACATTACCCGATCCTCTCTGCGTTATGGATCTGAAAGCAGAAATTTTGTGCTCAGATTGCCAGAGTCTGTGCATACAAAAAAATGTCAGCCTGCTGCAGTCCTGTATAAATCCCTGGTAGAAACAGAAATGTTTTTGTTCTGGTTCTCCATAGATCAGCCCATAAGCTCCTGGCTGGGCATTCCCACATCTTTTCATGCACCCCTAGACAATATTGTCTTGTAGCCATTGTGTACAATATGAAAATTGATGTGATTATGTAATACAGAAATTTCCAGTGGAAATGATAAAGTCTCCCCAGCCACTTACAGACACACTGAAGTTCATCTGAACCATGAAGTGTAAAGCAGCTAATCTTTCTGATCAAAATCAGAATATAGAGATAAGAGCATTCCTCTTTCACGTACAATATCTGTATTGCTCTCTTGCATTAACAGGATTCTGCATTACTAGTTTTTAACATATGAAGCACAACAAGGCAGTAGCTGTTTGTGCATCTAATAATAGTTATGCTATATCAATAAGTTGAGGATATCCATCTGTCTACTGAAGCATGCCCTTCACATGGGATTTGCCCAAAATAAGAACTTGCTGTTCCAAAAATCTAGTTACAGAAATTGGAATGTTACTCAGAGCATGAAATAACTGCCTTGTCATGAACCTCCCATTGGATCCTGGTGTCTGCAGAGGCAGAAAAAAAATGACCTGCAAGTTTGGGAAAATGTCTTCAGGTCAGAACTTACCAACCCTTGATGTCTCTATTATGTTCTTCAAAGCAAGAGATCTTAAAACAAACCCCAACACCAGAGAAGGCACCTGCAGAGCACTGTCAGTCTGTTGATCTAGACATCAGATTCTTCTCATCTGTTTGCAGCTCTCAGTCACATCACTGTGTAAACTTTAAGGACTAGACTCATGCTTAGGATATCAAAATACTTTCTTTTGTCTTTTTTTTTTCCAATTCCTTCTGTGTGAAAACTTGGCTGTGAAACTTAATAATAAAACCCATGGGCAGCTGTCCTCATAATATAAATCTCCCTCGTGTCAGTGGGTCATTTGCTGAGCCCTCAGCAGGTTGCATTGCATCCTGCAAGAATTCTCATAACTTTCTCAGGTAGATATTTTCATAACTGCTGGACAGTTTCCATCATTTGAGACTGATGAAACAGAGAAGCCCTGTAGAGGCATAGAGTCTGGAAACACTTGTAGATTTTTTGCTTTGTGGGGTTTTTTTATTTTTACAAAAAAACTTTTGTGCATTCCCTCATTATACAAAGTAGTGCTTTCTTCTGGAACTGCTGTTGATGCTCTACCTTAAGGCACTTGAAAGAAAACCTCTTACACCTGGCTTTGTAATGACAAGAACACTGCCATAAAGTGACAAAGCATGTTAATGTTACTTGTCTATATTCCCACTGTTTCTCATTTTCTTTGCCTTTTAATTTGGGCCTGCTTAGTTTCTCCATTATTTTTACTATTTATTGGAACAACACTTACTGTTCTCAGCTAGCAATCAGCTCTTCATGGTTCTGGACATTGCACAAGCGCAGTGGAGGAAATTATGAATTCTTTGAAGCCACTCACAAGCTTGACATTAATTTTCATAAGGCACATGATCCAAGCCACAGTCTTCTTGCAGTGAAATGTGGACACAGTAGAAATTTGTGCTGTGCTTAATTCCAGCCTTGTCAATGGCGCATTTTTCATTGAACACTGAAGTCAATAAGAAAATTCAAAAGTGTGATACAGAAAGGGAAACATTGGACAAGAAACTGGGAAAGCTTTACTTGGAATGTCTTGTTATTTTGGTATATTTTCTGCTTGCAGAAGCTGATGTTGATGACAGGACACTGTTGAGTGTCAGGCTTGGCTCTGCCACAGACTCACCATGACAGCATGACCAAATTTCACATTTGTTGGGCAGTGATAATGTTTGCCCACAGTGGGCCTGAGAGTTTGTAGTTCTGGAGACTGCCCATGCTCTTACACAGACATAGGCTGTCTGCTTGTTCACAAGTGTCCCCAGTGAAAGGCTGCTGCTTTATGACTGCATGACAGATGGGCTTGGGCTGATCATGTTTTTATTGGTGTTCACCTCTTCAGTGTGCAGCAGTGAGAGCACTGCTGAGTGCTCTTCCTTAATCTCTAAGTAAAGCTGTGTTTTCTCTATCTGCAGGTCTTGCTAAGTTAAACACAAAAGATAGGTTGTTGTTGTGAGTAATTGTACATTGTCTAGACTCAGATTTACAGCATCTGAGCCTGGGAATAATCTGTATTTTCTCTGTTTTGTTGAGCTGCAGAGGGAGCAATGCCTGAAGACCACAACCAGAACTAGTTGAGCAGTTTCTTTTTTAGTTTTAATCACTTGCTATTTAAATGTCTAGAAGAGGCACTGATTTACAAGTCCTTGCAAACTTCACACAAGGTTCAGGAATGTCATGGATGCACAGAAGGTAGGGCCATTAGAAGTAATAAAACAAGGGTGTCAGCATGTGCATTTTAAAAATACATCTATAAATTTCTCATCCAAACCTGTAATTGTTATTCTTCACAGTAGCTGTATAGCTGTGAGTTACCTATCAAATTACTCAGGCAGCCTTGAACATGAAATTTTGTTGTGTAAGTAACATCCAAAAGTGTTTTCTTGTGGTGAAAGAGAACCTTTTTAGTCATCCCACCTCTGCCCAACCTGTCTGATTCCAGATGCAGAGCTTTTTACTCTGAAGTGACATCTTACTTTTTACTCTGAAGTGACATCTCCATGAAGTGACATCTTACATCCCTAGCTGCATCCTCACGATTTCACATATCCACACATTCTGTTAACTTTGTTAATTTGGTAGCAAACCTGTCAGATTGGCCAGTTCTGAGAAACCAGATGGTTAGAAATGCTCAAGGGTCCATGAGTCACCAAACACCAGGTTTTCCACAGACATCCATGAGTTTGGCTCTTCCAGCATGGCTGAACTCAGTGGATGCTACCTGCTCCACTGCTTTGGGCAGGTGATAAGACTCATCACTACTCCTTTCCAATGGCATGACAGGGAGAACTGGGCTCCTCTGTGGGCTTTTGGTCTGCCTTGGCTTCTGGCAAGGGATAGCTCAGGACCCTTCTCCAGCTGCATGTCTTGCTCTTGCTGATGGTGGCACTGGACAAGAGCATTCACGAGTCAACACCATAAAAATTGCCAGGAGTTGGACACAGTCTGTGGATTTTCTAAAAAAAAAGTAATTATAGACTTTATTGCTGAGTGCCAAATCCATTTTTCCCTCTTCTGGGAGCCATTCAATAAACTTTATGTTCTGAGGTAGAGCAAAACTGTCGTAGTTTAATGCAGTGTTTTATGCCTCTTCCCTGCACTCTAACACCTGATTGTTGCTAATAGCCCAGTGTGGATTCTATTTTTCTTTCTAAATTATATTAATAGGTCTGAAATGCCCTGTGACTTGGCATTTCCCTCTGGACACTTACCCTTTCTTGCCCAGGAAGAAGCCAGTATTTCCAAGAACAGTTGCCTGTACAGATTTGCCTTTTCAGGTGATCAGCATCTATGATTATATTCCTTTCATAGAACCATCAGGCTTTGTTAGTGCAAGTTCTTGGGCATAAACCAGAACAAACCACGCTTGGAAATGAAAAACAACCCTAACAAAAATGAAAGCTCCATCCAAGAAATGTACGTATAAAGCAACAAACTCAGAATTTAGGTTTTCATTCAGCCTTTTCTAACTGACACATTTCCACATTCATGATCCTCTGGGTATATTTAAGGGGGGATGGGTTGGGAAAGGAAACTAACTTTAGCAGACTATCAAAAGAAATGCTTCTCAACAGAGAAGTGCATCAGAATTATAGAATATGTTCCTCCCCTAAAGCAAATGTCCTTCAAAAACAAGACTAGGTGATGCATTGAATATGGCACACTATGATACTCCACAGCAGGAAGTGAAAACATCTTTTGTAGCTAACAGCTCTGATGGGGAAAAATTTTCAAAGGTTTTAAGAAGCCACTGGTGCAGTAACTCCCATATGCAGTTTCAACAATAATCATCTCCATAACACTGCAGGTAACACTCCCTAATGCTCCACACCAGGATTTGGGATGAGCCATCATCCTCTACTGAGCAGAGAAGCTGGGTGACTTCTGGCAGTAACCCTTCTGTCCTATAGAATCTCTGTGTAACATGGTGTGAGCTATGGGATTTCTTTTGGGGGTGATAGTGGTGGTATTCATCTCTTAATAACATCAGAAATTCCCAAGGAGTCACATTTTCAAAGCATTTGGAAATCAAGAGGAAATTTTTATTAACTTCAATAGCTTTTGAACCAGGCCTATATGTGGGGGTTTTTGTTTTGACATTGCCTAAGACAGGGGGGAATTGGTTTTTTGATAGTACAGCACCAGATTGCAGGCTCTGCATCTGTGTTTTTTTTTAATTCAGAACAACTCTGCTTTTATTATATTTATGTTATCTCTTATTTTACTACAATCTTTTTTGCATTTCATAAATATTAATTCCCCAAGCAGTCTCTTTTGTTTAGTAGTTTTAATCTATCACAGACTTTTCTGTTTTCCTTTCCTCTCTTGTCCCAGAGAGATGTCATCCTCTGCCATCAAAAACAAGAGTTTCTCCAAGGAAGCTCTTCAGGTCAGAGATGTAGGAGCAGTATTTTTGCTAGGTATCATTTTTGTTTCCTTCTCTGTGTTCCTTCCCCTTCACTGTCTAACACCAGTGCCAGGCTCTGATTTCACTTGCTTCCTTGGAGGGAACAACTTTGCCAACATTGTCTTTTCTCTTGACATCCATGGACAGACAGTCTAGACCATTCATTTGTCTTTGCACTGATGTGGAGGTACCAGGCTGCTTTAGCAGATGCCATTCAAACCCAGAGGGCTGTTCCCAGGCAGGCTGTAGTTTTGTTACTATTTGGAGGTTTTTTTTTAATGGAATTGCTCAGAGTGCTTCTTTTCCTTCACATTTTCCTTCACCTTCTCTGCTGTGTTTCTAGTTATTTTTAGTACCAGTGAGTAAGTTATGGTAGGCTGAAACAGGTAGGCAAATTTGTAGTACTTCATTCAAGCTGTACCCACTAACCAGCTTCTTGATGCTACTTCTCCAAATTAGACTGGTTGGCTTAATATTGTCCACCTATTCCAGATAAACTGTTTGCTTCTCACCCTTCTCTTGTCTGCACTGAATCAGTATTTAAAAAAAAAAATCTAACTTTTTTTTTTTTTCTAAGAGCTTTCTAGATCAGTGAACTTTATGGTTTGGTTTTTCTTTTCAGTTGATTTTTGGTGCTGTGGCAAATTCATATTATTAAATCAAAAACCAGACCAACACATGCAACCCTTCTATTTTGTACTTCAAGTGATTTTTAAAATCCTGGTACATCTAGGAGTGCTCTGACTGTACTTAACTCTGATGACTTTCTGTGAGATCTCAGTGGCATTTAAGATAGTTGTTTTGATAAACAGAAAGCTATATGTGTTACTGCAGAACATGATAAATATTTTGCAATGGGCAGTGCCAAATGTCTGTTGCTGATTTCTGGTAGACACCAAGTTGCTATGGAAGTTACACCCAAAGGTGAATCTCCTCAGTGTTGTTCAGAGAAGAAATGACAAGGAGGGGAAGGTGTAAGGCTAAACTGAATGCTTTGAATATCTGTAATCTACTGATTCCAGCATTCTTTACTGCCACACTTTCTCAGTCTGGATCTTGAGTATCCAGTTTAATCCGTTTACTTAACCTGTCTGTAACAGAAAGGACTAGAAACCTCAGGGAGGACAAATATTTGAAGATATATCTTGTTCTGAAATTCTCCCAGAGCAGTACCAGGAATCAGTGCTGAAAAATAAATCCCATTTACCCTCTTAAGAAAAAAGCAAGGTGACAGAAAATTAAAAGTGCCAATAGCATTAGATTGCTGTGTCTTGAGCCTGTCAGTTGCCCTTGGACAGAGAAGAGGTGTTGGAAGAGGACAAGGTTCAGCTTGTGAAGATCACAGAAGAATGCAGCAGCACTGAACTGGTTCTTCGTGGCTGGCTTCTCACATCTGGAAAGTGGGGATGATGCTTTAAAGTTTGTAGATTGAAAAAAATACCAGATAAGTACCGAGTGTTATTTTTATCCCAGACCTTGATCTGCAATAGTGGCTCCAGGTGCGGCCTCAGGAGAAGTTATCCATCCTGCCAACAACACCTGCAGATCCCTCTGCAGTTTAGCTGAGCTTTATTTGGGAATAAGCATTTATTGTGGACTCGGGTCTGCTCCACTCCACTACTCACCACAGGGAGCTGAGAGATCTCACAGTGCTTCTAACAAGCTGCACTTTGAGGATGTGGCCTTGAGATTTACTGATCTCAGCTGATCCGCAAAAACTGAGTGGGGTCCGAAGGATGGGAGGGGCCCAATCCTGTCTGCAATGGGTGAAGATGGAACAAAAACCATTGTTACACTGATGTGCAGGCTCCTCATAGCTTAGCGGGCTGTTGAGCAGTTCAGGTTTTCTCAGTTAATCTTGGCAAGTGTTTTCTCCTCCTGGAAACAGTCTGACTGAACCAGCAGTTTGTCTCTGCTCAGGTGGTCCTTCTCTCTCCAGAGCTGCAGACAAGAGGGCATGAATCATGAAAAGCAAAACAGGAGCAGATGTTCTCCATCAGGTTTAAAGTAGCAGTGTATGGTAGCTGCTTTAGCTCAGTCTCCTAAGAATACCTGTGTTTTGGAGCAGCCTTCTACTCATCCTGTTTAACATCCATGTCTTCATTTGAAAATGTTTGCATCTCCCCCACTCATCTCCCAGCCCTCCCATGGGTTTGGAAGTTTAATTTAAGCCCCAGTGGTGTTTAGGGCAGCTTGCAAAAGGGGTTGTTAAATGGAGAACAATCAAAGAGAGAAGATCAGTGAGAGGCAGAAGTGGAAAAGAAGCTCAGGTGGAAGGAAGAGTTTAGGCTAACCTTAAAATAACTGGGATTACCTTAGACCCTCTATCACATTAACCAGGGGCTGAGTGAACACAGTGGTGTTAATAAGGTGAGTTAAAGGGTCATAACCACTTCTGAAGGGCACTGGGAAGAGGGACTGAAGTTGTGGGTTTGGACTTGCAGGTGCATAAAGAGAGATGATGGAGAGCTGGAGTAAGAGTGTGCCTGGGAAAGCAGAATAAATTGAATGAAATTACAGTTTGTTCCTGAAAGCAGTGAATCCCATGTACTGCCTTCCCCTGTGAACAAGGTTTGTTTTTAAACAAACAAAGGCAGAGATACAGTTAGGTGATGAAGCAGGAAATGAATATCTCTAAAAACAGGAGAAGTTGGGAAGAGGCTTTGTGAGACTTCCCTGCTTGTGCTAGCTGGGATACACATCAGTGGAAGATACCCATGGAGTGGATTGCAGGAATGGACATAGAGCAAACACCAGATCAAAAGTGTTTAAGGATGGTCCTTACAAATGGGCCTTCGTGCAGTGACCTGCTCCAGCTAGGGTCAACCATAAGAAGGGGTTTAGAAACAACAGGATAAGCAGACTTTAATGAAATCAGTTTTATATTTGAAATGCAAAACTAAGACGGTCAAAAGCAGTTTGGATGTCATTGTTAATCCCTAGGTCAGCTGTGCTGATATATCTCATAAAAGACAGGATACGTTCAAAGGGCAAAATCTGCTGTTCATTGTCAGCGTGTTTGTGGAGGCATTTGTGCCATGGAAGCACCCCCATGAGCTGGAGGGCAGAAGCACTTGGCAGCTCTACCTGCCTTGAGAAGAGATGTCCTGCAGGCAATGCTGCAGGTTGGAGGAGAAACCTTGAGCTCTTCATTCATGGATCCAGTGGGTGGAAGCTCCTGCAGAGTGTCTAAAATGACAACTCTCTTAGCAAGAAACTGTAATTTAGGTGTACTACTTCTGTCAGGAATATCAGCTCTTCCTACATTATGTGTACTTGTCACTTTTCCCTGCTCCGAAGTCCATGTCACCTGGCAGCTCTGGAGAAGGACAACCTCTATTCAGTAAGCCAGAACATATCTGCTGCCATTGTTTCTCAGGAGCCATCAGACATCTCTGCTGTCTTGACTGAAATCAACAGGGAGCTGGCAGCAGTTCCAGGCACTGACTGAGTGGGCACCATGGATGCTTCTCACACCACCCTACGAAGAAAAATCAGCAACAAGTCTCTTTTTTCCCTTCACTTTGCCACTGAATTTTTTCAGTCCTACCTACTTACACATCAGAATGTGTTTCAGTGCTTCAGGACAGCCTGGGGAGCACCCATTAGCCCTGGTCTGTGACCCACATAACTGTGTGTGCCATCTGGATGCTTACTGCTTGGATGTGGGCAAGGATACATATTCATAGGTATGTATAGAGGGAGATGCATGCGTTCCTGCCCAGCTTCTCGGCATTATTTGTTCATCAAAGAGAAAATAAACAGCTTATGAAAGCAAAAGTCCTGAGAACCATAACAGACTGGTAAGGGTGGGCAAGTAGAAGTCAGGGGTAGCTGACAACAACAACAAGCAGTACAGTGAGTGCAAACTGCCAGGCTCTGTGTCCTACCTGAGCTGAGGAGGAGCTGGCCCTGCTGTGAGCAGCTCCAGGCCAAGCTCACCCTGTGCCACCGAGGAGCCGCGGAGGCGGAACAGGCCGGGCTGTGTGCGGGACAGAGGCGCCCTGTTCCCCACGGCAGCAGCAGGCACGGTTCCATGGAGCACACGGGCGCTTTGCCACAGACCCTCACGGAGCACACGCTCTTGGCTCCCCTCGCCCTGCAGCTGAATGCCTCGACTCACTGCTGGCTGTCGGACCACATCCCTTCGGGCTGCGGGCTGGCACCTCTCCGCCGGGCCTCGCTGCTCAGGGACAGGGGAGATCTTCCCGATCTTCCCGTGCCCTCTGTACTCACCAAGGCCCCTGCCTGGAGCTGCAGGCGTGTTAGCTCAGGGACGGCAGGGACCTGCTCCAGGGGGCTTCGCATGCAGAGCAAGAGCTGGCTGAAAACTCAGTCCTGGAGCTCTGCTTTCTTCCGATCTTTGCTGGCATGCTCTAGCTGCAGGTGGGGTAAGGCAAATGACAAGGGTACAAGAGCAAGGAAGAGGGAGCCAGCCCTTGCAGCAGATAGAGAGGGAACTGATGAGAGGCTGGCATGCCTTCAACATCTGTGAAAGGAACAGAGGGCAAGGAGACAGCACTTGGCTGCAGCCAGAGAAGGATCCCAGAAGCCTGAGCTCAGAGGGGCCTTTTCTGCTCATTTTCTTTGCAAAGTTTAAAAAAGAATGAGCATTTTAAAAAAAGGAAAAGAAGATGCTGTGCAATTTCTTTCAGGCTGTATTTGAGGTAACAGTTTGAAAAAAATTAGCTGCCATTTAAAGAAACACTAAGAATTTGTTCTTCTATTATAAAGCAACATTTACTATGCAGTCCCTAAATAGATCTGTTATTAGATGAGACAGAGAACCCTTAGAAGTCACAGTAAACACAGCTGTAGAGGTGAGGAACATGAATAAGGCATCATGCTAATATTTGTACCTTCCAGTTGGCTGACAGAAGGGAGTTTTAACATTGTCCTCATGCTCTGACGTAAGAAGAATTAATGTAGCAAGTAAGATGCTGAAAAATGTAACCAAGTCACCCTAGGCTTGCCAGGATTTAAGGAAGATTACCTAGGTGCATTTTCTGTTCTTTTATTTCTGTGCTGAGCATGTAGAGGAACCCAGGAGGACTGGAAGTTTCCAGCAAGGGCCTGGTGGTCAGATCCAGAGAATGCTGGATGTTGTGTGTGTGGAGCTGGCACAGTGGGTGGAGCGTGTTGGCGTTTGGGAAGAGGTGTCAGTGGCCAACAGGGAAAGCAGACTTATGCATGTGCTCTTTGCTTCCCAGAAAAGCCTGAGGTAGAATCACTTGCAGTTGGCTATGGCAGTGAGTTTGTTTTGGTGCACAAAGACTGAAACAGCTGAGGGTTTTAACAGAAACAGAAAATATTGAAAAAGCAAATTATTTCCTCTCCTGTGTCATGGTTCATCATCTGACTTTTGTCTTGATCCCTCTTTGGGCCCAATCCTGACAGAATTATAGTTGGGCTAAAGGACTGCTGCTGGCTTGTTTGGCACTGCGCATCCCTCAGAGTTGGAGTCACTGGTGTTTATCTCAATAAAGAATAAGTCAGACCTAGGAAGCTATTGATGAAGCAGGCTTTTTGTACTAACCCATAATTTCTGTGCTACATTCTGCAGCAGGAAAGTTTCCTGGGAAGCCTGTTGTAATTAAGATTATAAATGATTGCTAGCATTTTAGTATAAGAGGCCTTTTGTCTTTTCAAGCAGAAGGTCATCTAATTCTTTTTGTAGGGCAGCAGAAGGTAAAAAGTTTCCCGTTAACTGTAATTAAGGCCATGGAGAATGAGCAACACTGGTCAGTCACCTTCTGTGAGCATTAGTGAGCAGCACAGTCAAACGTGCCAGAAAAAGTTACTTTAGAACAGCAAGGTTTAGTCTGAGCACAACATAATGTTACCAAGGGGAAGTAAAATATCTTAATGTTAATTTGTGACAGTTTAGTCAAGGAGAAGAAAATCATTACCCAAAGGGTTTAGGTATTTTGCCAGTCTGTTCCAGGATGAATTCATCCAGATCATTACAAGAAAAGAGAGCTATATTGAGATAGGAGATGCAATCTGTTCTTGTTTCTGGCACTGACCTGCTGGGCGGGTGAGATTAGCTCTCTCTTCCCTGTCTTCTCTGAACCTTGGCACCATCCAGTTAGAAGCAAGGCTCCCAGGGCAGAGTTTACAGGGTTACACATGGCAGGCATCAGCACTCCTAATTGCAGCCTCTTACCTTAAAAATAACAACACAGCATTTCTTGGCAAGGGCCTGAACCTGCATCCCTGGCCCACAGGAGCAGCATTCACCTGACCTGCTCAGAGATATTGGAAGGGACATCCCACAGTGTCCCATTGTCCCAACCAAATGCCTGCTTGGATTGGGGAATAACTAAACAACACACATGTTGTTACTAAACATGTAATTGCAGGGTTCCCCTCTCCTCTAGGGGATTGCTAAAGCCCATGAATTATATGTAAGGAAACCAGCTATGCAGCAACTCTCTCCTGTTTCTCCTATTTGGGTTTCAAATCTCTGGGTGTGCTGCACACTGAGTTAAAAATTGGAAACATATTACCTTGATTTAGCATGGGACTGAGTAAATTGTATTCACTTAAAATAGCAGATATCCTGCTGAGAAAAAAAATAAGTATTTCTACTAGACTGTGTGACACCTAAGCTGCAACCTGGAGGTACAGGAGGAGGATTTGTGTTACTGAGAAATCCATAAATGTTGGCTGCCAGGTCAGAGCTGCTGAGGGGAGCAGGGCACATATGTTCCAGGCAGCTCCAGGCATTCAGACCTCCTGTATCTCCTCCCCACGTCCTGTGCAGGGTTTCATACAGTTTCTGGATGGTGTTGCCTTTTCCTCAGGAGGGTTTCATTCACAGCACTGACTGGGCCCTGCCTGTACGGCTCTGCAATGTTTGCTGAAAGCCTTGCTCTTGGAGTGTGTGGAATACTGAGGTTTATGACAGTAAGCTTAGCTTTACAGAAGCCACCATCTCACGTTTGCAAAGCTTGAAGGACCTGCATGATAACACCTGCCTGTGTGGTGGGATAATTTGAGTCCCTTTTCCTTCTTGGGCAGATGGATGTTCCCAGTGCTGGACCTCCTTATTTTGTTTCAGCTCAGACGTATCTTACCTTTCTGTTGGGATCTATCCTGTATTTGAGTCTCTCTTGTTTAGCTCTGTTACTACTTGTCCTAACCAGACTGAGTCCAAATTATTCCTTTCCTCCTTGTGGAATTTCTTACGTATTTTTGTATTTACGTATCTACTCTATCCTGTTTCCTCACTCCACCCAGTTTATCTCACCCTTGTAACCACAGCTCCTTGCAACAGAGAAACAAATGTCAGTTTTTCCATTGTCTCCTAGATGCCAGCTATGTTAAAATGCTGTTTCTTACTCTGTTTTTTAAGGGCTACTCCCAGCTCCACCCTGGCTGACTCCATGTATGCCCAGCCCAGTGCTCCTCCTGGTGCATCATTTGCTGATGTCCATGGCATGCCTTTTCCTAACCAATTCTCAAGCCTTTCCTTGAAGATCATATCTACAGCTCCCACAGTAAAGATGTAATAGCAGAGTGCAGCAGCTACAGGTCACTCGCTTGGCTTCGAGCATACTAACCCATGTGCTTGTCCCTGAGTTTGGGTTGTCCCAGTTAATGTTTCATCTATGCCCCGACTGTAACCTGGCAGTTGTGAGATAAAAAGTGGAAGCCTCTTTGACCCTGTCTGCTGTCCTTGGTGACTTGGAGACAGTCCAAGCCCTTGGCCCTTTCCCAAGCACCTGTGGACAACAGTAGTGTATCCTTGGGAAAGGAGAGTTAAAAGGACAGTGGTTGTGTCCCTGTGTGTGTGTGTGTTGGAGGGGAAAGGACAGAGAGCTTTCATTTTAAAATTAAATTCATATGATAGCCAGACCTTTCAGCTTTTTCATGCAAACAGTGATTTATCGCTGCACTTACAGAATGAGCCAGGAGCAAACAGATTGATCACGCACTGTCCTTTTGTGCCAGAGTGGCAGCGAGTGGCTGTGGTGGCAGTGCAGAGGGGTCAGGTCCCACCGCAGAGCCTCTGCCGTGGGAAAGCAGTACAGCTCCATCCCCCTCACCCCACCATGGCTGCTGGGGTCCCAGCCTGGGGTTTCATCCATTTCTTCTTGTTACATGAGGAAAAAAAAAAAAGGATTGATCATCTATTGCCTTTCTCCCCCTCCTTTTGTTTGGCTGCTGGAAAGACAGTGCAAAGTGCTCTTTGTACACGTAACACAAAGCTGCAAACTCATCTTCTATAAATTAAATCCCAGTAAGCCCACCAGCATGAAGATTGCTTTCTTTAAGTGTTCCCAGCTCAAGACTTCTCCAGCCATCTGTGAAGATTTCTTACCTCTTGCATGTATTGCACTTAAACTCAGTCACTTCAGTTTTGCCTGCCCCGTGTTTATAATATTTCCCCAGAGCTTCAGAACAGCAACATACACATCAGCACATCCTTCACCTTCAATAAGGCCAGGCCATAGGTCTTTCTGCATGATCTTCCTTGGGACTTCCAACTTTTGCCTCTCCTTGTTCAGAGGAGATCCTTTACAAGATGTATACATTTATCTTACAAACCCCATGTATGGTATGAGTCCTGATACCAAATAGCTCCTATTAGGGAGAATGGGAATGGACAGGCTTCCCAAGATGTTTGGGATTATACAGGAGAAGGTGGCATTGGAAGGAAGTTGGTTCTTTTTTTCCTGGATCAGTATCTTGTGTGACAGTCTTAGCCTGATTAAAAAACTGGTTTTCGTATACAGCTGTGTCATTTGGTGTCAGTCTCTGATTTTTCAAGATTTTGCATCATTTAGCCTCCCTATGGTACTTTACTTTCTCTCCAAGATGAAAAGGCCAGTACTTGATGACCTAGTTGTGAAGTTTTCCCAGGATAGTACCAGCATCTGTTGCTGCATGTGTATCTGTTGCCAGGTTTTGCCTGGTTCAGTGATGTTTTTATTTTTTCTAGCACCCAAGTGATACTTGTCTAGTACCTAGTCAAAGAAGAATAAATGCCAAAGTTGATGTGGGTTTGGAGTTTAATCAAATCATTGTAGTCCTCACAGTAATTATCTCACCCTTCTCTGCTGTGCCCTTCTCCAAGTGCACACAGACACACAGGGACAAAGTTGCGGACGTGCATAGGAAAAAGAAGGAGGGAATGTATCAAGCAATTTGGGACTTTTGGCAATACAGTGTTAGCAGCTACCGTGTATGACTGTTTTTCTTTCAAGAGCTTTGATCCTTCTTTTCATAGCCCTGGTGCATTCTCTGCAATGGGAACTGAAAACTGTGTGGTTATCTTGGTTTGCAATACAAAGAATTGGGGGAAAAAGCGTATGCAGCCTAATCTTCTCCATAGGGCAGTAGGTTCAATGCATGAAATGGAGAAAATAAGACAGCTTTGTAATATTTCAAGAGTTTCCTTCAGAGGATATAATTTGCTTCTAAAATGTTCTCACTTGGTAAAACACTCCTAAGTTAGTATTACTTTTATCTTCTGTTATCCAGTCACTCTGTAGAGACATTTTCATAGCAAATTCATATTCCAGTTTGTCTGTCCACAAGTTTTCAGGGAAGATGTTAAGCCTTTCCATCTTCAGGACACACAATATACTTTCTCTAAATGAATATTAATTTTTGGTATGCTCCTCATTTGAGTGCTCAAAGTTTTTTAAAAAGTTAAGTCAAAATTAATTTGCCATGAAATGTGAAGTAAATCAAAGTATGAAAAGTTGCAAAGCTATTACTTTAAAAAAAAATGTTGCCATTCAGGTCAGTTTAATGAAATCCCATTATTGAAAATGCAATTGTTCTTTTAGGTACAGTGTTTTGATTTGCACAGCTACAATTGTCTGACTGTCAACTGTAGAAATCTACACAGATTAATAGTTATAGTTAATATTGTAATAATATAGTAATATAATATAGTTAATATAGTAATATAGTAATAATTATTTGTGATTATTTGAGAAATGCTTGGACTGTCAAGTATGAAAAATTGCTGGTCCCCTATTATTGTTTAATGCTGAACATTTTGAAGAATACAATCTAGAACTTGGTGTATAGCACATATATACAGTAAGTAGGGTAGTTATGGATGCAAATTGTAAAAGCCAAGTCTTAAAATAGTCTAAACCATGTTTGTAACTTCAAAGCTCTCCATCAAGAAGTTTCAAGAATCTTATTCACACCTTTCATGTGAAAACAGGATTGGAAACATGCTTGCATGTAACCTCATGTTCAAAATCCCCCACCCTTTTAGCATCTGGGAAAACAAAAGTAACACTGAAAAACATTTTGTATATTGAATAAAAAACAGAACTCAGATGGTGTAATTGATGGGCTGGAGGAAGGAGAGCTGATAATAACTGACATTTCAGACAACTGACTCTCTCGATGTCACACAACCAGGACCATTAGTGCCACCTATAGTTTGTCTGTCTGACAGTTCTCACTTTAAGACCTTTCTTTTTGTGGATTCTGAGGCTGCTATACCCACTCCTTCAGAACAAATACTATTAAGAAGAATTTGGTGGAGATGAGCTCTGGTTTTATCAGTGCTGGACAGCCCCAGCTGGATGTCAGCTGGTTTTGAGTTGATGGACCACAGGTGAGGGGAGCTCTGCAGCAACTAGCACAGTTCTAGCATAAGACAGAAAACAAACCTCCGAACATGAAGGTAACTGAAGAATTAAAGGCAGATGCAAAGTCTTCGTTAAGGCAAAATTGAAGAGAAAAGCCAATTTTGCAAGGAATTGGCCTTGGCCTGCAAATGCCATTCACAATATTTATCCTCTTTATTCCATGAAAAACTAATTTGGATAATTTTGCCCTTCAGTCTGCCATGATCAAGTGTCATGTTAGCAGTCCCAGCATAGGCTGGTTGTGAGCCTGGTTACAGTAATACAGAACTAGCTGCAGGCAATGCACTAGAAATAAACAAAACCCTGCCTGGTAAATGTGGAGGGTACTGCTTTCCACCATAATTTTTATAGTGAGACAGAATTTAATTAATGAGCTGTTTGAGTGACACTTCAGTATTCCCAGCCTTCTATTAAAAAACTGCTTTCAGTGCAGGTACCTGGGAATTGAATTGATCTCTGCACCTAGTTTTCAGTAGGCTACTATATTCAGAAAAAAATAAAATAAAAATTTCCTGTGTTTAAATCTGTACTTGCTGCTTGGCCGTCAAGCTTGGAAGGGTCTTGGAAGTAATCAAAGATTACTTTATCCTGCTGTGCTTAAGTAACCAGAAGGAAATACCTCCCATCTCATTACTCTGGTTTACCTTGAATAACCTTTGCCTGTAATGAGTTGATGACTGCCAGTTGGTCAGCATATGCATTTCTGGTCAGTCTATTCTCTAGTGCTCTCCACAAAATGCCCTCCTGCCCCCCTCCGCACACACACCCCCCCACCTTCCACTGAACGGGAGACATCCACATGGGCAGAGTGCACTGGACTTTCCTCCCTTTTGTTACTTTGGGACTGATGGAAATGAGAAGCTTCTGGGATCAGAGTGTCCCCAGACTACTTTTTTCTTTTTCTTCTTTTAATGCCACTGAGCTTAGAAGTCTCCCGCTGCTCAAGTCGCTTCACTGTTCAACTTGGTTGCTGCATCAGAAAAGGAAGGAAAGCTTTGATCTTGACATGCCCTTCTTCTCTGTCCCCCTTTACAACTTCGGCAGGAAAACAAAAACATGATTAAGTGCATCTCTGCTGTCAGTCCTTTCAGGGGAGAACAGCTGCTTTTATCAGATGTCTTCCCAAAAACTTTAATGGCTTGAAGTCCAAGTTGAACTGTCAGAGGATACACCCGAGCACAGACTTTATCACCATCCCCACACTATTCTCAGGGTAATCTGCACACAGGCTTAAAAGTCTCCTCTCCCAAAGTGGATTTAGGCCATTACTTATTGTGGTTTCTAGAACTGAGGGTCAGCAGGGACCTCTGGTAATGAGCACAGGCATGGCCATCAGTGTCCTGGCAGCAGCTGCATGCTCACAACTCTGCTGTAGCCACATCTGTTACAGCTTTGGAGGAAGAAAAGTCTATGACCCTAATTGTTTCTCTTGTCCTTCACCATCCATGGGTTTAAAGATATCCATTCCTTGGATCTTCTCTCTGGCTGCTTAAACTTGTGGGCTATATTTTCCTCATTAGCTGTGAGCACATTTGCACATTTTCCTGGCCAAGTGGACCTCTAGTTTAAACAAATGTGTGTCCAGTCTCATTTAAACTTATTGTTTCTCCAGTTCCCCTCATCAGCTTCAGGAGTGAAATTGTTATGTGGCTTTAAGGCCTTGCCTGTAACTTTAAATGAAAAGGAACTATATTACCATCAGCTAACTCACTGTTAATGTATAGTTTCAAAATACTAAATTGAAAATGCTCTTATGATTACCTTCCATGGTGCTGTAGACTCTAGGGGCCATAGAGCATGTCCTCTGTGCAAAGGAGAGTGTGGTGGTTTTTTCAGGATTCCATTAAAGGCTCTCAGATGCCTTACCTGGCCTTTCACTAGAGCAGGGTCAATGTGGCTTTCCTATCAGCCACTCCTTCAGCAAGAGGGCTGTTGCCATCAAACCTCGAGGAGAGCCAGCAGGACTCTGTGTCTCTGGGGGAAGCAGGTAAGTCAGCTCTTCCAGGGTGCATCAGGTGTGTTAACTGCAGAAGATATGGGCTTTGGTACACTTGGCATTGTTCTAAGGCAGTCATTAGATTGGCCTTTTATCTTTTTTCTTGTTTTAGTAAACTGAAGTCAGTAGGATAGAATAAAAAGGAAGTTAAGCTTTCTATTTCCTACGTGGCCCTTCATCCATCAGCCATTCCAAAGGGTGCTGTCATTGATGAGAACTAGACAATCCCCTTTTACTGTTGCATTGCTATTTAATATGCATTCTGTGTGCCCCCAGGCAGGCCAGAGCACATGCACAGCTCACCCTGGGGTGTTGCTGTATACTTAGTAAATGTGGCTTTTATGCCATTTCTTCATATTTTTTTTCCATGTTAAAAAGAACAAGAGGAAAGTACCACTTGAAAATGCACAAATGTAATCTTCTAAATGAATTTCATGTAGTACAAGCTCATTGGTAATTGCAAATACTAAGGCTGCGTTTTTCCCCTTAGTCTAAATGTCTGAAAATCTCATTAATGTTAATGTATGGGGAAGAAGTGCTTAGCCTATTGATGGAGGAATGAAATCAGGAGCAAAGCACAGCTCTACAAAGATTCATCTGCAGATTAGGGTCTGAAGCAACCATTAGATTATCAAATCTGACCTTCTATCTAATACAGACCATAGAATCTCATCCACTTAATTCTGTATTTATCCTAAGAACAGCACCAGAAAATCAGATACGGTGCATTAACATATTATAATGTAGCAATATATTCAGGCATTTCTTTCTTTTTTTTTTTTTTTCACTCTAAAACCTGAGGCAAACAGCACTCCTGTGCTATATGATTTTTGATGAAAATCTGCAGGAGGAGAGATTTCAGCTTTTTATCTGCAAAGGAGAATTTGTATGTCTGTGTGTTTGCATAGGGTTTTGTTTAGTTCTTTGAAAATTATTGACTGGTAACTAACCAGTATAGAGCTGGTTGAGATCCATTATTTCTGTTTTGCTCTGAATCATAAATTGAAGTAGGGATTTTTTTTTTTGGTTGGTTGGTTTTGTTTGGTTTTTTTTGGTTTTGTTTTGGTTTTTTTTTTGTGTGTTTTTTGGTTTTGTTTTTTGGGAGTTTTTTTTGGTTTTTTGGTTTTTTTTTTCAGAAAATAATTTTCTTTAAAAATCTGTGTGATCCTTGACAACTGCTTTCTAACATCTAATTTGGAAACTCCCTGCCAGTCAGTTTTCCTAGGAAGCACGAAGCACATTTCACATTTCTCATCTCTTTGACTATAACATAAAACTGCCCTTGAAGCGCACCTGGGAGATATCCAGGGGGATACCACACATACACAAAAGTCAAGCCAAGCTGTCTAAAAGAGTTGCACTGGGCTACTGCACATTTTAACCACTAGCCAGCATTTTACTGAACAGAGGAGCAAAAGAGATGAGGAAAGTATCAGGGAATTCAGAGGAGAAGTGGTGGGTGGCACTGTGCAAAATACTGACGTCCCAAGCTTGGCACATATATACTCTCTTGAAAAAAAAAGTCCTCCTACCCAGAGTTGAGCTGCACCAGCCCCTTGGTGTTGCTCATACCATAGAAATATTTCTCTGCAACCCACCACAGCCCAGACAGAGGGAGAGTCTCTGTTGCTCAAGTGCTGCAAAAGCTTTTGCTGCCCCTTGGGTGGATGAAATCTGGGCTCTTAGCAGTAATCTATAACAAAGCAATTTCTATTTCCTTTCTCTGCAAAGCTCAGAAATCCTGCAACTGGCTTGGTCCCATTTTGGGGTTTCATTTCAGTTTTGGCTTTAAAGTTCATTTGGATTCTGTTCTTTGAAAAGCTCAGAAATCCTGCAACTGGCTTGGTCCCATTTTGGGGTTTCATTTCAGTTTTGGCTTTAAAGTTCATTTGGATTCTGTTCTTTGAGTTTTGATGGGTTTTTAAAATATGAATCGTGGCTAAGTACTGCTATTGAAAGCAGAGATTTGACCCATGACTGCCGGAACTGGAGGTTCAGTATGAACTCCCAAGCTGGTGCAAAATCATTTGCCAAGGACAAAGGGTTTTGCCTGGCATGTACTGTTTTTTTCTGGTATACTGGCAGGGAGAAAGACCCCTATAACCAAAGGAACATACATAGCAGGTGCATAGAGCCTACATTGCCTCAAATACTTCTTTTCAGTGTCCTGTGATTCATGTTGATTCAACAAGAACGTACAAAATAAATACTTTTGAAAGACTCAGCATACAAGAAGGAATCTCAGATCTCCTTGCTTATCAAATAGGAAGGTCAATACATTCATTAATCCTTGTCTTTGAGCCTAAATTAATTATTGAGCATAAGGTTCTTTGAAATTCACAGGTAAATTGTGTTAAATAAATGTAAATAACATTATTGAAATCTTCCCACTGTTGCTTTGATGCAGTTTATTCTCAATAAGTAATAAGGTATTTGTAGCAGTGAGGATAGGGCTGCACAGCAAAACCCCGTGCCATGCAGAGACACCTCTGAATAACCAAACACAGGAGCCCTGCACTGGCATGGTCATCATATCTGAATCAGTCTTCCTCTTGGAGAGTTGCACGAATATCTATGGACTTCATTTATTCTAGCCATAGTTGTATAAGCCATATTTAAAGTCATAGCCAAGAAACAAGCCATGACTATTAAATTTTCTAACCAAAAAGACACCAGTAACAAGAACACACACTATTTTCATTTTGTCAAATTTTCTAGTATCTTCCTACCCCATCTCAGCAGCAAAAGGTCCAACCAACACTGCTGTAGCTGTGGGTTTAACTGAAGAGTGGAGGCGAAATTTGTTTTCCAGGCCTAAGAGAAGCAGTGACCACATCTCAGGATAAGGGTTCTGTAAATACACTTGCCACCATGCTGTGTGAGCACTTGTGTTCCTTAATATTGTCTTCAACGCAAAGCTCTGGATGCTCTGTGAACAGCATTTAATCAAGAAGTATCAAGAAGTTTGGAGAAAAAAACAGTTTATCTTCTAGAATAGCATCAGTTGTACTCAGCCACATAATGAATTATTCCATGCAGGGAAAGATCTGCATTTCTATGAATTTGTATAATAAGCAAAAAAGACATTGAGAGTTTCCCAGCCCTTGACCTAGTGGTGCCTGTGCTTCCTTTGCAGTTGTCCAACACAGCAATTCTTCATCAGATCAGACGAGACCAAGTGACAGACACGTGCCGAGCAAACAGCGTGTCCAGCAGGAAGCGCCGTGTGCTGACACCCAACGATCTCAAGCACCTGGTTGTGGATGAGGATCATGAAATGATCTATTGCTATGTTCCCAAAGTGGCCTGCACAAACTGGAAGAGAGTCATGATGGTTTTGACGGGAAGAGGCAAGTACAGCGATCCAATGGAAATCCCGGCCAATGAAGCCCACGTGTCTTCAAACCTGAAGACCCTCAACCAGTACAGCATCCCAGAGATCAACCACCGCTTGAAAAATTACATGAAGTTCCTCTTTGTTCGTGAGCCTTTTGAAAGACTGGTGTCAGCCTACAGGAACAAGTTCACCCAGAAGTACAACACCTCCTTCCACAAGCGATACGGCACCAAAATCGTGAGGCGCCAGAGGAAAAACGCAACCCAGGAAGCTCTGCGGAAAGGTGATGATGTGAAATTTGAAGAGTTCGTGGCATATCTCATCGACCCACACACCCAAAGGGAAGAGCCCTTCAACGAGCACTGGCAGACTGTGTACTCCCTCTGCCACCCTTGCCACATCCACTACGACCTCATAGGGAAGTATGAAACACTCGAAGAGGATTCGAATTATGTTCTCCAGCTGGCAGGAGTAGGCAACTACCTGAAATTCCCCACCTATGCAAAGTCTACGAGAACTACTGATGAAATGACCACAGAGTTCTTCCAGAACATCAGCTCCTTGCACCAAACGCAGCTGTATGAAGTCTACAAACTTGATTTTTTAATGTTTAATTACTCAGTGCCAAGCTACCTGAAATTGGAATGAGGGATGGGTTGGGGGGAAAGAGGGGAGAGAAAGCCTGTTTTATTTAAGATTTTTATTTGTCATAATAAATATGGAGAATGGGTTATTTTGTAAATTAATATTTTCTTTTTTTGAATGATGCTGCGAGCAGCACAGTCAAAATTATTTAAATCAACTGTAAGAAAGGACAGCTCTCTTTGCAGGGTAACGGGATTGTGACGAGCTAGCTGTAGAAATGAATAATACTGCTACACTGTTTAAACAAATGTTAATTGTGTTCTGGTGAATTTCATTGATCTTGCATTCCTCCAGTTCTAATTAATGTTATTTATAGTTATTTAAAACATTGTCTCTTGGTAGGTTTCACTTCAGCAGCAGAGATAGGAAAACATGTGGACAAAAGGAGTCTGGTTTTGTGCTTCCCTCGACTGAGCTTGCTCTGGGTAATAATATTCTTCCATTAGGCATTGATGCAGGTAAATATGGAAATGGTTCTGGAACCACATGCTTTGAGAAGAATGGTGAAAATAATTTCTTTAGAAAGTGATGTTGCGCTCCATACAAAATCTGAATGGATTTGTACAAAATCTGTACAAATGGATTTGTACAAAATCTGTACAAATTCACAGTGGGGGAATTCCTGCTCCCCCACCTCTTTCTAGGCCTGAAAAGGAAAAGCAACTCAGATTGGGTAGATACGTGAGTATCTAAAAACCATGACTGAAAGAAACCTGAATGTATTCCTTAGGAAGAGAAACCATGAACCTTTTGTAAGTCTTAATGAGTTTTTGGAGAATATGACCACTCCCACTGGCTCTCTTCCCAGCCCAAATGAATTGGTGATGGTCCATCAGAAAAGAATCAGCATTTGGAAAGTGACTGTAAGAGATTTTTTTGAATGCCCAAAGTAATTGGCATTGACTTAATTCATATCCAGGATGGAGCTGCAGGGACATCCATCCTCTTCAAGTCGTGCCTCCCTAATTGATCCTAAGATGGGCAGCCAAAACTGGCTGGAGAGACATTGGTAATGATACGTTGCTGTAAACAATCTGGCATGTCATTTGAAAATTCAAAAAGTCATCTTCATGTTGATTCTCTAAGCATGCAAGGCAATAAAAAAGGTCTCATCTTCCTACATGCTGGTTTCATGGCTTTTTCCTCGGGAGAAGAAGCCTTCTTTTTTAGTTGATGCCTAAATGCCATTGACAGGAATTTTTCTAAGTTCCAATGAGTTAGAAATTCATCTAAGTCATCTCTAGTGTAAGACCATGACCTTTTTTCTTAGGGGGAATGTCTCAGTAGCAGTTGTTTTGTGTTTAACAGCTTTTTGGGATGGCAGATTGTTTTGAGTAAGCAAATAGTAATCTATACACAGCAGATAAACAATAAAAAGTGGGATTTCAGTGTGGATATGTTAGCCAGCTAGTGGGGAGTTCAGGCTTCTCCAGATGGTTCCTTCATGGAACATGGATGCAGGTGAGGGAATGCTCTTTAGCCACCTCAGTGCTCGCCGGCAGCTGATGGGCAAAACGAGGCAGAGACTAAATTGAGGCACTTGTGAAAATATAAAATCTGTTTTAAAGCTGATAGATGATTAAAAATGGGGGGTTTAACTTGCCGGCTTGTCAATCTTATGATCAAAACAAATTCTTTCAAAAATGACTGATGATTTAAATAAACTCAGCTGAAGGCAGAGCTGTTTCAACAGCATCAGAGCCATATCCTGAAAAATGTCAAATTGTACAGTAGCCAGTAATATCCACTGAACTATATTAGTTTACAGGACACAGATGTGATTAAAGAAGAAAAATAGTTTGCATTTTATTTGATAAAAATAAGTTGCTGAATAAATCTCACTGAAAAACAAATTAACATAACAAACAGCAACTGAAGTCCTTTCATAATTTGATTTGGTCTTAGGCAGGATTCGGGTAATTCTTTTTTCTATCATACCATACAAATAAATCTCTTATCCATTCTGGAACAATCACAGTTTTCATAGCCCATTTATAACCTGGAGCACTGGGCCAGTGGCTGACAAGGGGCTGGCTGGCCTGCTGACCCCTCTGAATTCCTGATCCATTGCTGATTACTGGTTGTTTTACTTTAAAGCAGTTTAGTCTCATTTAGAGTGTGTGGAGCTGTACCTCACAGTGCCCTGGCTCTCTTATGTTCCTATTTCAATGGTTGTATGTTTGTTAAAAAAACAACTGTCTGAGGCAGTTCCCCTTTTCCCCCCACAATACTTCCTACAAGCTATTTCTGAGCTAGTTTGGTCTTGCATCCCACAGTGCTCATATTTTGGACCAATTTTCTTCTCAGTGAGCTCTTCGTCCATCCAGCAGAATGTGATGTGATTTTTTCATTTAAGACAAAAGTTGTTTCAGAAAGTAAATATTTAAAGAACAGGGTGTGCTTCCCCCTTTATTTTTGTACTTTTCTCTGGCATCATCACCACATTTTTATGCATTCTGATATATTCTCTGTAGTTTCACAGCTTTGGAGACACCAAACCTCTATTTGGTAGCTGTGATAGAAAAGCTTTAGGTGAAAAATGTGTTCAGGAGATCTGAGGGGTGACCATTGCTCCAACCAGGATTTTTAGCAACAGCTTTAGGTTGGATTACCCAAATTCTGGCTCCCCACAGAGGGTAGCTTTATGGGTGGATGCTCAGCACTGAGGAGGCTTTTATGTGGAATTCAGTGGGTGTTTAAAGTCACTTGCTTTTGAAAAACCTTGATCCCAAACTACTACAACCTGGCTATTTAGTGCATTATATCTATTTGGAGGTGCTGTGAACGGGCTGTAGATCTGTGTTTAAAATGAACAGCTGACATGCTGGATATGGTCGTGTCCTGTGCAGTGAGCAGCAAGCCCTCACCAGCTCAGAGGAGGATGACAGATGTTAAGGAATAGCCATTTCTTTTGGTCTAGTGGGTGTGTTGTTTTGACTGAGCCAAAAAACCTCTCTTTCCACTGCAGCCACACAGGAGGACATGCAGGGTTGTTCCTGCTCATGTCAGTGAGCTGGCAGCCTTCACCTGCAGTGGGGGGCGGACAGGGAACCAGGTTGGTTTTACCCTCTAACTCTTCACAGGGTTTCCCAAGAGGGGCTGGTCTGCTCCTGAGTTCTGCCTCTCTCCCAGCTCTATTTCTGCTGTGGCCACAGCTGATCCTGGGTGACAAATGGGCAGCACAGAGCCACAGCAAAATGTAAAATGCAGACGTGCCCATGGGGCTGCAAGGGCCACCAGGGAAGCTGCTGTTGTAGAAGGGTGTGCATGAATTATGTTGATTAGTGATGAGCACAGAGAGGACCCAGTGGGGGAATTCCTGCTCCCCACCTCTGTCCCCAGCCCCCTCAAAGCTGCTGGAGCAGTGATCCTCACCTCTGAGCAGCTGTTACCTCCCTGTCATGTGGCAGGGCCAGCGCTGAGCCCAGCAGTGCTGGTGGCTCTGTACTTGGCACGATACCCACAGCTGAGTGGTCATTCCCCCAAAATGGCATCAAGCACCTTAACCTGGAGTGCAGGCTGAATTTGGCCCATCTGAATATGGTGGTGAATTCTGGGTGGTGGTATGTTCCTCCAAACCTGGCTCAGTCCATGCTTCAGCCTCTTCTTCATAAACCATGTCCATTATGACAGAAATGTGCAAACTGCCTGAACCATGCGCTGTGTAAGACAAGTGAAATAAATAATCTACAAGCAGAAGTGCTTTTAGAAGTAAGTTGACCCCAGATGTTTTAGGGTTTCACTGTAGTCTGCTGCACTTTTCAGGTACAAAAAGGGACTGTCCTTACTATTACTCTTGTTACAGAGAGTGTTATTTTCTTACATGCATGCACAATACAATGTGTACGAATAATTTAACATCAATGTGGGGTTGGATTTTTTTTTTAACCTATTTGTATGCAGTAGAAGGCTTGTTGTAGAAAAGTATCTCCTCATACTTAAATATACTGTTAATAAAGCAAAAAAGATAAATTATACATTGCCAACACAAGTGTGAACTGCTCATGAATCTTTCCTTAAAAAAGCCATTCAAGCCTGATTATTTTTCTAAGTAACTTCAATTAAATTGAAGAAAGAAAATTCCTCTCTGTGTGCTTTATTTATGGCTCATGCTTTCAGGGCAGATTTTTCAGGGTGGGATTTTTGTCTGCACGGCTTTTACTTTCTCCTTAAATAAGGCTTTGCTTTTGCCGTATTGTATATTATAGGCAGGACACTCTGAAAACTCAAAATTATGTATTCCTGTGGAGGAGGAGAAGTCCCTTGGTGGGGTGGGCGTCAGTGGGCAGAGCAGCCAGGGTACCAAGCCCAGGCAAGAGGGAACCAACAGCTGAAGAGCTCAACCACGGAGGGAGGGAGGGAGTTTTGCAAAATTGAAATCACTTGCACACAAACCCAGAAACTTCAATTTTTGGGGTAATGGAGTAAGAAATGGCCTCTGCACAGCCCTTGGGTGCACAGCTTTTGGGTGATTTCCTTCATTCCTTTTAAGATAGTGGAAAGGAAAGATCAATCTCTGAACTGTCATGGAGACTGAAAAAATTGGATTTGCACCAGTGGAAGGAAACTTGAGGATTTGTCCTTTTGGCAAGCCTCAATTTTTCCATTAAATAACTGCAAATTTACAAAATCCCTTCCTATTTGTACCCAGCAGCTGCCCCGTGGTACTGGCCTCAGGCAGCTGCTGTAGGACAGGAGAGCTGGCAGCAGCAGGGCTGTGGGCAGCACCCTGGCACTGGGGGATGGATATGGAGCACTGCAGGGTGTGACAAAGTGGCAGGATCCTGCACAACTGAGGTTTCCTGCGGTCCAAATAAGAGATAAGTCCAGTAGAGATGATGCAAAGTTTGAAGAAAGATTGTTCCTGTGGTTGTAACCTGCTCCCTGTGCAGGCATGAACTCCAACACTTCCAAACCTTTGTTTGGATGAAAACACATTTCATTCAATTCCATCATAATTACAAAAGAATTTAAAATATGGAGAATGGGAAGGAAAAGAGGAAAAAATCAAACAAGTGCAGCCAGCAGCAGAGCAGCAATCAGGGCATATGCTTGCCAACCAGCAGCACCGTGCCTTTCTCACTAGCTGTGTTACACATCATCACGTACCAGACTCCTAATGCCACACAAAAATATCTTGCTTTTCCAGTTGCACTTACAACTTTGCCAGACTGAAAATTTTGAAATATTAGAGTCTGGTTTTATTCCTCAGTCCACTTAAACACGTATCCAAATGCCACCTCGCCAGATTGCAAGCTAATCAGTTTTATAAGGAAATCTATGTTAAAAGAGTAAAATCGACTTCATCTTCTCTATTGGCATGACAAGAAGCCAAGTGTTTCCCCTGTTACTTGAAGTGTCACTCTACTGGTGTGCTTGAGTCTCTGGACTCTGAGATTCAACTCACTGTCAATAAAAAAATTCTGCTGGCTAAGTCAGAGGCCAAGAGTATTGACTTATTCATGAAGGAAGAATATAAAGAATATTATTGTTCCTTCATACATTGTTTAAAATATATTTTGCCAATATTTTAATAACATTACTGACTTTGACAATAACTGTCCCTATTTTTTTGAGTAAAAGCAACCTGAGCTAACATTCCTTTAGGAGCACACATCCTAGCACTATGTAACAAATGGACAGATCATTTTGGAAAATGAGACATAGCACTTGCAGTAAAATTATGTGGGTTTGAAAATCTCATTTCAATCAGAGTTTTTAATTAAAAAACAAACAACCAGCAAAGCTGTTTTCCTCAGTCAGAGAAAAAAAAAAAAGATCAATCCAAAGTTTATGCCCTGGTTTCTCTTTTTTTCACTAATACATAAAGCTGTCAGGGTAACATACAGCTGAATTATAACAGTTTACCCATTAGGCTTTGGCTTATTCTAAAAACTAGAATTTTGCTGTGACAATTAATGACTTTTTAGCAGAAAGAGGTCTCTGTGCTGTCAGCAAGTATTTGCAGCCCTACATTAAGTCAAAATCTGCAACCCACAGCAGCCCCAATTTCCCATAAAAGCTTGTGCAAAGTCAGGGTTTAACCTTTATCTAAGCCTTTCTTAGGCTCAATTTATTCAGACTTCCTTTAGCAGATAACTGTTCTAGCTAAAACTGATTTCATTTTTATGGCTAAAGTAGAGGGGTTTTTAAAAAGTGATTGGTCTATGAATGAAATCAATCACTGCATTTTTTACTATTTTTTAAACTTCAAGGAAATTAATATAGAAAGAATGGTCAAATCAGAGCAAGCAGCCATGCTGCGGAGAGACAACCACTGTGTCCAGGTAAATGCTGAGACCTCCATTCAAGAAAAACAAAATATATTCCTTTCAGGAATTACAGCTATTCATTATTTATTAAGAAATTTGCCTTCAGTTATATGGAAGGACATAACAACTTCATTAGCTTGAATTAATTTTACAATGTGTTTTTCTAGTTTATTGTAGAAATGTTCCTGCTCTGTGTGCAATATGATTTTACATGCTAGATGTAGAATTCCCAAAGCAGAATTTTCAAAGCCTCCCTTGTTCCTTTAGAAAAATTTCAAAAACTAAACCCACCATTTTTAAATGGAAAAAGCTCTTGAAGTCAATGGTACAAAGATTAGAAGGAGGCACAGGTGAGTGCAATTCAGGAGAGAAATTAAGTCTCTATAGCTGTGGAAAAGTGGAAGGAGCCCTCCTATTCCTGGTCCTGTGTTGGAAAAGGGATTCCGGATTCTGTCGCTTTCAGAGGCTTCCTGCAAACAGGAGACAGCTGCCCTCAGAGCATACAGAATGGTGCATGGGTCTTGCCTAGCCCACAGAGCTGTAAGCCATACCTTCCTAAAAGCAGAAGAATGGGGGGGAAAAAATCTTTTATGTGAGGCAGGAGCTTGCTTTATAGGTATGGACAGGAGAAAATGGATTACAAATAGATATCCTTATCTAGACTTCATCATGATCAGAAAAAGACAAGATAACTAAAAATGAGCTTTTGCTGAACACCTCAATTCTGTAATATGCCAGAAAACTGTATGCAGTGTAGTTAGAGCTGAATGAGAATCAACAACCAGAAAGGTGAACATTCATTAGTTTTGTCTCGTGTCATTGTGAGAGAGTTCCTATGGTAATAGTATATTTTTCTCCTTCTTGTAACAAATGTTTCCTTCTCTTAGTGCCAGTCTAAAAGCTATACAAATTCCAGAGGTATGTGTGCATCCACCAGTGCTTTAATGCCAAGGCTCTACAGTCAGGCTCAAAGCAGGGAGTTTATTTCTCCGTGAGGGATGAACGCTGTTGCAGTCTCACGTACGGGGCATGTAACCAGCGTGGGGTCTAACAGATAACCCTATAGTTCTTCCAAAAAGTATTTTTTTTTAAATGAAGCAGCTTTCTAATGTGGGAACAGAGAAAAGGCCAGCTAGAAGTGAAACCAGGGAATAAGTATGTATTTTTGGATCTGAATTCACAAAGATCTTAGATCTTTCATTTTGGACAAATGACATGCAGGTTTCTTAAAGGTTTCTGTTTTTCAAAGGCCTTGCTGTCTGCTCTTACAGGGAGACCACAGTCCCCATACACACGTGGGGACTTACACCCTACCATAGTACTTAGTGGCATTGGTGGGTTGGGACTAAAGAAGCTGCAATAGCAAAGCATGAAGAGGAAATGAATGAAAGAGAGAGAGCTGATCAGCCAATCTTCACGTATCAGACAAATACAGAGCTTGCTTTTGTCTCCAAATCATCCAAACTTTTGTCGACAAATTGGTACCTAAGCCGATCCCAGTTACCTAAATGTGGTCAAGCTTAGCAAACTCACTTGGATTCTGGAAATCCTCCAAACTCCAGAGGTACTCATCTATTTTAAGTGAAAGCTAGCCTTCATCTCCCTAGATCCAGAATTAATCAGACATGTCTGGTCTCCTTTATAGAGAGTAAAAATTGGTTCAGTCTTCAAAACAATTGACATGAAGTATGTTCTGATATTACTCCAGAACTCTGGATGCTGTAAGGTAATAAAATAATTATTTGTGTCAGCACAGAGAAAACAGAAACAAAAGGGGGGGGGGGGGAAGGGCTTTGGATGATCTAAAGTTAACCAGAGTATGAGGATTCATAGGAAAGTAGTGGATGATTGCTTCTCAAGTATAAAACAAGTATTGTCATTCATAACTTTTGAAATAGCATTTCGAATGTCAGATTTATTAAAATACTATTCTAGTGTACATGGGACAGGGCAACAGTTTCATTAATCTGAACCAGGAGGTGACAGAAAAAAGTAATTAAACAGACAAAATCTTTTTAAAGATCCTTTTCATAGTAAAACTTAGAATGTAAATCTGAGAACTTAGCATTATTAAATCCTGAGGATCTGTTCAGAAGTAAGTAGGTGTCTACCATATAATTAATTCAGGATTTCACTTGCACCCCATTTCACTTGCAAAAAGCAGATTTAGAATTATTCAAGGAAAGCACTTCCTTGACCTTTTAAGATTTTAAGCAGCTCTTGAGGAGGAAACAATCTCCCAAAAGAGCAAGTTGCAGAATGTTAAGTAAGGAAGAAGCATATTTCAAGTATAGTTTGGACTGAGAAATAAAAGCATAAACAGAGGATATGATGAACTAGCCTGCATATTAAATAAACAACCAGCAGGACTTGAAATCAAATGATTTTTTTAGCTGCAGAGAAAGTAAAGCCCATCCAGCCCAGCCAATGCTGAATGACTCCTGCTCTTGGGTACCCACCCAGAATATGGCAATCTTGTATATTTAGTAAACATACTGGTTCTTAGCTTTAATTGTGAATTATTCATGTCTTGCTAATATTGGATTCCCCAGAGTATTCATGCACAGCATGCACGATGATCAAATTTTCATTAAATTTAACAGAAAGACTTTCCTTTAGGACTATCAGAAGGAAGCTTTCATGACAAAACACACATTTTTCCTAGTTCTTTACTGACCTATATATACAAAATGCTGATTTTTTAACTTCAAGTATGTATGTGAAAATGATAATCCAAAAGATTACTAAACAACAGACTGAAGTGATTAGGAATGGATTAGAGAACACAATTAAAACAATGTATGTAAAAATCAAGCCAGAAAGAAATGAAAAATCCTACTAGGAGACTTCACAGCACTTATAGTCCTTTTGGTACTGTTTGTGAACATTACCTTACTTTTCTCAAAGAAGAATATAATTAAATTACCATATTCTGTTGCCATTTTCTGCGCCTCTAAAGAGACAATCTCATTTGCAATAGCAATTTTACCATTACAATAATAATAAGGAATTTCAAACGCTTCATTTCACAGAGCACTTATACTACTGTTTCCTGACGTGTATTCAGAGCTATTCTTGCACTTAAGAGAGCTTTTTGTGATGCTCACAACTGAAGTGAAATAGCAAATACATTAAAAAGATGATAGGTCTCATTTTGAATCCTGATTCTGCAAACCGTACTGCATTTGTAAAGCCTTAATCCTCATGCTGTTCTAATCTTTGTATGAGAAAAGTCTAATTTTGTTTGCAAATTGTAAAAAGGAGTGAAATTAATTTGCTGATTTCCAGTTTCTCATCAACATTCTAAAAATCCCAGTGAAATTAATATATTAAACATGGGAGTGGGAGATAATTTTGCCAATTTAAACATCACAGATTAAGACAAGGTGAACAGCAATGCTATAAAAATCAAAATATTGATCTACATATGTTAAAAGAAGAATTCTCCCCTATGTCAAACAGCATAATAAAGCAGAGGAACAATCTTGGCTATATAATTACTCTAAAAAGGAGCTGGAGTCATTCAGTAGCCCACTAGAATGATAATTTTCAAAGCACTACAGAGGAAAAGAAAACACCTGTGGTATGAAACTACTACTGACTCCACATTTTAAAGCTGCACCTGGCTGTACTTTACAAATAAAATTATCCCTTTTCATGCACACTCACAGAGCCATTGAGATGGTCACAGAGTCCTTCAGAATGGAAAATGACACACATTTCAAATAATCTGCCTGTAATTCTACTTACCTTAGAGGTATTTCTGAAGTAGAGGGGAAAAAAAGAGCAGACAATAAGAAAGGCCAAACAAGAGCACTCCAAGAGTTGCTCAGCATCAGGTTACAGACAGTAACTTTTAAGGCAAACCACCTGCAGCTTCTGGCTGGTCTAGCTCATCAGCAGAATGAAAATGGAACATGAAGTTCCAGGAGGAGCTTTAGGATGATCCACAACTTAAATGAGAGGAATGAGCTGATAAAAGCAAAAATCAAAGGAAGGGCTCCATGCTGACTCAAAAGCAAAGAGATGTGAACCAGCCATAGCCCTAATTAGGCAGATCATAACGGAAGGTTTGAAAGAATCTTCTGGCAGGCTGAGAGGAGGAAAAGACTTAATGAATTTTAATACCAAGAGTCATCATTTTATCTGCAAGATGATAAAATATGGCTTCTTTGATAATAAGAGACAATAACATCTCAGGATGTCCCTTTTGATTCTATGTTTTAAGCAGTACAAAAAGCACACAATTTGTCTCTGACAGAATTTCTGCTAATATTTCTTACCCACACATGGAGTGAAGTAATTCGCTATTACTGGGCTGTGTTTAAAAAATCAAGTAGGTGGAACACAGTGAAGAGGTTGACTTGAGTAAAATTAAAATTGGTTTAGGGAGTCCAGCTTTTGAGTACTTGAAAAAATTCTCTGGTATCCAAGCACTCTTTTGTGTCACTTCCCATATTATCCTCACAGCTGGAATACATGAAATGTGGAAAGAGCTTTTTGCCTTCTTACCACGAGGTAGCAGAGTTTGCAAAGCCTGTAAATTCCTAAAATGCTCCTTTCACATAGGAATCAAACCCCTTTCCACATCATAGATTATTTATTCCTTGGTCTTCCAGATGTCAAGGTTTTCCCTGTTTTATCAATGTCACACTTCTTTCCTCACTCAGGATCCTCTTTAATCATATCTAAGAACATTCTTTTTTTACCCCCTCACTTCCACCTTTCCCTAAAGTATCTCTTTTTACACCTCTTGCCCAAATCCTTTCAACACAAGTTATATTTTTCTTCCCTTCCTGAGATACAAGTTTGGCTGTGCCTTTTGATTCTTTTCTCCAAATAACTTCCTTCTGTTTGCTCTTGCCTCTCGTAATGAATGCTGTGTGAAAGTTTGCACCTTTTTCTTTCTCACAATATGGGTTTTGCTCTCTCAACCATGCAATGGACTGTCCAAATTTTGAACTACCAAATTTTCCCATTACACCTTCCCATCACTTAATGTTTCCAAGCCCAGATAATTTCAGTCTGGCAATGTATTTCCCTTTTTCAAATTTTACTTAATTTTACCCATGTAACATTTCTTCCCCACTTTGTTGATCTAAACAGTCACACTGTACCAACAGTTGCTTATTTATTGGGGAAATATTTAGGATAATAATCACTAAGGATACTGCCATACTACAACTCCCTCATGCATTGGATAAGCACAGATCACATGTATCTCAAGAAATTTTAATTTTTAAGAATCCTACATTCATTTTAAAATTACCTTAAAGTCCAGTAACTCTAATAAGTGCATGAAATGTCAGTTGAGTTGATTCAGATGGCAATTTTAGGAGAAATAAAAATAAATTGCATCTATGGCTGTATCAAAAATAAATAACCATCACTGGAAAAAAAAGAGTTACTTCTATTCCATTTTAAACAATTTACTAGTATTTCCTGCAAGGCTACATACAAGAAACTATTTTAAATAACATTAATACAAACTAAAAAAAAGTCAGAGAACTTGAAGTTAGAAAGATTTCATCTTTCTCTCACATAAAAAAAAGATGTAATAGATATGACTCATCCAAACAACTATATTATAATAACAGTAAGAAAACGCTTAAACAAAAAGGTTTTAAATGAGGGAGCTAAAATTCAGGCATCTAAAGCCATGTGTAGGCACTGAATAGCTGGTTTAATTTTCAAGGTTGCAAACACTTTGAACTTCCAAAGAGTTTAAGGTGACCAACACATATAGAAGTCCCATTAACACTTATCCACATAATCTACTCATCTGAGTAGGTCCATCAAATTAAAAAGCATTTGTATGCATAAAGCACATGACTATTGTTTACAGGATTAAACTATATGCTGATATATGGATTCAGTTGTCTTATTTAAATCTCAAAATTTAAACTTTCAATCACAACAGTTAAAATACGATTTGTTTATTTCATTATGCATTTTGGATGCATGCTATAGTCTTTTAAAACATATACTGTGAGGAACTCCCAGTAGGTTTTAAAATAGAGCAATTAGTACCTTTTTTTTCCCAAAATGGCAACCAGAGTCTTCATGATCAATGTATTATTTGAAATATTCAGGTCTACAAATAAGATAAATCATTGAGAAGCCATACATTTCCTTATTGACCATATTATTTGCACGGCTTGAAAGCAGAGATTTCTGCTTAGAAATTGATGACATAGCTCTGGAATTTGAGAAGTTTATGTAACTTCCTAAGTGCCTACAAAAGAAACTTCATCTTTTATACTGCAAGTTTCAAGCAGGGATCAGTATATACAGTTAAATCAACACCTCTAAATACTTCATTAAAATCAGGATACTGGCCATCACAACACCATTAATATCAGTTAGTTAAATATCTTTTGAGTTGCTAAATGAACATACACTTTTCAACATAAGGAGTTTTAATCATTCACCCATTATTATTGACCAGGTCAGTGTCACATTATTATTTGCCTTTACTATTTTTGTTCTAATAAATCCCAACAGCAAAATAATTAGGTTGCTCATTTTAGCACAAAGAAAAGGGGCTCAGTTCTGCAGACACTTTTCAAGTGTCTAATTTTGTAAATGCTGATGGTCATAGTCTTCTACAGAAAATAAAGCCTGTGACAAAATGTGTGGACCATAGCAGTCATTATTGGTATCAAGTCTGCAATGGCCAGAGAGCTGCAGCACTGAAATTGCAAGGTAAGAACATATCATCAGCTCTTTAGACAATTTAAAACTTAATAAAGGATTCATGTGCACTTCATTGTGTCTACTCACATATCTTCAGCTACCACCAATTCACCTTGGTTTCAGAATAAAGCTCTCAGCTATTGTAGTTCCATCCAAGGTTTTAAAAGCAAACCAAACTAAAATCATTAAGGCTGTTTTATGTCCTTGTCAACTGGATTTACTTAGACCCAAAGGAACAACCACTTTGAGGACCCTCAAGTGGAGTGAGCAGTCTTGTCAATTCCAGGAAAAGTCATTGCATCCTTTGGAATAATTAGTCACCAACATCACCATCTCTGTCACCTATGAGCCACAGAAAATGAAAACCTATAGCTAATAAGGCAGTTCCAAGCAGATCTCCCAGTGCAGTAAGATAAGGGATAGAAAAACTGTCAGGGTCTTTTCCTTTTTTCCAGAAGTGATGCACCATCCAGTCAGCAATCCACAACAGAGTAAACACCTACACAACATCAAACAAACAAAATCTGTATTATTACCATGTAAATGACATCAAAAGGAAGTCAACAGACAACATTATTGTCTCCATACTAGACCAAAGTGTTGTATATCATTGCTTTTGAAAAATATAAATAATTAATATGAATGAATTTCAGACAACTAAAGCTCCCCACAGCCAGAGAGAGGGGCACTTAGCCAATTTCTCAATCACATGCATTGCTGGAAGGAACATACTGAATTACTGACAGCATTTTTTACCCAGACTATGCTTGAGGACTTCTGAAAATGGCAAGAAAAGCCAAAAAAGTTCCACCAAACGTGCAACTGCACTTCTCACATAACACATCATTCTGTAAAGAGAGAACATAAATAGGGCTTTGAGATAATTCAGAACCAAATCATGTTGCCTCACATGAATACACTCAACCCAGGCATAATTCCTGTTTGGACAGGTCTAGCACTGACCTGAAATCAGATGTCATATAAAGAATAATAGGTCAAATTAAGAACAGTTTCACCTGGGTTGTGTGAACTGCAAAAGATGGCCTAGAACCTACTTTTATGCCTGAAATACCACCTTCAGCCCTTCTGTAATAAGGCACACCTGCAATATATATTATGAAATTGTCACTCCAGGCTGAATTTGTCCCAGAGTAAAAGAATTAATTCCCAGCTGTGAATGTCTGAACATTTGAGAGGCTTGATCTTCATACCAAAGGTATGCATAATTATTAATCCAATTTTAGAAAAGGATCCTTTTAATGTTGCACATATGTATGATTCTGGTTCAGTGGAATCATGTGGTGTGGAATGGCACAAGACAAATGGAGAAAGGACCACTGAGTTTCATTTCTTCTTGTAGCCTCTAGGAGCTGCTTAAGTTGAAATAAATTCTCTATTTTAGGTATTTTTAGTTAATCAGATCTTTAAAAAGAGTAAACTTAAGACATGTACTACCATAATTAATTTTTTAAAACTCTATGACTTACATTTAAAATAATGTAGGTATCAATATAATGCAGTATCAAAAGTAGTAAAAAGTACAACAATAATATTTTATTTACTAAATAATCAATTATCAGCACAAAAGCATCCTTATAAATGTATACACTCATTCACTGAAATATTGATCAGATGGTTGAAAGACACTTACTATAAGTACAGCAAAATGAATGTCATAAAAATAATTGTGTTGAAAAAGCTTCTTGATTAATCCTTGCTTTGCAAAAGTGCATGTTAAAATACAAGCCTGAATTTATAATTTAAAAAAAGAGAAAGGAGTATTTGCTAAATGAAAAATGCATGGCTTATTTATATAAATGTATCTTTTGAAAAGGGAACTCTGTAGTCTAAGCTAATTATGCAAGTCCTAGGTGTGCTGACTGGAATCCAAACAAATATATTTAAAACAGATGTTTTCTTTGGAAGACGATCAGCTTCCTTGAGTCAGCTCCTTCTTCTTCCAGAGACAAAAAGAGGCCTGTTTATAAAAGATCCTGCACATTCCCATCTCCTGCAGGATGCACTCAGAAGACGCTGCAGCACCCCACATCAACAATGGTTACGCGTGTTCCACTGGAAGATGGGAGCATTCATTCCAAGAAAAATATACACTGCATTTATATAGCACAACCAATTAGACATAACATACACACTGCATTTTAGATGACAGTATTCACTTTTCACTCTTAAAAATCACTACATCAAAACCTTTCAGTTGGCTGTATGTTTTCCATCCTGAAATTAGACTACAGTGTTAAGTGGGCAGTTTGGAAACAAAGCTTTTGTGAACCTTCCCAAATAATTAGTTTTCCTGTGCTAATGTACAGGTGCACAACAGATAATGCAAAGTATAACAAGTCTGCATTCTGTAAGTCGTAAGAAAAATATATAGCAGATTATATTAACTGGTGCTTGTAACAGCATGTGATGGCAATTGGAACTTAGTGCTTACAAATTAAGTTATGAGACTGCAGTTCCAGCCTTCACTTATTTTGGTGAAGGAATGGTATCATCCATCATGCATTTGCATGGCTAGAAACTCATTAACATTTAAGAATTATTGGGCTCAGTCTTTGGAAATGGTTACTTATTTGCTCACATCAGTTTTTAACGCAAGACAGAATCTATGTGACTAAGACTTCCAGAAGATTTTGCTTCTCATCACTGTTAAGAGAAGGCAATCAAAGTCATCAATCAATTATTATTTTGGGGAGAAAAAAAAAAGAAAAGGAAAGAAAAGGAAAAAAAAAAAAGAGAAGCACCCTACTATGAGTTTGCTGAATTTCTGAAAGACAGTCTTGCATTCAGAGTGATAAGTGACTCACAAAGATCTGTCAGATAAAAAAAGAAGTCATGAAAGAGACATTGCAAGATGACACTTCGTGATTTGTGAGATTTATTTATTTATCAGTGACAGATACTTCTGTCAGTAAATTGATGCAGATGGCACAGCAGTACAAACACTGTGCATTTCTGCCCTGCACTCATGCTATGATGAAGAAAGCCTTCCTTCTCCCAACTGAAAACCAGCTGGTTTTGGGGAAAAAATAAAGGGATGAACATCACAAAAAAGCCTAATAATACAGTACAAAAATTAGATGTTTAGCATGAAATGCTGTAGAAAATTAGTAAGAGAAGCTTGTAAATACATACAGCACTGTTCAAGATGTGAGTTGAAATTATTTAGTATAGAAATTATTTAATATAGAGAGTTTTCTGCAAAAAACGAGATGAGTAGTAGTAGAATTATGAAACAAAGCTCTAGGAATTCTTCCATTCTGAAGGATGAAATAACTGCAGGGTTTAAGAAAGGGAAAAAAATAACTAAATATCTATATAAAAAGATCTGGCTAAGAAAAGACACTGAATAGTCACTGATCAAGGAAAAAAAAGGCCCCAGAGACAGGATTGCAAAAACACTAGGAAAATTCCAGATGTTTCGATAGTTTAAAAGGAAAATCATGCTATATTATTATCATTATTAAAGGGAAAAAAATCACAATCAAAAGAGAGGAAAATAAAACTAAAGGCATGATCAGAATTAGAATGCATTTCTAAAAATCACCCTTCAGTCTCACTGTCAAAGAAGTCCGCAGAAGCAGCAGAATACAGAAATAAGAGTAGGAGGGAGGGGAAAAGCTTGAAAAACCCTAATGATGAAGAAGCTAAAAATAAGGAATAGAAGTAGTCATATTATTTGTTACAACAAGGGATGGAAATTGAGAGTAATTCTTGATACTGAACTTTCTGACTCAAATTATGAATTTCAGATTGGAAGTAAAACTGAACATGAATACTTAAATATGAGTGAGCTTTACTATTTCATAAGTTCAAATCTTATGACTGCAAGACTAGAAATGGGAATAAAACACACTACAAAGCAGGCCTTTTCCTTTGCTATTGTGCATAAAATTTACTTTCATTCTTTCAAGGTCTTTAGATACAAATAACAAGGAAAAGTTAGGTGAAGAAAATTTATTTTTGATCTTTTGCATGTAGTACATCTGTATTTTCTCATGGAAATAATTTCTTATGATCTCTAAAATGGGAAAAGACTGAAACTCTATTATTTAAAATAAAAATACATAACTCCTTCCAAACACTCTTAATACTGTCTATGTTTCCTATAGCCTAATTAATAAGTTGCAGGATGCTGTAATACTTTTATTGTTTCTTTCATCTGGAAAGTTTGTATGTCATCAGTGTATGCACGTCAAATTCACACTGATAAAAGGGTAATATTCAAATGAAGAATATTGGTAAAGCAGAGTGGAATTGTTCACTTTTATATTAATTTATACATTAGTTACCGTGATAAGTGAATTCTACCACCAAGCTGGAAAATTAAATTGTTAAACTGCCTGTTGCTAGTACTGATGATTCCACCTTAAATTTTTTTCCATCTGAAGGTGCATTACAAAATAGTTGCATTCTATTACTTGAGACAGGAAACACAGATGTAAATAAACTTAGGTAATATTTTTCAAATGTGTTTTAAGTCTCCTTTACTTTCAAAATTCCACTGACTCAAAATTTACCCATAACTTCACTATGAAAAGATCCTGCAATTACTGGATAAGAACTCTTACAAATCCATGAAATTCAAAGGTAAATTTATTTGTTTTTTTAATTAGGACTAAAAAATCCCATTTAAGAATCTCTGAAGACTACTGTGTTCAGACTCTGCCATTCTCACCAGAGTTATGATTTAGGTCTTCTAGTGGCTTTGAAAAGTCATTAAGTTAATTTTCAAATGATACTTTACATGTCTCCAATTTTAAATGGCTTTTGATGGGTAGTAACTGTAAAGTGCTTGTAGTAGAGCTACACTGAACTCTCTGAGTTTCCATTGTCTACAGCCAGAAATCTGTAATCAGTGACCTCTCAGAGTAGGGACTACACACATTTTTCAAAAGACATTTTTCTGCACAGTTTTCTCTGGTAGCATATCTGGCGTGTATCATGTCCAGAGGGGACATGTTTCACTGTTTCCTCCAAACATGCAGAGATTTTCTTCAATGCCTGGCTGCAAAGAAACCACTGAACAGCAAGTTTTTTCTTGCTGCTGTTCTTTGTTTTATAGCTAAGTGGCATCAGCTCCTTTAAGGTACCCAAGTGGCCAAGACAGCACAGCGTACACTGATGTCAGACTAAGACCTCTTTGAAGTAAAAAAGAGAATACCTCTTTAACTGAAGTAGTTTCTGTGTTTCTGAGCCAGTTTCATTATATTGATGTAATATTGCAGGAAACAACTTTTTTTCTTTTTTTTTTTTTTTTTTGGATTTCAGTTTGAATCAAGTTTTTCAGATTGTCATCTTGATTTCTTTGTAGCTTTGCCAGACACCCTGGCTTGACCAAAACAGTCCTAATTTCAGGCTGTTTCTCAGCTATGTGCTAGGATGTGTAACCCAGACCAGTAAATGCTCTGGTATGCTCAGCCTGAAGTAGCTATTGCACAACTCAGTGTGTTTTGCTACATACACAAGCACTTTGAGCTCAGCCTTCTGGAGGCAAAAATGAGAAATCCCTGCTGTGACTTGGTAGGAGCTGGGCTTCTACCCCAGATAGCAACACAGCTGGAAAGGAAGGAGCTTTTGGTACCCACAGTCAGACCCCAATGAGTCTGGCAAGTCTGCTTGTCATGCTGCAAGTAGAAAGCACTGAACATACAGAACTGTCCAGATTTGGGCTTGGCTTTCCATATTTCCTTGAAATATAGTCTCTTTAGCAGTTATACGCTTCATCTTTTGGAAATAACCTTTCCTGTTAGAAAAAGCAATATTTAAAATGCATCAATATTTTGTCTATAAACACAACCTTCCTTTTTTCTCTGTAATGTACAGTATATCCCAGGAGTTATGTTTCCACATTAGAGAGGCCCATACCATCATTAGAATCATCACACTGGTGAGAAATCCTAGACACTTTTGATGTGAGCAGGAAGTTGTTATGAGCACCGCTGAATTCTTGGTTTTCTATTGCCCCAAACAGCCCTGAAGCACTGCAAAAGTGACTTCACAGCTGTGCACATCTGACCTTCACTGGGTAAGAAGAATTTTGGAAATACTTATTTGCCTGGTAATAGCTCTGGGAATCTCCTATTGTTTGTTTATTCCCCGAGACTTTAACATAACTGTGTGCTCAGATTTGGTCAGTAGGTGTGAAAATTCCTCACAGGGCATTTTACTGACTTAGTGAGAACACACAGAACAGAGGCTGCCTTTGAGCGCCCTGAGCTGAGTGCCAAGACTGACAGCTTGGCAATTCCAGAACTGCTCTCCTTCTGCTGCAGCCTGACAAGACAGGGGATGAAACTCTGCTTGGTGTACAGCCTCATACAGGACAAAAATACTTGTGCCTTTCTGAGGAATAAGAGGACAACTGTTTCCCAGTTAATAGAACCCTCGTAGGTCAAATGCCATATTGTAACTGCATACAGTGTGCTGTGCATGTTTGTGGCTTGTTCTAGTAAGATTTTCAAGGGAAGAGTATTCCTCTTACTCATCAAATCCAAAATGCACTTTAAGACATTATACTGGGCTTGATTAGGCACACTGGCTTGCCCTGATACTGTACAGTGCATTGTGTGAAGCACCCTGCATGCTTCCAGGGTATACAATCCCCATAGCATTTTTCATTGTGTTTTCCTCTGGTGCTGCCATTCATAAACACAGAACAGTCTCTTCACTACAGAGCTAATTCAGAACTTCTAAGCTTCAGCCTAAAAGTTTTACCTCAATGTATATTAATATAAATAATTGTGCAGTTTTCCCCCCTTTATGGAAAAACAATTGTGAAATCCCAGCCCCTCTAAAGATAAATTGAGTACAGCCTTGGATTCACTACAATCAATTTATAAATTTAATTGAAGAACATTTCAAGAATATATATTTATTTAAGGAATAGAAACAGCTGTATAATTAAGGATAGGAAAAATAAAATGAAATTAAATAAAATGTTTTCTGGTTTTTCTTAAGCCTAGAAACTCAGAATGGTCTTGTTCACAGAGAATCAAAAACAATGCAAATCACAGCTCTGGCTAGTCATATTACTTAAAATATCTTAATATACTGCTTTTACAAAAAACCTACTTATTCAGTGAAACTGTACTTTGTTTTATTACACTGCATATTTTCAATCAATAAAAACTGAATTTTACTCTTGATAATACATCATGGCATGTTAATGATTTAGTTCCGATAAATAGCTTATTTAAATTACATGCTGTGGAGAAAATATCTAAGAATATCTCAGAACAGGTAGGGAGAAGAGATGAACAAAGCTGGTAGGCCTGGGTGGTGAAAAGACAACAATCAAACAATGAAAGTATCAGATTTGGATGAAAATTAAACTAACTCTCTGACTCAAACTGCGTAGAGCTTTCAATACAAATAAATTCCATTTTTATCACTTTGGAATGGATAGTGAAGTTTACAGGCAATTTGAAAAATCTTGTTAAAATGTAAAATATAATTCATATATATGTTACAGTTTTACTGTAGCGATAATGTGGGATAGCATAAACGGATAGAGACAGAGAGGAATATAAAAGGAACAATCAATGTCTTTGTATTAACATTTTCTTGATTGTTTTCCCATTTACTCCAACATTCCATTTAGAGCTCTACATTTGCCATTTCTCTAACCCTTTCCTCTCCATTTTAAATAAATAGAGCTGGACTGTCAGAAATAATGAACAGAATCAAAGTTAACTAACAATCTATTGCAGTCCAATGTAAAATATGTCATTAAATAATTTAACACCTTACAATAGTCACTTGAATTTTAAAGACAGAGAATTAATTTAATTGCTGTTGTTATTTTTTAATTTAGCATTATTTTTAAACATAGTGAGGAAAAACCTACATAGGTGGTGTGTTGCCACAATCATTTTCAGCAACCCTTTCTGCCCCCCCAGCTCAACACAAGTAAGGAATGGCAAAGGGCAAAGCAGTGATAACAAACCTCCTCACAGGACTGACCATCATTAATTCCTACATTTAGGAATCACTGTATTCTGCTAAATTATCATCTATCACCTCAAACACAAAATATCCAGCTTGAAAGCAGGATTTTAATTTTTGATATCCATTTTCACATACCTTCCATGCAAAGTAAAAATAAATCAAAGTCCAATATATTATAAAAAAGGCCCAGAATGCAGACTGTCACTGCTCAAAAGACTGTTAATGCATTTGGTTTGTTGTTAATTAAAATAATAATACTTAGCTGTGAGGTTTTTCAGTTTTACTGCAGAACTGGAAAAGCACTCACTGAGAGAACAAAAATATAAAAGAATTCAGCAAAAATAAGATCAGTAGCTGTTAGGTTATGCCAAAATAAATGGCAGCTTGAAAACTGCTTTTTGCAGTTTCCGGGTGCATAGATGATGTCACTGAAAAAGGGAAGAGGAATAAATACAAATATTTAAGTGCTTTCTTTGGGAAGAGAAGCATGAAACTGCAGTATGGAAGTTCTTCAGACTGACAGGTAAATAAAATGTGTTGAAGATTTAAGGGTTAAAGCAAGCATCATCTCTCTGAAAACTAAATCTGCTCTAATTAGAGGTATGCAACCCTACAATAATCACTGCTAGAAAAATGCCAGAATAATTCAAATGGGGAAAAGAATCTATCAAATATTTTCAGGTCTTAAAAACCAAGGTGTTTCAAATTGTAAATATGTCAAGAGAAGTTATAGTTTGCAATACTGGTACTCAGTTTCCAAGTAAATACATCTCAAAATGTCTTTAAAGACAGACGATAAAGAGGAAAAAACAATCCATTAAAAGGAGCAGGGAAAAAGAAGAAAAAAAGCTATATGTCTGCTTTATTGGTGAAAAATCAAGAAAATCAGGTGTGGCCTGATGTACTGCAATAGAGATACGTGACTAAAATCTGAATACTCCAATCAGGTTCTGAATTAATGAAAATGCAACTTTACACCTGTATACATGCTGCTGCTGGGTTTAAATTACTATGTCATTTGAGAGTCCTGCCATAATGCCTTAACTTGGTTTTCAGGTGAAAACCTGAAATTTCTGCATTTCTCAAGTCTTGCTGCTGAAGAAAAAGTGTCCCTAAACATGCTGTGATTGCAGTTCTGTGAGCAGGAGGACTGGATTTATGAATTCAGGTTGATTCCCACATGAAATCTTGGGAGTTTAATACTGACAGAAATCACACTGCAGTCTTCCATTACCGGGGCTGTTGCCCCAACCCAGAGAGAACAGATAAAGGAATAGCATCATTTCCTCAGGAAAACATGTTATAAAGCAAGTGATAAGGCTAGAAACTAGGAATATTATCTAAGAGGGAAATGAAAACTAATTTATGTCTGTTAGTATGACACTCTCACTTGCAAAGGTTGAAACATTACCAGCCATGTTCTACCAGAAAGGTGTAAAATTCCCATGTAAAATAGTAACAGCTTTTGAAACCTTCCTTATTGAGATAGCAGTGGGAAAAAAAAGGGAAAATTCAGAACACTAAAAATTATAATTTCATTAAGTATTGATCTGTTGATAATGTTGGTTTTTTGTATTCTAAAACTAAATTGGTCACATTTTTCAAGACAGTATGTATATTTAAATTATGGATATTTCAATTACACTTCTACTGTGTAACACAAATAGTCACTTTTTGGTTTTAAGGTGTAATGAAATTATAGTTAATTCAGGCAACTCATAGCTAAACATTAGGTGTGACTTTAATAAAATATTTAATTTTGTATTAGTGTTTTCTCAAAATGAAATCATTTCACTTTAAGACATTGCTATTTCAAAAGGCATCTTTCAAGAACTGCCCTTGCTGGGTAGGAACAGACCATTAGGTAAAAAAGCCAAATAAGGTAACAAAGTTTGACAATTAATGCAATTACTATTTCTTGTACAGTGTTTGCTGTCATATGAATTTAAACTCATAAATATTAAGAACACACCAAGGAAGCTGTTATATTTTCATCTACTGGACTATGTTAACTAAAACAGTAATGTTGAACCACTTTAGGAGATTTCTTTAACAGTTTTCTTTGATTTTCCTTATTCATAAATGCTACCTTTCCTTCTTTCCATTTCCCTTCCCTTCTTTCCATTTCCCCTCTAGTTGATTAAAATGATGGGGGTTTAGATGCAATGGTTCCAAAAGCATGTAAAAAATGCATGACAAGGAGATAAAGCAGTCAAGTGTGTTCTGCAAAGCACTCACAACAACAGCACACCTGTGTAAGCCATATATTTGTGCAGATAATCAGCTACTTCAGAGCTCTGCTGAAAGCCTCTATTAAACCACACCTTCTTGTACCCTTCAAGAGATTTCAGATACCAGAAAAAAAATTATTTTCTTCAAGAACTTGATTTTGTACAAGCATTTGCCAGGTGTACTTATTCTTACCTGTAGCAGAGCTGCAAACAAATAGACTGCTATAAAGATGGGGGTTAAGGAAGTGTGTCCGCTTTTCATTAAGTGGATAGTGTACAAGAAAATCAGGTGTCCAGGAATCACCAAGAGAAGTAGAACTTGGGCTGATTTGTTATTTACTCCTACAAATAAAAATAAAAAAAAATAAAAATAAAAAATAAAAAATAAAAATTAAAAAAAAAAAAAAAAAAAAAAAAAAAAAAAAAAAAAAGAGAGAGAGAGAGGGGAAAAAAATCCAAAATTTGGTTAAGCTCTTCAATTCCTATACTAGATTTTTATCCATTTCAATATAAAAACTTCAATTTTTTGAATTCCACAGCGTTGGCTACTGTGGAACAGCAGGCATTATTTTCCACTAGAAGACTCCTTGAGGAATTTCACTGTCTTCCAGAAAAGGTAAGCAGAGACTTTCTGGAAAAGGGTGCAAACTGCCTTCATTCTGTGCTCACGTAATACCATCTACATTTTTTGACTTCCTAAAGTCTTACTAATAAAGAGGATCTTTTGGACTCCATATTCAAGACATCCTCAAAAATACCCTATATTTCTAAAAAGTAATCCCACATTTACCACTTTCACATCTGTTTCAATTAATTTAATAAATATGGAAGTGTAATACATGGCAGTGACACATCACATTTCACCACATCATTACTACATACTACATCATTAGGAAAGTGGGAAATACAGGGGAGGAATAAGCTGTGAAGAAACAATCTAGAGAGAAAATGGCAAAATGGAAATGGAAAGCAGGCATTTGGCTTAGTAATAATGTCTGATACAATGTTTGGCCCTAACAGGAAATTGGTTTGAAGTTCTGAAGGCAGACAAAAGTTGGGAGCAGGTAGAGAAGCTAAGGAAAGTTGAAGGCTGGAAGCTTTCTGAGTGGTTATCCCAGTGTCCTGCCTCACCAGCCCTCTCCAGGGCTTCACCCTTCTCTGTGCTGCTCTCTACTCATCCACCCCTCAGGGAGTTTCTTGTGATTCTCACAGGCAAACAGATACAGGCAAAGGAAACTGCCAAGCCTCACCCAGCCTTGGAATTGCACACAGCAAGTTCAATTCATTGCCATTTCTCATGGTGGTACAGTCTGGCACAGGGGGTAAAGAGATGTGAGACGGGATTTTTAACTAAGACATACCTGTACCACAGTATGTTCTGCATGGGTAATAGCAACCCTTGGCCTCCTCTGGCAGCTCTCCAGGAATGCTATGTAAATGGAGGTAGGTAGAAATTCTGCTAGCTTGAATAGCTACTAGATTGCCACCAATACCTGAAATGCAAAAGCAAACCAATGAAAAATGGTCAACTATTTCTTTTTCCTCTGGTAGGCAATGTTTCTGCACATTTACCAACTTCCTCTATGTTTATCACAGTACCTTACATACAAAAGTCAAAATTACAAATATCTTTAGAATGTATATTAGTTGTAGACAGGCTGCAAATCATTAAAATCAGTCAAAAAAAAAAAAAAAAAGTAGACTACAGTTTAATGTATCACTGGGTATTTGGAAATCAGTTTTGAATCATGGCAAGTGCAAAAAGTCCAAAAGGTTCCATCTTATGCTTTCTCATAGGTGAAACACTATTTTATCACTGCCTCTTCTTTGTAAATCCCTCTTGGATCACCAGAAGTATGACATAGTTGTGCCACTGCTGGATTACCTCCCCAGGAGAGTATTCCTGGCCAGGGTGAGTAATGAAAGCAGATACACTCACTACCACAAACATAAATGCAGACTTCACACACAGAACCACAGAGCCAGAAAAGGCTTCAAGAGTTAATGTATTCATTCCCCTCTGACAGAAAGCATGAGTAACTACAGCCTTCTGCTACTCATAATTCAGGCTGAAAGAGCAAGATGAGTGTCTGAACAGCTGATTTTTAAAAGAATGGTAGTGATAGAGATTCTACTTTCTTTTTGAAAAGGGGCAATGAGTACAAGTTGTACCAGCAGAGCGTTCATTTCAATATAAGAAAGAAATTTCTTAGAGTGAGAAAAATCATTCTCTGGAACAACCAGCCCAGGGATGTGGTGGAGCCCACTTCACTGGAGGTTTTCGAGATGTGACTGGAGCAGGTGCTAGAAAAATCTCATCCAGGCTGCCTTTCTCACGTAAGGTTGAACCAGATAACATTTCAAGGTTCCTTCTACTCTGGGCTGTTTCACGTTCTATGAATTTTTACTTCAACAAACACAAAACTAAAACAACTTGTTATATCCACACTGCAGAATGCAGTAACATGAAACCCTCCTATTACTATATTCAAGCTGTCTACTTGGTATCAAGCACATGCTTTTTCTTTCCCTGCTTCAGATGCTTCACATAGCAATGGGTTGGTCTGAGGAGAAGTAGAAGTAATGCAGATTTTGTCCCCACATCAGAAGGAGAGAGGCCTTGTTTATTGTAGCTGAATTAATTTGTTTATCTGATGCTTAGGGTTTGTCTGGTTGCAGAACAAGTATTTGTGGTGACCAGAAGACACTGTTTGCCAAATTTTTTTTGTGACTATAGAGTGGTTAGCACAGAGATCTAATACTGAGATCTGAAAGATGTCCTGCCTCACTGTTACTTAAAGACAGTAAATGGCTGAAGCTAACAAGTAGGTCTTTTAAGCAAAAACCTCAGATACAAATCAGGAAATGCATGTTCCCAGTCAGGAGAAACAGGGATAAAAGATGAATTACCAAAAGGCTGAGTCAGAGTTTGCGAAGAAAATTAAAAGAGCAGTAGATCATTCTTCAGATGAACTACAAGAAAAGTACCAGGGATTTATCCAAACTGGGAAAGGCTTAAAAAGATTAAAACCAATCTAAATAGGACTCAAAGTCTGTCCCTCCACTGAGAACAATAAATTAAAGATTTCTGACTAAGGAGAATAAGGTACAGAAAGAGAGGCAGAAGTAAAATTAAGGATCAATGTACTACATTTGGATGGGGATCAGAAAATTTATGAGACTGAATTATGAAAAAGCTGTTATGTAAAACCTCTTCTTAATAGAGCTACAAAGTGGGAATAGTGCCATATGACTGGAAAATATGAAACAGTTTCTGCTAAAAATGAGGACATAAAGGCAATCTGGGTAATTACAATCAGGCTAACAACTGCAATAACTGATTTATTCACAATAATATTAAGAGAAAAAATTAGTAAAATATTCTGCCACTATCTGCTTCTCTTATAGCATTACAAAAAGAAATAAAGGATAGAAGTACATAGGGCTGGTTTGAGTTTTGTAGCAATGCAACTACAAACCACTTTGGCACAACTCTCTAGATTTTAAGTATTTCCTAGGATGTATGTAATTTCCTTTTGGTAATTATTTGCTTCAACAAATTCAGACACTCAGAAATACAATAGGTGATCAGGACATTTTTCCCTAGTTAATAATACGGAAAACTGAATGAGATATTAAAAAATCTGTCTGGACAACAGACAATAACAAGTCTATGAAAGAATGTGTAAGATTGGTCATCAGTCCTTTGACGGATAGCTATTAATGACAAATCTTTTCACTTTTATAACCATAATTTAGAGAAAGTATTCCCCAAGCCCCATTGCTCATGTAGATAGCAAGAAACTACTGACAAGTATCAAAAATTAATCTAAAAGAAACTGGCCAGCCATGGAATACAGGTAAAGGAGGTGATAGCTGCTCTGCAAAGGAAGCTGACAAGCTAACCAGAACACATAGTGGAGTGTGATTTCAAGAGGTGTAAATAATTACAGCTGAGTTGAACAATCTATTTTAGCTAAGTCAAAATGAAATATTTGTATGTTCGGCAAAATTATTTTAAATTTTATTTGTCTGAGCCTCGATAACCTAATATTAGTGGTATAATTTGAACTCACAGAAGATAGCCAGGTACAGTGAAGTGTACATGCTTCTAGAATCCATGCATCCTGCTCAGTCTCAGCCAGCCAACAATGTATGGTGGTGACAGCAGCAGTGTCACTGCATTTTAGTTCTGTCCATTGACTATAAATTCTTTGAATTATTTTTGAACTTTTGGGCCAATTTCAACCACGTCTGACACAAGGACAGACATGCTAACTATTTCCAGGCACGCTTAAACAATCTACCAAAAACAAAACAGCGACCAGATGAATAAAAGAAAAAATCCAAAGCCATGTCCTCAGTGAGACAATGACAGTAAAATGAGTTACATAGTTCATGGCATAAGCATGAGCAGGCCAGCTGGCCAGTCAGCACTCAGCTTGGAGAGAGGCATGATGCCTCTTGCTCAGCCAACAGCTCAGTGAGCCAGAAGAGGAATGGCAATGTTATGGAAAGCAGAGGGAAAATGGAGAGGACGTTGTGAGCAGTGGGTATAGCAGGAACATGAGGCAATAGGTTGAAAAGACTGCAGGTTGAAAAGACTGTCTAAAAACCTCAGGATACAAATGAGAACAGAACCAGGTCTCACTATTCTGCTGGTCACAGAATGACTAGTATAAGGCTGAATGAATCACTTCATATGTACAGAGATACTCAAGTTTGTTTGGTAACAGCAGCTACTGTGCATGTGCAATAAGCATCTCAGCTACACCAGATTAATCAGATCCCTGCAAGAAACAGAAAACAGATAAAACTGCGTGGGTGGGCAAGATGTCAATATGCAAAACTGATAACTTCTCAGCATCTTCTAAATGTATAAAATGGTCACATGCTCAGTAGCTGCTCTTATTATTGAAAGCTCTGTAGATGTATATGAGGACTGTTTATGTGAACATTTGATTAATCTAGAAACTTTTCTCCTGGTAAACACTATTGCAAACATTGTAGCAAATACTAAATTTAGTATTTAGTATTTATATAAATTTATATAAGAAGACTGACTTCTTTAGTTTCCTTTCATTTTTGCAAGAGCTACAACATAGGGGAAAACAATTTATTTCAAAAGCAAAATCCAGCAATTATTACTTCATTCCTCTCAGAATAGCAAATGTGTTTTACTGTGCTGCTTTGTCAATAAGCAGAAGAGATGTTGTCTGCTGAAGTGTGAAGGATGTCATACTGACTTAAAACTTTAAAAGAAAATTTAAAGCCTCATCATTTTATCAAGGCAGTTAAGGGCTAAGCAAGAACATTTCTTGTAAAAATTGTTATCACAGGTCTTTTGTCTAACAAGCAAGGAAACCATATTGAAAGTAGAGCCAAAACCAGACCACGTATTTGCAAACAGGCCTATGGGCACGATTCTATGAATCATCATCTGGTAAAAGGAAATTTTTCTAACAACAGAACTAACCGTGCTATTCAGAAAACCACATTTACATCAACGAGTCTTAATACTTCAAAGCAAATCTGTGTCTCGTAACTCAGTGCAGGTAAAAAACCAAGTTAAGGGAAGCTGGATCTTGCTGATCTCAGCCTGAGATCATCCATTGCTCTGGCTAATGCACTGGGCTGGTTTTTCCCTTGGATCTTACACTGCATTTTTTGATAAATAGAGTAAGGTTTCTCAGGGAATACTGGGAGGAGTAGTTGATAAACCAGAGGGTTGTGCTGCCATTCAGAGGGAACTAGATAGGCTGGAGAGCTGGGTCAAGAGAAATCTCCTGAAATTCAACAGAAGGAAGTGCAAAGTCCTCCATATGAGTAGGAATAATCCATGCACCATGTTATAATTAAACAGTAAGAAATCATGGTTTAAGTACTTGTTTAGTACAAGGGGAGAACTGTACAACAGGCAACATAAAATTTTCAGAGCAGTATTCAACTACCTTATGTATGAAGTCCCCTCCTTCCCTATGGGTTCCCATCTCATTCTTCTTTTGTTGTAGTTCATTTCCTTAAATACATATAATTGAAGCATTGTTCCTGTAGAAAACTGCCTCAAATTAAAGTACTGAGTGCACCAGATAAAGTGAATATACTCAGCTTTAATGACCACTGTTTTGACTGTTCATGAAAATGCAAATAGTTGCATGACGAGGCCCACAAAAAATTGTGTAAGAACAGGCAAAGCAAACCTGAGATTAAAGACTTTTAGAAAACTAGTTCTACGGAGAGGGATTAATCAGCCACAGAATAGTGTGTTGTTCCCAAGCAGCTAAAATACAGTTTGTGCAATGGGCCTAAAATCAGTATCTACATAAGGGGAGAATTAGGCCAACAAAATTCCCAAATTGATCTTTCTTGTAAATCTAAGAGAGGGAAGGCTAGAAGATTCTCACTTTTGCACACTCCTGAGCAAAATCCATAGCTCAAAATAGTCAGTTTTGCCAAACAGGTTTTTTTGAAGCTCAACATCTTCATCATAAAAATGAAATTAAAAGGACGAAAAAGAATCTCAGTTGCAATGGTGACCAAAAACTCTAAATTTTGGGATAATCATCTTATCTTTCAGAAAATGCAGGATTAGTTTTTGCCCTGACCTCTCTACCATTAACTTTAAAAAATCCTGGTTTATGCAAGTGAAATACTTAGATTAGAAACCTAACTAGCTACCTCTTTATATGGGTTTTTTTTTTCATTCATCTTCCATTTTATTTTGAAGCATTTCTTTTAATACTTTCAAATGTTTGGGAGAAAACAGATGGAAAATATTAGCTTTCCCTAGATGGATCTTTTTTAAGAGAAAGCTTTATTATATATGCAACTATTACATTCCATGTTTGATTTGACTCATAAATAATTTCTTTCCTATGACTAGTAAAAAATGTCAAAAAATGAAAATGCTCTGGATATAATTGTGTTGTGAAAACAACACAATGATTACTAAAATCTTCTAAAAATTTACAAGTAAGACTTAAAAGAAAGATCACACACTATGAAAGTATATATGCAGATTTACATGTAGAAGTTAGCAACTAAAAGGTAGTAAATCTATCACCCAATAATGCATCAGAAGAAAATAATAAAAATCAAAACCCTCCTCCTTATTCATGCCAAAATAAAGACCAAATTGTAAAGTTCTCATACAGTAGAGGTGCCTTCTGAGATTAACACAATCTTTCCAAGTCAGGATGCAGAAAAATTAATTTGCTACCCAGCCAAATTGCTCTACTCCCATCCAGGTACACTAATGTTTTCCGTTGTGATTTACAGAGGCAAATTTCAGATGCTCAACTCCCTGAGACAATGGTTATATTCTAATCAAAGCACCACTCAGTTGTGAGAAAAATCAAAGTACACCTATGCTAAAAGAAATAAAAATAAATAGCTATTAAAAGATGTATTTTTTTGAGGAGGAGGAAGAATGGTTTCTTGGTATTTTTTTTTCCCATATTCTCCAAAACAATTTACAGTAAAAGCTCTCTGAAAAACCTGAAAGTCTGTCATTCAATTTACCCTACTAACAGATAAAAAAAGGGATGCTTTGGGGAATATATTGCATAAGCTTAATTTTCATCTCCCAGACAACTGACATTCATTAAATTCTGTATTAAATTTTCCCTTATGTGTTTCTCATATTCCCTGATAGCTATGTACTCCCTCCAGGTAGCAAATACTTTTAAAGTATGGACAGCCAAAGAGTAAGAAATATTAGAACAGGTTTGTGTTACCTTTAAAGAGTACTGCTTCAAACCACCTGCAAAGGAATGTTTTTTGATATGAAGTATTTCCAAATTTCAGGTGTTTTCAGAATTAATTTGCAGAACTGTCATTCTTTAAGGTGCATAAAAATGGGATAAAGTCTACTGACACGTTAGTTATAACCCAGTAACTTCTGAAATGCAAATACTTAGAAGATATCTCACAATATTTTGTATAAACACACAAGAAAAATGGAGAGGAAAGTGGCTCTATCTGGTAACTGCACCTTAGTTAATTTCTGTTGCATATTCAGAAGCATGCAATTGTTTAAGATATTATCTTTTTTTTTTTTTTTTTCTGCACAAAAGGACCTCAGTTACTCGCAAATTGCAAATCCTGAGCCAAATTCAACATGCTGTGATGCTGTAAGAGGACTTGCAAATTTTAATTAATGAGAAAATACAACTCAAAATCAACTCTAGACCAAAGCATAGCCACACTTGGGCTTAGTTATTTTATTCAGAACTTCAGTACATCAAAGAGACATCTAAATCTCAAAGAGTCTACAAGTTGCCTGAAACAACAAAACGATATATTTATTTTCTAAAAGCAGAGATGCAATTTAACCCAGCCAACCATAGAATTTAACATGTGTTTAACAGTGGGAAAATGGAAAAAACAGTTTGAAATACGTCTGGCCACCAGCTGTAAAGCTGACTATAAATGCCTTTCTGCTTAAAAACTATTTTAATATTTTGGGCAAATATTTGTAGTTATTGTTAATAGGAGTGGGAAACTTTGAGGTTGCTCAAATTCCAGACCAGTATTTCTTCAAAATTCTAAAATATTTATGGCTCCACAGTGTAAGACATGATTAAAGCCACTTGTCTCACATCTAAGAATAAGCAAACTATCTAGGCAGGACTTAAATGAAACCTCCCTAATGGTGCACAGGAAGCCTAACTAACACCTGACCTTTTTGCAGTCAATATTGTCCAGGTGTTCAAGATACAGCAAATGGCCCTGAAAAAAACACTGACAGCTTGAAATTTTGGACAAATTTAGAATGTCCTCAAATTTTGGCTGGACAAATTCCCACTAGAAAAGAATATTTCTTTCAGGTTTCCCTGTTTTTGTTGTTTTTTTGTTTTTTTGGGTTTTTTTTCCCACAGGTTTTCTGTGCCATAGGAGCAACAAATTTTAAGGTAAAAGAAAATAGAAGGGAAAACCCTCAGTTTCTTTCGCTTACTCAGGCTTACAATGAGAATTCCAAGGCTAAGAAAGGTAGAAAAAACTTTCTGCAACAGTAATATTTTAAAAGCCATCTGGTAAGTGACCTAACACACTTTTCATGTCAGTAAATGAGTGTCAACAGATGTGCTTTTTTAATTGAAGAACTTCCTTACCCCCAGTTTACTACACTGTACTGACCAGCAATATCAAAATGTGTCAGTAGAATTATGAAACCCAGGAGAGGCTAATCTAACAGCAAACCAAAAAGTTACCTACCTACAGCTTCCTTTTTCAGGAGGTATACCATAAAACCCTGCATCCTCTACACAGAAGATATTTTCTCTGTGTTTTCCAATAGAAATGCCTCTACCTTTAAAATTCTGAGTCAAGCATGCCTCTTGCTATCCCAGCCTCCTGGAAAGACTCTTTCCCTCCCTTCCTGCTCCAGCAGCCTCAGCTTTCCCTCTCTTCCAACTGCCTAACTCTTCAAAGACCTTTTGACCTGTCAGCTAAACCTCCAGGGCTCTATAGCTTTTGGCTAGTTCTTTTCCATAAAGACAGTTCAAAAGAATGTATGGATGTTGCCTTAATACTGGTTTGGGTACACCTTCCTAAAAAGAAAAAACAACAATCCCCTTCTCTTAGGAAGCAAATCCAGAGGGTTAACCAAAAAAGGAATGCTATAAGAAAAGTTACACATATAAAACAGAAAAAAAGCTGAAGACCAACATCTCTGCCTTTCCTTTTAGGTATCTGGAAATCAAAATGGAAACACACAAAAGTTAGCTGGAAGTATTTCCAATTTTGAATTACTAGAAAGGCAAGGAACAGGCGAGGAAACATAACAGCTGTAGCATAAAATTTAATTTACAGTTAGCAAGGAACTCAAGTTGCAACATAGAAATGTTTCACATTAAAAGTAAGAAGAAAGGAAATAGAGGGCCTTAATGAGAAAGAAGAGTAAGCAACGTGCTCTGCTGAAGATTGAAACATTCAGTTCCTTTCGTCTACTGCTTTCATAAAAATGGTGATACCTGATCACAAGTAAATAAATACTATTTAGTTAAATTTACTGTATCTAGAGAGCTAAATGAACAATCCATGAAGTATTAGTGATCATTTTTTGCAAACTGATTCTTTTGGAGGTTAGAGAATACCTGAGGGTTGTACTGGATAAAACAGGAAATATATCTTTAAAGCAGGTCAAAAAAGGATGATGCAGAGAATCTGTATATCAGTGAAATTTATATTCCTGCATAAGAATTAGAGCAAATTATTGGAAAGACAATTTATAAGCATCCAGAAGACATGAAAGCTGTAAAACAAGGGCTAACATGAACTTGCCAAGAATATGCTTCTGTCAAAGCCTCTAACTGAACAGCTTGTGTAATGTTTGCAGCAATAGATCTACTAACTCTATAACTCTGTAACAGTAAAGCTTACAAAATGTTCAGGTACTGTCCAGTGTTACATTTCCATTAACAGTGTCTGGATAATTAATTATATCAAGGCAACATGATTCAAAACTAAAACCCAGTGACCATATTAACATCTTATTATCATAGGTGGAAAAGAAGTGGCCATAATTTATTTAATTTATAGTTTAGAAAACAGAATAGAACATATTGATATGAAACTTGCAAGGGCCAACTTAAGTTAAAACAGAATCATCCTGGAAACTAGAGAAATGGTTTTAATAACAATACATTAAATTGCAAATTAGTGTAAGAAATCAAATGGAAAAATACAAAAAGGAGAAAGAACAGCAAGACAGCAATACAGTGGGAACAGATCTAGTGACTATAGTTGTTGCAAACTAAATAGGCATCAACCATGTGGTACTGTACTAGAAAAAAAAAGCATTTTCAAACTGCAACAGCCTAATAAGATATCAACCATTCTTCTGAAATTTGCCTTGTTCTTATCATTAGGAGGTAGAACACTTAACTTAAGGACAAAACAAATTCATTATTTACATATCTGAAAAGTGCATACCAATCATCAGAAACAACATACATTTTTCTTGAGAAATGTATTTACTTGCCTGTAGTATGCTTCTTAGTTCTTATATCTATATACATTACAGGTCTATAATAAATTATTGTTTGAAAATTTGTCCTTGGATGTTCAGGAAAAAAATCCCTTTGAAATAAAAATTTACCTACATTTTCTGAACCATAACTGCTTCAATATAATATTTGATAATTTAATATTTGAGTATACTCCTTCAATATTCACACTTTCAATTTCTTAATGCATACTTGAGGTTTCTACTTCTCACATTCTCTATCATGTTTCAGTGGTTGTAGTGAAAACAGGAAGCACTTCTCAGGTGTTCAAATAAACAGCTGTTGACATCAAAATCAAAACTTGAAATTAATATTCCAGATATTAATTAGCACAAGAGAAATTTACTGTAATAGACAGTTCTCAAAACAAGGTATATCAATTGATACATAGTAGCAATTAACCCTGTCAGAGTCTTACCATTAATTACAGGGGTGTAAACAACAATTCCAACCAAGTTAGGATCAGATACTGTTGTGTCCAGAATAAGGCCACCAATACTGAAAACAAAGTACAATATTTAGAATAAGGCAAGCAAGATCATTAAACAGTATTTTAAAAATTTACAGCAATGTTAGATCATCTTCAAGGCAGGACTTTCATCTCACCCTTCACCTGAGCCATTACCTCATTCTGAACTACAGACTAACATCACTATAGCTATTCACTTATTAAAATTGGCTTCTTGTATAACAAAGACCACAGAGTATTAGCCAATTCCTCTACTTTTAAGATTCATAACTTTCATTGGATTAAATAATCAGTGGTAAAATTCTAAAGCCTAAATTCTAGAGGCTGCTTAATTGTGTCTCTCAAATACAATCAAGTAACAGATACAGATACACAGAGATACAGGAGGAGTATCAAGATGCTTCCATGCAGCAACACAAACAGACCTACCTGCTTATAATCATGGCAGTTATAACAGGCTCCCATCCTGAGTGGAGGACAGTTCTGGTAGCTGGGTGTTTGGCAGCTATGACAATCCCCATCGGAGTCAGAGCCAAAAAAAAGGCACCAACCAAAGGAGATACATAGTAATACGTCTCTAAAATAATAATAAAGGAAAAAAAACAAACCTCTTTTACTCTCCAGATATTCCTGCATATTTTTCTTAACTTAGAATTCTAAAATAAATTATGATCTATGCGATACAATTGAGGAATTTTAATGGTCTTCATTACCATTACACCTGAAGTTTCAACTACTGCACTAAGCAATATGGTTAATATCTGCCATCTGTGATCACTGTCTCTCATCTTCTCAAGGACAGAACCATCAGTACAAAGAAGGAATTATGAAGAGGATTTTTGTATGATGCTTTATGATAAAAAATATAGTAAAGATGTAGAATACAAAACATTGTTTTGTAACTGAAGAAAAAATTTTTAAAAACACTAAATATAATGAAAATGCATTTTGTTTATATCCAAATTCTTAGCATATGTACACTCCCTTCTTCCCAAAGCAGGTAATACGGTAATCTTTTCAGAAACAGCATATCTAAAAAGATTCAAGCACAATGTGTAAAATTGAGACATTTGTATCAGTAGCTCAGTTGTGTCATAGCCAGTCTGAATCTGAAAATTAACAGGCAATTCTGCTGCCTGCACCTACCCATGACAATTCCATCTTATTTCATAGGAATACAACTGCAAACACTGGTGAGTACCGTCATGAAGCTGAGACTGTAAAGTGAACAGCTGCTTCCACAGAAAGATCACTGCTTTTTTCTGATTACTTGGTTTTATAATCCCATTCCCACAGAAGCTACTACAGTGATCCAAGACTTCCTAATTCAACAGTGAGGTAAATAATGGAACATTTATCCTAATAGCAAATATACATGCATAAACTGTGCAAATATTCAATTTTTAAATATTTGTTTTATGAGAAGTGCGGTCATGTACCTAATGTTAAACGCATTTTGTCGAAACCTTCAAAATTTAGACAAGCCTTACAGCAAAATATATTTCAAATTAACAGGTTGAAATAATTAATATAGATCTCACAAACACTACCAAAAAGGAGTAGTTGGTATATAAAAAATATCCTCACCCATGTGTTATGGCTTATTACAATGGCTGCAAATCCAAGCAATTACTACTTTGATGTTACCTTAGTAGATCTCCTGAAAGAATTGCTATAGATTTTTTAGAAGTCACTACCCTTCTGCATTGAGTAACAATCTCTGCAGCAGAGCCAGAGGTTGTAAGGTAACTTACATAACATAGTGAGTTATGTTTCCCTGGGCAAACTAAAAGTAGAAAGCTAGGGAGTGGGAACAAGACAAAGCCTAAGAGAGAAGTAATTTTTTTCCTGTCCTTATCTAATTATTCTACAGTGTATTATCTCCCTCTTCCAGTGTGGGGCCTTTTTTTCCTCCTTTCACCTCATTTTGTGACCTAAGAGGTGGACCAGTGAGAATATTCACCTCCAGTCTGGGTCTTGGGAACAGTGAGGGACATTTTTTTTTATTATTCTTATTAAATCTATGGTAGATACATCTGGTAGAACATCTTACTACAAAAATCTAAAAAGATTAACCTTGAAATGCATCTTTAAAGGAAGGACAGACACCTTCCTCTTCATATTTAATTCACAGAAAAAGCAAATGCATTTTACAGTAGCTGAAGAATGGGAAGAGAAAATAAATGAATTCTCTTCTAGGACTCATTTCACTACATTTTTGTTAGATTTATAGCAGGCAGTTTACATGGGAAAAGGCATCTTGCTCAAATAATGCAGCTTTTAGTAGAAATTAGAGGTAAACTGGAAATCTAGTGCTTCAAAACAATTGCTAAGAACCTGAAAACAATAATGTGAATCACACAATTTGTCTTCTCAGCCTGGATCAAACATATATGGGAACTAAATGCATATTCTGTGAGAAAAACAGAAAGCTTTAAAGAAGTTTCCAAATCACTACTGACAAATAATAGCCAACAAAGACCTCTACATTTAATTGACTGACTGCTCCTATTCCAGAGCACTTCTTGTGCTCTGTTGGAGGGAGTGTGCCAGGTCCCAGTGCCGGTCCTGGGGAGCCCTCTAGTGCTTTCGCCCAGCTATTTAACAAGGATACACAGACAGCTCTTTTTAGGGAGCTGTTAAGAACTGTTAAGCCTTCACTATTTAAATCCCCATGTTTGATAACTTTGACAGATGAATCTTTAATAAATTATATATATGATGGTGGCCAAACAAGGTGTTTCATTTGGCCCTGGCCTAATTAAAAATCCTTTCCCCTGTCTCTTCAGGGTATGCCATAAAGTACTGTATCAACCCAAAGGCTGTACACCTCTGTTACAGACAAAGATAAAGCTTGTACACAAATAATTTCCATCCTTTCAGTCTCGTTGTCAGAAAACAACTCATCCCTTGCAGAGAGCAGCCAGAAACTTATTTTGTTTCAGACCATTTCGTTAGTTAGGCTAATAAATCACAGGGGAAAATAGTTAATTCTGAACACAGCTCAGAAGTGAATCCCATCAGTTTCATTACTACCCTATAAACTGCAGATTTCTTTTTAACATTCCCATTGGGCTTCTTATTTTAGCATTGAGAAAGCAGGGAAACAACAAAAAGTAGAAAGAACATAAGAATATCTGTACTGGATGAGGCACAGTTCTCATCTAGCCCAGTATCCTTTGTCAGACTATGGTCAACAGTTCAATTATGGAGAAAAGAAAAGGAAAATGACAGGTTTAGAGTGATGCTTCTTTCAGCATGCTGTGGTTTGCATCAGGGATTCCATCTTTCATGTCTCTGCATCTGTCTGGTCAATGTTCCTCAAAGGGTTCCTCTCTGACTGCTTTATCCAAAGTTTTCTAAAATCACTTTGGTCCTCTTAATAGATCACAGCAGTAAGTTTCACATCCCATTCATGTATTGTGTAAAAAAGTTTCTTTAACTTTTTTTTAACCTGTTGCCTAATCATTCTCTGAATGCCTCTTGCCTGCCATTCACAGCTTGATCTACCTCCCCTGAGCTGAAGGTGCTCCATATTTTTATTCCCTGTTACTATTTCGTAGTTCAAACACATGCATCTTGGAGACTGTCTATTTCCAAGGGCTTCATGGCATGTTCTTTCTTTAGAAAGACTCTCTTGTTTCCAAAACCAAAGAAATACAAACACATTAAAAAAAACAGAGCGAGCAGAATGAGTCATGTTAGTGGTAATTAGATAATTACATACTTCACCAAAAGAGAAGTATTTCCAGAAGACATTATAGACAGAAAATTGGGACTCTTGGAAGCATACTGATTCTTACCCCTACACGTGTGGGATCTGCTTTCCAGCTGAAGTGGGAGAGCAAAATTTGAGTGGTCATGACAGCTATAAAGGCAGCAAAGGATCAGTTCAGACTGTACCCACTTCTTTTTTTATTCCTCTGAGACATATTAGAACACCTGTATCTAAAAACATAAATTTCTGGAAATGTGTCAAAGGAAGAAAAAAAGTCCAAGTTTCTTTATCCATCTTCCTGGGGGGGGTTGAGTGTTTTTTGTTTAGATTGATAGATTAACAGGAATAGCATGTAATAGGAGTTTTTCTCATCAGAAGAAAAGAAAGAAGAGATGTTAAAAAATATCTTTATCAATTTTCACTGTAAATTTACAAATTTCCTTAAAATAAGCATTTAAAAGAAGTATTTGATACAATTATTAGAATACAATATGAAGGATTTAAGTATAGTAATTAAATAAAAATACTATTTAAGTTTTAACAAAAATACAGAAAATATTAAAAAATACTTCTTTCACACTGATACATTTAAGTTGGCATCATGACAATGCTTTCTAAACATGCAAAACCAAACACTGAAAAAACAACTGCAAGTCACACCACAGTAGCTTGAGTCTTATTAGATACTTTTTCTGGCTGATGTTGTAATACTTCCATATGAAAAGTTTGAACAATGAGCTGTAAAGACTGTATGTGATGATAACAGCATCTCTGGTAAGTTATGGATAACACAGTATTTTATCAGTGGTATATTACACTATAATTGCCTACAATTATGTCTTTTAAAACACAATAAACTTGTAATAGTTTCTATGGAATGAGTTAGTTGCAGCAATGATTTCATTTTGAATAAGGCTCTTAACATTCTTTTCCCACTCTGAGGAAATGTTTTCACATTATTTGTTTCTTCATTATTATGGTTTGTATTTCGCATGTAGGTTGCCTGTGATATTGTCAAAGTCCTTCAAATATTCCTAGATTGTGCCAAAGTTCAAGTTAGTGACTTCTATGATTTATTAAAAAAAAAAAAGGAAAAAAAAATCATGGCACTCTATGATTTACCATTTAATGGTATAAATTTTGACAAAAAAGGAAGTCAGACTAAAAGGTTTGCTGAACCTCTCCCTCCCAGCTTTCTCCCCATCCTCCTAACCCAAAAAAGGTTCCTACATTTAAAAGCAACTTACCAAGGCAAGTGTACAGACCCTGACTTATCCATGCTAGTATGGCAAGGGTAATGAGATCTCCAAAACTTGCTGCTATAGGAGTGGCAACGTTGTCAGGATTAATACCAGTCTTCTTAGATCCAACAATAACTCCAACCATTATCACTCCTAAATTCCACAAAGACAGTACAGTAACTGTATCCACCGTTGCAATTCCACAGAAAATTCCAAGATTATGACAATTTCAAACTTAATAAATAAGAAGTCAGTGTTTTTTTTTTCCCAGGATTATTGGTCTTCCCACCTGATTGATGACTGTGGTTTTAAGTTTTAGCCATTTTAAAAAGTGGACACATACATTTTAAGAAAACACAGTAAGCATGCACAAAAAAAAACCCCAAAAACCATCTGTATAATAAACTACTTTGCTTATGACTAGAATTAGCACTATTGAAATTGTAAGCAGCTATTTCCTGAAGAAAAAAATATGAAGTGTATTCTTTTCCAACCCTGGTAACTTCACCTGACTGAATTTTAATCCACCTAGGCTGAAAACAACATAAGATTAAATACTTTGACATCTGATACTGCACAGGACTAACACGGAGTTAACACCAAACACCAAGAAGCTACATAATAAATTAAACCCAAGACAACATATAAAAGATATTACTTGCTACACACTTGAAAAAACTAATTAGAGGTGTTAATTTTTATTTTTTCCTATAAACATCGACACTAACTTTTGAAGAGTAATCCCCCTGCAAAATGCAAGTGGCTACAAAAAAAAATTGCATTGTTACAAACAGTCTTGGCACAACCTGTGTAACTTCCCTCTCATCAGATATTATATATAAGAACCTCAAGATACTATATATAAGAATATATATGAATATATATAAGATAAATATATTCTTATATCTTATATCTTATTCATATATCTTATATACATATGTATTTATATATATAAAAGAACCATCAGATATTACATATAAGAACTATATGCTATCCTTTATGTTATATTATGTATGGTATGCTACATTAGGAGTTCACTTTCAGAGAAACTGAAGAGTTTAAGGAGTTATAAGGAGTTAAAACAGTTATATGAAGTTACAGCCTAAGGAGTTATATACACCAGGAAATTCACTAAAGAAAGAACTGGAATGATCTGGAATGATCCTGTAGGATCACAATCTTTCAAAAGCACCTATTTCACATGTAGGAGGATGAAGCTTAGAAAGTAATTTCCTGTGCTGGCCCATCACCACAAAGTTTCTCTTCATGTCCAAGTCATACATAAGAAATGTAAAAAATGCACTCCTGTTCCACTGTTCTGTTGCTGCCCTTAATTCTGCACATGATCAAACTCATTGGCCTTCTAGTCACGAAAAATGTGTGCTCTTAATTCCATGCAAAACTTTAACAATTTTGCAATTTTCACATAGTAAGCATAGCAAAGCAGTAAAACAAGGAAGTTACCCATTTTACTTGACTTACTATTCTTAAGACCACTGATCATGTATTTTCAGTAAGAACATGTCACAAGTAGAGGTACTTTTCTCCTCCCCTTCACATCCATTAAGTACAATATTTTATGGTTAAATGTTTCCTGACAATTAGGAAGAGAATTAAATTCATCATGCCATATTGCTCCAGACAGACACTGGCACTGTTTGTAGAGCTGGACCTGAACTTGGTCCAAACCCTTCAAATAATGAGCCAAATTGTTCACTTCAGCCACAAAGCAGAGCACAAAGTTACACACAAGCAGCATGGGCAACCTGGAACTTTGAATTCAGTTAAGCTAACATCCAGGATCACTTGAGTGTCATTATAAACAAGTTTTACCTGCTTAGTACTAAGAATATATTTTGTACATTAATGAATACAGAAGGCAGGGGGAGAAGTTCCGCATGATAGTAGGTGAAGTCTCAAGACCCAAATTTTTTGTTTAGACATGCTCAGGAGGTCATGCAAATCAAAAGCTTTGTGAAGACTATGACAGGAGAGGAATGCAATATATGCCCACCTATATGGAAATTCCAAAAGGGCATCTTATCCTCAGCTGGTTTTCAGATGTGCTGTACCTCACCGGATTGCAATTGTAAAGGAATAGCAACATAAGACACAGTCTGCATCCACAGAAAAACAAATAACTGCACAAAGTAACACATGCACCCCCTTTACCTTGCAAAAGAGAAGCTATGAAGGCAGTTGCTACACTGCTAGAACACAAGAGGACTGAATGATCAAAGCGGTATTTGCCCTCTGGAATCCAGCCCAATATTACTGCTGCCACTGCTGCCAGAAAACCAACTACTGTTGCCTGAACCTGGAAAAGAAAGTGAATTCATAAAATAATTGATGGACTTAGGAGGAACACAGAATCATTTTCTGCTAGCCTTTTCTCCTATCTACATTAACATGCCAGATACAGCAGGAGCATGCTCATCTATTTTGTAAAGAGGATCACAACCTTGGATGATTAAGAAGAAAAATCTCAGGCCAGCAGAAGAGGCTTTACCAGCATTTAACAGACTCCAGAATAGCAAAAGTGAAATCAGGGAGAGGAGCTCAGGATTTACAAGAAGCCAATGCCTAAAGAAGCTTCTAAACCACTTAAAGTAGGGAAGTCACAACATAAATATTTCACCTGCGCTTTAGGAATGTTATATTATAACTTATGAATAAGAAATAGCTCTCAAGAAATGCTTTGGAGAGCAGTCACTTCTTTCCTCAAATGAACCAGCTATCTAAAGTATTGTTTATTATCCAAGAGCTCTATCCCACACTTCCTTTAAACATTGAATCCAGTGCAAATACAGTACTAGAAACATTTGAAAGGTCAAATTCAAAGGGTTTTTCCAAAATTAAATTTGTTTCTGATCACCCTCAGATCCTTTCTCAGGAAAATTTATAAAGGAAATACCCTTGGCACAGTCACAAATAATACTTTACTTCTCCTTCTAATAAATATAAGCTCATATTGTTTTGGAGAAGAGCCAGTGTAGTAGGGCTACTTTCCCATTAACACTGTTTATCTCCATACTTATCACTGTTTGTGATTTAAGTTTTTCAGTAACTTCATTCACAAGAATAAACCCAATAAACTCATTATATTTACCTGTTTTAAGGCCAAATTGCCAATTATTAGGTTCCATTTCTCAATGGGAGAATCCATTTTTCCAATATTTACCTATCAAAATCAGAATCAAAAACATTTGGGGTTAAAATGGTATTACTTGAAAATACCCAGGAATACTTCAGCTAATAAAATGAAACACTTGAATTAAAAACAAGATATATATTTTAAAAGTCAAGCATTGCTTTTGATATTAAATCACACTTACAGTATCCTTCCAAAAGCAGCTAAATTTGATGCAGTTTTACGTAGTAACTTGTTTAACATTAGCTTGCTCTGCAAGATATAAAAGCCACCTTACATTCCTGGAATGTCCAAGCACCAACAGTGATTAGATCAGTGGCTGGAAGATCCCTTTAGATTGAGCTTGTTTCTGTGCTGCTTAAACTCTGAAAATAAGAAATGCTAGAATCTAATACTGTTTAGCATTCTGACCTTTCATTTATACAGTACAGCTAGAGATTTCTGATGCTATAAAAGACGTAAGTCCAGTATTAAGGTAGTAGCTGAAAGATAGCAAATAAATTCTTCCAAGAAATTTAAAAGTACATACACACCCTTATATAATGTATTTCCTACTTTTGGTTTTTTTTGAGTTAGAGGACAAGATCTGATGAACAATACAAACCACTGCAGTATGACTGTGGTTAAAATAACTTCAGTTTTGAGATAACAGAACATTTTTTTACATGTTGAGCATAAATTTTAGTGGCTTTTCCTATACAATACTAATTTCTTAGATAACATAATTCTCAAAAAATAGAAAGACTTCATGCACATATTTTTCATCTTTTGGTAATTCCTATTCAGAAGATTTCAATTCAATTTCTTTTCTATTTTGTGATAATAGGATTGAAAGGAACAAAGTATTAAAAGAAATGCTAATTTAAAAACAGAAATATAATGAGGCACTTTATCTCAATCACACTATAAATATTTTATAATGTTCAAACTACAGTGAAGGTTTGCAGATATGTCCAGTAAGTTTAAATAGTACAGCAGTTGTTTCAGGAACTGCTGATAAGAATCTCCATTGCATCCTTCTTAAATATATATATATACTAAATTAACAAAATGGCAGGCTGTGGAGAGTTTCACTTCTTCTCTCCTTTGAAAAAGTTTTGGAAAAGTATCCCAAAAATCTCTGTTAAAAAATGTAATCTTGCAAAATGCTTAATCCTAAAGATGAGCTCCTGCCAAATGCCACAGCTCTTCTTTCTCCTACTGTCACCTACATATTCACATTTTTTTTCTTGAACCAGCTCCATGAGTGAGTTTATGGCACCAAAATTTTGCTGATTTGATGGAAAACATTTTTATTCAGGGAGTGAAAAAGGGTCATCTGCTATAAAATGATCTGATCCCTCCCATCCACCCATGTAACCTTGCACAAGTGCTCTCAGGGTTTGGAAGGGAGAAAGAGCGGGACCACTCCTTGCAGCTGCAGATTTCTATAAACCGAGTTCAAGTTTAGTGTAATACTGTGAAATAGATGGACCTAAACAACAGGTTTGTAAAGTCATACTGCTAATGCTTAACAACGAGAACACACCGTCTGAACAAGAGTCTGCACAAATTTACAGAAATGACTGAATAACTGGTGTTTTGGTGATGGTGGTGTGTCATTTCTTTGGGTTTTTTTTGCTATTGTTGCTCTTTAAAAATGAAAAATGAGTCGAGGGAAGAGACAGCAGTGTGAATTGAGGCAATGAGAATGACCCAAAGAACAGAACAAAGCTGAAGAACTGAAGGAGGCAAAACACAATACAAATATTCTGCTTGAATGGGCAGTTGACCTATGTGCACCTCCCGCAGTTATGCCAGCACAGCACTGGGCAGGGGGAGGAGGGCTTACAGAGGCAGAACTCAAAAAGCACCTTTTTGCTCTTTGCTGTCTGTATCCCATATATGAAGTAACTTCTGGTAGGATAAAAATAATGTTTTAGAAACAGTAGGCTGTAAGATTGCCAGGGTATGGAGAGTTTAAACTAACACCAAAGGGAAGTACAAGTTTCTGTCTGCCCTGAGACAGATCAAAAACACAGTCTTGAGACAGATTTAGTGAAATAACTGATTCCTAAGTGGATGGGAAATTGTGAGTGATCAGTAAGATGCAGCTAAAGGAGAAATTTGGGCAACAAGTTGAAGGAAAGTGACCAGACAACGCTTGAAACTGATGTACTTTGGATAAGAAACTTGCTAAGACACTACTTTTTGGCTGACCACAAATTAACAATGAAGTAAAGATAATTAGTTTACAGCCCCAAGAGCACAGACATGTCTACAAATTCAGATGCAATAATAAGCTAAGTGAGCAAGCAGGACATCAATTAACTCCAGTGTTGAATTCATGTCAGAAATTTCCTCCTCAAAAGGTAAAGCTGGTCACAGGGAAACAGTCTTGCTTTTACTTAAAGACAGGTGTCTGCTGGGGAGCCAGATAGTGCAATTGTAGGCCAGAGAGGGGAAGATTAATCAGACAAGTGGGTTCTAAATAACTGTGTAGATATACTCTGAATTAATGTTCTCCTTCTGTTCTCACCTAGGGTGAGGATGACAGAACCAAAGATTGGGTGGCTAAAGTGAGTAGGGGTCAATGAATCAATGGGAAGAATGCAAAAGTCAGAATCACCTCTTTCTGAGAGAACTGGCATGTAAATTACAGGTCTAGCAGTAAGCCATCATCTGTAACACATTTCCACAGCTTTGGTTTGGGGTTTTACTTATTTGTTTGGGTTTTTTAGGGTTTTTTCTTTAGCATATAAAACTTAAATATAATCTTGTTAGCATACCCTTGATAATGAATGATGTATACTGTTCTTATCTTCTACAAGCATTTTTACTACTCAGGCCACAAACTGTGCCAGTCAGAAACAAATTAAGCAACAGGCCAACAAAAACCAGAAGGTAAAGTAATAGACAAAAGCATTCATGCCTGACAGTAAAGGTAGTAAGGTTTAAACACAAAATACTGTTAAGAAACAGGAAGAATTCTCAGAAAAGTAAGAACAATAAAATAAAAGAAGATTGAATTACTAAGGATGATGTTGATAAAGATACAATAGAACATGTCAATCCTTATGTGTGAAAGTAATCAATTTCTGTAATGGGCATGACACACGCAAACCTTCACAGGACTGCCAAGGCTATGTCCATCACAGTGTGCATTCAGGCAACAGCTCAATAGAATGTGGCAATGACATTTATTAATGGCAGAACACTGGGAGACCTTGTCAATACAAAGCATCATAATACAATACAAAAACTGAATGTCCATGAGGGTAACAGCAGCAAAAACTGCTGATAAAATTCAACAGTAGAAATGCAAGGTCATGCACTTATGGACTAATAGTATTTCTGCCAGAAGATGGGAATGACAGCTGGAAATGAACAAAAGCATAAATAATAGGGCACAGCCACTGATCACAAAGCAACTGAGAGGTCTAAACCTGACCCTTCTAGGCAAGAAAGTACATAAAACCCTAGAAAGTTTCAAGAGCAATATTCTAGAAAGACACAGTAAAATCTCATCTGGAGTTATGTACACCTTTGACCAGACATGGAGTAGAAAAATTCATTCAAGTAGGAAGAGGCAGAGAGTGGGGGCCTTGCTGGAGAACAGAAGCACTGCATTAGGCAGTCTTAGAGAGATACCCAGTGCAGCTACCAGAAACAGCCCAGCCACATTATTAGACTGATCTAATCACTAGTTATTCACACACACACACAAAAGATATACAGGAAAGCAATCTGGCTTACTTAGACCGGAAAAATTAAGAGATATAACATCCCCTGAAATGTAAAAACCAACTATAACAAATAAATGAGAAAGAACACACAGGAAAAAAAAAAAAAAAAACAACAACCTAGTTATGTTACATTACAGTGTTGGCACACACAAAAAATAAGCAGACACAAAAAAAAAAAAACACCCCAAAACAACCTCACCACAACAAAAATAAACAAATTTGTTTTGCCAGAAAGCTAAAAAAAAAAAAATTCTTGCAGTTTAATCAACAGAGGTCTGGAATATCAGTGTTACCAATGCTTTATTTTGGTGCCACACTAATGGTCTTTAAAAAAATTGTGTCTAAAACAAACATTTTTTTAGCCTATTCAAAATCCCTCAAGGTCAAAGAGATCTCTCAACCTTACACAACACACCTGTAAATCTCAAAAATCTGCTTCATCTGTTCTGAATGATGAGCTGTAAGAAACTTTAGAAGTGAAATTTTGATGTGTGGAAAGAAGAGTCACCTTTTTAACTTTGCTTACTTAATAACAGATTTAAACTGCCCCGTAACAGCCAGATGTATCCATAAACATAAAACACTTGTGTCTCAAAGATTTGTTTCCTTTTTGAAATGTTTTAAACATGTATCTGAAGAGTGAAGAGAAAGTTACTTACAGCAGTTGACAGCCTGGATGCCAAGGTCATTTCCAAATTTCCTTTGAGACCAAGAAGTGCAGGAACCAAGATAAAGACTTCAGTAACATTCTTGAACACATCCCAGTGCTATACAAAGGACACAATGGGAAACATTTAATTGAAAGATTCTCTTTAGACCATCCACAAACTATTAAAAAAAATCTGTAAATCATAAATTCACCCTCTAAAAAATTTAATATTTTTGTATTAGACCTAAAAGTCTGAAGTCAGAACTGTTACCTATTTAGATAAAACAGATTTATGACTGCATATTACTACTTCAAAGATGAGAAGACTATAAGCAAGAGATACAAAACCTGGCCTTAAAACAAACATAGTTAAAAAAAAAGGTCATTAATTTGAAGTATTTGTTTTTCATGATTTAAAATAGTCTATGATTTAAAATAGATACTACGACTGCTCTTGAATTCTGCTCTTAATTTTCAATAATATTTTCATATTTTCCTTTCCGTCTGTGTAGAAACCTCACATAAAATGAGCAAGGAATTAATTGTTATATGAACAGAGCCTGTAAGTAAAAAAAGCTTGTCTTTTTTCTTTTACATCTAAGTGTGAAATTTACAAGAGCACACCTTTCCAAAACCCAGATTTTTTTAAAGAACTCTTTTCACTTTTTGTGCACCAAGTTCTCAGCACTGAAGTGCTATGCTACTTTGTATGTCTTGTCAACCCAGGTATTTAATTTGTCATCATTTACCAACTCTGACTAAACTAACAAACCTGCAAATTGTCTTTTTATTCAGGGATTTGCAATAATTTAAATTATTATTTTATTGAAAATAAAAGGATTCAATATAAGCATCTTTACAAAGAATAAATTGGTAAGATGTACATGAACAAAGCACCAGACTGGTGTCAAACAGCCCAAGGAAGCACTAAGTTTGTATGTTAAATTTTATTTTCCTTTTTTTTTTTTTTTTTTTGAGGTAACAAAGTCTCTTTCCATTGCAACTGATTGAATTCCAAGCTTCCTTTACTTTCTCAAGATTTTGAGTGACAAAGATTGTCACATCTTCCTCCTATTTTAATTACCATTGTAAACTCTTTAAATGTAGCTAAAGAAATTCCTAAATCTGAACAAAGCAAAACCAAACAAAAGGGGGGAAAACCACACAGATCAATTTCTGTATTGCATTTCTGTTTAAATATTGTGGTTATTTCAAACTTTTTTAATAAGTTCATAGTAGCAGAACCACACACAGACCTAATTACATCTCAATATTGCAGACATCTACAATGCCACATCTTAGAACTACAGAACCTCACAGACTACCTGCTAAAAAAGTCTTCCAAAGCAAATACCAACCTGTACAATATCCAAAACCATGCCAGCAGAAACAGTTCCAAACCCTGCTAGCAAAAAAGGTACAAGTATCTGCAGTGCCATAATACTACTCGATTCTTTGGGTTGTTTTCTACTTCCTTCCACAATGATATCCTCATTACTATCACTAGAGAGAGTGTCATCCTGCAACATGGCATCTGTTTCTGAAGTGTCCATTCCATCACAGTAATTGTAACTGGTAAAATCATCATATTTAGGGCTACAGCTGGATGGGCTGTGTCCATTGCTACCATGAAAGCTTGCTTCTGAGAAGTGATGGTACTCTGTGTGTTGCTCGGACCTGACATTAAAATTGTGTCCTGCTGGTTGCAATCCATCTTGCCAGACACCATTCACCTTTTTGTGTCTTTCCTCTTGGTTTATTTGGTAAACAACAGGAACCATACTTAAAAGCAGTCTCAAAAATTTATCAGACTGAACTGTATTAAGATTTATGGTCCAGTTTACAAAGCCTTCTCTGTCATGGACTTTGCTATTTGTTTTGGAGATCGTAGATCTGCCTTTACAGTTAGTCATAGTGCTACAGAAGTACAGGTTGGAAAGCACTTTGTTCTTCAGATGTCAGCCAAGAAATCTTGCAGTTGAGTCACCGAGTGCCACACTTACATGTGGACCAAAATGTTCCTTTTTTGCAAGCAAAAGTGTTTTCTCATTGCTCTCAAATCTTCAACAATTCCATAAGCAAGACCAGATCTGAAAAAAAAAAGTAGAAAGTATATATTAACTCCTAAAATATTTTAACTCTACAGAATACAGAAGATATTGGTTTAATTTTTCAGATCACAATCTTTTCTCTTTTCTGTTTGCCGTGATTTAAGGTGAGGTTGTTTCTACTTTGACATTTCCATCATGGTAGTAAATTAAACCATGATATACTGACAGTCTCAAGTCATTTCACATTCCCTCCATCAGAAGCCACTTTACCTTCCCTTTCTTTAATCTTTATGGTAATAAAGATTAAGGTTGTGGTAATAATTGCAGCAGTTTACTAGAAGAACAGTTCTAATTTGACTCAAAGCTTTGCTAACTTTGGTATTTATTACTAAACTCCATAAATACAAGTAAATGATCGGCATAAACAGAGAAACAATGGTCAGGGAGACTGCAACAGCATGATGTAGGATAACACAATTCCACATGACTTTGTATCTATGAAAAACTGTGAAAATATTTTACAGATTGCAGGAAATGAAAATATTTTAGAGCTGGAGGACTTTTAATCTGCATTTCCTAAGAAACTCAGCCTCCTATGATCATATTTTTTATGTCATGATTCCTATACTTCCCTTCCCTCTGTTTCAAAGCTTTTAAGTCATCCAGTATTTCTAGAGCAATTTCAGATAGACTTTACAGGGACTGGAGATGTCAAAGTTTTTAGCAACTAATAGCCTAGTAAGAGATCCAAGTTTGTGCCTTTGCTGTTAGGTGTCTTCAAACATTAGCTGGGATAACTCACTCCAGTATGGCCAGAGCAAGTCCACTTCAAAATTCCTGCTGCTCACAGAACTACTAGATTGTCGTGTGCAACACTAGATTTGGGTTTTTTGAGTGAAAAGAAGTGACATGATGATTTTTCCTCTACCATTTGCTTTATCCAAGGGAGCTCTGACCAAGAAACAAATATTTTAAAAATGACAGTGAAAGTCATGGCTTGATCTAGAAAGAAGCTAAGTTTTTCAAGAAACAGCAAACTTTTTTCCACAAGACCAACAGAGGAATTTTAGTAACCAAGATTCCTGCAATATCTTTTGCCACTCTGTAGCAGATTGTGCTTCATTGAACCTTTCCATTTCAGTGCAAAAAAAACTCCTAGGCCTCAATTCTGGATTCCATACACTTTAATTAGGAATAACAAAACAACTTTTGCTGCTATCCCGGAGCAGCTCTAACCACAGGTCAAAATGGTGCTCTGTTAAGTGCTACAGAAAGCCAGAATGAGAAGAAGAAAATGAAGGATTTCATTTCACTCCCAGGAAAATGCATTGAGAAAATTTTATGACAGCTTTAGCAAGGCAGAGTCTGGCTCTCATTGCAGTTTCTCCCATATGTCCTCCAGTCACATTACCAGAGTGCTAGACCAGTAGTGACTCATGGAAATTATTCACTGCTCTGGAACTCTGGCCAAAAATATTTGGGTTAATTATCTGTATATTTTTTAACATATGGATTGTTCTCCTTTTAAATTTTTATGTTTTGGTGGGTTTTAAGAAACAAATCCTTTGATAAGATTGTGGTTTCATTTAATATAAGAAAGTATTAACAAATAGAAAATGTGCTTAAAAGGTAAAAAAAAAGGGGAACAGAAAAATTATTTGGTCAAGTTCCAAATGGAGGAAGAGGCTAGTGTGGATGGCTAGCAGTTGAAATAGTACAAAGCAGTTTGGATGACAGCCATTTATGTTTTTCCTACCACAAAGACTTAGAATGACAAAATGTGAACTCAGTGATAAATGCTGGAAAATGAGAATTTAAGAAGATAAGCTGAAAACCATAGAACCATAAAATTGTTTAGGTTGGAAAAGTATTGTATAGTATAATATACAGGAAAGAGTTATTGTTCCTTCAGAGCATACAGAGAGAAGATAACTCAAAACCCTTTTAAATGTAACTATTCATTTCTAAACGCCTGTTCCAACAAAAGTTATTTTCTATGTGTCATCTGGTGCAATATTTTCAGCATAAGTTACAGGATGCTAATAAGTGCTGTATTTTCTGAGTTTTTTTGGTACCTACAGGATGCAGCAAAACTTCCCAAGAAGTTCTATCATTGACAAGAAAAATGCTTATGTTGTTGTGTTGTCTAGAAAAGATATGGGAGCTAAAAAAGCAAGCTCTACTCAAGTAAATATGAAGAAAAGGCAGTTAAAATCTCAAAAATCTCTTTTCCATTCTCTGTAGGAAGAGGAGATAAGTGGTTCTGGCTTCATTACACATAATCTGGAGGTTACAGAAAAAGATTAAGTACTAATAAACAAACAACCAACAACAAAAAAAAAAAAAGATATAAAAACAAAGATCCTTTGAGAAGTCAGGAAGCAGCCTCAGATTTATCATAGGCATAGTACATATGAATTGGAAAGACACCCTGTCTTTGTCCCTATAGGCAAAATAATAAGCTATGCCCAAACTATGAAAATAATAATTCCCTCTTCCTCATTGTTTCCTAAGTATCTACTTATAACAGTTTCTTCCTTTCCTTCATATATTTTATAGCACATAACAATTACTGTGTACTACCCACCTCTTTCTCTCTCTCTGTCCTGCAAGTATACACAAACACAAACAAATAGTTCTGTAAACATAAACAAATAAGAAATGCAGCAATACCCTGCCATTCATTGAAGATGTGTTCCTGAGAAATGAAACACTTGGCAATCCAAAAGAGAGCAAGCCAATTTTACCCATAAGAGTTAATACAACTGGTGCACACAGCAACTTAAAAAATACACATGGAGACAGTGTACATGATGGACAGACAGAAATAAATGCTGTAGAAAATAGGACCACAATATGGGAGAGATGCTGACTTTTGGAAATGCAAAGCTGCTTTTGAAAAATCTCAGGTACTTCAGCTATGAAAGTGAACACCTGATCATTATCATATTTTTCCATCCTTCACCTTTGATTGGCTTGCTTCAGCTGAGAAAGATGAAATGACAAAAAAAAAAATAAAACTGCTCAGGAAGAAGCTCAAAGAACTCTCTTCACTAGAGATTGCCCAAAGAATTGTCCACATTGTTCCAGACCCATCTATAATGCTATTCTCAAGAGCATGGGAAAGAAAATGTTTCTTCCATTCTTCCTCTTGGTTTAAAGAACATCTAGCATTAGCAGGATTAAGGGACCGGATTCTACAGCTAAATTTGATCAGATAGATATTAGACTGCCAACAATTCATTTAAAGCGTGAAGACAATAAATCATCGTGACCTTTTAAGAACCTTCAAAAAAAGGGGAAGGAGGAAGAATCAAGCATGAAATTTCTGCAGAGTAAACATTATGACAGGCTAAAACAAATACTAGCCAAAGTTCAGGTCTAGGGAAATTTCTGATTTCTTTCAGAGCTTGGCTAACAAAACCAAAAGATAACATCTATCTAAATAATTCTGAGGGCTTTCATGGGACCCAAAGCTAATCACACCACAGTCTAAACCTGTTTTTCCTAAAAGTTGCCAACATTTTTTTGCAGGTGGTCTTTTAAAGCATTAATAATTTCTACACTGCACTTCTAGGCAGTCCACAATAAAATACAATTGTGTAAACATGCCTGTCTGAGAAATGCTTCTCAGGACAATAACAAGCCTTGGAAAGGGATTCAGGGAAGTAATATGAAATGCTAACAAAACACTGAACTTTAATATTTTGCCATAATAAGCAAAGATGAAGCTGGATTATTCCTTGGCATGAAAGACTCTTTTTGTGTCTTCAGAGATGAAACCAGACTCTTCTCACTGAAAGGATGAGAGGTAGCAGGCACAAATTGAAACACTGGGAATGGCATTTGAACATAAGAAAAAGCTGGGGGTTTTTACCATGACAGTGGCTGAACACTGGTTCAAACACGTTCTGGAGACTCCATCCTTGGTGATATTTGAAACCAAACTGGACATGGCCCCAAGTAACCTGTTCTTCTTGACCCTACACCAAGCAGACGTGGCTGAATAGAAAATTTTCCAAGATTCCTTCTGACCTCAGCAATTCTGAGATTCTGTAAAGTTGGAAAAATGAGGTTTTGGTGGCATTCTTTAAGTTCAAAATACAGGTGATACAGGGATCTGCATGGCCCCTTCTCCACTATTGCATTGCGTATACATACAAGTGTCAGTATCACACTGGCACCCTTATCACAGCCATGGCTAATCATTTATATCAGTGTAGTGGGCATATCAGTAGAAAGGGAATGCTGCATCATATCACCTCAGCATTACAGAGAGTAAACCAGCTGTATTATCATCAACCATTCCAAAGAATCCAGAAACCAACGTGGTACACTGGGCTAAGATTACTTACCAGATATTGAGTGTGGAGTGGAAAAGGCTGCAAAACATGCTGAAAATTAACAAATGTTGCATGCAAGGCAGATATAAGACCATTACATACCACTTTTAAGCATTATGCAGTAAACTGGTTAACAATGTGTTTATTGTATGGCAGTTGCTGGTTAAATTAACAGCAAAAGAAACAAATAACAAGAGCAAAAAAATAGACTAAAGAACTTCCAGATGCCTTCTTGACAGTAAGGCACTGAAAGACCTGCCACCCTCAGGCTCAGTTTTCAGACAAGTTTGAGACTGCTGCATTCCACTTCCTGAACACAGCAGTTTCGATTTGGGCCCCAAGGAAGAGAAAAACAGCTGTGAGAAAAAGACTTGGTTTGACTCTGCACTTTTAAGGCAACTCATCTAGAAAAGACCAAAACAGAGTCAAAACACAGCAGCAAGGCTGTGAAATGTGGTTGGTTGTAAAATGACCCAAATGGAATACCAGCATGAAAAATAGCAGGCAAATCACATCTTTCAGCCCATCAAAAGCAGGTGGGAACATATGAAATGTAAGAGTTAATACAGTCCTCTAGATTAAGTAACAAATAAGTACTTAGCAGGATGAATCCTAACTACTCTTTGGGATCCTGATTACAGGTCTCTACTGTCATCATCAAGGAGAGATTAATTACTTATTAACTCAGGCACTAGGATACAGACTTCCTATTGTTTTTGTGGATAATATCATAGAGGTATTTGAAAAGAAAATGATACACTGTTATCTTTCCTCCTGAATTATCTACCAGGTATACTGCAGTATTTATGGATCCAGTTTCACAATCTCTTTAGGGCAGTAAATGTAGGGATGATGCCAAAATCTGCTCTCATCTTTTTACCCACATTACTAAACTGGTAAAGTGAAGATAACTAGGCATGTATTCTAAACATTGCCAGGACTCTTCCTAAAGATTAAACAATTATTTTATTTTATATGATTCACATACTGTAGTGTGGTCTATAACCTAGATTCAAATGTGAGTGAAGAAGACACTCAACTATATCCTGGACAATGGCCAGGGGAAGCAGAAATTATAACATTCAGGGAAACTAGAGAAATAGACAGCTACAACCTGAAGTTAACTGAGAATTAACGAGAGAGTAGAAAGTAAAGTAGAATAAATCACAAATGCTTCTATGTTTTGGCAGAAAAGTATGGAAAGAGAATAAATGTGCCATCACACGTTAATTACGCTTAACTACACATTAATTAACGTTTATAAACAAAAAAGAGATGGTCGTTGAAGTCTGTACACGTGCTGTTCAGGTAGAGGTTCCATGCTTGTCTAGCAATGCATCTGCGGTGACCATCTGGCACATTTTTATGGGTGCAAAGACGGGAAGAGAACTGCCTGCACATACGGGTGTAAAGAGTGCCAAGGAATAGGGGCTACTGGGAATGTTGGGGAGGTCTTGTGCAGACACAGAGAAACCGAAGAAAAGGCTCATTGTCCCGGCTACCTGGAGCAGTGCATAATTACGCGCACATGATGAAAGGCGCTGCGGGGCTCTGAGGAGCGCAGGGTACCGGGGCGCGGGCGGCCAAACGCGCGGCAGCATCCGCGCTCCGGGCGCAGGACACCGGCCCGGCGGCTGCGGGCTGTGGGAGAAGGGCGGGCGGGAGCGTCGGAGCCCGCAGCACGGGGAGGGCGAGCCCCGCGGCACCCCGGGAGCGCCGGCCGGGGCGAGAGGAGGGCGGCACCGAGTGCCCCCCAGCCCTGGGCGCCCTGGGCACCCCGGCATCGGGGCGGGCCGGCGTGGCACTCGGAGGGCTCCGCCACTGGCCAGGAAACTTTCCCGCCCGCGGCCCCCGCCGCCTGCCCCGGCCCAGGGCGGCAGGTCTCCGGCCCGCCCGGCCCCGCTGCCCTCGTTCCCCGCGCCGCCCCCTCGGGCCGCGCCCTCCCCTCACCTGGGCGAGAGCGGTGCCGGCAGCGCGGCGGGGCCGCGCTCCATCGCTGCGGCGGGGCGGGAGCAGCCGGCGGCGGTGACAGCTCCGCGCTAGGTGAGCGCCGCCGCCACTGAGCAGGCGCGGAAGCGGGCGGCCCCCGCGATGATGTGGCCCGTGATGCGCAGAGCCGCCGCCGCCGCCGCCACCGGCCGCTCCGAGCCGCCGCTGGGCGTGGGAGGGAGGAGCCGAGCGCCGCCGCCCCGCGCCGCCCGTGGGACGGGATGGGGAGAACCGTGCCCGTGGTCACTCCCAGCCTGGTCCCCGGGGCGAGCTCCCGCTGCCTGACACCCGCTGCCCGCGCTACGAGACCCGCCGGCGTCCCCTTCCCGCTGCGCCCTGCAGGCCCCTCGGCGGTGGCGGGGTGCGAAGCTGCATCCCCGCCTCGCTGCCCCCGCAAGGGCCCGGCTGGTGCCCCGCAGCCGGGGAAACAAAGCTCTGGGCAGTGGGGCGCCAGGGCGCTCCCCGGGCAGCGCCGGCGGTGGCGGTGCCTTCTACTCGCAGAAGCTTTCTTGGCCGTAGCTTAGAAGTCGCCGTTTTGTACTGACTCCTGACTGCCAGCTACCAGGACATTGTCGCTCTTTCCTGCCAGTTGGCAAAAAGCAGCTTCCTCAGGAATCCAATTTTGTAAAGTGTTTGGGTCAGTTGGAATAGCCTTGTTCTTGCCCAACTGGACTGTACACCCTGCAAACAACATGTAAGTCTGCAAATTCCTCCCTTGACATCAGCTGCCTCTGTTTAAATAAGCATGAGGCCAAGGCCTTGCTGAACTCCTGTTTTGTAAAACACTTAATATTAACACTTTATATTAATACATTAAAACAGTCAAACCAGCTAAATTTGTGCATTTATTTTCAGTACTAGTATTATTCCTCAATTGTTGCTCGACACTTTGGAGTGGTGAGGATGTCTTAACTGGAAGGTGAAATGGAAGAAAGGAAGAAAGAGGATGAAAAGAGAAGATTTAATGATGATGAGAGCAGCCAAGCCCACAGCATCCCTCTTCCTGTCTACAGAGAGAAAAAAAAGACAGCACGGGCAAGTCACCAAGTGTCTGCCATAAACTGGAGCTAGCTGCAGTGGGGAAATGTATTTCCAGGACTGGGGCCAAAACATTCTGCACTACGAGAGTGAAACATACAGGATCAGCTTGAACTCAATACCCCTTAAATGAATGAAGCAGCCCAGACGTCGGAGCTAATGATTCAGCTGTCTCAAGCCTGTATTTACTGGGGATTTGGGCTGCAGATACTGGAGCTTCCCTACCCTAGTAGCAACCCTATATATCCATGGGCTATGTGAGCTAAGGTGTTACACAGCATGGATACTTAGCTGGGCTACTCTACAAATCAGATAAAGATCACATCTGCCAACAGGTGAGACTGCAAACCTGAGGTTTGGGAATAGCACCTGAGGGTGCTGTTTCTGGCTTTTCTAATTGCTTGTCTGGTTATCTTGGGCAATCTCTTCATCACTCCCTACTACAGGCTCCTTGACAGCATTATGCCCCACCCTCCATGGAAATCACAAAATACCCATGGATGAAATATATTGTTTGAGGTTTACACACTACTATTTTTGGGTTGTGCTCAGATTCAGAAAGACTCACTTTTGAGGCCCAAGGCAAAAAAAAAACAGCCCTCAAGATTTTTCAGTCATTAAAGCTAGCAATGGGATTTTTCTGGAAATGGAAATTCTTGGAGTGCAGTTGGGAAGAAAGGTGCAGGTAGCAAATTCAGCGAAATGCACCTGGCACTGTGGGTGGGCTGGGGAAGTGGCAGAGGACACTTGTTTGGGACAGTCTGTCAGGAAAACAGCAGGGTGGTCTCTTGCTTGAGGCTTTGCAGAGGTTTGCTTCTTATTCAAATTAATTTCAAGATACTGGGATCTGGGTGGTTGTATTTTTTCCTGTGTTCTTTGCAATGAGGGCCTATAAACACCACTTACCTGATTACTATTTATTCTCATTTTCATCTTGGTCTTCCTATCTTGTTTCTTATAAACCATTCAGTTTTGGTTTTGCAGTTTTCATATTGTCTAGATATGAAAGGACAGAAACTGCAGAACAAATCCTGAATAACAGACTAGCCAGTGTCAGTTGAACTTGGTGGTTGTGTAAGTTTGTTTTCCAAAGGATGATTAAAATTCCCTCATGCTCTGATATTTAATTTTAGCTTCATTTATCAAATTCTGAAAATGAAAATGGGAGAGTTTTGAGAGACAAGCACCTACTGGCAGGCATTCAGGTGATATTACCTGCTGGCAGCTTGGTTCCACAGGCTCTTCATGGTGATGGGATGGACTTTTTGTGCCAAATCACAGAATCAGTCAGGTTGGATGGGACCATAGTGGATCATCTGGTACAACCTCCCTGCTTAAGCAGCGTTGTCCTTGAGCACTTTGCACAGAATTGTGTCCAAACAGTTTTTGAATATCTCCAGTATGGGAGACTCCACAACGTCTCTGAGCAACGTGTTCTAGTGTGTGGTCACCTGCACAGTAAAGAAGGTCTTCCTCATGTTCAGGTGGAACTTGCTGTGCAACAGTTTCTGCCTCTTGCCTCTTGTCCTGTTGCTTGGTACCACCAAGAAAAGCCTGGCTCCATCCTCTTGTCACTCTCCCATTACATACTTACGTACACTGACGAAATCTCCTCTCAGTCGTCTCTTCTCGAGGCTAAACAGGCCTCCGGCTGCCTCGACCTTTCCTCTTAAAGAGATGCTTCAGTTCCTTAATCATCGTTGCTGCCTCCGCTGGACCTGCTCCAGGAGCTCCATGTCCCTCTTGTCCTGAGGAGCGCAGAACTGGCCACAGCCCTCCAGATGTGCCTCACCAGCGCTGAGCAGAGGAGCAGGACCACCAACCTCGACCTGCTGGCAGTGCCCTTCCAGATGCCCGCCAGGACACCGCTGCCCCCCGTGCCTTTGCCCTTGCTGTGTTTCCGGAGGTTCAGCCCGTGTCACGACGCGGCGATCTGTCCCCGCGGCGATCTGTCCCCGCGGCGATCTGTCCCCGCCGTCGCGCGCGGGCAGCACCGCCGGTGCTCCTCCCGCCCGCCAGGGGGCGCGCCGCCGCCGAGCGCGCGGGCCGCTCCATTTCCGTGCGGACGGGCGCATGGCGGGGTCCGGCGGCGCGGCGGGGCCGGCGGCGGCCCGGGAGCTGCTGGACGTGCGACCCCGGCCAGGTGAGTCCGGCCCCGGCCCGGCGGGGCCGGCAACGGCCTGCAGCCAGCGGGGGCTCGGCTATGCCAGGCAGCCCGAGGGAGGGGCTCGTCGTGCCGCCGGTGACCCGCTGGTGATTGCATCCCGCGTGTATTGAAGAGCTGCCCTCCCGGGGAGGGGTAATGCGGAGTAAATCAGCGGGGAAATCCACGCTAAGCTATCGGCAGTCGTACCGACGTTTGTATAAGACCAAAGAAAAAAGTTAAAAAGACAGAGCTCCGTTGGCCGTCATAAGAGTAATGAGGATAATTAATGCCGAATTCCCTGGCATCGTCTGGGTTTTCCGGCGCTGCTGCTGCCCACAGTTAGCGGAATCATTGGCACCGGGATTTAAATCAGTGCGACTGGCACGCCTCAGCTCCCACCTCACGGAGCCTTGCAGAGGGGAATTAGAGGTTGTTTTCTTAATGTGTTTTAACTTTAGCTTAATCAAACTTTGTCTCAAAAACAGCTTAAGGAACTGTAGCTTAAACTCAGGGAGTGTGTGAGAGGTGACCTGCAGGGTGAGACCCCTGGCCTGTGCAGTCCAGTTTTTCTTCCAAGAGCAGTAAAAGCAGATGGCAATTACGGAGGACTTGTCAGCTTAAGCAGTTCAATACTCGTTTGCTTGTATGCAGGGCTGGAAGACATTTTGCTGATTAATTCAAAATGTAGCAGCAAGAAGGCCACAACTTTACAGACGGTTAAGGTGCCAAGGAGCAATGGTGAGTAAGGAGGAGTTGTCCCTGGAAGTGTGTCAAGTAGTAGGTAACTTTTGTGACACAACTTTTGCTTCAGTGCTTTCCTTTAAAAGGTAAAGAGAGAAGCTTTTGGGTTCAGTTTCTAGAGGTAGTAGGGTCTCCTCCCATTACAGTTCTATGTCCCACTGGTGAGTCACATAAATGCTGCTGCTGCAAAATTAGATTTTGCAATGCTAGGCATTACAGCTCTTAAGTTTTAGGGACAGATGGTTCTTTCCTAGTATGGACTTGTAGCTTGGGCTTCTTATCTCTTTTTTAGAAATAATTTCTCAGTATGATATATTTGTTGTATAAAAGTATTTAATTTAAAAAGGACTTCTGTCAAATTATTTTATTTTATGTTTTGTGATTGAGCTGGAATTTAAATTGTTACATCAAATTCTTTGTTGGATTAAAGTCTCTACAATGTTTCAAAGATAGCTTATACTTTTGTGGAGCTCATCTGAAACAGTACCTCTTCTTAAAGAAAGAAAACTAGTGCTTGGCTTATCAGCCAATTTTTCCATCTTCTTCGAGACCTTCAGTCTATACTTAATTATTGCAGACAGCTGGAAATTACAGTTGAAATGGAATCTGTTATAAAGGCTCATATCTGAGGTATAAATGTGAACACTAATGGGAATCTCTTTGACTTTTTAATATATATGTGATAATAATTTCTTTTCAGTTTTGGACCGAGTACAGAGCTTTTTACCACAGATGGCCCAGGCAAATGATGAGCTCAAAAGAAAAATGGTAACAGCACCTGCTCATCAGTTTGATATTGAACATCTAGACAATGAAACAGAAAAAGTTATAGAAATGGTAAATATGTTTTTTTATTATTTTAATGTAAATGTAGATGGGATTAAAATAACTCTCTGATCTTAGAATGAGTAATATGATAGATAAAGTGCAGTCTTTACCATTTTCTGTGAAGTCTTTACCATAGTCTTTGATCTTCTAATTTAAAACACAGATATAATAAACATGCTTATTTGGTTGAAATTTACATTCTGGTTTTCATACTTGCAGAATTTAATCACTGGGGGTAAAGTAGTTTAAGAATGGAATAAGACATGCTGTTGAATCTACAACTCTGAATCAAAAGTCACAAATTGTATTTTAAATGTCTCCTAGGTGATTATGTTTAGAAACTGGACAATATAAGGCATAACAGAAGGCTTTAGAGTAAGAGTAATAACTGGCTTTCAGCTCTGCTCTGTTAGTATTTTTAGGAATGACTAGATCTTGGGTTTAGAAGAGTTCTTAGTGTTGTTGTGATCCTTTGTTGATGGTATTTGTCTATTTATTTGCAGTCACACTAATATTTTATTTCTGGTTTTAACTGAAGTGCTGCAGCCACATGCTTATATAAGAACTTTGTTTTGAAGGTGATATATGTGCATGACCCAGCCAAATGCCTTCTGGCTAAGCAGACCTCAAAAATTATGGCTCTGTATATGGATATATGAGATCTCTTCAAAAAACATCCTGGTGGTTTAAACTGCTTGTTATTTTAGAGTAGTTGTGGTGCTCTGAATACTGCTACATTATAAGATATAAACTAGATTAATATATATATATATATATATATCTACATGTGTTTGTATGTTTGTCATGAGCCCTTATACACTAAATGATTTCATTTTAATTTCTGTACTGAAAAGTAGTTTTGATGTCTGCTGCTTGTCACTTTAAATACCTGATTTAGATAATCTGAGTTCAGCTATTGACTCAGTTCTTTCTTTGAAAGTGTTATGAATATGGCCTTAGATTTCCTATAGGCCAGTAATATTTAGGAATCTCTGAATCATATTTGTAAAATCCTAGGAAACCCTAAAAGTCTTTTTTATTGTGGTTGTGATTTTCTTATGGTAGCAGGCTGTTTAATGTGTTCACCTTGTTTTACTCCAGTGATAAAGTGCTGTAGTGTGTGTGTATATATATAGATATATATATATATATGTAATATATATAATGTGCTAACCAAGATTTTTTTTTTTCCAGAATGTGGCTGTAGTTGAACTGAATGATTCTGATACAGATGAAGAGTTGCTGACTTCAGAAGATGACTCGGAATCTGATGAAGATGATTCTGTAACTGATGAAGTGACAGTAGACAACATTAAGTTTCCTAAACAAAAAGGAGAAAAGGGCAAAATAGAAATTTTGGACAGCAAAGCAAATGAGTAAATCCATTTTATTTTACTTTAAAAAACCCCAAACCAACCAAATAATGTTTTCTCACTTTGAAGAGTTGTCCCTTAAAACCACTTAGTTTACATGGTGGAGAATTCCGGATCCACTCATGGCTGGGGAAGGCTGGATTTCTGAAGAATTAAGTTTGATTTGATTAATCAAATAACAGGAAAGTGGACTTCAGAGTAGTTTACACCAAGAAAACAGCTAGAGTAAGGGGCATTTGAAAGTTAAACATTCTTGTTCTGTTGCTTTGTTGAAGACTTTTTTATAGGAAGGTAGAAGTTTTTCCTTCAAGGGCAAGAAAGTGTTAACTAGGAAAAAAGCTTTGTTTTCATATTTCATGTCCTGTGAAGTGTTATGTACGCTCTCTTCACTATTAAACATGATCTTTCAGTACCCCAGAGGTATGTCTACATTGCATTCATGCTGGACACCAGAGATGTGGCTGAGCTCACTTCTAGCTGAGCCAGCCTGGGTAAGGACAGCCATGAGCAGAGGTCAGCAAAGGGTTACAGTACTTACCCTGTGTGCCTGCACTGGGCTCCACAGCAGCATGGGGAGCTTACAGGCCCCTGTGGGAAACCTTTGTGGCTGTGGTGCAAACACCCTCCATACGCAAAGGATCAAGGCTGCCTCTGGGGCTTTAAGCTACACTTTTCATCCCCCAGGTTCCCTGCCACGTTTCCAATTTCCATTTTGTTAACTGTCACTGACAGAAGGATGAAAAGGTGACTTTTCAGCTGGCCTGTACTTAAGTTGGCTTGACACAGTTGTGAAACCAGAATCAGTGAAAGTGTGTCCCATTTATACTTACCTCAGATCAATCAAGTACAATGGTTTGGGCTATTCCATTTACTTCATAGATCAGTTTGCATTTCAGAAGTATCTGTCATGCTCTTGGATGTCATTGTTTCTTAAAGGAACTTTGTATTTTCTACACCATTAAAGTAAAATTTTCTATACTGTATTTGCTCAAATATTAAACTTAATGTCATGGCTTGAAACCTGCAGTTATTTCTAGACTTTATTTTGAAACCTGTACCTAAAGTTCTAGTTTTAATACCTGTTTCTGTAGTATTTGTGGTAAGAAATAACAAGGATTCTAGTCTTTCTTTTACAATGTGGCTTAAATATAAGATGGAGACATGATTTACTGATTAAACCATGGAATATTTTAGTGAAGGGGAAGGATGAGGATCAAAGAATCAGACTGCTACCTTTAATAGCAGCCCACAGATAAATGAAGCTTTGGGTGTTTTTGCATTTTGAGAGCAAGGAGTCTTAACAGGCTTAGTTAAATAAAGTCTCAATCTATAGAAAATTTCTTCCAAACTGAAAAAAGTTTGAAAGCCAACATTGGACCTTGGTCATTTAACAAGGGATTTTCCCAGAGATTAAAAAGAACACAAAAGTGTGAAATACATAGTAATAATCATACAGTATGAAACAGTGATTACAGTCCATGTGCACAGACACAAAATGTGATTTTAATCCATTAATGTAACCACCTTTCAAATTGCAGGCAGATCACACATTCCATATCAACAAAAAAGTAGAAAATATTTTCAGTAACTTTAGCTTGATATGCATAGTTTAACACCAATTTTGAACTCTGTATGTACTATACAAAGATCATAGTAAGTGCACTTCCTTGCATTGATTTACTTCTTATGGCACAAAGGTTTTCTGTACTGCTGAAAAGTCACCAGAGCAGAGTGTTTAATTGCTACCATAAAACCTGAACTGGTTTATAGCAAAAATGGCATAATCAGTATATTTTAGTTAAACTTTGGAAGCCTAATGACTAAGGATTTAAAATGATCATGTAAACATTATGCCACAGAAATGTGAAGTAGGTGTGTGAGAACTTATTCTTCAGTTCTATTTAAAAAAAAGAAACTGAACCATATTTTTGGGGGGTTTTGGTGGGGGGGAGGATGGGGGAAATTGTGCTACCAACTGTTGCTGCTACATAATTTAAATAACTTCAGGGTGATTTCCAAAAGCCATTGTCTGTCAGACTAAAATCTGGGCCTAATTTATAGAAATGAGTATTTTACTTTGTTGGGTTTTTTTTGTTTTTTTTTTTTTTTTTTTTGTTTTTTTTTTTTTTGGTTGTAGCACTGCAGTCAGCATATCCTAGGTGTGATATCAAGTGCTTTGCGTAGTCATCAAGATTCAAACTCTGCTGAAAGTCTGCTTCCCAAGTGAAGCTGTTACTTTAATATTCCACAGTGATGGTTTTGGTTCTGAGATATTCGTGAAGAGCTTCTTCACCTGTACAAGCACAATATTCACCTGTTAGAACAGGAGCTAAATGAATTTTGTCAGACCGTAACTATTATCAAGAAAAAAATTTGAAACACTGTAGCCAATATTTAGTCCTTAAGGAACAATGAAAACTAATTACCTTCCCACTGTGATTTACAGACCTGGTTTGACAAGAGGCCAGACACAACAGATGTGGAAGAAAAAGGAACTGGAATTTAACAAGCAGCTGCTCCCCGAGCAGCAGCAGTCGTTAGATGGCCATTGGGGGCTCATAGCTGAATTTATGAACTTTGCTTCTCCTCTATTAAAGGTCATAGGTAGAGAAACTGTGTGAAAATCAGTAATCTTTTTTATCCTGATATCATCACTCATTTTGGTTTCAGGAAATGTCTTTGGAGATTGCAAAAGCAAAAATCTGTTGTGTTAAAGAAATTTAGTTTTCCTTTTTTCTCCATCATGAAGCTTGATCTGCCAAGACTTACATAGCTTCTTTGACAGAGTGGACTTCACTTTTCTAAAAAGTTGTTTTGAAAAGAGAATATTTTTCAATGCATCTTTTTTCTGTGGCTGTTGGCAAATTTTGGTGGCATTTTTAGGTATTAAAAAGTTTCCCATTCTCTTACTTAGAGGAGAAACCTAAATTAGCATTCTCTCTGAGGGAAAGAATATTTTGGCCAATATCATTGTTATTTGACAGCCTTCTGTAGCCTGTACAGAGCTCTGGAAAAGCTGTAATTTATTTGTCTGCTCTCAGAGCAGTTGGAGAGGAATATTTTGTGTTATTTAGCAAATGTACAGGAAAGGCTGAATGGGAAGTATTGAAGTGGGAATATTTAGGGAAGGAGAGGAATTGGGTTACTGTATTGTAATTCTTTCATTGATTAGGACTCTGAGACAAGAAATGAGGGAAGGAGACAACTTACCTAAATCTTTCCCAAAGCCAGACAGCTTAAATCCACCAAATGGCGCTGCCACATCAGTTTTGTTGTAAGTGTTAATAAAAACTGTCCCAGCTTCTATCTTTTCACTGATGTAGAGAGCTTTGTTTATGTCTTTTGTGAAAACTCCTGAAGCTAAGCCATATTCTGTGGCATTTGCCCGTTGCAATACTCCATCGACATCCCTGTGGGGGAAAGGAATTATTTAATTGCAACTAGGTAAAATAAACAGGTGTTAGCAACCTTCCACCTTCAGTGTCATTGAAGCAACTTTTCACATGGTCTTTCTTCTACAGTGAGTTTTTTTAAAGATGACTTATTAAGGACAAATCTGTGTGTCAATCTGACAGATCCACAGCAATTCACACCCTTGCTTCAAGCTTGTGAAGCTCTAACCTCACTTTTCAAAGGTTAATATCTACACTGAGAAATGCCACAGGAATTGCTGCTACTGTATAACTTGGGAATTAGAGCAATACAAAAATGCTTGTAAAGCAGAGCATGGCAGCAGATGATGAATCAGTTTGCTAAAATTTTGTCCAGCTTTACAAGTTAATGCAGAATAAAAGCTGGAATTTAAACTGCTATCAAGACACAACTTTTCAAACCATTTCCAGAGTACTATTTTCCATCTGCATCTTATCTCCATACAGCTTCAAAAAATCAATAGTAGTTTAAAACTTTAAAAAATTCAATGCAGTCCCTTAAGACTACAGAATTTATGGATGTGAAGGATTATCTACATGGGTGGTTCTTAACTTTATTATTGAACTGCAGAAGATGAAACCTGATGGAAATATTTATGTGAAGTTTCTATGTAGGGTTTTAATCTTATCTGTATGTTAAATAATTCTTATGATCTGGAATGAAAGATATTAGAAATGACAGTTTACAAAATATACAGAGGAATTTTCAATGTGCCAGTGTTACAACAATACACAACACTGCAGTCTTCTGTAACAGGAAAAATAAGTAATTCCACTGGGAAAAATACACATTTTATAATTTGATCAAGCTTTTGCAATTACCACACAAACTTCACTAAAACATCTCACTGAATACTTCTAGGTATTCAGATTGGTCTAAGGAGATTTAACAAAATGCTGTGTGAGCTGTCACTTCTTCACTTAGGGTGAAAATGGGAAAATCAAGTCTCTAACCAGAGGAGAACATACCCATTTTTAAATTTAGAGATGACCATGACAGGACCAAAAGATTCTTCCTGGGCAATATACATATGGTCTTCAACATCTGTGAATACAGTGGGTTCCATGAAGAAACCTAAAGAGAAGATAGAGCAGTGTTTGAGCATGGTAAAAGTGCTTAAGGGTTTGCTTTTGTCCAGGTCATTTCTGTCCCATGCTTTGAGGTCATAAATAACTTGCAACTTGAAACAGAAAACAGATGTGAATGAAGTATGAATGGAAATGCATGCACTTCAAGAGAAATGGCAGACAAAAGGGTAAAAGAATGGCCTGTGTTGATCAGTGACAACATGTACTGTTCCCTGCCAGGCCAGAAGGTCTGCAGCCCAGGTGACTCCTGGAGGGAAGACCCTGTACTCTGACAGCAGGAGAACAAGGTTACAGCAAGTCACAGGGGCCACTGCTTTTCTTGCTACCCAACAAGATAGACTGTAAGATCTAAATAAACATCTCATACTTCATTTGCACAGCTTCTCATCATAGGAGATTTGAAAGCTCTGTGGTATCATGTGCTTACCTGGTCCCACGATACTGCAACTCCACAAAATACAGCTGAGACAATCATGGCAGTTCTTGCATAAAGTGTAAAAGTTCTAAATATCTCTGGAAAGTATTTTACCTGGTCTACGTACTTGTCTTCCTCCATACACTAGAGTGGCTCCTTCTTTTACTCCAGTTTCACAGTATTGCAGCAGCTTTTCCAAATGTGCCTTGTGATTTTGCGGACCGTGATCTGTAGATCTGTCAAGTGGGTCACCAATTTTCATCTTTTTTATTTCTTCAACCTAGGGGTTACCCAATTAAAATGAAGTTACATAACACAGCAGTATTGTTAAAGTGACCAGAAATTTGGAATGCTGCATTTTTTGGTGCTGTGAAGATTGAATCTAAGAAAATACTGGAATCTTAGATATATAATCATTCTCCCTTTTTAAAATGAGGCTTTGTCTTTTGTTTCATATTCTCTAATTACTTCTGAAAGTTTTTGATGCTTTGTTCATGTGTGTATTCTCTTCTGCTATTAAGATAGGTATGTAAAATATTAAGTTTTACCAGTGGTAAATTACTTAAGACAGTGATTACCTGTTCTTGAGCAAAATAAATGAATTCTCCAGTGGCACAGCATGGTGACAATTGCATTTTTAATAGTGACCTTTGTATTATTTTAGCTAGGCTTCCAATATTCCTTTTTTTTGACTTTACAGAAGCCTTCTTCAATCACATTGACCTGAGTTCAGTAATTATTTGTAATCTTATTTTCCTGGTCAAATATGAATTATCACTGAAGGTACAATATCTATTTAACTGTCACTTATCTGTGCATTACTGGTGCAAATATCTCCCTTCAATGCTTCCTTTTAATCATGTAAGAGGTTCCTGAGAAGCAGCACTGTCTATCATAAGCAATAATGAGAAATTAGGCAATTGAAAATAAGAAACACAAGTGTCTATAAAACTAGTGTATCCTGCCGCAGTAAAGCATATGCTTAAACTTTAGTCCTTGAATATCTTACCACTTTTCTAACAAACTCATCATGAATTGATTCTTCCACAAACAGCCTGCCAGCTGCAATGCAGTTTTCTCCTTTGTTGAAATACACTGCTCCCATACCCTGATCAGGAAAAAACCATAAATATTTATATGCATTTTGTTCAGTCTCCATTCTGTTCCCTAAGGTTGCATGCAGTGTTTGTGACCCCAGAATTTAATGCTTTATGTTAGAGGATATCACCAATGCAACGTCTTATTTATGAACTTCGAACACAATTTGGCTGGTAGGGAAGGTGAATTATTATTATTGATAATTGATGAATGATTGATCGATTGATTGATTGATCAATTGATGAACTAAAAGCTATATGGCAATAGAGAGCTCAATTCTTTGTTTTGTTGTAATTTCTAATGTATATTTCTTGGGGCAGCATGAATAGTTAAATTGTGCTGGCATAAAGAAATATCTGAGTCTGTTTTCTAACAGATCTCAAAGTTTTTAATGCAAAGGATCCCTGGTATTTTTTTTTTTTTTTGGCACGTCGAGAAGAACATTGCACTACTGTGAGGATGTACCACAAAGGCTTTGAACAAATTGTACTTCAAGGTAACATTACCATTTTTACGGCTCTGTCAAGTTCACAGTCACTAAATATGATCAATGGTGATTTGCCACCAAGTTCTAGAGAAACTTTCTTCAGGTTAGCAGCTGCACTGTAAAAAATAAAAATAGTCATATAAACCCAAAATAGTCATATAAACCAAATCTTTAATATATTTTTCCATTATTTCCTTTGAATCATAACTAGTGAAAATGTATAAACCTCTACTGTCCAGTAGTGACTTAATAGAATTCTACATAGTGGTAAACAACCATGTGTAGCTGTGCTTTTTCATTACTGCTACATATATATCTAGTATATATATCTACATATATATCTACTGCACAATATATCTAGTAAGATAGTTCAGAACCAGACTAAGCAGGGTTTATTTATGATTCTTCTGCTGAGAGTACCTCTTCATGATCTGTTTACCAGTTGGTGTTGAACCAGTGAATCCAACTTTGCGAACATCTGGATGTTCAGAGAGGTGCTGTCCCACTAAGCCACCTATCAGGATGAGGAAAGCAGAGTAACTGGATGGTACATGGACAATTTTTACTATTCCAGCAGCAGCACTGTAACACAGAAGGAGCTTACACCACAAATCAAATACAGTATCACATCCCTACTTATATTTGCAGATTTATTACTATGACTATGACTAAGCTTTACAATCAAATGAACATGTTTCTCTGTAATATATCCTTTTCCAGAGTGTTTGTGTCAATTGTGTGAGCTTGTAAAGGGTGTAGGCTGACAGCTTCTACCACTAACTAAAGACAGATTTTTCCAATTCTCTTCTGGAAACATGTGAAATTGCTGTGTGAAATAATGCAAACCTAGTACCTGTGAACAGGTCTATGTAATAATCTTTAAAAAGGTGAAGAACTTCACTAGTTTTAGCATGACCTCTCCCAGAAAAATGATGAGTTCAAGTTTTACCTGAGCCAGGCAGAATATTTATAACGCCCTTAGGAAATCCAGCTTTAGCTGAGAGTTCTGCAAACTTCAAGGAAGTCAGAGGTGTGACCTAAGTAGAAACATTTAGATTAGGTCTCCTGTTTTAATCAAATGCATGATGATACCTTTTACATTCAATACATCTTAGTTTTGATACAATATTCAACTTCTTACAGTATTGGCAAATTAGAAGTGATGGCTTCTTATGGAAAATTAATTCTTGGAAATGAAATTAGCACCAGAGCAGAATTGGAGTCAATCAATACTTTGTATCACCATGGCAGTTTGTATTATTATAAATGCATTTTCAAATATACGACACAGTCAGCCTATGACAGATCAACCTATGGGTGAAATCTGCTACACTGCCTAAATCATTCTGCCTGAACAGGGGCATCTGGGCCATCTGTAGATTTCTTTTTGCTCCTACCTGAGCTGGTTTGAGTACGAGGGTGTTGCCTGCAGCCAAGCACGCTGCGCTCTTCCATGCAAGCATCATCAGTGGATAATTCCAGGGGATAATAATTGCACAGACACTTCAGGTAGGGAAAAACAGGGAAAGATTACATATTTGATGGCAGCTTTTCAATGGCTTTCCTGCATGTCAAGGCTGTCACTAAGAAGAAAAAGTGATACTCACCCAATTGGCTCTTTCTTGGTGAATGTTAGGTTATGGTTTGGCCGGGCCTGATTAATTGGAATTGTAGCACCCTAAAAGACAGAGGAGGGACAAATCTTCATATTGATTTATGATTTTTATTACAAATATATTTGTCATGTAAATATGTTTCAGAAAGCTACACAGTAGGCTTCAAAACCACAAGCATTTTTGCATCAGGGAAAGGGGCACAGATGCTTCTACTGTATGATTTCCTACTGTGGATATTGCAATCAAGTCCTGATTGTCAGCTGGATGAAATAACAGCACAGATTAAAAACAAAGTATGGGAGAACACAAAGTGAGGGTCTGATGAACAAAAAAAAAAAAAAAATCTGGATGATATTCTTGATTGGTCTTAAAGATACTGGAAGAAATGCTGTGCCATCAAGCAAACTCACCAGTCTTGGGCAGACTGCAGCAAAGCACAAGTCTTGTGCTCACCTGTATAACGAGTACAGTGACATTCTGCCCCATGAATAACCAAGAGCTGACCAAGCAAGTATATCCACTGTGACACCTCAGCTGATTTCTTCAATATTTAGAGCCACATTCTAAATCCATATTCTCCAGCTGGAGGTGGACTATCCTTTTGTATTGACAGGGAGATTCATTCTAGGTAAAATTCTAATTTCGCTTTAGTTTTTGATTCCTAAGTTACTCTTTTCCTTTTACTACTTTTTGGCACTGTTTCAGGAGAATAACAACAAAAAAAGAAGTGTAGAGAAGCACTGCCATTGATAATTTCCTTTACATATTCACTTGCCTGAATTTTGTCACACCATCCAGCAAAGTATCTGAATGTTTGCACAGACATTCCAATATGAGTCTTCAGAGCTAAAGTGTAGACAGCTCCTGAGTCAATAGATTCTATTGTTGCTAACTCTTCTTGATGTTCTTCCATCAGGTCTGCAAGTCTTAAAAAAAATGTTAAAAATCCACATTAAAGGAAATTACATCTAAAATTATAATAGGTGTGGCAAAGAAGCATAATCAAAATAGCATTCCCACTAAGTTTGGAGGTGGAGGCACTGCTCCTAATATCTGCAAAGGATTGAACAATTGCCCATTACTCTGCAAATGTCTTCACACTGGCTTTAGTAGAGACTGAATGAAGACATGAACTGTGCAAACTCACTTGAGGTGTAAGTAAGACTATAGTAAGTATTACTAAGTTGATAATAACTATGAAAGTATCTCAAAAATATATCTGCACAGATTGACACCTGTACCTATGAGGCACTACTGTTAGTTTAGTGGTTCCCTGTTCAGGTATGTTTGCATCAATGAATTTTCACATTCAGTTCTTCACATTGTCTTACATTCATTAACGTTTTTCTTCAGTTTCCTTCTGTGATTTGGTACTCAGATATATAATCAACGCTCCCATGTGATTTTAAGAGATTAAGAAAAGTGCATTTTTGATCCTGTAAAGAGTATTCAAAACTGGATGTGAAACTTGTGACATTTTTCCATTATGTAAATTCTGGCCAATTAAAACATTTGCAGAGATGTGGGGAAATGTTCTTTAATACCTGTTTTAACTGTATCTTGGAGACCCAGCTACCGGTCAGGGCGTTGGCAGTGTTTGTGTAAGAGAATTGATTTGTGCATGTCAGGGACAAAGTTCCATTTAAAGTGGGCTTAATATCTTTTATTAATGATTCTTTAAGACAAAGCAGCAGAGCTAGGAGCTTTAATGGCACCCACATTCTCTTTGGTTCAGCACTAAAAATCTCCAGTTTGAACAGAGGCCAGAGAAGAAGGGGCCTTATTTCAGTTAAGGTGGTCCAGAGAGAGCTTTTATCCACTGGGAATGGTTTGCAACATAAACACTCTAGTGTTTTATCCTAGTGAATGAGTTCCCTAGGCAAAGCTTTTAATCCAGGGATAACCAACCCAGTGTAGGAGAACTATATTTTCCATATACCTAATATAGCTATTCTTACAAATCTTCCAAGTCTAAAACAGAGCAGGAGTTTTCACACCTTAAAATTTTCTCTTTAGGTCAGAGCTAACTTGGTCTCTCAAGCACTCTACATTCCTGATATAAATTAAACACAAGTTTATGCATGCCTTGAATATGTGCACACTTGTGAAAAACATAAGTGACCAGGTGTATTTAATGTTCAGTTCTGACTTGCCCTTTTTCTCTTGTGATGACTACTAACTGTGTAAGGGTGGGTCCTGCAGGCCTTTTTCCATGGCCAGGTCACATACTTTATAAGATAAGCAGAATTTTTGGCTTTGCTTTCATTCTCTTTTGCTAAGATTCCTGCAATGTCTTGTAAAACATGTGACATTTTTTTTAGGAGTAGCAACCTGAAAAAGTAGCTTCATTACTCATGTCTGCTCATTCATTTGCATGTTTAGACCTGAAAAAGCAATAAAAGCTTTTCATATAGCCCACAAAAGAGGCTTTCTTTATAGGGAAGCTCTGATGCTTCTAGTCACCTGAAGTTTGCACGACATTGTTCTCCCTGTGCCTGGGAGAAGCATCATACTGCATATGGAGAATCTATAATACTTGGGGTTTTATTAGCTGCCTCCAGTGTCACACTCACACTATCTAGTCAGCATTACATCTTTCTAAGATCACCTCTACCCCTTCAAGAATCAAAGCTCACCATTAAAATACCATTAATTCAACAAAACCTCTGCTTATCTTCTGAACCAATAGCAACACAGCCAAAAATAAGAACCAGGCATTAACTAGACATGGTGAGATAGATACAAAAAAGAGATAAAAGTGTCTCAGGTAAATGTTGGAATTAGCTTAGAGAATTCCTGCACAGGACAATTCTTCCTCTACAGACCATAACACATCTCCCACAGTGGGTCTTTAGCCAGATGCTGGCAATGATTCTGGAAAAATCTAACATCAGTTTCAGTCTACTTCAAAATTAGTGGCAATGTAGCTGTGTATTTATGGTATGGAGTCCACATGCAGGCAGGCTTAGCAGGGTCAAATCTCTGCCTACCTAACTCAGGTAGACTGTTTTAAAGCTTAGCCTCACTTATATGGAAGGATGGGAATTTACAAGGGAATTCTCAATCCTTGCAATGAAACTCATATAGATGAAATGAAGACATCAAGTATTTAAAATACATTTTGCTCAAATTCTTTGCTTCCATTAATAAATAATAATGAAAGAATGGCAGCGATGAGAGACCACAAGAATCTTCTCTGGCACAAGAAAGGTTGGCAGGCTAAGAGCTGAGGCTGGTACACTGAAATCAGTCAGGGGGTGAAAAGATGGCTAGTCTGGATCCTCTGACAGTGGGATTATGAACATCCATCACCTTCAGAAAATGTACATAACAATTCTTCAGAGAAACAAACAAGATTTGAGGAAATGAAACAAATGCCAGCTGTCTTGTACATACCTGTACATGACTCGCCCTCTTTCCCTTGCATTCATCCTCCCCCATTCACCATTTTCAAATGCCTCCTTTGCTGCTGCCACTGCCTTGTCAACATCAGCCAGTGAGGCAGAAGATACACTGGCTATTACCTGTGCAAAGGTAGTGTTGTGTTAGCTCAAAAAGAAGCATTGGGATGCAGATGCAATGTTACTCCTTCCTCCCAAAATTCTAGACTGGGTATAAGCAAATACTTAATCCTTGTGGCAGTTTGTGGCAGTTGTAATGAGTGAGCCAGGCTGCAAAAAGCTCAGACACAATTGAGGTGGCAGAATTTGGAGTACATGGCAGGAACTCAGGTTCCTTAATCTTTCTTTTTCTTTTCAAAGTGAGGTGCATTGTCCCACTGGATCTCACCCTCTCTTTCTGTATGTAAAACCAATGTGGTATTACAAAAGCTGGAAGTCTTCATATGTGGTATCACAATCTAAATATCTAAACATGCTAAAACAACTCCCACATGTTCCATTTCTAAGGAATGGAGCTTCTGTTATCATAAACCACCATAAACACACAGTATTTTATGATGATTTTGTTCTAAATACACACATTGTAAATCCTAACACAGAATGGTTATGACTTTTATTCCATTCTATAATGAGTTTCAGGAAAAGTATCAAAGTCTGACTTCTGATGACAGCGAAATTTGTGTCATTGATTTCAGCAGACTTCATTTACTCCAGAATTAAATGGCAACTACATGACCATCAGAATCACTTCTCTTATTTGTAATTCACAGTTAAGATTTGCTCAACCAATATTGGGTAGTTCAGGACTAAAGTGGAACAGTATGTATTTTCCTATTGAAAAATTATTTTTCTTACTGGGAATTTAAAGGGACAAAATTACAATTACCCTAAGGCAAAAAGTAATAAAAAAGAAAAATAAGAAAAAGAAAAAGAAAAAAAAAAAAAAAAAAAAAAAAAAAAAAAAAAAAAAGAAGCTGATTACTGACAGGAAATACCAAATATCCTACAAGAAACACTTCTTTACCATATAAACTTCAGCAATTTCTGTTTGCAAAGCTAAACAAGAATGAAATCAACGTAAAATATTCAGCTGGGTGTGAAAAGCAATGTAATAATTGAAGTGGAAGTAGGTTATTTTTGCTTTGCAGCTTTGCTTTGCTTGACTCAAATGGAAAAAAATTGTAGAATAAGCAAAATGTGAAGTAAATTGAAACTTATTTCTAGAGGTTGTTTAATTTAGTATATTGTTTTCAAATTAGCAATATTCAGGTAATGTTTTTTAATAGGCAAAAACAATGAAATAAACTGGTATCAATCATATTTAGAAGTTACTTACTGATCCATCTGCTGGATTTATAGTGTCATATGTTTTTCCATCATCAGCATCTATAAATTTCCCATTTATGAAACATTGGTATGGCATATTCACAGTCATGTTGTTCATATTTTTTGAAACCTGGGTGACATAAAAACCAAACTATTTTAAAATTATAATAACTAATATTTTAATGTAGCATAGCAAGTTTTTGATATCTGCAGCCAATATCCAGACACATTTTAGCCTGTATATGTGGCTGTTAGAAGTAAAATGTAATGGAAACCAAATACAAATATATAGAAGTTTGTATAACCAAGTAGTTCTTGGCTTTCCTACTGCATCAAGCAGTCTAATAAAATGCATTGTCTGCCCTCCCCTAAAACCCAGGAAAGACTAAACAATAAGTGCAAAATGAAAAGCCTTACATAATCAATTACTAACTCTTCTTCTTTGTCTTCTCCTCTGAGTTTTCTGACAGCCATCTGAATAAAGTCTGCAAACTTAGTGGCCATATACACGTCTTCATTCTGTAGCTGCAGTCCACGATGCTTCTGTTTGATCTCTTCTAGCATCCTAAAGATTTTGAAGAAGGAGTAAGTTTAATTAAAAATGAAATAATTCTCCAGATAATTGAATCATTAGAAGGGCAAAAGGGATCAAAACTGGGCCTCAGTTTGTATGCATGTGAATATGTGTGTGTGTTTCTCTGACAAGGGCATAGAAGTGATGCATTTTGCTGAAATCTGTTGGTTTAATCATGGATGCTATGGAAAAGAAAATGTCACTTCTGGAATACTCTCAGGAAAACTTTTGAAAATCAGTTACTAGAAGATATTGATATGCCATTGGAAAATAGCATCTGGGACTCCTCCAACCAGTATATGTAGGACATTAAGCTTGGTAGGTAATCAGCACAATAATCAGTTGGTTTAAAAATGCTGGTTTTATATTATGGTCTGTGCTGCAAAAAGAAGACAGACTAGGTGACCCAAGCCATGACAAACTCAGTGCATCTTTAAGCATGGGCTCAATTCTTTTTGTGAAAGGCTTCTCTTTCCCTCTGGGGAGGTCTTTGCTCAGGTTCCCAGTCAGTCCCCTGGTCTGGAGATACCTGTGGCTGCACGCAGACAGGTTTGAGCATCACCGTGCTCCCCTGGGCATGATGTTCCTGAAGTTAAGGGGAAATTTCCTTCAGTAGAAAGAGCAGGATTACAGCAATATCTCATAACTTGGGGAGAAGAACTGTACATGTTTCCAAGATAAGAAAGGGAATATTAAGAGTGTGGGAAAACGTAGAGGGATTATTTTTTTAACACCACTGATTTAAATGCACCATGACAACTTTTTTTTCATTAACTTTGGCTTTACAATATTCTTATTTTGAGTATTCCTACCTGACAACATGCATAGAGGATGCTCCAGATTTGAAGAAGTCTGTGGAATCCTCAATCACAGCAACATTGCTTAAAATTCCCTTCCAAATAGCCTAATAATACAGAACATTAACAGAGGCAATAATGAATAATCCTCTAATAGCAAAAAGTATATATCAAACTGTATTTTCTATGGTATCTCTGCCTACAACATATTGTTTCAAAGGTTTCTAAAACATTAAGTTATTTTAAGAGGGTCGAAAACAGTCTAGAGACAGGATGTCAGACAAGAAATTTTTCAGTATCATTAGATTATCAAAATATAGTATTTTGTCCATGGTAATTTTACCCAATCAGGTAAGAAACCTGAATGGTGCAATGCTAAAACTTTTCAGGCCTATCTTTAAAAGATTTTTTTTATCCTCCAAATAATAAGTTCCCATTGCATTACAGAATGTGTCATCAGTATAGGCAAGGACAGCCTGGAGCACTTTATGAATGGATTGATGGCATTTCAGACACCTGGCCAAAGCTGAGAAGTAGTATAAGCTGCATGCATGAGATGGAGAAATAAACAGTTCAATAACTGGTAATGTAATATTTCAATTAATTATAACTGAGTTTCACAGTTAGCATGCAGTGTCATCAACTGAGGAGTTTTTACTTCTTTTCATAATTTTCTCAGTCATTCAATAGCTCCAGGCAGCATTTAGGTTGCTGGCAAGCAGGTTCAAGGTAATCTTGAATCAGCAGCTTAAAATATTAGTACATGAAGCTGCCTGGCCTGTGCCAAAAGTTAATAACCCTGCAGCAGAGTCAGCACAAGGGAAGACATCTATGATTCATTTGCTCTGGCACAAAACTTGAATGATAAATGTGGCTTTCAGCTGAGCCCCTGACACTACAGAGGGATGGATTTCAGGAGAGGGTAGAAAAGTTCCTCTCTGGCTATGAGAGTTTTCTGCTCCAGCTGTTCCCATCCCTCTGGCAGCCAGCCCCTTGTGTATGGTTTGTGGCAGAAGAAGTGCACACAGGTACAGAGAGAAAACTGCTGCCTTTTTGCTTTGAGAAGGCTGTTCTGAGACACCCTGGAGCTTGCCCAACAGGCCCATTCTCAGCACATCCTAGAGATGAACACCACAGTGAAAAAAAAGGATTCCAAGAACTGTCTGAGTCTGCCAGAGTTGAAAACCTCACTTCTGTGAGGTGAAGCTCACAGTTGTTTTTCCTCACTCCCACATTCATCATTTGTAGATATTTACCATTACTCATCCTGCACTCACTGTTTTTGTATCACTTGTATCTGAAAGGAAACTGTAAAGTGAGATAAATACATGTGAATTCCCAATTCCACCTGAATTAATATCAATAACTAAACCTTCACCTCCATATACTTTGAATACATTTTATCAAAAAATTATTTGCATGACTAAACAAAAGATACGCCTTGCCAAAAATAAGTATGTAATGCTTTTGTCTGAATAATATCCCTCTAAAGCAGTTTAGTGAATTACTCTGATATCTTCTGCAATCTTTTTCTCCTCTTCTGTAAGTTCCAGGGCAGTTGTTTCATCAGCAGAGAAGTATTTAGATGCAGGGATCATTTTTCCATCCTCAAACTGCAGATTTCTTACTAGTACCTGAAAAGTGAGAGGATATGATTTTGAATTGCATGTGAGGTAGTACATCCTTGGGTAAAGAGTTTTTAGGCATTAACAGGATGATTGAAATAGTGAAATAAATGGCTTGCAGGAAAGCTGATATGATGCAGGCAATTTAGCACAGGCCAGTCGTGCCTGTCTTTCAGATTCTCTCCTAGAAAGAATAGATTTTACTCCATATAGGAAATGATTATGGATTGAGTGAAAAGCAGAACATGAATGTCTTCTCTATAGGATGGCAGAGGACTGATAAACTCCAAGTGATTTTGCTGTCAGCCATTGGCACTTGGATTTATCCAGCTTGACAGTTCCACACTACTTGCCCTTCTCGCTAAATCTATTCCATCCATACTTATGTTTGCCAGACTGAGCACTTACCATCTTCCCATCATTTCCAAAAACGACTAGACCATTCTTTGTCACAAGTCCTGGTCTTGAAGCACCTTTTATTGCCAGCTCTTGTCCAGCAGGCACTGAAGCATCGAGTAATGATGACCCATAAAAAGTAACCACCTAAAAAGAAATGTAATTAAAAGAGCACAGGTTCTAAATGTGCTGTAAAATATTAACAATTTTATGATACTGTTTTGAATCGTTAATATAATAGAAATATTATATAATTACCTACACATGGAAAACATGTTACAACATTTCTAGATCTTTACAAGCCGGAGTATGTAAAACTTTGAAAATTGCCTAAACGTGCAAAGTAGCTGAGCTGTAACAATGTGCATGCTGCAACCAGTGCAGGAAAGGGAGCAGCAGGGAGGGTGCATGCCCAGAGTGAGGGACCACTCACTCTATAAAATTTCACAGAGTTCTGCAAACTATCTAGGCCCAAATCTCCTTAAAATGAAACCCTCTGTTATTTCAGCAGCCCACAGTGTTTCATTTTGCTGTCCATATTGTGATGTTGGCCACTGTACATGGGCTGTATTATGCTGTAACGCATACCTGCTTCCCAAAATGACTGGCAGTTTGGTTCTACTCTTTGTACCTTTGTACCATGTCTCTTTTTTTTTTTTTTTTTAAGATATTGTACTTATCTTTCTTCAAATTAAATGAATTTTGCGATTAAAAAACTCTTAATTACTGTGTTCTGTGTATTTCTTTAGGTGCCTGTTCTAGATACACACAAAACATAAAGTCATCAGATTAGAGCTACTCCAATGTGACAGCCATTTATATTCACCTGTATGCAGGCATCTTTAATTTTATAATTAAAAAAAGTCAAAAAGTGAGTATAGATAAGAATATTCAGAACATACCTGTCCATTTATTGTTGTCCATGCTCCAGGCACTTTATCATGCCCTCGAATCCAATTGTGCAAAGCTGCTGCAGGTTGGTCCCAGGAGATCTAGGAAATCAAGACATGCCAGGATGCACCACCACACTTTCCCAACCACAAACAAGATCATCTAATGCAGTTGGGATGCTTAGATAAAATAATTCTCATATGGGAATTCAATTAATATTTTTATCTGTTGTTTATATGGCCTATGTTCTTTTTTAGCACTAGAAGGAAAGATGCCAAAACTTCCTTTTCCTAAAATCAAATGTATTTCTGGTAGAGAACTTCATATGGCCTGTTGGCAAACAGAGTGATCTTGACTCAACATTATATTCACAAGTATGGTGGCTTACTAAGAATCCACTGAAATTGCTGCTGCCTCTTAGCTGCCTGTACATAATCATGAATAGGACACCAAGTTTCTAAATACATGTAACTGCTGAAAGGAAAATGGAACTTAACCTAGGGCTCCATTACATGCATCCTAAGAGGTATTCCAGGAAAAAGAGTTGAGGAAACAACTCAATTAAAATTCATGTTAACTTCATATTGCTGCCACTGTGATCTGAAATAATAACTTTTCTAGTACTATACCAAAAGAAAAAAATTGTGTTACTTCACATTACCTCTGCATTTTCCTTCTTCTGGATCCCTTCATATGTTGCCCCTTCTTTAGGCTGAGGTATACGAGGGGCCTTACCATCAGCAATTAGATGTACAGCTTCCACCTACATGAAAAAGTAAAAGATTTAATGTTAGCTTGCTTCACCTTTTTTTACTCAGTCATACTTAGGAATGACAGCAAAAGACTTTCTGCCACAAGGTGAATTGGTTTGGGTTATTTTGAATCTAGTATTTCCAAACTCTAAGGCACCAGTGCTGCCCTAAACAAATATGTATGTTTCCTTGAGCTTCTTTGACAAAAGATATAGCCTCCAGAATTTCATGGGAGCACCTAGTCACCAAACTTAGAGCAGCTGTCTGAATTCTCCAGAACAAAAATGTGGCTCAGTATGACTGTATTCAACTTCTTCCTTTTTCTCTCTGCAAAAAAAGTTATTTTTCTGCATTTAAATGGAGGGAGAAAATAAAAATCTCTAAGGAGCAATGCTGAGTATTTTTTGTGCATTTTCGTTTATTCACTTCAAAAAAAAACAAAAAATGACAAGCATAGAAAACCCAAAGCCAATCTACCTCAAACACCATACTACCATTTTTTCTTTAAAATCTCACACTTTTTTTTGTGTGGGTTTTTGTTTTTTGTTTTTTTTTTGTGGGTTTTTTTGTTTTGTTTTGGTTTTTTTTGGTTTTTTTTGGTTTGGTTTTTTGTGTTTTTTTTTTTTAATTTTTTTTTTTTTTCCTGAGCTTTTAAAAGATTTTTTCTTGTATGGAAAGAGCCACATTCCAAACAAATTCAACTTCATGCCATCTGTGGAAACAGATTATGCTCTGCCTGCTGTCAGCAACAAATATTCTGATGTCACATCCTCAGCTGTTGTGCAGCCTCACAGCTCCAGTGAAGTCTAGGATTTGGCAGAGTATCACGACCTCTGTCTTTCCAAATGCATACATCTTGTCTGTATTTCCTTTACTTTCAACCTCTTTTCCTCTTCAAAAGCTGGTAGTTAGTACAGTTAAACATACCATGGCCTTTATTCCTTCTGGGAAGAGAAACCGGTTATATAGGTCATCCACGGTATCATTTTGGCCAACATCGCATTCTCGCTGCAGAAGTATTGGTCCAGTGTCCAAGCCATCATCAGCCCAAAAAATAGTAAATCCTGCTTTCTTATCTCCTTGAATTAAAGTCCTGGGCATAAAAAAATACTTACAGTAAATCCAGAAAAAATTAAAGTAGTAAGGAATATCAACTCGCATGTTACACATTTATTTTCTTCTGGAAGATAGAAAAGAAAATCCTAACAATCTTTGCTATACTTTTGCTGCTCACTTCACAGTTAGGAACCCACAGTTTTGACACTGTTGATGTGTGGTTTCCACAAAGTGACTTAGGAAATACTGCAACTGAGCCCAGGCTGTCTCACACAGTTCCTTGTGATAATTATTTTTAAACTATTATTAATGGTAAGACAGAGCAAAAGGTGTGCAACAGTTATGACAGAATTTGAAAGATGGAAGCATCTAACAGAATATTATCTTAATAATTCATAATTGTTTACTGTAATTAGCTAAGCCTCATGGCTCATCTGTAGGTCAAAAAGTAAAGTACATTTGTCACACAGCTGAAAAGGAGTTAAACTCAGAGTGGAAAATGATAAATATGCAACTGTTTAAGGAAAAGTTATTAAGGGAATCTGGCTATCCAGCCAGATTCTCAGCTGCTGTGCACGAACATAGTAATGCTTACATTAGACCTGTGCTGATTTACCTCATCTCAGAATCTGCTTCTGCATTCAAAGGGAACTTCAGCCACCTAAAATTTTGCAGTTCTCCTTTGGCCATGTGTTTCAGAATGATGGAAAATCAGACTGAAGTGTGTTTAAGGGAGCAGCCAGAAACGGTGAGAAAAATATTTCCTGCATGTTTTCAGCCATTTGTATGCATGCAAACTCCAATGCTATTTTAAGTAATACATATCTCATGTAAGTATTCCCTCAGCAGTCCATGTTGTAACAGGATTGTCTGAGATCTGGCTTGTACACAGGAAAATTCATTATTAATTATAAGCACTGAGAGCTGCATTATTCAAATGAGTGAAGTACACTGAAGTACATATGGGCTGAACAAGGGATGACCTCCAAAGACAACGGGGGAAGTTGGCAGATAGAACTGAAAGCTTACAGAAATTTGGCTAGCCCTTATCAGATTTTTCACATATTTAAGCTGCATTTCTTCTGGTTTTTATTATATAAAATTTCCAAAAAAGCACGCTAGTGAGAAATGGATGTCCTGAGCATGGAAAAGGTTTCATGAGCAAATGTCTCTGATGCTGAATAGGTGACAAGATAAGAACTACTGTGTGCCCCCTCCTCTGTCCACCAGCTCCCTCCACAAAGAGCTGCTGATAACAGAGTGGCAGCAGCTGGAAAAAGACTGTAAAGTGAGTGAGTGAATGAGTGAGTGAGTGAGTGAGTGAGTGAGTGAGTGAGTGAGTGAGTGAGTGAGTGAGTGAGGAACCCTCTGCACCCCAGGGCCCTTGTTTGTACCTGGTTATGTTTAGCCACACTTAATTCCTAAAAGTTTTCTTGGTTATACTGTGGGGATAAAGGACCTGATCAGCTCCAGGGCTGTAGCCACAATATGTGAAAGTAGTGATTAGAGCAAGGGGTGAAAGGGTGAAACACAAGAACAGTCAGCCAAGGCCAAATCCTAGTTCACTTTCAAGGCCTTGGGACAATAGCCTTTACTTGAGAAGGGCAGGAGCAGATTGATTCCTTTTGCAGAAGGAATATGCAAAATAGAGCAAGATGCAGTCATATAACACTGCAATGCATTCCCATTTCTGCAAACCTTTGCACTTCCTGAAGGAACTTCCTGAAAGAGAGTTTGTGTCTACACCTTCCTGTGAAATACATCTTGATGAACTTCTCCTCCATAAAAGCATCCTTTTAGAGCTCTCTAGATAATAACAATTTAATAACAAACTGCATGGAGTAAAAGGACGTCATTTATTTGGAAAAATCCTACTACATGATGTCTTTGCTGGCTGCTCCCTGACTTTTGATTAGAATGAGCAATCATTCCTTTTTCACCTTTCCATGTCTTTCGTGGCTCAACACACAGCTAGTGTATGTCCTTCCCAATGACCTCTTTTCCACTATGAAGACAACATAATTTGTCTTCAGTCATGTGAAAGCTGTCCTATACCCTTGACCATCTTTCTTAGCTTTTTCTGAACTTAGCTAGTTCATGTTCCAACTGAGATACAGACAGTATTTAAGATCACAGAATCACAGAATATTCTGAGTTAGAAGGGACCCACAGGGACCATCGAGTCCAACTCTTGAATGAATGGATCCTTCCATGGTGAGTAACAACAATCCTTTTCTGAGTAACAACAATGAACTTTAACATTGCTTACATATAGTCAGGGGGGTTTCCCCCTTGTGTGCACTGTGTAATGTTTCTTAACTTTGACCTCTCATTTTCTTACTCTCACATTATTACATTTACTCATTTGCACAGAAAGTGTATTCCTTATTACAGATTTAAATCAGAGCCATTGATCTAAAGTTTCCTGGCTGTCTCTTTCAGCCTTTTTAAAACTGGTATTGCTTTTGCTATTTCCCAGTCACCTGCATCAACATAATCTTAAGAAACAGAAACGTTGCAGGTCATCTCAAATCTGCAACTTCAAATTTGCTGAAGTCCTGTGGTCCTGGCAAAGAGTTTCTTATTCCTTAATCAGTTCATGAAAATGTCTTCTGCTCACAGTTCAGCTCAAGAGAATTGTTTTGACTTATTCTACACAAAGAAGGACTGTAGGATAGTAACATCTTAAGCTCCTCCATCCTGAATACAAATACACATTTCCTACTGTGGTATTCTCTTTGATAAATACCTTTGTTAAATCCCACACCTCTATCAGTTACATACCTCCCACCTTTAACATATTTGGAGGAATTGTTGGTATTACATTTTGTGCCTTAAAAAGTTGGTTCTTTATTTCTTTTCTGGACCGGCTCACTCTCATTTTCTGCTGAGTTTATGCTATTTTACTTTACACACTTGGACACAACTGACACTTTTTGAAGTCTTTACCTCTCCAATAGTCTCCTTAACACCTCTGTTTAAGTATTTCATCTTAGTACTTTTTCCAGGAAGGATTAAAATTAACAAAACAAAACTATGTATGCTTTTGCTTTGAATCCACAGCACTGTGGATTCAGATAATCACCATGCTGCCTGTAAGATTCTTTTAAGTTGTTTCTCCATATTTAGATAATTTCTTACTGAATTTAGACACTGTGATATTGTCATTTTTGTTGTCACAAGAGTGCCAGATTTGAGTCTATTGTGGCCATTATTGCAGTGTAGTTCTTTCAGGGTGATGATTTGAACCTACCTTGTGAGAAAAGGTTTTATTCTTGTGGGTTCTTTTCTCTCTTCTCCCTTTCACTCTGTGAAATCCTACGGTCTGTATCAGAGCCTCCTGTGATAGTTATCTAGTGTCTGTGGGGATGATCCACAAGGGCAGTGTCCTGCTTATGGAAACTCCAGATTGTTGATTTGTGCATGTGAGTAAAATATATGAATGTACAGCTCACACCACTGATCCTCCCAGAGTAACAGCTGAGCTCGCACTGGAAATAATAATGAATCCTAGGTATGAAGTGCAGTTCATGTACCAAATAGTCAGCTGCTCCAGAGAAGTTCCTTCAGAGCATTTGCAAGTCAAGAGAACTGCAGCATCTACAAGAGTAATGGGTGCAGAGCAGCACCCTAATGTGACAAATCTGTGGTTTTGATGCACAGAACTCACCAGTTGATTGCAGAAGCTCCTCGGTGGCGTGGTAGGATGGATGGATGGTAAATAATAGAGCCATGTTTTGGACAGTCAATAACATCCATGGGGATAAACTGTGTACAGAATGGAAGGACATTTAACTCTGCTCCAACTGATTTGTAGGCTGCAACTACTTCCTGGATAGGCTTGCCTTTAGCTCTCCACCTGGGGAACTTAAAAACAGGAGTGCCGTCCTTCTCCGCTGCCAGTGCTGAGGGGCAAGAACAGTATTATTTTTTTTTTTTCATTTTGTGTTAAAAATTTAAGCTGAAATCAGAGACATATTGCATGACAACTGAAGCAGATCATCAAGTGTGTGACCACAGAGTGCCCTTCTGTATGCTGTTTAAAAACATTTGTGCTTGGATATATTTTATTAATTCTGTCTTTGATTCTCATTCCTAGAGCTTATGTCAATCCCAACCTTCAGTTCACTCTTGGCTTGGGAGGCTAATAAGTACCAATGAAAGCAGAAAAGACAGGTATTGACACTTTAGTTTCTCTTTTTTGTCTGTGAAATTGGATCTTGAGCTTGACCTGAAGCATCTTTAGCTTGTTGATTTAAGTCTTAAGTAAATACTTATTTAAATATTATTCCATGCAAGTTAGTGTGTACTGAAGTTACTTTTAGAAAACAAAGACTGTAGCTGTCTGAGGGCACAGAAAACTTCAGGAAACACTTGAGACTCAAGCTTTTGAGTCATCTGGAAGTAAAAAGAAGTGAAGTTATCTAGTAATTTAATTTCGTGTTTTCCCCCCCAGTCAGGAGAGATTGGACTAAATCAATCCCGTGGTTTTAGTTGAAAATAAATACATGATTGAAAGATTTACTTAGTTACATTTATTAAACAAGTTATGCTACATTGTATATAAAATTGTTATACAATGTAATCCAACCAGACATGGATAGTCAATTTTTTCGATTTCTAAACTAATAGTTGCCTTCTCTAATTCTTCCAAAGTGTGATTAAATCTTTTAATGAGGTAGAGTTGAGAATTACATGCTAGTCTGTGAACACCACAGCATCAGTAAGCAAAATTTATGTTTGATTCTTCCCTCATGAGAGTTCTGTAAAAACATGTCAGGATCAGACAAAAACAAAACAAACAAATAAACAAACAAAAAATCCAAAACAAAACAAGAGAGAACTGAAACAGCTCATGGAATGTAGCTTTGATTTCAGATTATCCATAAAGGTACATTCCATTGTGGCACTTCTATTTGCCAATCATATTAATTCACTGTCTTTGCGTCACTGGAACAAAAACCAAAGAAAATTGCCAGTTCAGATGGTTCCAAATTAGCTTCTTTGCCATGCTGGGTTCTGAGTACAATGCGTACAATTCTGAATAGGCAAAATGTCTTTCTTTAGTAAGCCCAGAAAATCCTTTTGCACCTCGACAATGGAAAAAGGGAGAGCAAAGACTCCTCCAACCTTTTGAATGTGTTTTCCATAGTCCAGGTGGAAGAGAAATAGGCTCTGCATGTACATGGCCACATACAAGCTTGTCAAAAAGGGCAGAAAGCCAGGGATAAACAATCTTGGCTCCATGCCTTGCGTGTCCCAGCCAGCACACCGAAGCAGGTGACAGACATTTGCACTTGAATACAGGCTCAGCAGCTATTTGCTGTAAGATACAGATCTCGTTCAGTATGATTGCCTCTAGGGTGTATATTCAAATAAGATATCCAGATTAATTTTGGTTTTCCAATACCTTAATATACAGCCCTGCATGTTTAGAAACTATTTTAAAAGTTGCTTTTTCAAAGTACTGACAAATGGATGAGGTTAAACTGGTTCTGGGGGTGGTGTTTGTTAAAGGATAGGTCTTGTACTGGATTTAGTGGATCAAAGGCAATATATGCAATTCATTCCCATATAGATATAACCTTCTCATGAAAAGGAAAATTTGTTATGTACACCTGTAATTTTTACATTTGGATTCAGGTTACACTTACCCAAAGGATCAGCTTGTCCATTCTTGTCAGGCACGGTGAATACACCCACAACTTTGTGCCCCTCTTTTCTCAGCTTGTTATAAACTTCTTGTCCAAAAATACTTTGACCTATAAGGGCTAGCTTTAGCTTATGTTGATAAGCCTGGTAAAAAGAATTAAAACAAAACATGTTCTAGGATGCAAAGAAAATATGTTGTTGCTTACATTTCTCTCTTGGTCTTTCTTTGTCAATTTTCGGTCTGATATAAAATGGAATAGTCTTTTCTAACCTAATCACCTTTGAAGAAATAATAATAATTTTGTTTAGATTAATGACAGGTAACATACAATTCAGAGAGAGCATACTTCACATGAAAGTATCATCTGATACTGTCACTGATGTTTATATGGCTTTTTTAGAATTTTCATTAGACTGACCACCCACTGCTTCTTACGAGAGGCTCCATAATCTTATCCATAGTCAGAAGTGAAAATCCATTTTTTGAAACATACATAAAACACTTTTTCTAGGCATAATTCATGTGTCTGGAACATGCCCTCTAAATCCCTGTAATTAAACAGAGGTATATTATTTGTGGTTAACATGTATAGGCTAAAGAAGACAAACTTGCACTGTTCCTGCCAAGTTAAAGGTGATGATCATCCATTTGATCCTCCTACAAGCAAATAAAGGTGCTAAAGGTGAGGTTCCCTTGCTGGACTTCCACTGCCTGCTGCATTTGGATCCTAGTACACTGGACATGTGATTTAAGCTTCTTCAGGCATATCAGGTGCAAGTAACCACCTCAACTTTTTTTTTTTTTTTTAATTTATGATAGTTAGAATCACAACACTACAATGACATCAGAATATTAGATATTGCTATGTTTTTCAAGTGATTTCTTCCTGCGAAAACTACTTTTTCCTTCAGAGTCTTTTTAGATTTATGTGGCAGTTGTGCTCCTCTCCCACCCTACCTCCAGTCCCTCACCTCCAACACCTCCTTTATCCCAGAACTGGTACTCCTGTAGCTGCAAGAACTCCATTAGGGTACTAAAGTGAGCAGGCACCGACATGAAAAATGCAGCTTATGCATAACTGGATCTATTCACTGGTATAATTTATAGCACGGCCATGAGTCCTAACAGAGGGTCAGCAGGGGAGCAGGAATGAGCATGGAAATGTGGCAGAAGGGTGGAACTGCCTCTATATGCACTGTCTTTGCATTTTTAGTCAGCTTTTGGAAAATGAAAACTGGAAACCTTTGAAAAACAAATGGACTATCAGACCTGGTTAAAAAGGAAAGGTCCACACAGAATAAACAGAAAACTTACCTTCCTCAAAGCTGAATCTGGCACAAACTGTTCCTAGACTCAAACCATACAGATCCCTCCTCTTAGGAGGCCTGAATGAAAGGTAGGAAATAAATACCCACACTCCTCACCTTTGTTCTTAACTTCATTTTTCACAACTGGACATTGACTTCCATTTTTTCCTTATAACCCATTAGAGGAATCAAAACACTCTATGAATGTCTTAAACACTGACATTTATTTTGCTTGTAAGTTGGCACTTGTATGTTTATCTCCTCCCTCCTCCTTCCTTTCTTAGGGTGCTGGGACATGGGAATACTTTGACTGAGTGGGTTATTGACTGGATAACAAATGGTCTGTAGTCATATGACAAAGAGAAATGTCCTGAAAAACAGGTTACTCAAAACCACAATCCACTGCAATTCATTTCACAACTGACATATCATGGATGTATTTTATTGGTTTCAGGTTGCATTTTTGTTGTGCAGCTGGCTTTAGAAAAGGGAGTTATGAATTGATAGGTTCCATTACAGGAATATTGAAGTGTGGGGTGTTTTGTTTTTTTTTTAATATAAAACAATAAGAGATAATTATTTGTACCAGAGACAATATTTTCCCTGAGAATGAAACTGCACAGTAAAACTATCCTCTATTGCAGCATTACTCAGCACTAGTGCCACTGCAGTAGAAACAAGCAGTAAGATGCAAAGGTGGACATAACTTAGGCCCTTGGAAAATCAGACTGTTATAATTGGCTGGTAAAAAACGTCTGTGAGACTGGTGATGATAATATTACAAACCAACACTGCACTGCTGGCAGCTATACCTCAAATAGTCCACTATTTTGTTCTTAAAAAAGACAAGACCTTGTTCTGAACTACGACTTAGCCTTGCAATCCTTATCCAGCAAGGCCAAACTGATGCAGGTGGTGCTCATTATCAATGCTTTATGACAAATGTCTTTTAGAGTAGAAATGTTGCTGCACTACAAAAAACAATTATTAGATTTTTTCACAAGTAATTTAACTATAGCAGGCAAATTGGACAAAGATTAACCTGCTGGATCACTGAACATGTTTAGGATAGTATGAAATCCTCTGATTTCTGTACTGTGCTAACTAGTGTCCAACTAGTATATTGAATAAGCATTAAAAATAGTCCAGATGAGAATTACTTATTCTACTTCTGCCCTTTTGTTAACATTTCTCAGTAAGAACACAAGACTGGAAGGGATCTTCTTAGCTAATGAATCTGCTCCTCTGCCATCACAAAAAATCATGTCATATGATTGCTTTTATAAATCTACCCAAACTCCTTTTCAAAGCATTGTTAAAGTATTCACTTCTGTACTCTGCTGCTTTTCTGATACTTGGACAATCTTCTTGTAATTTTAAGTCCAAATTTATCACCACTTAAAGAGTTACTTTTTCACAAAGTGTTAATAACATATGCACCCTCTATTCCTACACTTTCAGTTCATGTTGCCTTGTGATTAAATCTGATTCTCATACTACATGGAATAGCATAGCAGCTCCAGTACCAAATCATGAGTCGCTGTAATCCAACATACTTTCAGTAAAGCCACACATTTAATTTGTGCTAGCTGTGGAACTGAATCAATAAATAGTGAGAAACAAAGAGAGAGCATAGTCCCCAAATGAATAACAAGTAAAAAAACCCACCAAATCCAAAATGAAACTGGCAAGACTGAGAAGATTGCAGAGGGGGAAATTCTGTAGTGAATAAAAACATTAGTTTGGCAGTAAATCACACTTTGCTGCCTCACACTTCCAGAAAGTAACTCAAATGGGGACTGGTTTCAAGCGCAAGATGGATCTGGTCACTGCAACCAATGATTCTTGAGTTCTCTCTCCACTGAATGGTACCCACAAGTCAGCCACGAACAGGATTTCTACTGAGTTAAAAAAAAAAAAGGAAAAAATTTGTGTGGAAGGGCTTGCATGCTCAGACCACAAGTTCAGTCCTTCATTTTTTGTTTTATTTGAAAAATTACAGTGGAACAGCTACATGAGATGTTATAGCCATTCATAACTTCTTTTGGAAACTCTCCTTAAGCATTTTTACCAAAAATAAGTCAGACCTGTGGAAGTGGGAAAATTCTGTGGAAGAAGTTAATGTGGACATAACACCCAATTAAAATGGAAAGTTCTATATGACACAGAGAAGAAAAAGAGTTTGGTGTTTTCTGTCTTACAGAAATGGCACGTTTTGGCCAGTGTGCCATCGCTAGTTTTCATCACGAAACTTTAGAAAGTCTGTTAAAGAACACCCAAACAATCTTGATTTTGAATAATGTGTTTGATGGATACTTCATCATTATCACTAACATACACAGAGATTAAACTTTTTTTTTTTTGACAATGACGTTAACAGATTATATTATACGGCATTGCGTTGTTTACCCAGGACACAACAATATTAGACTCCTTTTGCAGTTGCCTGGCATGTAGCCTGCATGAATCATGCATGTGAAGGTTAATGGTCATGTAGCATGAGAGTGGATTTTTGCTGCACTTTTGTAAGATTACTCAATTCCTAGTTACAGTAAACAATGCAGTTCAGGTGGCTTAGGGAGATCTGGCCCTTCTTTTATGACTAATCATAGAATAATATATTTATTATCACAGCGCTGACAAAATACAAGATTTTATGAAATTAGTTTTAACTCTACTGTAATTCTATTGTTTCACTGTCTGAACTTCTAATTTCTTCCTTAACTTTCTATTTTGTTTATAACATAACACAGATTAACAGTGATAATGTTTCCTTGACTCAAGTACTCATGATTTGAATGAAGACAATAAGATAAAGGTAAAAGCATAAAATCCGAGAAGTGTTTGTACAAGCAGTCTTATCTTGAATGCTCAATGCATCTCAAAGTTCACATGTGTTTCACCACCTCAATACAAGACCACAGATTTAAGTTTAACTTCTGTATTTAAAAATTCTGTCCATATGATCTCTTGATACCATACTGGAATTTATTTTAAAATAGCTCATTAAAAGTTATACAGAATTTTAATGTTTGATTCTGTTCTGGTTCTCTTTTTCCTCCAAAACACTTAAACAGAAATAAAACTAACAAATAGAATTAAGTACTGCATAAATGACAGCCTGACAAATGCTGGCAACTATCTTGTCAAGTTCTAGTTCCTAGAAATGGGATATAAGTCTGACATCTACATTTTCTTCTCTAAGAGGAATCTAAACTTACAAAATCTCTCCACAGGAGAATATTTTTTATTTGGATAAAAATAATTTTCTGTTTCTGCCTCCTTTGTATGGGCATCTAAACTTCATTGGTTATTGCTAAACTAATTGGTTATTACTTCTAATTAAATTTCCTGAAAAATAAGATTTAGTAACTTCTACTCTGGGTACAAACCTTATTAATTAGCAAAAAGATTACAATATCTTACTTAGTTTGCATAAGAAATTAGTAAAGCTAAAATATTTTAATGTTTTATCTTTTAAAAATTATCATAGAAAGATACTTCTTTTGAAAAACAGTTACTGCAACTTTATTTCTACTGAGATCCCCCTACATGTGCTGAATTCCAGCGCCTGCAAATAGAAGCCTAGAGTAGAGCCCCGCCCCCATCTACATACACATCCAGGGCAATGTGTTCCCACTGTTCATTCATTCTCTTTTTTTTTTGACACTGCTGGTTGCATTTCCAAAAGGCTTGTGTTAAATCTCCTTATTCTAACGCCTTCCATGCAGATACCTTCCAAGGATTGCTGTCCTCACACGAAACTGAGCAGCCAAACACGAAACAATGAACATTCTCTAGGGAAGAAAAAAATCCCCCAAGCCTCATACAATTTGCCAGACCTACACAACTGGACAATTTGGACTGAACGAGGATTTCAGGGAGAGGTTCCTTGCAGGAGTTCTGCAGTCTATATATGTAATCAGACATAAAGAAAATGGCTTGAAACAAATGCTTAGAGCTATAAAAGACTAAACCATGGGGTGCAGAGGAATTTAGGCCACCAACTTCAACCCTGAGCAGCCCACCATGCCAGAACTATGAACTAGCGATGAGAAGATCACAAACGAAACAGGCCAGAGCGGGGGGCTTCACTTAGGCACTGGGAACGAGCACGGTCCCTTCTAATTGAGAAGACAGCCTTCAGCTTCTCGCAGGGCAAATCCAGCCTGAGGGAGGCAGAGAACGGCTGCATCACATTGTTCTTGACACACGATTACGGGGCACTATCACAGCATCGCTGGTGCCTGTTCCCCGCAGCTTCCAGGCATATCCCTACAAGATGCAGCGCCCAGATGATGGCTGCGATCCCGCTCGCCGAACAGCCGGGCAAGATGCAGCCTCTGTGCCCACACCGAGCCCCTTCCCGACCCTGCCGCGCCTGCAGGGCTTTGCTAAATCCTCGGCAGAGACGATAGTCATCACATCCTGGAAAATACCCGCTCCCTCCATCCCCCTCCTCGCGGTTGACCCTCGACCGGTTCGCTCCCGGGCTCGGCACGGCACGGCACAGCACGGGGGACCCGGGTCCGCGGCCGCCCGCCCCGCGCTACTCACCGCAGCCGTGGTGCAGATGGTCCGCAGCAGCCGGGGTGCTGTCCGCAGCATCTTGCGGCCGCCCGGCCAACACCGAGCCGGCTCCGCGGCCGCGGCGGAGCGCCTCGTCTGATGCAACCCGCGCCGATGTCGCTGGCGCCGGGCCAGCGCCTGCATCCGCGGCGGCGCAACCCCGCCCGGGCCCGCGGCCACCGGGGGAAGCGGGGCCGCCCCGCACCTGCCGCGCCCGCCGCCCCCTCGGCGCCGGGGAGCGGAGGGGGTCGTGCGGCCTCGGCGGGGAGGGGAGGGGAGGGAAGGGGCGGGGAGCCAGGCGAGCGCCGCTGCTCCCCGAGCCCAGCGTGGCGGCCGAGTCCTCCCGCTGCTGCCGCGGGGCCCCAGGGCAGGGACCGGCGGGGCGGCGTGGGGGGCTCCCGGCCCGCGAGCACGGGAGTCACAGAATCACAGAATCGTTAGGTTTGGAAGGGTCCTCTGCAGATCATCCAGTCCAGCCCCCCCGCCAAGGCAGGGTCACCTAGAGCAGGTCACACAGGAACGCGTCCAGGTGAGTTTTGAATGTCTCCATGGAGAGAGACTCCCAGCCTGTTCGAGTGCTCTGTCACCCACAATGTAGAGAAGTTCTTCCTCATGTTGAGGTGAAACTTCTCGTGTTTTAGTTTATGGCCTTTGCTCCTCGTTGCTGAGCACCATTGAAGAGCCCGGCACCACCCTATAAGCCCCCATCTTTGAGGTATTTGAAGGCATTAATGAGATCCCCACTCAGCCTTCTCTAGACTGAAACAGGCCCAGTTCCACAGCTCTTGCTCCAGACCCCTCATCATCTTTGTGGTTCTCCACTGCACCCTCTCCAGTCACTCCTTGCCTTTCGTTTAGTCACGGCCACCGAGGCCACCTGGGTGGCATTTTGCAGTCTGAGATGTGTGCAGTGTCCCCAACAGTGCTCCAGCCATTTACAGCTTGAGGGGACAGAACCCCTCAGCTTCACCTTTGCCTTCTCTACAGAGGATGTTGGTGAGGCATTCCCTTGACTCTGCTGTGGCAGTCAAAGATCATGTGGATTATTAGCATTTATTTTTTTACTTTATTTCATGCCAGTAATGGGGTTAAAAAACAATGACTTACTGGAAATCCATATCACCACATTTGCCAAGTATTATTAAAGCAGCTCACTCTACTTAGCCATTTCTTTAAAATCTTGCTCTTGAGTTCTGTTAATAAAAGTGTTCCAATTTCAATATTATTTGGAAGCTACAACAAAATCTTCTTGTCAGAGGTATGGAGAAGATCTTGAAAAGACCAACTCAAGGTGCTAAAAAGACCAGAAAGCAAGTGAAAATGACCCCCAAAAGGACAGGCATAGCAAAAGCAAGAGTAGACAGCATGGCAGTAATAATTTGCATCATTGCAAATTAGGTCAGGTTTAAACCCCAGCAACACAAAGAACATGGGTGTGTAATAAACTGAAATACATGATGTTCCTGTCAGGAGAACAAAGAAGACAAAAATGTAAAAAAATTTCTTATAGTCAAGTTGTGAGCTATGTCAGGAGAAGTCAGAGGCAATGATTAAGCAAAAGTTATGACCTGCAATCACCTTACTACAGTTGAAAATAGAGTAGACATGCAAATATACATATCTCAGTGAGATATCATAACTCCTTTTTTGTGTTTTCCTGCAAAAGAACTGCAACAGTGACTACCAGGGTTTTACTCCCAGGTCCCCAATCTCTTCCTCAGGGTATTTCAAATGCTGAGAAGTACCTTAAGGACAAGGACTGCTGCGGTCCTGCTGTTCCATCCCTGTTCAGGGGGCACAGGATGGAGAGCTGCTGCAAGAGGTAAATTGTGCCAGTCCCCAAGGAAGTTGGGTTGGCACAACACAATCCCCCCCTAGAGTAAAGTTACACAAGGGCTTGCATTATAACTCTCATGCCATTATTAATTCCCTGATTTAGTCCTATGTGGTAAAATTATATCCTGTCCTTTATTCAAGGCTCTTGGTGGTCCCATAAGTGTAGGTGGCACTGAGTGGAATAAACAGAAATTAAACCCAAAACTTTTCTTTCTGTGGGGTGAAAAAGCTACAGGAGTACTTTTCTGCTTCAGTGAAAATTCTTCTCTTTATGACGTCATGTGGAGTGTATGGTGATTTATTAGATCATGGAATAATCAGCCAAGGGAGTTAGTGACTTTCTTTGCTCTAAAGTATTAAAAATTAAACAAGTAAAGTTCACTTAAAAGTTCTATTAACAAAGTGTGACAATATGTTTGTACAAGAAGTTCCTTCTCTGGTATCTGTAGTACTGTGGGTTAAAAAGAATGGTGTGCAGTAATTCCAGATTTCATTAAGAAAGCTAAAAGATTTTGCTTTATGACTTATTCTTAAAATATTGTTATTGCCCACTTTGATGGATATGCAGCTTCATATCTTCTAATTATCTCACAGAAAACCTACAAAATTTCATTGCTACATTTCTTTAAAATATTCTTTCTTTAAATTGTACAATAAAACAATTAAAACTCATCATTTTGTTGGACTAAAATGCATCATTTAACTACTGCAGGAGCAGTAGTTCTGAAATGCCTGTTGTTAATATCTTGTTTTCCTTTTTGAATTGGCAGTTTCTTTCAGAAAGATTAACTGCACAGTTTGATAGGTCATGTTGTGGCAATACAAGGATTTTAGAGGTTCATGTGCAGCTCATTTGCAGCTGAGCAAACCCACGATCTGCTCAAACAAGAAGTATTGACAGTCCTCACTAAAGGAATGATAACATTACCTCTGACAGTAGAAGAAATGAATGTGTGGGTAGTATTCCCATGACTTGATGGAAGCTGCACTAATTCCATACAATAAATAGGGTGCAGTCAACTTCTACTATAACAGCTGGCATCAAAATTGTCCTATAATGCAAGGTTTGGAACTGGATTAAAGCATTGCTGAAGTTCATGGAACTTCAAATGCTGGTTCATGATTTAAAATCCTCTCCAACTAGAACAGTACTCTTGGCATTTGACCAGTAACACACAAACTTACGGCAAAATGCCTGGCTTTCCTTGGTAAGCAATTTGTAATAACCTGTGCCTCTATTCCCTGTACACACACAACATAGACAGTACAACAACAATACAACAATGCAGGTGTAAAGCACCAAAGTTTACTTAGTTGGCACATCTTCATCTCCAAACACAATTCTTAACCTAGTGAGAAAACAATAGACCTCCATTTACTTCACAGACTACTACAATGTTAGGTAACAAAAGGGAAACATCACAAGAGGAGGTGTCTGTTGTCAGCATATAAGAAGAGCTATATAAAGAAGATCTGGGAAGGAAGAGGTGGGATTTATTTTAGATTTCATAGCAATAAGAGGGGCAGGGACATGAATGGCCATGAAGGTGTGCTAAAACACAGACAAAGATGGTATCTTCATGCCATCAGCTTCACATTATCATCAGTTAGGAATTCATACAAATGGGTTTTAATAACCACTTAACAAATTGCCTATGTAGAATTTCAAGTGCAAATAGTTACTATCAAGATTTTGGTAGCCAGAAAATTATTCGGCTGACCTCTTTGAGATAGGTCTTGTATGACCTAGTAAACTCCAGCATCAGTGTTAAATATTGTAACACAGTGCATTCCTCTGGGCTTTATGTTGTTGGAAAAAGTGACACAAAGTATTGCCCATTAATTTTTGTACCACAGTCAGAGAAGTACCTTGCAAATTATAAACTTCTTGGTCATTTGGGAAAAAATATCCTAGCATCAGTACTTCCTTTGTTTGGAGCACACTTTACACATTCATTTTCATTTCCTGATGTTTTTTTTTCCTTTCAGTTCTAATCTCTTTTCATAAAGCCAAAGTTTAGCTTTGGGAAAAAACCTGCAATTGCCCATGGTAAGCTTTTCAGCATGGGCCTTTTCCTTTGTGTCACCAAATTTTCAGGAGATATATGTCAGCAAATGGCAAAAACCGTTAGGGGGATATGTTCACCAAAGACATTCAGGAGTTAAATGTGCTTGTACAATAGCAAAAATGTGCAAAATGTGTTTGCATGTGCAGAAATGTACAGAACAAATATAAGACCTCATGTAGCTGAATATTTTAAATCCTTGTTGATTTCCGTGAAGCAGAAGCTACTCAGTGTCTTTGAAGACATCATCAAGACTTGGCAAGATCATTAGGAAAGACTGTTCTGCACAGCATGTGCATACTGAAGTGCTTGGGAATCTGCTTGGAATCTTCCAGGATTTGCTTTCTTTTGAAAATCATGCCCTGGGACTCAGTAATCAACTAAATTAGCTCTGCCCAGGCTTTTTGTTGTTGGAAATCAGCCCTGATGGGGCTTTTCAAGATGATTAAAGATTTGGTCATAGTTCAGACTCAAATTCCTCAGGAGTACTTTAGAGTTTACCCAGTTTTAAAGACTGAGTAATTAGAAACATAAAGTAAGGCTTTGTATGGTTGTTCACTAAGTATGTTAATTGCATGACAAGTTTCAACTAAAATTTCACACAATAAAAACATTTCATGTTTTTCCACTTGATGAAGCAAAATTTTATGGGAAAGTTACTTTGTCTGTTATCTCTGCAACATTTATATTTAAAACTTGGGTTTTTTTCCCCCCAGAGGGTCTTAATTAGACATTAACCATTTAGAACCTTACACCTGACATTTAATTTTTCCAGACTAATCAACAGGAGGTATATATTTAATGAGGATAGGAGATTATTTCACCACTTTAACAAATGGCAAGACCTATCACGTGTGCAGACACCTTACTCACATGGATAAATGGAAGTCTCTCAGATTCCATACAATAGAGTAGAAACTACATCTGCAAAAGTTGTTGCTATCTTAGTGGAGTGGAGCTCCAAAGCACAGATGGTAAATCCTTTCTGGGAATTCTGCCACAAAAACTTCAAGCAAGATCTTTATTTTATTTAAAATGTTCAGAGCTAAGCATCAAACATTCCACAGACAAGGAACATAGAGAATAGTTGGGTTTCTGCAGATACAGCAAGTAAAATTCTTTCTCCTGTAAGTAGTTACAATGTTAGTAATTACTAACTCTCAATCTTGGTGGAGCTTTGCCTGTGTACAGAAGAAGCAATATCTGATCTGGGTGCTTTTCTGCCTTTCTTTTTTTTTTTTTGTTTTGGAAAAAATGGTTTCTGTTTGGATGGTTAACATATCTGATGGATGGTTTCAAATATCAGAGAAATGCTGTTTAAAATATCAGCCAAATGTATTGTCCATTGTAGAATGAAATTTCCAATTGGGACTCTTTCAAAGGTAAAAGGATTTTTAATACCTCATGGAATCAGACCCCTGTTGACTTATGAATCCATAGAAATCTAACCACTTTATAAATAAAACAGTCATAGCACCATATTAATTCTGCTATATTTTGGACTTTATTCTCTCATCCACTTTTTCTAGTACTCAAGTGTAACAAGTAATTTCAGCTGGAACCTATTTGTGTTCACATTTTACTCAGTTCCTGTGAAAGTCCATTATGAAATTTCATTTCATGACCATTTTGGCCTGACCAAAAGAAGTGATTGTTTTATTGATTATGTCTGTGTTCAGTAATGGTCAGCTTTGAAATCACAGTCTATCAAACAAAGTCTAAAGAATTTTCTTACTACTCTATTTCCTGAAGATTCTAACAGATATTTGAACAATCTTAGCAATTCCTATGAGTTTGTACCACATAAAAGCTTCCTAGTACAATGGAAGCTGTGTCACCCAACTTTCAGAAACTCTGTTTATAAAATGTCAGTAATTTCGCATGAGCAAACCGCATAAAGCCATTCACTGATAAGACAGCCCAGCAAATTTATCAATCAAATCCAAGCCAGTCTCGCTGCCAGTGAGCTTCAAGACAAAGTCTAAATCAGATTTTCAGAGAAAACAGAAATTCTAGCAGAATCTCCAAATGACCTAAGTAATTTCAGTGTGAGCAACAAAACACTGCCACCTAGGGAGCCAAAGGAAAAGACAATTATCAGTCATTTAAATAAACTGACCATGAATGGCAGCATAAATTTAACCTGTGTACTTAATTGAGTATAATTGTGAATTTTTTTTTCAGTTACGGAGCCTCCTGCTCCATTAAAAAAAAAAACCAAAAAAAACCCCATTATATTTCAATGCATTTTCTTTTGAAATAGTTTTCTTTTTTTTCATATTTAAAATTAGGGCTACATCACTTATGCTATGGGGATCACAGTGCACCCTTTGGTGTGGCCACTGCACAGAACCACCCAGCTGGATTACCTTGCATCCAGTTTTGACGATCTCACAACCTTGCAATAAGCAACCCTGAAATATTTACTTTACAAATTCAGTTTAGATGTGGGAAGTGAGGGCCCTACTAAGTGCCAGGGTTCTGCAGGTTCCTCCCTTGTACCATCCTGCAGAATTGAAGGACACCTCTTTCTGGGATGGAGAGCAAAAGGCCTGGTAACTGCTTTTTAAGCAGTCTGAAAGCCTCTGTTCATGTGCAGCCTTACACAGCAGAAAGAAACAGCGTTGGTTTCAAAGAAAGTTTGTAAAGAAAACTCCTTTTTTTGTTAAATTTTTTTTAAATTGGAAGACACACATTGAATAAACATATAGCAGCTATACTGAGTTCAATTAAAGCTACACAGACAGAACAAGATCCTTAAAATCTAGCATAAGTTGTGTTTTCATTTTGTGTCATACTCATCGTCTCCTTAGAGGCACTTGTGTTCACTGCCAGCTGTCAATGTCCTGCACAATTAAACTTCAGGTTCCACTAAAACCCAATGTGAACATCTTCAGTTTGCATAAGAGCCAATGAGTGGAGGAGATGTATTGATATATTTACGTCATGATTATTTGACAACATGTTCCAAATCAGAGTTTTTTCCAGTAAACAAAGCCCAACAAAACAAACGAACAACTTATTCCAAACACTGTTTATTTCATTTCACACAAAGCTGAATTTGATCTCTTCTTTCCCACGGTGGCCCCTTAGAATGCACTTTAAGTAAGAAAAATTCATCAATAAACGTGGTCATTCAATCAACCAGTTCTTTCATCCCTAGAAACTCTAAAGTCAATAGATTCCAAAGGATGGCTTCCTTTAAATCATAAAGCAACCAGAAAGTGGGTGCTATTTACAGAATTGTTGCACTACCAAGTTAGCCATTATGGATGGTCCTGCACTTACTGATACATCTGTCATCCGGGTTGCTATTTTTGTTGCTTTTTCCCCACTGACATTGCCGATGCTCCTGGTGATAATGCTTTTGAAAGCCATTTCCTTTTCTGCTGATGCCACAGATTCTGCTGAGCTAATGAAAATGCTGTGGTCGCTGCTAATGGCCCTGAACGGTTATTTCTCTCCCTTTCCCAAGTACTTCTATTTTTACTCTGATTTTACACCCCCAAGGGTCCTGGGAAAAAAGAAAAAAGGTGGCACGTGGATAAGTACCTCACGGCCCTAGTGACCACAAACGACAGGGGGGTCATTAGCGAGGGCTTTGCAACTCTCCCTGAACTCCAGACCGCCCCAGAGCAGGGACAATTCCTCGCACCGCTTCCTTCCTCCAGCACCAGAAAGGGGAAGCGCTGGGGCGGCTGCGGGTGCGGCAGAGCTTTCCCTCCTGCCAGCAGCCTGGCAGAGCTGCGGGGTCGGTGTCACAGGGATTGGGCTGGAGCCCCGGCCGAAAAGCAGGAAAGCTCCCAAAGCCCCGGCGACCGGCTCAAGCTGCCGGGGGCCGGAGGAAAGGGGAGAGCGAACTCCCGTCCCCGCCCCGCCGCGAGCAGCCGGGCAGCGCCCCCCGCCCCGCGGGGCCTCCCCCGCGCTCTCTCCGAGCCGCGGCAGCGCTGCCCGGTGCCGACCCCCGGGCGCGGCGGGCGGGAGGGAAGCAGGGAGGGGCGGCGGAGCGGCGCCAGCGCTGTCCCGCCTCCTCCCGCGGAGCCCGGGCTCCCCTCCGCCTCCATTTCCCGGCGTGCGGCGCGGGCGCGGGGCAGGAAGTCCCGTGCGCCTGAGTCAGGGGCGGCCGGGCGGCCGCTGTCAGGGTCGGCGGCGATGGCGCTGGAGACCCTGTCCCCGGACTGGGAGTTCGACCGCCTCGACGACGGCTCGCAGAGTGAGCGCCCGCGGAGGGCGGGGCCGGGCCGGGCCGGGCCGGCGGGGTGCGGCGGGAGCCGCCTCGGAGCGGGGGGAGGCGCGGGCTGAGCAGACCCTGCTCCCCCCCGGACCGCCCCGCTGCATCCCCCGCCGGCAAAGGGAGGGAGGGAGGGAGGAGGAGGAGGAAGAGGAAGAGGAAGAAATAGTCGCGGGAGCTGAGCGGGGTCGCCCTCCCCGCGCTCCCCGCGGACCCTGCCCCGCGCCCCGGCCGCCAGCCCAGCGCTGGTCCCCCTGCGGCCAGGCCTGCGGCGGGGGGGGGCCGCCGTGACCTTCTTTGCTCTCACCACCCTTTCCGTAGCTGTCGGGGTTGTTTTGGGGGTGGGGGAATGGCTTTTCCAGCCCTTCATCCTTTGCTCCCTCGGGGGAGTCGCCTGCGGTGCCCCCCGTGCGGCGGGGAGGGCCAGGCTGCTTGTGCCACCCTCTCTTTTCTCGCACGAACCGGGCTTGTCGTGGGAACGGTGTTTCTTATCTTCTCGGTCATTTATCGTGGCTCACAAATTTTTGCAGTGGCTTCCTTGGTTATCCAGAGAAGTCACATCAAGATATGTTGTGATCAGTTAGTTGTACTCAGCTTTCATTGGTAAAGGCTCTCTGTCACGGAAGGCGGATGGTCACTTGCGGTTTCACCTTTAAAATATAATTGAATAAGATCTTCGGCGATGTTGAAGTCTTTCACGGTGGGTTCGTGTGCCCGTCAAAATCCACGTTTTACTCAGCCTGTGGAGGTGACCTAGTTTCTAAACAGGGAACTTATATGGTTGTCACACTGTAATACACAGTGTAAATTGAACTGTGTCAAATTAATTATTCCATGTGTTGCTGTGAAAATATGTAACTCATGGACCAACTGTTTCACATATAATGTTATCCCAGGGGATGATACTATTTATGCCATGTTCGTTTAGTCTGGATTTCAGTGGAAACTGAAGCTGTCCTGAGCAGAGCTTTTTATCAGTTCTCTAGCTGAGGAAAGGAAAATGTTGCTTTTACTCAAAATGCCAGATCTCCGCTGGTTTGACCAGGACATGAAATGAAACTCCAAGGTATTTGCATGACTTAATATGCCCCGTTATCACCATCTCAAGGGTGAAGAAATAGGCTGATCTTCCATCCAGAACAGCACACAACGTTCTAGAGAAAGCCAAAGAATAATCTTGTGACTTGAAAGGCATTTTTAGTTCTTGTTGTCTACTTTCACTTCGTATCGTTAACATTTAGCAATTACAACTTTCTCTAAGTAAGTCTGGTTTGTTACATCTCTGTCCTACGTATGTATGGCTATGGCACTTGCAAGTCTTTCTGCCAATGAGTTCATTGGGTGATATTGCTGATTTTATGGAAAAAGTTAAGATTAAGTTGAGGGATCTGTGCTGCTGAGTTGATCTCTTGCACTGTTCCAACTATAATGCTTTAGTTTTATCACCTGAGAAGAAGCTAAATCAAACTTTATTGTAAACACATTATACCTTAGGAAGTATGCATGCTGCTCTGAAGAAAAGGATGAAGTTTGCATTATATGATTTCATTTTCTTCCTCTGTGTGAGTCAGTTTATTTAGGAAAAATGTTCTGCATCTTGGAAAGCTTCTCTCATCTCCCAAATAATTTTTATTTGTGCAACTGCCTATCTCAGTCTAGCTAAGAGCTTCTACTTTCTTATCTCACTAAGAAAGTGAGAAATTATTCCTGTCTCGTATTTTATAGATGATCAGTACAAGGTAGCAAATTGATGGCTGTCAATAATTAAGTATTTGGAAGTATTTAATGAACTGTAGTGTTGCTCAAATCCATCATTTGTCTGCTGGAAAGGTGACAGTCTCTGAATCTCTAGCAGACTGCTGTTGTGAGGTTTTGTTTGAGAAATGCTCAGTGTTATTGTTTCATCGAAACTGATTTGAACAGCAGTGCCAATTTCCTACTCTTGTATGACTTTGATGTTTTTTCTGTTCATCCTTTAAAACCCCGGTGTCTGTCAGTTTTTTTGTTCTTAGTTTGTCTTTTGTGTGAAGGGAGGAAGTGTGATAGGGGAAGCAACAGAGCGTACCTCTTTAATGTCTGCCCTACTCCAGCTTTTGTAGCAGTAAAGCACTGAAGCTGACACGGTGGCTGGTTAAAATCTGTTCAGCAGGGCTGTGCCTCTGTCAGTGTTTTACTGGTTTGCTGCAGCAGAGCTTACAGAGGATGCACTGGAAAGAACCTGAAGGATGAGATGGACTTGATGGAATAGAAAAGTACAATGATACAAGTTAAGGGCTGCACACCAGTGCCTGGAGTGCTGCTGATGGACAGTGTTGTACTCGCTTGCTTCTTCTCCTACGTGGAATTCAGTCTCCTGATCTTGGCAATGCCTGTGCACTGTCTAGGCTGCAGCTACAGCTAGAACTCAATGGCACTAATGCCATTAATGTGGGAGAGCGTGCTGTGCTCCTTGGGTAGGCTTTGCAGTCTGCGTGCCTTTATGGTTGGCATTGCTGCTGCTTTCAAGTACTATCTTAAAATTAATTCAGGTCTTCACTGCAATCATTTCTCCTTCTCAGTCTCAACCTCCCTGTATGTAGTCCTTTTCATCTTTTGCTTATCAATTTGTCTTTATTCATTCTTCCCTTTCTGCCTGGTGCAGTTTCTTGGTCAGATATTTTCTTTCTGCAAAAAATGCTTCAGTGATGATTGATTTAGCAGTGCTCTCCCACTGAAGTAGCCATCAGCTACCATTTGGCTCAGTTGTTTGCGATGGCAATGAGTAAGAAGTTGAACATGCAGAATATAAGAACAAAAGAATATATTATTTTTAACTTTCTAGGCCAGTCTACTTGCTGAAATGCTAAAAGGGCACATATAAAGCTATGTGACAGCTGAATTCTTGTGTAAGAAAAGTTTAGTTGTTCAGCTGACCTTCATTCTCCAAGTTTTTTTAGATAATCCTGTTTTCAACAAATAGCAGAAGATCAAAGCTGTTAGATTTGTTATCAAATTATGGGAAAGACACTTCAGTTTTCACATGAAAAAGGATTGTACTTCCTGAATGTTGAAGCCTTGAACTGTAATCATTTACTCTGTGGTTCAGATTGTCGAGCAAAGTCAGTAATTGTGTATAATTTGGGGAGGAGTGGGGAGCATCTTAATATGGGAAATAAAAAAGATCAGGAAAGAGAGCATGAAACTTTTTTTTGCACCAATTGCCTTTATATTTTCTATGCTACTTAAGACCACTGTTGCTTGTGTTTGACCAGCTGAATGTTACCCTTTGAACCTGTTTGTCCCTTTGAACCTACTTGCCCCTGACACTAACAGCGCAGCTGTGCATTTCAATGCCCAGCAGAAGAAAAATCCTGCCTGAGAAGGGTGAATTTGAAAGTGGGAGGGAATGACAAAAAGCCGTAAGCTTTCCATGTAATGCTCAAATAACTCACTGAGAGGTACCGGGGAGAAGTGGAAAGAGGATTGCTGGAAATGCAACTGCTACTCAGGCTGAAATTATTAGACCCATTGCCTTAAAGTTCTTCTGTAAATGCATTTGTACTGGTTCAGCTGATGGGTAGGGTCACCTGCTGTGCTACAATTTCCACAGTAATTTCTTTGCTCAGCACCTTATGTGATTGTTAAGGTCTTAGTTTAACAATACATGTACCTTGAAAAAAATTTTATGCATACTGCTTAGATGTTTGATACTCTTCAAGTAGTATATGAATTTCTTTTAAACCAACACTAAGTTATAGGATTGTTTTTAAACAATAAGAACTTTTATTAAATCTGCATTTTATTAAAGAAAAATGCCACAGCAAAATGAGGAATACAGGACTAAAGCTAAATAGCAAATGATTAAATGTTTTTAATAGCATTTTTTGATATTGTAGTTTATTAAATTGTCCATAAAACTGTACAAATGTTATCAATTCTCAGAAATTCATGCTGAAGTGCAGTTGAAGAATTATGGAAAATTTCTTGAGGAATATACATCTCAGCTGAAGAGAATTGAAGATGCTTTGGATGACTCTGTTGGAGATGTTTGGGACTTCAATCTTGATCCCATTGCTTTAAAGGTCTTCATATATTTAATATACATTGCATCTGTTATTTCCTAGTTTGTCCTTTCCTTCAAAACCTCCAAAGTAAAAGCTTGATGCATTTGTGCTCTTAAAATTTTGACTTGTGTGTTTGAGGAAACTATCCAATACTATTTTAATTATCAAGTAATTAAGAAATTGGTGCATTTCATATGAGAAGAAGATTTCACATTATTATTTTCTAGTCTTATGGATACTAGCAGAAGTTGAATGAATTTCTAATTCTTCATGTGTTGGGAAGGCTGGTTTCAGCAGATTTCTACCCTGTGACTGTTAGTGTTTTTATCTGAGGACTGAGGTTCCAGGAGAGCTCACTAATAGTTGTAAAACTGCACAGTAAATGGTGTGTATAGGTTGTGTTTTGACCTAATGGCCTTGGTAAAGTATTGGCTGTTTTCTTGGTCACAAATTCTCTGTGCTCTGTGGAGCATTAGCTTTTCCTCTTCACTGAGTTTGTAGACATAATTTAAAAGCACTTTTGTTGCCATATGAGACTTGTCTGTGCTGAAGATGCACTCTCAAGCAATCATCTGTCTGAATAATTTGAATAAATTATGTGTAGGGCCACCACAGTACTGCATATTTACAGACTAGTCAAAATCAGGCTGACTTAAGTACAAATTGTCAGTGCCTGCATACAGATGTATTTTCTACTTCCTGTGTCCAGTGTTTGGAGTTATTAATTCATGTTTTAGTTTTCCTGCTATTTTTCTCCTACATATGCCATAGTGATTATGCTTTTGCATTACAAGTTTTGTAAGTAAATTGTTGTAAATGCTATGTAATATACCTGGGTATTTGCCTGTCTGCCTAAAGTGAAAGGAAAGGTATTTCCATGTTAAGGTGAAGAGTTCCTGCAGTGCAGGTTGCCAATAATGTGCAATTGTGGCTCTCTGACACTATTTGAGATTAAACTGGGGGGAATACTTGCCTAGTTGGATAAATGTATTTTTGACTAATGTTTTCTAAATTTGCTGATTTTTTGTTTCCGTTTGATTGTTTTGTGTTTTTTTTGTTTGCTTTTTATTTTAATTTTAGCTCCTGCCATATGAACAGTCCTCCTTACTGGAGCTCATAAAGACAGAAAACAAGGTAAGCACTTTATGCTAAAAGGAAAAAAAAAAGTTGTCTAACCTCAACCCAAGCCCTCTAAATGTGAACTTGTTTATAATCTGTGTGATTTTTTTCCTCACTTTGAGTCTAGGTTCTAAACAAAGTTATAACAGTGTATGCTGCTCTTTGCTGTGAAATCAAGAAGTTAAAATATGAGGTAAATTCAGCTGACTTTTATTATTGTATATGAAAAGGTTTGCAGTTTGGCATGCTAATATATACATTTATTTTTATCAATAAAGAAACAAGATATGTCTAAATAATTTTGTAGCTTGATTACATATATCCTATTTATTAAAAAACAAATCTCTGCTTTCGTTGTTAGGCAGAAACTAAATTTTATAATGGCCTCTTGTTTTATGGAGAAGGAGGTAAGTAGCTCCCTTTACTGTAAAAGTATGTAGTTTTATATTATTGCTTCAGGTTATATTAAATGCTACAATAACTGTAATTTTATTACATGGATACCTACTTTCTCTGTGATGCACACCAAATAGAGAACTTTGAGGGTGTAGGGATATATGTTAGTGTCATGTAGCTGTCCTGAGTTAGCTTAAGATGATAAGGTTTATCTCTAAAGCCCTGCAGTAAGTCTTGTTACACGAACAGGAATTTTTGTTGCAGCTTTATTTAATGGGGAGTAGGGAGTGTGAGCTCCCTACATGCAGCTTGTCTACTGTAGCAGCTATTTTGCATGGTATGCCACTGAAAACCTATTTTTCACATGTAAACACATCCTAAAACAAAATATTTCCTTTTGGGACTAAATTTGACATGGGTTGTAGTAAAACAATAAATCTGTGATTTAACTGTAGTAAAACAATGAAACCATTAATAAATAACTTGGCCCAAGTCCTCTTCACTTATGCAATTGGTATTCCAAGACAAGTTGGAATGTGTTGATGTCACCTCCCCTTCCAGTGTAGGTAGCTCACACTACGTGTTTAGACCATGGCATAAGAGGGGCCCAGGTCATTGTAAGTCACTTCACAAATCGTGAGACGCTGCTTTAGGTGACAGCTTTTTGCCTTGGAGTTAAACTGGTAACTCCTGAATGACTGCCCTTAAGCTTCCACCTTAAGGGATACTAGTGTGGGAATAAACACAGATCTTGGTCATAAGAGGTGTAAGAGAGTGTGACAGAAATATCAGGGAATGTAAAATCTTTGAGCTCGGGACTGTTTATCATCCTTTTAAGTGCTATATAAGATAACTGTTGTGCTTAAGGAGCATGAAAAAGTGGGGGATTTGTTAGATTGTTATGTGGGAGGTTTTTTGGGGTGTATGTGTTTGGTTTTTTTCCTTTTTTTTTCTTAGCAGACTTGCATGTCTTATCAGATACGCTTTTAAGCATTTTAAAGTCATCTGCTGCCAAAATGATACTAGGAGATCCCTCAGAATTTTCCATGTCTCTAGAGTAAAAAAGTCAGAGTATAGCAGATTATTATATTACAGCAGCAATTTGTTCCTGATGGGTGTTGTGCAGAGAATGCTTGGGAATGGCAGAGAGGTCAGCCTTCTGAGGGTTAGGTAGTAATGCAGAAATTATGTTCTCTATTTCCATATCCCTACTTGTAGCATTTTCTTTGATAACAGCAAACTTGCTTTCTTTAAACAACTGGCTAAGTTACTGGCTCAAGGATGGTTAAAATTTAAACAAATACTACGCTGGCTTTTTCCATCTATGTAAAGAAAACTTTTTTCCCCCATCTTGTCTTGGCAGTGGCTAGGACTGGTCTAGGAACTTCAGGTAGTTGGGTAGGGTTTTCTGGGACATACACTGAAGAGATTAAAGGTTGCATAAAATGTGTAAATGGGAAGCAAAGCGATGTTTAGTTTAGTATCCTGTCCCAGAGCTCCATGCTAGAGAAAAATGGAGACTCCATTAATCTCTGAAAGCTGTAAAAGAATATATTTTATGTAGCAAGAAGACCTGCATTTCTTAAGCAGGTAAACTTGTAATTTTAGGTGAGCTTTTCTTGCTCAGAGTGACCCAGAAGAAAAATCTCAAATCTATAGCATCTATCAGTTGTCACATAAAAAAGACAGTATTTTGTCAGGTGATGTTCAAACCACTCCAGATGACTGAAACAGTTTGGCATGGCTGATGTAATTATTGTATTTCTGTGTTCTGTGTCATACAGATAATGCTGTGAAGCTATGGTGGTAAGCCTGTTCTTTTGTGCAGAAGGATATGTAGGAAAAAGAAAATTAATTCTTTCTGGTTAATCATGTAGTATATTTTCTAAGTAAAAAAAATCTAGATGTTTCTTGCAAGATAAATACCTAGTATTTTCATGCAAATTTCTTAAAAATAGAAACATTTATATGAAGTTACATAATACATATGCCCTTAAAGAATTACAGGGTTTATTCTTTTTCTTTCAGATGAAGGAGACTTTTCCCGGCTTTGTATCTAATTTACAAACCATGTAGTTTTTAATGAAAAAGAAACTCCAAAAATAAGTCCACCTTAGGAAAGCAAAATTAGGAGGTTTTGAGGCTCCATCAATACACTTATAATAGTGCACTTGACAAGTATGACAAATAAATGACTTGGAGTGCAAGCTTCAATGTTAGTTTAAGAGGTACAACACAGGCTTTAGAAAGTGTTGACAAATGTTTCTCTTTTAAGCCACAGATTCCAGCATGGTGGAGGGAGATTGCCAAATACAGATGGGAAGATTAGTTTCTTTCTTGCAGGTAGAGTATGTTTTGATTGTTTTACAGCAATTATAAGCTTAATTTTACTTGCAAAATGGATTTAACAGTCTGCCCTATCCTGTTTGCATTTTACTGAAAGGCATAGCAGTCATTTGATATGTTACTATGTTTTGCCTGCAGACCAGCTGATGTATCACACATTGTTTGGGGATTTTTTATGCTTCTCTCTGGAAGTCTAATGAGAGAAAGAATTAGAAATTACTTGAAAAAAATTCAGTAGGAGAAGATAAATTGACGTTGCTTTTATCTGTAGTTAAAGATAGCTGTTTTTATGAATTTGGTTAGCAAGTTCTGGTGTTCACTGAACATTGGAAATGGGTTGATTGTTTTATATGATTGGGGTTTTTTAGCTGGTAGAAGAAAATAAAATCAAATTACATACCTGAAAAAAATTGCTTGTGTCTCTTTCAAACATTTTTGGAAGAGCACTTATTTCTTATACAGTTTGCTTGTTCAGGATCCTTTGCTTGAAAACAGGATCTGTTTTTTATTCTGAGGATTTCCTGTGCTCTTGGGTTTCAATCTATTGTGGAGTTTTTTGTCAGTAATATAACTGAAGCAACTGTCCCATTCCCAAAAATGTTTCTATTTTTATGCAATATTGCTTGTAATGAAATATCTGTGGTGAAGTAGAGAATATAGAGGAAGCTTTCAGAATGTTTAAACAAATTCTGGTTTAACAAGAGTTAAAATTTATGTTCTGATTCTGCAGCATGGCACTAATCATTTACTGTGTCATGACAAGACAAATGCTGTAGGAAGTAATTTCTGAACTTCATTTACCATGCTGAACTGCAGTGAATTGTTAGGATCTCTTGAGTTTTCTTTCTCATTTTCCAGCCCCTTTGTCATATCAGCTTTGTAGGTTTCATCCTTCATTCTCTGTTTTGCTTATGAAGTTTGTTCTTTTTCAGCAGTTGGATTCTCCTAAATCCATTCTGTGTTCTACATCCCTAGATTAGGAAATGCTGTTCTGGTCAGTGTTATAAGCATATCCCCAGGGGTGGTGTGAAAATATGAAGTTAACAAAAAGGTGAAAAGTTGCTTTCATAGAGCTAATGACCATGTATTGGTTTCTTGGATCTTCTGGGCTTTCTGGATTAGCTAGATGCAGTGGCCTCAAATTTGCTAGGTCAAAAAGTTTTTAAAAAACATTCTCCAAATAATACTCTGAAATATTAGTTTAAAATTACAATCTTGTCTGTATTATGTAGCTGCTAATATGCATGTGCTGTTGAATTGGACTACTTTCCAGAAATTTTTAAATGGTAGCTGGTGCTGCCTCCCCAGGAAACAAGATCTCATCTGTCTATTATTCCATTCTTCTGGAATCTGTTGGCTTACTTCAGCTGCATTTGTTAGAGCAGTACAAGTATAAGAAGTAATGTTTTGTGAAAACTGGTGACTAATAGAAGGCAGAAGCCCAAATAAGATCTATTTTTGATGGAGCGGAAGACAGAATTCAACTGTTAAGCTGTTAGCCAGTCTCCTGGCTGGCTGACTGTTCAGCCAGTGTGGGCTGTCTGCTATAAAGCCATCTGTGTGCAGACTGGCTAGACTCATCACACGCTGACATTTCCCTGATGAGATTTGTAAGGTAAATTAATGAGCAGATATTACTACAGTTAAGGGAAACTCAGATTAATTTATCCCGTTGTTCAAGGAATGCAGTGTTAAAATCCATTATGGAAATTAAGATACTTGTTTACATGGTCAGAGTTGACATGTTCTTACTCATTTTGTGTTACATAACCAAGCCTAAGTTCTGTTTTTGTCAGGCAAACCTTTCAAAGACATTGACTTTCTTTGTTTTAAAGCAGTATTCTGTGGCTTATCACTTTAACAGTAGGTACTGGCTTCTGTGGTAGTTTCTAATTTGAATTAGGCTATTACCAGTATCCGGAGTGTGACTCTTGAATCTAGTGGGGAAAAGGCACAGCCTCTGCTGGATATTGTCCCTGAAAGTACTTGGGCTCTGTTGTCAAGTCACTTCTTGCTGTCTTTGTTAAATTGCACCAACACTATAAATGGTCAGAGTTGTACTGGAAGCTTGTGTTTGGTAGTTTCTTAGCTTAGTCCCAGATCCTTTTTCAGAGCTGTTATTAGGATGTTTTCAGTCCTGCTGTAGATCTCTCCACTGACTTGGTTAGGGATGTAGTTGGAACTTCAGCTGCATACTCTGTAGTTTATGTTCAGTGTTTTTGGTGTAATGACAACTTGTGTATGAGGAGGATCTATATGTTTATATGCATTTTGTTTTCTTGTATTTCAGGAGCTGTCTTGCTTTGTTACCCGATGTTATGAAGTGGTGGTGAATGTAGTGCATCAGCTGGCTGTTCTGTATACCAGCAACAAGTAATTATTCCCTAAAATGCTGTATTGTTGTTATGTAGAGTTACATGTATAAAACAGGAATGTTCTATTTGAGGCATAGTCGTTTTTGGAATATTGCTATCTGGAGATAGTGCTTTGCTGTACAACTTTGGTCTTCATAAGCAGTTATGGAAATGGTTTTGTTTTGTTTTCAGAAAAAATAGTGCTTATATATAATGAGATGCAAGGATGTTAGTGTTTGTCATTATTAGTCTTTATGTTTGAGAAATATTGCTGATTTTTTCATCCTTGCTCTGTTTGAGAGGCTCCTCCTGTTTCTTGATACATAGCTTAAAAATCAAATCACTTCTACAGTCTATTTTGAAAATGTAAATCTTGGCATATATTCTTCACAGAACAGCCATGGTTTTAACATCTGATGTTTAGCATGGTAAGGGCTGTTTGGTTGAGCTCCTTTGAAAACTGTGAGGAAGGTTTAGTTCTGAACAGGATTGTTGGAGTTAGCTTTGCATACCTCTGCAGGACTCTCTATTGCTTTCCCATCCCCCAACAGGATAGCATCATTCTTCCCAGTTCTATTTGTTGCTTTTATTTTTGGCTTATACCACAGCATAAGGCAGACTTCCTGTGTGGTGCTGGATATGTAGCTTGGACATGGCTTGAGTAAATACAAAGTGATTTTATTTTCTGGGTGTGTCAAGGCTATTTGCATAACAGAATTGGGAATTGCTGACACACGTGTACACTGAATACACTTGGTGGTTTTAACCAGTCACATGCTGTGTCTTTAAAAATACAGTTTTAAATTTGATCAGAGCATACAGATTTCACACAGTATATACTTTTCATCAGGTTTTGATGGTCTTTTGTTTCCTGAAGGTACTATGTTAATGAAGAAAAATATACCCAGAAAACAGAGAACACACCATGATACAGAACTGATAAATATGATCTGTTCTAAGGATTAAAAAAACATTAAACTTTTGATTTTCTTTACAGGAATGCACCTAAAATTATAGAGACATCTGGAGTTCATTTTCAGGTGGGAATGATTTGGAACTCTTTTGCTTATGTTAGTATATATAGATCTTGATGATTAATCCTGAGAAAAACAGCATGAAAGTGACTTTAGATTACAGCTTTCAATTTAAAATTTTTATTTTATTAATCAGCTTTTTCTGGCCTTTATATGGGAAAGCCTGCTGTCTCCATGTCTGTCTATATTCTAAATTTCATAGCAACAAAGTGTTTGCATGCTCCCTTATTGCAATGTGTGCCTCTGCATATAGACAGTTTTAAAAATTGTGTCTTCAGTGTCAAGATAGATCAAGGAATTTAGTTTGTATGCAGACATCCCTTTAATGTTTCTTGTGTCACTACAAGTCAAATCTTTAAGCTGCCAAACCACAAATTCTCCTGTTTAACTCTCTAGCTGATATCTTGTTGGCTGAAAATATATTGAAAGGGACTGAAATTTTATGTGCCTCATATGACTGCAGTAAACTTTCTAATAACTAAAGTCCTTTTCTTTCTTTTTTTTTTCCTTCACAAACAGGCAATGTATGAGCATCTAGGAGAGTTGCTAACAATCTTGATCACTCTGGATGAAATAATTGACAATCATGCCACGCTGAAAGATCACTGGACCATGTACAAGAGGTGTGTCTCTGATGTGAAAAATACTCACAGCCTAAGACATAAAAGCATATGCATCTGTCTGAGTTCCAAGAAAGTGTGGGAACATGCATTTTGGTAGTCTCTCCAGAAATTTCAGTTAGGGGCAGGGCTAAGCTCCCACAGTGTCCTTCTAAGGGCACCAGGAAATATATTACGTGTTTGAATATCAATGTTGCATTTTCAGTGTAGGGTAAGCATCTTGGCAAACAATGTAATAGTTGGTGGGGTTTAAAGAATATTCAGTAAGAAATTTAGTTGTGTAAAGAACTGAGCTAAGACTATCCCTGTCCATACTGATCATGGGAATGGGCATACAGCTGTAAGAAGGGATGGCACCTTAAGTAAAAGCTGAAGAGTCAACTATTATAAAGGTAGCTGAATTAGTGGAATATTAACTCTGTCCTTGAAAACCCAAATAAATGGAAGTTACTCAAATGCAAATTGTTTATACAGACCTACTGTATGTTTTTGTTGATTATTTTGTTTGGTTGGTTGGGGTTTTTTTGTTTCTTGGTTTGGTTTTTGTGGGATTTTCTCTTGTTGTTTTTTGGTTTTGTTTTTTAATTTTGGAGTTGCTGCTTAAGGGCAGGAGGAGGGAATCAAAGCCTCTTATCAAAGTAGTGCAGGATATGATAAAACTGTGACTATATTTTAAGTGTGCTGTATGTGTGTCCCCCACATCTGCTCCTTACAGGCTGCTAAAATCTGTCCATCACAACCCTTCTAAGTTTGGAATTCCAGAAGATAAACTAAAGCCATTTGAAAAACTGCTGCTAAAACTGGAATGCCAGTTACTTGATGGAATGATATTTCAGGTAATGAACTTAATATTCCCCAATATGATAGAGGAAGCTTATATGAAAGCAACACTCTTTTCAGAATGGTTGGTTTGTTTGTTTGTATTTTGTTTTTGTTCCGGTTACAGTGATGTGTGAATTTGGCTCTGACATCTATGCCTGGGAGAAAAAAGGCTCTGTTGTAAGATCCTTTCTTGCTCTTCTCTTGTGCTTGAACTGTGCCAAGCTTTGAATGGTAGCAGTAAATGCTGACTGTTTTGCTGAACTAGAGAAACACAGACAGCTTGCCATTAAAACTATGTATTATCAGAATTCTGCTTTTGTCCACATAATAGTGAGCAGGTTTACATAGCATAGGTCTTTATTTTAGCTGCAAATTAAATAGTTTCCTCAGTAATTGTTAAAATATGTTGAGTGTGACCTGTCATTCCTTGCATACAAGACAGGTTGCTGTCATTAGAGACCACTGTGGTGGGACATACCCCTGAAATGTGCAGGATGAAAAGGATTCTATTACATTTTCTGTACACTTAAATTAAATGTGTTCATACAAGAAGCCATTTCTTTAGAAAAGTGTATATTACAGACATTGAAATGGGATGTTGTGGCATAGTGGGCAGAGGATAATGTTGTTGAACCTGGTCAAAGCAGAATCAGTTGCTCAGGTTCTGCCATTATGTCTTAAATGGCATTAGGGAAAAAGGGCTTGTTCTGTAAAAGCCTTCAAAAAGGAAATTGTAGGTAAATAATTAATCACAGTTTGGCTTATTCTTTCAAAGGACATTGCTACCAGCTATCCATTTTTCATGTTGTATTTCCGTAATGCTGCATAAGTACAAAGACTTCATTATAGGTTTGAGACATCAATAGGATTTGACTGGAATTTATTCAGGAAGTTTCTCCTCCTGTCCTGCAAATGCCTCTTCCTAACAAAAATTCATTAAAAATATTAGATGCGGTTCTAATAAGGACTTTTCTAATCACTTTGGCAAGTACAGAACGTGTCTCTGGTTTTTGACTGTCGTGGGGTTTTGGGAGCTTTTTTAAAGGTGTTGTGTGTGATTTCATGTTGCAAGGGCACGAGCCACATCCTACAAGCGATTTGTGTAATAATACTGATTAAAGGACAGTTAGTAACACATTATAATGTGATAATAAAATATGCATCTAGTTTCTTAGCATTAGCTCATCGAATTGCTTCTTTAAAAATGCTCCTTAAAGGAAATGGAAAAATAAATAAAATGGGGGTTGGAATGTCAAGTGTAAGAGTGTTTTAATATTTTCTGGTTTTATACTTAAAAATGTAAGCATAGTTAAGAATCTGTACATCATAGAAGGTTAAGGCCTACTTTAGGGGTTAGTCTTAAATCAATGTGTTCTTCCAGTATTCTCTTGAAAACTAGTACTCTTTCAAGGTCCAAAACTCATGGCATTATCTTGATATATTGATATTTCCCCCCCCCCCCTTTTTTTTCAGGCCTGTATAGAGCAACAGTTTGATTCTGTAAATGGTGGAGTGTCAGTGTCAAAGAACAGCACATTTGCTGAGGAATTTGCTCATACTCTTCGTACAGCTTTCTCAAACGTCGAAGCCAAACTTGGTAATGCAAGCTCATGCTTTTCCTGCCAGCTTCACTGTTCCTCAAATTGTTTATATTGTTTGTGTGGGAGTAAAATTCACAAGGGTGTGTTTTTTCAGGTGAACCTTCAGAAATTGACCAGAGAGATAAATACGTGGGCATCTGTGGCCTCTTTGTACTGCATTTTCAGATTTTTCGGACTGTAGACAAGAAATTTTATAAGTCATTATTGGATGTTTGTAAGAAGGTAAATGCTTTATTCTTTTGTCTTTCAGTAATGAAGTAGACAATTTCCTGAGTTGCATAGTGTAGCACAGACTTGGGAAAAGAAAGAACACAAAAAAGTCTGAAAAGAGAGTTAAGAATTTTCAATTTTTTATAACTCACCCCTGCCATTTTCTCTTAAAGGTGGTCTAAAATTTATGCACTTGCATAGCAGCAAGGTAAAATAAACTTGCCATTTCTATTAAAATCTTTCTTCTCAAGATTAATATGGCACTGAAGACAAAAATCTCTTTGAGTTATGAATACTCTGGTGCTGAATAAATGCTGTAGGTTTTGACCATGACTAGAAACATTTGTTTTGGAAGACCTCTAAGTGCAAAGTTGACTGGGATGTTTTCATATTTGATGGCATAAAGAAATTACTAAATTCTCTAATATTGTTTAGAATCACTGAGAGTGCATATAATTTTGCCCATGGTGTCCTTAGTGAACATTTAGGGAAACTTTTTAAACATCAATGTAATACTCTGTAGAAAGCAATTGCACAGAAATAAAAACTCTGTTAATTGTGTTTATTGCTACTTTGTAGTATTTCCCCCTCCTTTTTTTTTTTTTTTTTCTCCCCAGGTACCAGCCATTACATTAACAGCTAACATTATCTGGTTTGCTGACAATTTTCTGATTCAGAAGATTCCAGCTGCTGCCAAACTGCTGGACAAGAAAAGTATTCATACAGTTAAAACACAAAGGGAGAATTTTCTACAGCAGAGGGCCCAGTCACTTACCAAGTATGCATCCTCATACTGCCTCATGATGCTATTTGGCAAATAGTTTTTAAGCACGTGGGCTTTTTCATTCAGTGTAGTAGCATCTTGGGTGGTGTCTCTGTGGTGTTAGTCACTTGTTCCACTTCACTGCCAACAGTGTGTGTGTGTTAGTGTTGCTGCAAAAATTTTGGTCAAAACTAAGCTGCTTTTCATGTCATGCTTTCAGAAAAATATATAGTATTACATCAAAATAACAATGTTCCTGGCAATTCTAAATATATGTTTCAGTTACTTCTGTTTCCATATTTTCAAATTCCCTTTTGTTTTTTAAACTAGTGTCTAGTAACCTGGGCTGCTTTGTTTTCTATTAGGGCTCTCTGCTTTCTATGTGTTTATGGAGGTAAGTTGCTAGTAGGCTGATAGTGGAGCTTTCCTCTGCTTGGTGATGATACTTTCTTTGCAAGCATTTCTTTCTTTGTGACTGTTTTTATTGCTCGTTTAATGGTCTTTGAAATTATCTGTATTTGAAGAAAGCCTCCCTTGTTTTGTGTTCTGCATGTAGTGTGCAGCTCACTTCTTTGTCTTCTAAAATATGCTTAAAGATGAGATGGAATGTTTTTAGCTGCTAGTCCTAAGAACAAGTATCCTGCATAGGAAGATAACAGGACTAAGGTTTCAGAACAAAACAAGAAAGTGGAAACTGGGGTCTGTGGAATGGCAGTAAAAACTTATTTTGCACGTTGTCTTCCAGCCTGATACGTAAGCTGGCATTGGAGGTGTATAAGCTGTGAATTGGAGGGGAGGAGGGAAGGGGGGAAAAGGCAGCTCTGTGCCTGATTCTCTGACAGATTATTTTCACTTCTGCCCCGTTTCTTTTTCAATCCACTTTTTCCTGGCCATGATTCTTTCCTGGGCTTTAATTCCTAGATAGGGCATAATTGCACTGCTGCTTTGCTTCTGGTCTTGGGCAGTGGTACAAGTCTTAAGGTCAAGAAAAAGTTCAGAAAAACATCTTGGTATTCACATACATTTAATAGAAACATAGAATCATTTAACTTGGAGAAGGCCTGAAGGATGACTAGTTGTAACTCAGCAGTGCCAAGTTCACTAAACCATGTCCCCAAGGCCCACATCTACACATCTTTTAAATACCTCCAGTGATGGTGACCAGCCCTTTCCCTGGACAGCCCGTTCCAGTGCTTGACAGCCTGTTTGGTGAAGAAATTTTCCCAGTCTTCAATCTAAACCCCCTTTTGTGCAACTTGAGGCTGTTTTCTCTTGGCCTGTCACTTGTTACTTGGGAGAAGAGCCCAGACCCCACCTCACAAAAATCTGCTTTCAGGGAGTTGTAGAGAGCAGTGAGGTCTCCCTGGGTCTCCTTTTTTCCAGGCTGAACACCCTCAGCTCCCTTGCAGGCCTTATGCTCCTTCCCCAGCTTTGTTGCCCTACTCTGCACGCACAGTTTTGAGGATATTTTAATAAAATCCAGATTTTGCATCTGCTGATTTGAATTGTGCAAATAACTTTTTCTTGCTTGTTTACAAATCCTTGCACTGCCTTTGATAATTGGACTGTTCCCTAAATACGAGGACTCTTCTTAAAAGTGTAATTTTTGGTAACAGCATCGATGACCTAAATACTTCCCTGCTACAACTGCTGGAAGAAGTTGTATTACAGTGTCACAATTCTCTATTTAACTCTACTTAACCATGTATTAAAATTAGTGTAATTCACCCAGATAAACTTCTGTAGAATTATGTTACTTGTTATACAAATTATGCTTGTTTGTGTGTGTGTGTAAGCAACAAAAATTCAAACTGGGATGAAAAAAGGTAGCACCAGTGTTGGACTTTTCTGTCCAGTGTTTAAAAGCATTTTCTAACATTTTTATGTAGCCTTTTAATTTTAGGAAGTGTGGTATATGCACTGCTAAGAGGGCCATGTGTTCTCTTGAAAAGTAGATGATTTTTGACTCATTGTACAGACATAATTGGCGGACTAACTAATCCGTACCTGTAAAGAATTAAAATGTGAATGAATATAGGGTTCTGATACTTTTGGGAAGGTGAGTTATTTTGGGGACTGAAGGTTTAAAATATTTCCCTTGCAAGACTTAAAGTTTTGGAAAGAAATAAGAAAATCTTCATAATCTTCTTACTTTAAGTGAGCAACATTCTCTGTTTCCTTCCCCAGAGATATGCAGTCATATTATGTTTTTGTGAGCTCATGGATGACAAAAATGGAATCTATCTTGTCCAAGGAGCAGCGCACAACAAAGTTTTCTGAAGATCTTTCTAACCGCTGCAATGTCTTCATCCAGGTGGGCAATCTTCTAATGTGGTGTTGCAGCAAACTGATGTTTTGGTGCAAGCTGTTGAACATCAAAAGAAATCACAGGAGTTTTGTGATCATTGGTGTGTAATTTCACCATTTTCGAATTCTTATAAAGCTTTTAATGCCCAGTACTCTTCCAAGAAAATTTGTAAAAGGCCTTTTGATAAGGAATCTGGGGAAAGGGAATCTGACTAAATATTCAGTGGCTAGAATTTTGGATTTTTCTTTTAACATAGGAAATAGAGAAAGCTTCATCTTCTCTGTAGTAAAGGTTTTGAGTTTCTTTCCTTTTAAGCCATGAGGTACTTACAGTGGACTGAACCAGTGACTATTTAGTTTTATTTAGGACAGTACATACTCCCAGTAAAGGTTTTGTGTTGTTTCATTGTGCTTTGCCCAGTGATGGTACTTTGTAAGAATCTTACTATGTTCTGAGACAGCTGGTTTTTCTTTGGCTTACAAACAGCATGTAGTCTTAATGTAAGATGCATCTTATTTCTGAATTTATTTTTTGCTGGTTTTTATAAATATCTATCTATCTGACAGAAATTTGATGAGAATAGGTGTGTGAAAGAAGCATGATCCTGAATCTTCTTTAGCTAAAGATAGGCATGTACTAGGACCTGTGGTTTTTACATTTAAATTAGTTGTTGTGGACTTAAAAATTTGCTCCATACTGAATTGAATTTCCTACACCACTTACTGTCTTCTCTTAGTCTCCTTTTCTTTTTTTTAGTTTTACTTTTTCTTTGAAGTGAGTTTAATAATTGTCATGTTGTATATAATCAACATTGTATTTAAAAGCTTAGCATATATTGATGTAGAAATTACTAGTATCTTTATTGTGGGATGGACATTTCTATTTAGAAAGTGTAAAACTGTGTAAATACTGTCAGTGTATTTGTTCCACAGAATCTGGAAGGTTTAGATTGTTTTTGTGATGGGATGTTTCTTGGCGAGATGGAAATTGTTTGATGGATTGGTTTCCAATAGATTGAAATTATTAGACCTTTGAGGCTCTGTGATTTGATTCACTGTTGATCTTTGACTCACTAAATTGTGTTTTGATCTTTGACTCACTAAACTGTGTTTAATTGGAATGGCTTTAGAAGAGGTCATAGGCAGTTTGATGGTGTCTGCTAGTAAAAAGGTCTCATTCAGCTTTGGGATCCCAGGCTTGATTAGTGTAGTGGAGGGGTGGGCTCTGTTGTGCAGGGGCAAAGATTAGCTGTCTGTCATGTATGGAGCAGAACAGAGAACATTATTGACATGTGGAAATACTGGTTTTCATTTTTTCTTCCCCTTGTATTAATTTTATTTTTAGGGTTTTCTTTATGCATACAGTCTTAGCACCATCATTAAAACTACAATGAATCTTTACATGTCAATGCAAAAACCTATGACCAAAACCTCAGTAAAAGCCTTGTGCAGACTTGTGGAGCTTCTGAAGGTAGGTCACTGGATTAAAATTATTTACTTCATGTAGGAATTACAGAGAACATTGACCAAACATCCCATATTAAAAAGAAGAAACTGTGATGGGAAGTGTCTTTGCATGCATGGCCTCTTGTTTGAGAGTGGTTTGGTTAGATAATAGATTAGGGAGGTTAGGACTGAGTTGGTTGGTTGGTTTGTTTGTTTGGTGGTGGGTTTTTTTTTTTTTTGTGGTGGTTTTTGGCTTTTTTTGGGTTTTTTTTTTTTTTTTTTTTGTTGGGTTTTTTTTGGTTTTTTTGGTTTTTTTTTTTTTTTTTTTCGGTAGCTTCTAACTGGCTTCCTTAGTTGATGTCACAGAATGGTTGAGGTTGAAGGGGAGGAGGGGATCTCTGGAGATCATTGGTCTAGCCTATCCCTGCTCAGGCAGAGACACCTAGATCCGGTTGTCCAGAACTGTGTCCAGATGACTTTTGAATATCTCCAAGGATGGAGACTCCACAAGTGTTCTGGTCAACCAGGCTGTGACAGTGCTTGGTTACCTTCATAGTAAGGAAGTGTTTCCTGATGTTCAGAGGGAAACTCCTGTGTTTCAGTTTGTGTTCATTTCCCCTTGTTCTGTCTCTAGGCACCTCTGACAAGAGCCTGGCTCCATCTTCTTTGCACCCTCCCTTGTCATTGTATTTATGTACAATGACAAGATCCCCTCCAAGCTTTCTCTTCTCTGGCTGAACAGCTCTCCCAGCTCTCCCAGCCTTTCCTCACATGTGAGGTGGTCCAGTCTGTGAATTACCTTCATGGCCCTTGGCTGGACTCTCTCCAGTGTGTCCATGTTTCTCTTGTACTGAGGAGCCCAGAACTGGACCCAGGACTCCAGCTGTGGCCTCACCAGTGCTGAGCAGGGGAAGGGTCACCTCCCTTGAGCTGCTAGCAAAGTGTTGTCCAGTGGAGCCAAAGCTACCATTGGCCTTTTTGGGACAAGGACACATTACTGTCTTGTACACAACCTGCTGTCCACCAGGACCCCCCAGTCCTTTCCTTCCAAGCTACTTTCCAGTTGGGTGATTCCTGGTATATACTGATGTGTGGGAGATTGTTCCTCCCCAGATGTGGCACTTCACATTTCTCCTGGTATTTTTTCCAAAAGGAAGATACTCATTTTCAGGATAACTTCAGAAGGCAGTGGTGAACAAAACTTAAAAAAAAACCCAAACCAAAAAACAAAACTTAGGTCAGTCCTGAAACTTTTTTATGCTCCTGAATAGTTTGATTTTCTTGGTTTCTAAGGGTTAATTGTAACTGCTAGTAACAGCACATTACAAAATGGAAAGAGTCTGTATTTGGAATGTGGACGAGTTACACAGCATAAAGCCAAACTCCTAAGGCAGCAATTTTGGTAACTACATGAACTAATGTGTTTTGGGATTGACTTCAGGCAATAGAACATATGTTTTACCGAAGAAGCATGGTTGTGGCAGACTCTGTGACACACATCACTCAGCATCTGCAGTATCAGGCTCTTCACTCTATCTCGGTGGCCAAGGTATGTAATCCAAGTTCTAATAATTAATCTCCCTATCTACGTATTTTTAAAAGTGTTAAGTTTAGTTTAAAGTTTTTTTTTGTATTTTTTTCAACATCTGTAGTATAATGCTCTATCATAATCCAGAGGTCTATAAGCTTTCCAGTTAATTCCAAGCTTTTTCCTAGAAAACTGTACAACATAGATGGTTACCTGGTTTTTGACCAAGAACGGTTCCACTCTTCCTCTAAACTGCTGCATCTCTTGTCATCTTCTTCTTGTCTTCTTTTTAGATTTTATTTCTAGTGAATTTTCACAAACTGACCTTTGCTTACCTCTTTCTGATGCACATTCATAAAGCAATCTGTTGCAGGTCTAGGCAAACAGGATGTTATTTAAACCTTTGTCTTCTTGGCAAAATAGCAATACATGATGTCTTACAGGAGCCTACTGTGGACATAAATTCTCTTCCAGTGTGGGATAAAATGGCTTCTTTTGCTTGTCAAACCTTTAATTTCAAAATTGAGGTCAAAGGGGAAAATGAAACTTTACTATGCTTGTTCTGATGTATTATTGATTGGTTTTATTCTTTCATCACATTCAGTAGCAGAGTTACAAAAGATGTATGCTATTGTTACTGGTGCAGCTATGAAATTTCCTTTTTATTTGGCTGTAATCTCAATTTATGTATCTGGCATCTCTATATTTTCTAGGGTAAGCAAAAAAAATAGTTGTAGCTATAAAAACTTATATACAACTATATATATATATATGTAGCAGGAGTAGCATGAGCTGAAGAGTTTCCAAGCTTCAAAGTTGCTGAGCAAAATTGTATATCTTCAAGCACTTCATATACATATATATATATATATAGATATAGATAACTTTCATAAACTTTTCATATTATATCTGTAATTACATTGCAATTAATTTTAAATGAATAAAAATATGCTAAAACTTTTGCATTGAAGGATATTGAAAACAACACTTTTGTGAACAGTTCTTGATGTTTTGACTACTTTTCAGAAAATATGTAAAAAGGCAAATGTTGGTAAATAGAAGGATCCATTAGTATGACTTAACCTATGTTCATGTTGGCTGCACATATCCCAAGAGTATAGACAGGTAATATCACTGAATTGACAGAGTGAGTGAATCTGGATTCAGTTAACTCTGTTCACAAAACAGAACTTGTTTGCAGAGATACTCAATTTATGACAAGTCCACAAGCTTTGGGAGAAGTAGTAAGCTATTCCTTCTGGGCTTAGGTAACTTTTCTCTGAATTCTTGTGTCTTTTTGTCGTCAAGAAAAGGGTGATTTCTGATAAAAAGTACAGTGAGCAGCGCCTGGATGTCCTCTCTGCTCTGGTGTTGGCTGAGAACACCCTCAATGGGCCAAGCACAAGACAGAGGCGACTGATTGTTTCCCTTGCACTGAGTGTGGGAACACAGATGGTAAGTGCCATCATTGTTCCAGCCCTTCATTTGTTTGGTGGAGTGTCTTATGAAAAAAATACCAGCTTGTGATCTCATGTTTGTTTTTTTTTTTCCTTCATTTCTACAGAAAACATTTAAAGATGAAGAACTTGTTCCCCTTCAGTTAGTTCTGAAAAAACTGGACTTGATCAGTGAACTTACAGAGAGGTAAGCAGTGACAGCAGTATATGGAAGGTAGCATAATGTCTTGGAGGAGCTGGATCCTCACTTTGTGAATGGCAAAATCTGGTCTCTGCTTGCTGGTTGTGACTTTTGCATGTTTTGTAGACCAGGAATGAACAGAAAGAATTCCAGAGTTAAGCCAGAAGCTCACTTGACTTTGAGCAAGTCATATTTCACCTGGCTGTTGATTGTTTAGAAATTCTGTGACTTTCTTAGATGACTTGGTTTTAGATAAGCTGAAGTGTTCCCCTTAACCCAACCCCAAAATTTCTGAGTTAGTACCAGTCTGTCTGCGAGATTGGGCTGCTACTTTACATGTGAACCATGTTTTACTGCTGCTGTAGCTGTGTTCTGTGCACACTCAAGTTACATCATGCTGGCCATTAGTAAGCCAGGTGAATATCTGGGTTCCATGCAGCTTTTAGGAGAGAGGCAAACACCTTTAGTGGTTGACTCACAAGATACAACCTGTCTGCATTTATCCCAGGACTTTATTAGGAGTGGCCTGTTTCTCCTTTAACTTACAGGAGAAATTTAGAATATGTGTTTGATCTCTAGGCTACTAATTGCATGTAATACAAAACCAGGTATTTAGGACTTCACTGTAATGTAAAATTTAAGTCTTTCACAGACTTAAGTTAACTTTTTCTCAAAAGCAAGTACTTTTTATTTATAAATAGGCTAGTGTTAAAAAAAAGAAAAAGTTCTTTAATAAAAAACTTTCTTCTGAAGGTCAGTGCATCTGGAACATTAAAGTAATGGTATGAAACTTAGGCTTGAAATGCATTTGTCTTTAGTTTAAACATACTCACTGTGTTAGAAGAACACAGTTTTTTTTCCAAATCTGTGTCTAACAATTAATCTTTTATTACAGAGTTCGAGCACAATGCGACTGTTGTTTCTTATACTGGCATCGAGCTGTCTTTCCGATCTATTTAGATGATGTCTATGAAAATGCAGTGGATTCTGCCAGACTACATGTAAGTAATAATGTTACAACTCACTAATTGTTGTGACAGATTCAGACGAAGGGATGATAAACCTCAGACTGAAGCTCTTAAAGGAAAAGCTCAAAAAGCAAATCCCTGACTACTATTAAGTCACGCATTTCTTCTCATTGTGGAGGATATAAAAGCAATTTTTGTTCTAAATCTATCTATTAGATTTATTTAAAAAAATCTCGGACTGCTATTGTTAACTCTGTGTCTGTCTGTCTCTTTGTTCCTCTCTTCATTCTAATTTGAAATGAACACCTGCTAGATTTGAACATTAAAAGCCTTTGTTCCTCTTTGTGGTTACATATTTCTAAAGCAGATATCACTGTGTTCAGTGATTCTGTGTTGGATAGTTGTCCTGTAGTTTTTTCCACCCCTCCTGTCTTCTCCCCTTGTGGAAGTAATGTGTACTTGCTGCAGATGTGAATCAGACTTTGGCATGATAATCCTGATAAAAATCAAACATCTGTTCCAGGGTTGTACAGTACTGAAATGAATAAAGTGAAAGTAATTTCTGATGAAATAGCTAATAATTAGGCTCTTCCAGTCAGTAGCAAATAATACCTCAGATTAAGGACAGGACACTTCAGTAGGGTTTATGAAGTCCGTTTTTTAATAAAAATGGGAAGACTAGTGATTCTGGTTTTTGTTAACTTTGAGCACTGTTTGAGGTGGTGGTGACATATCTGTCTGTTAATAATATGCATTTTTTAATAAGTATATGTTTAGTGCACTACGGGACTGTGTACCTGCTATGATGCATGCAAGACACTTGGAGTCTTACGAGGTTCTTCTGGAGTGCTATGACAAAGAAATCATGGAAGTGCTCAATGAGGTAATTTGTTGTGGTTGGGAATTAAACACATCACTTTGCTTGAAATATCTTTAGCTTAGATTAGCATCTATTGTAGCAAATGTGATATGATCTGTAAAAATAGCACAGAGAACTTTGGTGTTAAGTGTTCTAATAAATAAGAAAGTATTTGGTTTGACTGACGATTTTGGTTATTTAAGACACATGTTTAATAGTATCTGTGTTGGCCGGAAACATGAAAATATTGCACTCAAAATTATGTAAATTAACAAAACCTCACTTACAGATTTGACTGTGCAGACAGAGGGGTGCTTTTTGTCAGATTAGCTTCTGTTTGGATGAATGCCTAAAATAAATGCTACTGTTCTTAGTGTGCATGCATGGCTTTTAGTAGTGAAGGGTCTGCAAATACAGACGGCCTCTTGACTGAATTATTATCTAGAATTATGAAGGAGGTTTGACAAAGAAAATGCAAATTTGGATTCCCCAAGTCTTAGTTTTTAACCTTTGAAATATGCTTTTTATTTGACTAGTTTATTTGACTAGACAAAACATTACGTATTATTCAGAAAATCAGACCAAATTTCTTATTGCAAGACTCCTCCTCACTGAATTTGTTCTTACTATTTAGAGAGATAGCCCTAAGCTTAGCTCCCCTTGAAATGAGAAGTGAGAATACTTGAGTGTAAGTTGTGTTAAACTAGCATGTGGAAGTTTTAGTCATGTAAAAAATGGCATTAGGTAGGTAAACCTTTACGTTTTCTGAGCTGTGTAGCTTTTTCTTGCTATTTGTAGAACAAGAGCACAGGGAATCAATATCTTTCTGGTTCCTAAGTATTTATTCACTTTGACTTGTGTGGCCCTACCAAAGCAAAACTTTCTTCACTAGTTTAATCAGTCTTACACATATCTGTAGAGAGAAATGTTGATTCTGCTAAGAGAGCACTGTAAATGGACCCTGAACGTGACTTTTTTTTTTTGTGTGTGTTTGTTTGGGATTTTGGTGGGTTTTCCTTTTTTTTTTTTTTTTAACTTTTTTGAATAGCATTTGCTGGACAAATTGTGTAAAGAGATAGAAAAGGACCTGCGCTTATCAGTTCACACTCACCTGAAGCTGGATGACAGAAACCCCTTCAGAGTTGGCATGAAGGACCTGGCTCACTTCTTCTTTCTGAACCCAATACGTTTTTTCAATCGGTTCATTGACATAAAAGGTGAGGAGTTCTACGTTTGCTTGCTTCTGTTACTTTCATCTCTTATACTTTGGCTTTGTATATCTTTTCACTTCTTTCCACACTTTCCTAACTCAATAGGTAGCATTATTTTACTTCATCCTTTGTGTTCACAGCTTATGTAACTCATTATTTGGACAAGACCTTCTACAACTTAACGACCGTAGCCCTTCATGACTGGGCCACCTACAGCGAGATGAGAAACTTGGCAACCCAGCGCTATGGTTTAAGTATGACTGAGGCTCACCTTCCCAGCCAGACTCTGGAGCAGGTACTGTGCCCACAGGGCAGGAATAGAATTTAAACCATTCCACTGTCATAGGCCTGAGTCACTGAAATGACTGAGCAGTCACTGAAATCCAAGAGCGGAGAATTGTTTGGAAAAAACGACCTTTTGATTTCTTGTTGAATTGTGAGGCAGGATCTTTATCTTCCTTTGGAGATCACACTGATACCTGTTAATGTCATGTTGGACTTGAATTGTTCATTTTTTAACGTAATGAAATGAATTGAGTATGCAATGTCAGAGAATGTTTTCTTGAAAATTCGGTGTCAGTGGTTTGGCAAGCAGTAGATCCAGACAACTGTTACAAGTCTGGTATGACCTTTGAGTGGTGGGTCTTTTTCCCTGGTTTATTGCTAGCTTTTCAGCGAATTCTGCTTAGTTATCATCAAGAGAAACTATTTCACAGGCTGGAGACAGAGGACTTTGGGACACCTGTGAATTAGATTCTAGGAGAGTGACTTAGAGCCTCCTAAAAGCTGCTAAACATGGTGACATTAAGAATAAAATTGTAGTGTCATTAAGTTAAGGGTGAAGATATTCACTGTTACAGGGTCTACAGATGGCATAGTTCTGAAGAGTTTCCTTCAAGAGTTTATTAACTTGGATGTTTTTGGCAGTTTGCTTCATTCCCTCATTTGGGTTAACACACTGGTGAAAGCTCTTAGAAATACAGTCCTTTTTTTTCTAATGTTCATGATGGCTGTGTCTTCCTAAGTTGAAAGAGGGCAAAGAAATAAGAACTTGAGCTGGTTTTTTTGGCATAGAAGTGCTGTAGATCAGTTTCTGTTTCCAGCTTTGGTTTTCTCTTGGCCATATTTGATCAGCACATTGTTACAAAGAATTAAACAATTTCACAACAGTAGTTTCATAACATTCATTCTGGTATGAGCTTTACTTCAAAACAAAGACACCCCATATTTCATAACCCCTCAGCCTCAAAAGCATGATAAAATCCCTGGCGCAACTGGAAATAGGGTATGTAAATTAAATAGTCATCTCTAGGTGCAGTGATAATTAAGGGACACGTTAGGGAAAACAGTGTAAACAGTTCTGAAATTTTTATTTTAAATAGCAAACCAGAGTCTTTTATACAGGTTGGGATAACAGTATTGAAAATTAGCTAGTTCCTTATTTCTCTGTAGACATCTGTATGTCTGTAGGAATCTCTAAGGCAAGATTCTATATTTTAGAACCTGAAAATGGATACATTTCAATTTTTAATTTTTTAAATTGTTTAACCGCACCTTGTGGAATAGGCTGGAGAATGCCTTACTTTCAGGGGAAGCTGGGAAAAAACAGGCAGGAGTGCAAATGTTAAAACATGGGCTGAGCTACTTTTTTTGTCCTCTTTTTTCTTCTTACAGACACCGAACAAAAGTTAAGAGGTTCTTCATTTTGCAAAGAAAAACACTGTTTTCTAAAATACCTTCAAATAACTACAGAAACAGTATTTCTGCACCTTAGCAGTTAGGCATGTCAGTAGTTCCTGAGAAGTTTTATCATAGTAATTGTCAATAAATAATATTGTTTCAGGGTCTAGATGTTTTGGAAATCATGAGAAATATTCATGTTTTTGTATCCCGCTACCTCTACAATCTGAATAATCAGGTAAGGTATAAACCACACCTTTCCTAGCATTTGGCTCTAATTTGAAGGGATTGTGAAATGCAGACTGGAGTACATGTAAGAAAATCCCAGGCTGAACATGCATAATGAGAGGCTATAAAAAAATTGGTGCTCTAGAAAAACATCTTGGGGGATGCCGTGGGTTGGTCTTGGAGAATGTTGTGTAGCATATTTTGGAAATGTTTTGCTAGTAGGATCACTACATGTCAATTTTCTAGTGAAGCTAGAAGGCAGCAAGGATAATTGGCTGCTCTATAAGAACATACTAAGTATGTAGTGATTTTTGACCTTGAAAAATGTGTATCTGAAAATGGGTTATTGGAGAGATGAAGCAGTGAATAACATGGAGAATGTGGACAGGGAACAAACCTTTGGGGTTTCTCACAATGTGAGAATGAGGTACCCACTACAAAAATGAGCAGCTTCCTGAAAGAAAAGAAGTACTTTTTTTCATAGCTTATAATTCAGTAGTGGAACTCATTGCTGTGCTATATGTGGGGTCAAAAGTGCAAACAGGTGCCAAAAGAGTTTAGACTACTTAAAGTAGGATATAATCTCATATATGGGAGTCTTTAGTGCGCCATCTGCCTTAGAATTGTGGAATCACAGCTATGTAGAAATTTGGAGAATTTATCAGGTGACGTTCATTGTATCCATGCTATATTTCCTTGGTTCTTTCCCTAATCACCAGTCATCAGCTGCTCTCAGGATATAGGCTATTTAGATCAATAATTTATCACAGAACCAGTTTTGGGTACTTAACTTTATTTTTCCCTCCCTGCCTCCCAGATCTTCATTGAAAGAACAAGTAATAACAAACACTTGAACACCATCAATATCCGACACATTGCTAACTCAATTCGAACTCATGGAACAGGAATCATGAACACAACAGTGAGTATCTTTTGCACTGCTGCTGTTGGGTCATTTGTTTGTGATGGTGCACCAAAACCCCCTCCTTTCATCTCCTAATAGTTTATTTGGTTATGCAGTTTTAATAATGCAGTAATAATGTTCTGTGTGAACTAATAAAACAAGTGAGTTCTTGGATGTGGCACAAATCAATATCACAATGTTTTGAGAGTGTTATCACTTCCAATTACAAAATGTTAAGGAAGAGATCTAAAACCACATCAAAGGAGAGACAGATGTTCTGGTTGGACTGTTCTGGACAGTATGCCCTGATTTTCTCCTTATTAACACTTAGTAGACAGATACATTTGCTGCAGTTAAAGCGAATCTTGAAAAAATGTCATGTTAATTTTTCTAAGTTCTTCTTGTAATTGTTATGCATAAGAAATACCAGCTTTTCAATTTGCAAAATGAAGCTACAGACCTCTCATCACTTGCTGGAAAAATGAATTCTTATTACAAAGCTTTTAATGATGTCTGAGGTGTAGGTGGCCATTTTAACCAGCCATAGGTATTTGCCTCTTTGCAAGGGAAATGCAAAGACATGCACTGTGGCTGCTACAGCAGGAATTAATCAAGTTTGTATCAGTATCAAGTTTGGATACAGTGATAAAGGTGTTTTCAGGTCAGTGCTTTCCAGTCTGCTGCTTAAGTTCTACCTTGTTGCTGTTTCTTTTTTTTTTTTTTTTTTTTTTTCCTATTCTTCTGGCTCTATTAGGGAAAAAAAAAGGAACTTGCTGAAATATTGAACCCACTCTCAAGTTGTTATTTTAAACGTGGAAATTACTGAAAATAAAGTTTTAATGATTTCTTTCACTTTTTTTTCTGAGAGTGGGAGAGAGGGGATTGTCTCAAAAATGCTGCTACTCCCATTATTTTTTGGTGATGTAGATTTACTCACTTCTGATTGTGAGTTAAGTTGTTTTTGCAGACATGAGAAGTATTGAGATGAGAAAGTATTTTAGAAAACTTTTTGAGGAAGTGAAAAAGTTGTGTCAGGAGGTTATGCAGATTCTACACACTGAGGAAATGGATCATTTCTGCATGTTTCTGCCTGTTTGTATTGTTTCAAAAGGACAGTTACAGGATATTCCAGATAAACTAATGGCTGTGTAGGGCAGGTGATCAACTGAAATACTGACCTTGTCCCTTGGTCCTTTCCTGGAAGAGAGTAGGCATTCCAGGAGAATGTTTTTTCATTTTTCCTTGTTCTTTTAAAACAGTGAAATAAAAGTAAGTTGAGAACTTGCATTAGAAGTTACTCAGGCATGTCTTTGTTACTTTGCTAACTTTCTTGATTTGACTGGTTTTTTTTCTTTTTGTCTTCTAGGTAAATTTCACTTACCAATTCTTGAGGAAAAAGTTTTACATTTTTAGCCAGTTCATGTATGATGAACATATCAAATCCAGACTTATCAAAGACATCAGATTCTTCAGGGAAGTAAAGGATCAAAATGATCACAAGGTACAGTAGTTTTTGAAGGCTGAAGAGTAATTTTTTAAAAAAAGTGCTACTTTCATGTGACTGAAGGTGCACCAAACCATAACACTGCTATTATTTAAATGTGTATCCCCAGACAAAGGGACTGCTTTTCTCTTGGCAAAATGCAGTGTTTCCAATGTCTGTATTCAGGAGAGCTTTGTTTCATTCTGTTTGTTCTGTAAATATGGAGTTGGCTAAATGATTCTCTCAGTGACTTAAGGATGATTTGATGGAGTTGTAGTCTGTTCTAAGAGGTTCTAAACTTCCACTCAACTCATGCATAACAGTTTTCAGTTTTGAATTATAAGCTTACTTGAATAGAATCCAAAATGCTGTGATCATGTAGCACTCATTCCAATATGTCAGGATTTGGGAATGAGGGTCTGGTTTTCCATCCTAGAAAATTGTCTTAAAAATGGGAGAGACAATGTATTTAGTAAAATAGACTTCTAGCTTCTTTGCATGTCAAGTGCTTATTTGTTTTAGGAATACTTTATTTTTCACAGTAAAACTATTTCACTTCTCAACTTGTAGAAGTGACTTGGTAAAATTACTCTTGTGAACTAATACAGACGAACAGATGTATAATTTATAAAAAAACAAAGCTGTAAATGTCATGTAAAACTACATTACAAATATAATTTTATTGATGTGATGAAAAGTTTTTTTTCTAAGGGTAGGTAATTATTACAGATAATTTAAACTTTTTTTCTAGTATCCATTTGAAAGAGCAGATAAATTCAACCGTGGCATCAGAAAACTTGGAATAACCCCAGATGGCCAGAGCTATCTTGACCAGTTCAGACAACTCATAAGTCAAATTGGTATGAAACACTATCTAACCTGTTATAAATGTTAATAAATGGAAGAGATCTTTGTCACCTACTGACTGACATTTTACCTGAGGCTAAAGCTAGATTTAATTCCAGTCAGATTGAAAGTAGTTCACTTGTAGCCCATGCTAAGTACATGCTCTCATCTAATTACACAGAAATGGCCTTTGTATGTCTTTATCTAAGATACAGTTATAGCTTACATAGATTTCTGTTCCCTTTTCAGTTCTTTGTTATGGAACTGACTTTTACCCATGTTGAGTGTATTTCCTATTAAAAACCTAGTAGTGTTAAGTTAATGTATTTCAAAAGTGGGCCATATATCCAGCTGAAGTATCCTTGAGTGATGCACGATGTGACAATGATAGTTTCAGCCACTGATGCTGTAAATGTGCAGAACTGATCTGTACTTACAAGTGATACAAACTCTTTCCACTGGGCACATTAAACAAAGTGAACAAAACGTTGCTTGATGATGCATTTTTGTTTTATTTCTCTACATAGACTTTTGATAACAGGGTTCAATTTAACTTCTCTAACTTAGCTTTCAGAGCCAAGTTCTGTGCCAGAACTACATGGCAACTTTAATTTACATTTCAGAGCCTATAGGAGCTATGAAGGGTGTGTGTGTATTTCAGTAATTATAAATTGCTTCCTTGTTTTTTCTTGTTTCTAAAGGCAATGCTATGGGTTATGTACGAATGATAAGATCTGGTGGACTTCACTGCTGCAGTAGTGCCATTAGGTATTTCTACAAATATTTCATTTTTCTCTTAGCTCCTTCTCTTCTTCTTGCTCTCTATTCTTTCTGATATTCCCCATAAATTTTGAAAACTCCATTTATATGCTTTCATTTAAGTGGAATTATTGAAGACAGTGCTGGGATTCAGCACTGTACATTCATGGACATATATCACTAAAAATAAAACAATTTATATGGAAAAACATGGCAAAAGAGTTAATAGAATGTATACATTAGTAAGACAGAAGTTCATAAGCCAGCAATTTGTGATGTTAAATAATTTCAAGGATGCATTAAGGAAAAAATAATACAAACCTTAAGGAACTTTGAAAACACATTCCTTTCATGCCTTTTTCTGTATAGATTTTGTCTATTTATGAAAGATAGATTTTTTTTCTATTTATTGTCTATTTATTCAGTTTATGAAAGATCATTACAATATAGTAACTTTTACATAATAAAAAATGGTTTTCTTGCAAATAATAGTAAACTTAGAGTTACCAAGAATATCAAGTGCTAGAGAGAGGAGATGATAGCCCAGTAAAAACAGAAGTAGAAATAATGATGTGTATGTGTTTAATAATGCCTGGATGAGAATGTATGACAGATATGACATAACTTGAACTAAGTAGTTCAAGCCGAGAAGATTAAACTAAGTAAATTATAAATTAGAGTAGATACTTCAATGAATACAGACAGTTGAGCATAATCCTAACAAACAGTAAGTTTTCAGGTTTGTTCCTGATCTGGAAGATATTGTTAACTTTGAAGATCTGGTGAAAGAAGAAGGACTCTCAGAAGAAACACAAAAAGCAGCAAGGTACACTAACATCATGTTTTTAAGGTCTGGGGCAGGGGTAGGATGAGAAAATTGTCATTTTATGTTTATAAATGCAGCTATTAGTTATTTGTGTGTGTGTACATATTAAAAGTTCTGCTGCCTTTTTGCAAAAATATTTGTTTCAAAGCAAAGCAAATAGAAACAGTTGTTTTGAAAATGTGAAGTAGCATTGATAGTAACAGACCTAGAACCTGATTTCTTGAAAAAAATCTATGTTTCAAAGGTAAGAAGCTTTCCTCACTGTGTGCCTGAGCTCTACTTTTGAAGTTTTCAGGGTCTTAGATAAAAAAGATGGAAGTGTCTATTCATAGGCCTTTTTTTGAGGCAATGAAATCAAAAACCACTATTCAAATGGGCTGTAGAGGGAGGGTACTCTCCCAAATCGTGAATTGTGGATGTAGGAAAAGGGCAAAGAGAGGGTTGTCATCCCAAGAGGTGGGTAAGCAAAGGGATTTCCAGCAGAAGCAGGTAACTCATTGCTCATCCCTTGCAGGCAGCTGGACTCTGTGCTCAGTGACCTGACCCGGAACTTTGCAGAGGGAACAGAGTACTTCAAAATGCTGGTGGACGTGTTTGCCCCCGAGTTCCGCAGCCCGAAGAACATGCACTTGCGCAACTTCTACATCATCGTTCCCCCCCTGGTGAGTGCCTGCATTGCACCGGGGCTTGCTTCAGAAAGGTCTTGTCATGTCAGGGCTGTGTTGAAATGTTCTGTATTAGACTCTAGTATGCATGTGTGACAATGCCTTGCGACATTTGTGAGTCTCCTTGTGATTCCAAGACAGCCTTTCATTCTTTCAGACCCTCAATTTTGTGGAGCATTCAATCAGTTGCAAGGAGAAACTGAATAAGAAGAACAAAAGTGGAGCAGCTTTCACTGATGATGGGTTTGCCATGGGTAAGTTTCAGCACCCTCACTAGCCTTTGGGTAAGCCAACATAATGGACATTTGCAAGAAAAGTTTTGTTTATACTTTGTTCCCATAATTAAAAATTCCAGAATTTATGTGGATTTATCTTTGCTTCAGCACAATGGATTTGAGGGTTATGGTTGTGTTCAGAATTTCCTAAACATGGAATAGGTGTGTCTATGAGCGGACAGTTTTAACATATATTGAAGCTTCCAAATTTCTTTCTAAGCTTGTGGTTCTCATCCAGATGAGAAGGAATGCAAGTATTTGGAGAAGTGATGTTTTTAAAAACTTTAAGCTTGTTCTTTATTGTAATTTTTCCTGATTGTTATTAACTTACAATTAATCTATTTAAATTATATTTGCATGGAATTATCCACTTAGGCTCATTCATTAAAGACAGTCACAAAATGTTTTGCAAATTGCATGTTGACTTTAGTACATGGTTTGTTAATGACTAGGTGTGGCTTACATTCTGAAGCTTTTGGATCAGTACCAGGAGTTTGATTCTCTGCACTGGTTCCAGTCTGTTAGAGAGAAGTATGTGAAGGAAATAAGAGCAGTAGCTAAGCAGCAGAATGTGCAATCCACTAATCAAGATGAAAAACTACTACAGACTATGAACCTCACCCACAAGCGACTGGAAGTTTGTTTACAGGTACAGCACGGGCCTGGTTATTTCTGTTCTGTATTGGCTTCTGCACTTACTCATCACAAATCATGTAACTGTTCTGATGGAGCTCATTGAGAGCCAAATCCAGAGCACTGTCTACAGCAACAGTGCAAAAAGAGCATAAAGACTTGAGGTGTATGACCTGAAGGGAATGTCATTGGTTTTTGTGATATTTGAAGACCTGTTTCATTGGAATTCTTTGTCCCATGGAGTTTGTTATAAGAAGTTTAACCAAAATATATTCTCTCGTATTTAAGCATTTATGGTTTAGTTGCATTAGATTTCAAAGACTGCACATAACACTGTGAACCCTCAGAGTTGCCTGTGTGTTAATTATGAGCTGCTAAATTGAATGATGCATTAATTATCAAATAGAGGAAAAGTGCATTTGAATTTTGGAGCACAGCAGCTCAGGTTTCATCTGTGGTGTGGTGCTTTCTCTCTCTTGATTGGAGAAGCCTATGAGACAAATCTGTCAATGGCTATTTTTACAGCCCATTATTACATTCTGTAATGTCTTGTTGGAATAGATAAGGCCCTGTATGCCCTCATGGTTCCCAGGAGTGTGCACTGTTTGGTCCTCTGTTAAAAACCACATCACTGAACCTTGTTCAGACTGATCAGCCTTGTGGTTGTTTAAACTATTGGCTTGGATGATTTTCCATGGGCAAGTTGCTCTAAGTTCTTACTGCAGCTACAAACCTCATTTTCAGCCTCAGTAGATCAGTGGCAGATTTATTGCAGTGATGCTGCTTTGCTTAAGTTGCCCTTTAATGTAATTTGACATTTGCTTTGTAAAAAGCATGTGAATAAGGTATGAAAGGAGGAAGATTTCAAGAGCATTTAAGTGATTTAGATACCAAAATCTAGGAGCCTGAGATGCTCATGAAAAATCCGATTGATATTTGTCTACAAATTCGTGATACACTGATGCTCCTCTTTATCTTTTCCCTTAGGAATTTGAACTCCTTTATTTCTCACTAAGTAGTGCAAGAATTTTTTTCAGAGCAGATAAAACTGCAGCAGAAGAAAGCCAGGAAAAGAAAGAAAAAGAAGGTGAGTGAATCCTATATGTAGAACATTTTGGCTAATGAAATTGTGTGCCTTAAGAGAGGTTTTTTTTCATGGCTGCTTTCTTGCTCATTGAGGTTGATTGAGTATTCCAAAGAGAGGTTTATGTGGTCATGGGTGATTTAGACTCAGCAAGAAGAGCTCAAGAAGTCCTTCTTTGGAATAAGTGAATTTCAAGCTGGGCTTCTGGGGTATGGGAAAAAAAGCAACACCACAGAAGACCCAACTGATGAAAAAAACCTGGGACAGGGAGAATTGCATACTTGCAGTAATATGAAATTCAGTAACTCAGCATCATAGTTACCTCTTCAATTACCAGTGTTGACAATGACAGCCTTAGGTGCTGTTAAATAAAGTGGTTTTCACCTGTTGTACCAGCTGGCTTTCAACTTACATAGCAGATGATGCAGTTACTATGGATATTCAGATGTTTGATGCTTGGTCTCCCATTGAATTCTGTATTCAAAGGGTAAGATTTTAATTTGTGGTGTGGTCTCTTGAGTAGGTAACATTGGTGTTTTGCATTTCTATTCCTGGTTGTATATTCTCCCTCATGAATTCTGAAAGATTCTCTTGGAAAATTCTTTCCAAAGAAATGAGAATGCTCCTAAGGATCAAGAAATGCAGTTTGGTCACAAGTTACTTAGCAACTCAGGGAACAGTAGTATATTAAAAACTGAATTGGTACATAATTCTCCACTGTAGTTCTGACAAAGGCAGAAGTGATCTGTGATATTATAGTCACTGGAGAAAAAGATTTGTTTTATTCTGCACTAGAAAAACAGTTTGTAAAGAAAAATTCTTTTAGCATGAATTTATATTTGATCATATTCAGTGAAGTTGCTCAGATAAATATTCAGTGCAAGAAAAAAAAAAAAAAAAGAAGTCCAAAGAACTCCAAACATAGTGGGAAGAATAGACGTGCTGCTCTGGAGTTTGTAGGAGACCATTCTGGAGAACATCAGCTAATTATATTTTAGATTAAATATTCTCTGTTGTGGTACCTGTTCAGTTCCCCAGGCAATGTGTTTTGCAGGGAGAAAAGCTGGAAGTGCATACCACGGTGGAAAGTTTTGAACATGGTAATAATATCTATGCCCTCTACCATGATATTTGGACTTGGACTCTGAAAAATGTGTGAGCATTGTATATGTAATTTTTAGACAAGTACTGCTGATTGAAGAATCTTTCACCCCAAATATGAATTTCTTCGTAGGGCCAGGACTTTTTGTGCTGCAGGGTCAGGTTGCATATGCTGACCATGAAATACTGCATGAGGTGTTGCTGTGACATCAGCATCATATAAATATATATATGCTAGGATTTGAGGGGTTTTGTTTTGAATAGAGTGTTAAACATGATCCATGCCTCTTTTTTTATCTTTGTAGAAGAATCTGGTAAAGCAAGCAATGGAGATCTTTCCAACTCTACGCCTGCAGAGCCTGTTGTGAAATGACGTGGCTGGTATGGGTGATGATTACTTACTCAAATAACTCATGTCCTTGTCTTTATCAGTAACACTCTGTAGGTGTTAAAGCTCTAGATTTGATTACTTGCTCTGTTAAATCCAAGAGAAAATGCACAGTAGTATACTAGCATCCACTGAGGCTAGGTCTGTGTTTGTCTGTATTTCCTGTAGAAACTCCTATTTTTCAGGAGTTTGCATTATTTACAGCACTTTCTTTAGATTGAAAAAAATTTAATAAAATGTTGACCTTGGAGGTAGTTATTTTGAAGTACAGATGTGCAGATAAAAAAAAATCCTTATTAATTTCTAGATGCATTCTCGCATCTCTATCATAGCATTTAAAAAAACCCAAACTCATAGGCTGTTGGTCCAAGATTTGAACTGGCATGTCTTCAGCCAGAAAAAAAACCTGATTCCGGATATTTGCTGTATCTGCTGTCCAAAAAATAAATGAGAGATGTCATTGTGCAGTCCTGTTGCATTTAAGGCAGTCACAGATTACACTGTGGGTGTAACAGTGTATCTTGTGAATGTATGTTAAATGTATTACACAAAATGGAAGTGCTTATTACTGTTTTATTCCAAACCCCCTTGTTATTACTGTAGACAGTATTTGTACTGTGGGAAACTTAGGATCCCACCAAACATTTATTTCCCCGTTTTTGTCCCCTTATCAAAGAATGGGAAAACAAGAAAAGCGTAACGTAACAAATTACTTCTCATTTCATACTGAAGGTCTGATTTGCATCCACAGAAGTAAGGAAATCCAGAGCCAAGACAGAACCACAATCAGCTCTTCCTTTTATGACCAGACACTGTGATGGGTGTCTGTAACTATTAAGTGATCTTACAGTTCATGAACATGCTGTGCCTAATTGCAAGTTTCAGCCTCAATTCTGTATTTCCTAGCCTTTGTAGGTCTGTTGTACCATGTGTTGTTCATACAGTCTTACACGCCTGATTAACAATAATTGCACTGCAGGCTCAGAAGCTGCTGAACACTGTGAGAACTCTATTTAACATCTGTCCATGCCTGCAAGTAGAGGTTCTAGATTGTGCAAGAATTACTCAGATTCCTAACTTAAGTAGCTAGACTTAACTTAAAAGAAAACACCACCTTTATTAAAATATACAGGTGTTTTAATCTCCCAGAACATTAACACCCTTCTAGTTCTTACCAACCAGAATAAACTACTCCAGTCAGTCCAGCTGAGAGAACTGCCCTTGGTGGGGTTTTTTTTGGTACTTTTAAACTGTATTTTTAGACCAAACTTTCTTTAATATTTGTTTTAATGGTTCAAATTGTTCCACCCACTCTTGGGTCATTGATTCAAACAATTCCTGATATACTTCTGATTCGCCCTTTCCTGCCAGTCACTTCAACATTCAGACAGCAAGGATGAATGTTTTGTCGCAACTGGAAAGACCAGACTGATACGAACGTTCCATTTGTTGGTTCTGACAACACAAGCTTCATGGACTGTTAAAATCAGCTGGGCTCATTATAGTTTTTATTTTTAGTTCATTATAACTGCCCTAAAGAATGCTGCATTACTTGATTTATATTTTTGCTTTTTTACTTTGATACTGTTTTTTTTTTTAATTTGTGTACACTTTTTTGACCAAACTGTGCCCGCACTGAACGCTCAGTAGTGTTGCTGAAATCAGCATTCTTCCCATCCTGCTGCAGTTGCTGTGGACAGCCTTCCACATTCCCATCTCTGCTGAAGTCACCTAAGTTCGTGGAGTGGAATGGCCAAGTGCTGCATTTCCTTTTTCCACCGCAATGGCAGAATCACCCATAGATGGTGTTCCTTTCCCCAGGATGGCCTTGTTAGGGAGCTGTGTGCAGTCAAGACACAGCCCACACTCTAGTCTGCATTTGTATTTTCCCTTCTCCATTTTTTTTTTCCTTTTTGAAAGACATTATCTTGCTAAGGTAAGACTTTGCAGTTGAACATAATGTGAACTGAGCGCTGCCTTCATGTATGGTGGTTAACAAATTCACGTGGTTCTGGTGATGGAAATTCTAGAGGAAAGACATAGCCTATTTTTATAGATGCCTGTTTAATCTGGGAGAACTGAATGTATACTCTATGTGGCAAAATATATACATACACAAATATGTACAGTGATAATAGAGCTATTCTTGCTAATACAGGACTGTAGTTTGTATTTCCTTCTTTCTCTTTGTCATGTAGCAGCATAGACATGCAGAAAGCTTTTTCTCATCTGAAATCCAAGGTGGGTCCTGGGTTTGGATGTCATGTGACTGAGTTGCATTAAATCCTTTTTTCTCCCCACAAGGATATGAAAGGGGGCAAAATTCATGCTGTGGTGCTACTACTCTTTCTGTTGCTTTTGGCCTCCTGTTGCAATTACAGGGACTACATGGACCCTAACTGGTTGTCTGGAGATGAGACAATGGAGCTAAAACAAAAAATCCCCTCAACTAAATGAAATGTGCTCATTCAAAAATTCCCAGGGGTGATTAGAAGTGAGGATGACGAGCTTTCTGCAGGGACATAAAACACATCTAGGGTTTTTTTCCTTCAGGACAGGGCTGGAACAGGCTGAAGGCCAGGCTCTCACCCCCAGCAGGCAGCTGTCACCACTGCCCTCAGGTGTTCAGCCTTGTGCTAAGGCTGCTGGAAGTGCAGCAGCTGCTCTCTGAGGGGTTGTGGACACCCAGCTCCCTGTCAGCCCTGCCACCAGGGGTTTGCATGGCCCCAGCAGCACCCAGCTGCTGCAAACTTCTGGTCCTGAAGGGCACATTCTGCAGGTCCTAGTGCAGCCTGGAACCAGAAAAAAAATTGAGTTGCATCAGATGTCCATCAACAGCTGTTTTCAGCTTCTCAGGTACAAAGGACCAAATGAAATACTTAATGTTTCCTAACTCATTGTACAAAAGGGTATTTTGTTACTCCAGTCTCTTTGGTTTGTGAGTAGAGAACATTATGTACATAAAACTGTGTTAATAAATGCAATTTTGAGAACCTCATTCCCAGTGTTTTCAGTAACACCAGTTCAGTGCGTGTTAATTTTTTTAATAAGACAGCTTCGGCTTTTATTTACTAGGAAGTTCTTGTGTCAGTTACTAACAGTTTTCTTCCACAGCACTTTTAAACACTCAATAACCAGTTAAGTTAGATTTATTCCACATCAAACACTTCCAATCTGGGATCTTTCAGATACTGTTGCACAGATTCTGCTTATGGAAAATCTAGTTTCTTGGTGACTGAGAAGAGTTAATTTAAGTTTGAGGAATTTCAGCCATTTTTTCTAGGTACCTAATCTTGATTAATATAAACTGTACTACAGATTACACCCCTCCCCCCACTAACAGCTCTTTATTTTGTCTATTTTGTTTGTTCTTGCAAAGTAATGTTGCTGATGTTTTCAGGATGGAAAAATATGTAAACTTATTAGCCAAATCTCTCTAGTGTCTAATCTCAGGAATGTACTATGAGACTTGTCAATACATTGTAGACTTGTAATCTAACATTTTATTGCTCAGTTTCTTAAAACCAAAGGTTGCTGGTAGACTCAGCTGTTGCATGTCACCACAATGTTAAAAATACAAAGAATTATTACTATAAAAGTACTTATTACCATTTCTGGCAAGAAACCTAACCATAGAAAAACTGCACACGGCTAACATGCCACATTCGTTGTCTACTTCTGAGGTTTGCATGTCAGTGGTATGTAGAATAATAAATCGAGGAGGTACAATTTGTCCATTATTTAATTACAGAATGTGAGAGTGTGGTCCCTTGGAAGGTAAGAGTAGGCACTTAGATTTGTTTTGTAAGCTTAGTCTAGATGCAATATAAAAATAGATTATATTAATAGGAAAAATTTAGTGTTTAACAAATTGTTTGGTAAATAGGCTAACACAAAAGGTAAATCTTATTACACATAAACTAGACTAAAAATAACTTCATCTGAAATAAAGTAGATAGTGCATTTTTAACCTTCATTCAGATGCACATAATCATGCAAACTATGAAAATTGACTATGGTAGGAAATTTGAGGCCTGATATTTGTCAGAGGAGCTGGCAGCTCACACGAATTTCAGTGGAATGAGAGGCTGCTGGCCCTGTAAATGTAAGAAATGCCATTAACCCTCGGTGGCTGACAGCTGTGCTCTCCTGCCCACCAGCAGCACTGGCCTCCAGCTCAGGATTGTCAGCTTCCCAGCCACAGCTCCACCCTACACACTGACAAGTGCTAAATGCCTCGAGTCCTGCTGTGCTTCCACTGTAAATCCAGAGCAGCTCTGCTGTAGAGACACCACTGCTCTCCAGCAGGAAAGTGCAGCTGGCCTCAGGTGTGTGCAGGTGACTGAAAATCAGAGATTCTTGCAAAAAGACTCCCTGCTTTTCTACTCCCACACAGGCTGCAGGAAGTGACAGGAGCTGCTTATGCTTCTGATTCTGCCCCTCCTTCATGCATGGTTCCATCCTCTTCTGACACATCATTCAGAAGCATGAACTTCCCATCATTTGTTAATGGCACAGACTTCATTAGCTGAGCTAATGCTTCTGGATCCTGAAGAAAAAGAAGAAAGGTCAGCAAGCCTTTGAGGAACACACATTTCCCAGTGCTTCTTGCAACTTTTTTTTTTAACAAGGTTTAGAATAAATATTTGAAACATAAATAATACCTTTTTGAGTAAGTAAAGACAACCCTTGAGTATTTAAGAAGAAAAAGAAGTAATTAATTTTGAGTCTCTATTTTGCTGTTCTTTAGTTACTGAAAAGCAAGGAGAAAAGTAACTGTCTCAAGAATTTATTATACATATGCTTAGTGGTTGTGACTAAAAGCTCATTTCCCAACTGGTTCTGAAACCTTAGCAGCAAAATTATACAGCAACTAATACTGTCACATCTATATAGTTAAAATATACCTACAAGGGACAGGGTAACTCTGCCATTCATTTTAAGTGGAAAAACACTGATTTTCATCCCTAGGTGAGGAAAGAATGTAAATTTCTAAAAGTGAAACAGCAGTGTATGTGATTTACACATCATCCCAAAGGGTTGGTTTGGTTTTTTTCAAAACTTTGCCCCCAGCTTTCTCTCTGATACGAACATTTGGATTAGTGTAATTTTGAATTTGGATTTAGGTGGCACATTTTTTCTCAAATCACATTACTGTGAAATCAAACAGTTTATTTTTGCTGCATTAAATAATGTCTGCAAAACTTTGTCCTTAGGAGGAGTAGCAGGTTTTTGTTTTTTTTTTTAAGCACACCAGAGGTACCTGGACAATGCAACCTAAAAGCAGACAATGATGTATCATACAGATATGGGGAATGAAACACACTTACCTTCTGTGCCTCAATAATTTCTTTTCCCAAGCTAATGGCATAGCAAATCTACAAAAAAGAAGTACATGTAAAGTTCCATTCAGTTCTGGTTTGGCTTTTTGTTCCTTGCTTATGAGTAAACCACACAACTGTCAGTGCAGACTTAGTCTTAAAACCAGGCCTAAAAGCAGAGGTGGAATACCAGTCTGCTATGCTAACTACTAATAAAGAAAACTACCTCAGGTTCAGCTTCAAAGCTCACAGGGGCTGGTAAATCTTTGTACTCAGCTTGGTCAGTTTTAGTTACCAGACTTTATTTCCACACCTGGGGCAGTGTGTGTAAGTGTTTGTAGGGACAAAAGTTCTCCATCCCACTCTATTTCTGTTACAGCAGGCAGCAAACAGCCAGTGGTGTTAGCATGTATGGCTGCCTTGTCTGTGAAAGCTGTACATGTCTCAACATAACTGACATTCCTTTTGTTAGTGCTGCTGCTGGACAGCACTTTCCCATCTCTCTTAATGCTGGGATTAGCAATCCCATCCTTTCCTCCTTACACATACTGCTGCATTGTCTGTTAATTTGGTCCTTTTTAGACATAAGCCAGTAAAGGCTTGCATGTTAACACAGGTTTTCTTGGCCAGAAATTGAGCTGCTCTTGCTTCTATAGCACTGTTTCCCAGATGTGTAAGCCAAGAAGCCACAGACCTGTTTTCTAAATAAAGAATTTTATTAAATGTTACACAAACCTTTTCCCCTTCTGTGTTGCTCTCAAAAACATATGCGCTCATGGATTCTTCTCCCAGAGTCTCACTGAGGTGGATCACAAAACCAATCAATCTCCTGTTCTCCTGATGGGCAGCAAACTGTGTCACAGTGGCAAGTTCAAACTGGAAAAGTAAAATAAATAATGGATTTGTTTTAACCAGCTCAAGTTAGCAGGTTAGCTCAGGTTCATGGGACTGAGTAGTCACTGCTGTGATAGAAAAAGTTACTTACGCTTGCTCGTGTAACTTGGGTTTGAGGATCTATTAACCTGCAATTACATGTAGGGGAAAAAAAAAAAAGAAAATAATTTTAGAGTGATTCCTGGTAATTTCAAGGGCCTTTATAATAGAAAGCCAGTAACTCCAGCAGTTTTACAGATGAGGAAACCTATACACGGAATCAGGTGCTTTAGCTGTGATTAGTAAGGTTCAAATCTAGGCCTTGACTCTCAGCTGCCTGACAGGTACATGTCAGAGCACCTTTCTGAGTCACTTGGAAAGGATCCTGAGTGCCTGGACTAACACAAAATGCAGAGGGACATAAACACACCCCAGCTACAGGGAATGTCTGACATCAGCATAGTCTATAGTGACACTACTGTCAAAGGACATTGTTAGTAAAGAGAATCTTCCAATCCATTGTTTTGCATCATTTTTTTGGTATCTTTGCAGGGTCTTATAGCCTCACTACACCCCTTCGGTTTTGATAGGGCATTCTTACTACTTGGTCTGGAGGATCATTTCTAGGTATCAAAGAATAAGAAAAGAGACATTTCTTTCTAGGTAAAGTGACTCTTGGGATCTTGTTTCCTCAAAGGTTGTGTGCCTTAGGAAAACAAATCCAACAATACATAATAAATCACAAATTGTATGAAGAGAACAGAATATTGACAAGTTAAGGCTTCTACAGTACCTCAGGTTCTTGCTGGTGACCATGAGGTGGGATTCAGTCATGCGGAAGATGTTGTGAATGGCCCGAGCAGCCAGCACTTGTCTCATGGCTTCATAAATCACCTCGCACGTCTCATCGGACTGAACCGCCATGGACCCTAAAAACCGAACCACGAACATCTGCTGCAGCAGGGAGTCTGCAAGAGAAAAGCCATGACTTCCTTCACTGTGCTGCTTCAACTTTCCAGTAGCTCAAGGTCTCAATGGAATTACTTTATTCACTTTGGATATTCAACAGTAAGCCTGTGGTTGGTGACCGTCATGAGTGGTGGCTTTTTGCCATGAGTCACACAGTGTCCTGACCCAGTTTCAAACTGTGTGAACAGGCAGCAGTGTGGAGGTGGGGAAGGAAGTTACTGCAGTTGCCTGGAAGCTTTAAAAGTGTGACTGGTCCTTTATGCTTCAATTGATTAGCTCGTAAAATTCTCTGGCCTATTTTGCTATTGGGTGCACATAAACTGTGATGAATTTAGGACCATGCACAAGCCTTGGCTTCCATTACGCCTGTACATTCTTCCCTTTCTTCTATGTCCTTCTGACCTTCCATGCAGCTGGGCCCAGTGAGGTTTTCACCAAATCCTTCCTTGCTCCTTGACTGTCACTAGAAGATTTAATGACAACTAAGCAGCCATTATGCAGCAAAGCCATTGATCAGGCTCCATTTATGGCCAGTGATGAGCAAGGAAAAGCAAGGTGAATGTTCAGAGCAGGAAGTACTGCTTTGGTTCAGACAGCAGTTTTCTGACAGGGCTGTGGGTTCCAGGCACAGGGAAAGAGAACAGCCAGGGCTAAGCCCTACATATGCTAGTACAGGAAGGTCACTTTACTATGGATCTGTTACTTCTGCTCCATGGTGTCAGGAGCTTTTCTTAAGGGACACTGGGTAGCTAAAATGACTGATTTTATCTGGATGAAAGAAGCACTGACCTTCCTCCTCATCTTTGCTGGTGTCTTCAGATTCCCCAAATGGGTTTGCACGCCTGAGAAATAAGAATTAAAACTTGAATTACAGATTCTGGTCATCACCACTAACAGATGCTGCAATACTTCATCTTGCCTGAAATCACACTGTTACAGTGATGGATCACTGACTCTGGCCATACCTGCCACCTCTGTTCTGGTCCAGAAATTCCATGGCAGGCAGTACGATATCAAATTGAATTGGTGTTCCAGGAGCAATGAGTTGTGTGGAGTCTTGAATGCCAGCTGATCCACTGGGAATTATTTTGTCATTTTCCATATTCTTTACAGTCTGGCTGAAGTGCAAATGTAAAAAAAAATTATGTTTCTATCCATCAGTGACACCCTACCTTTGTTCTGGAAGGGAGACAAGATTATTCAAAAATCCAAAGCAGGATTGAACCACTGTGCAGACACATAAGGTATTTTCCTATTTACCTGTTACTGAGAACTAAAATAAAATATTTTTTTTAACCCAGTATTATTTAGGACAAAACTAAACATTGGTATATTAAACCTGAATGTAGATCAACTCTGAGCCTGGGCTGACTTTCAGCAATAGGTGCCCGTTTGTCTCCCTGCCTGTCCATATTCACAGCTGCATTACCAGCAGAGACCTGGACTTGTGTCTACACTTCTCAGTGACAACCCCAAAATCTTCTTAAGACCCCACAGCCCCAGGCTCAATACAACTGCACACAGTCCCTGCTCCATGCAAGAAAGAATGTTACCGGGCGTGCTGAACTTCATGTTTTTTTCCCAAGCTGGTAATGGGAGTCACTGCTTGCAGGGCTGTCTGATTTAATTTGATTGCAGCTGCCTAAGAAAACAAGACAAAACAGCTCTTTTAGACATGTAGTTTACCTTATCATGTTGAAGAATAATGGGAGAGCAAGTTGAAAGAATGGTCTGAAAGATGGAAACAAGCTCTCACCTCTGGATTGTCAGTGAGATAGATCTGTCTGGAGATGTTGTTGATGGCACATATCCACTGGAAGGGAAAAATGAAATTGAGGTCTTCAAGCTCACTTGTATGCAAGAATAATAACTTAAAAGAAAATAGTTTTACCTCCTCGTATTCTTTCTTGCTTTCTGCTTGAAGGGTTATACCCCTAAAATATAAACACAGTGTATAAGTGCTAACAGTGGACATCAGGACTGTTTGACTGCAGTGCTTATAGTAATACCACCATGCTTTACATCTATTAACTACCACAGGAACAAGAGTCATGAATAAGCTGCAGCTAAAAGACACCACATGTGCCATTCAGGCACTTGTGGAGGAGGTTTGGAAGGAATATGCTTTTAATTTGGAAACACCCTTCTGGAAACCCAGAAAAGCTTACTACTACACCAAGCAAGTTTTACAGGAAAGAGCATCTGAAGGGGTAGGTGTGACTGGGTGTCCTCAAACAAAACCTGTCTCATACGCTTTGCCTGTAGGAGTGGTGATCTGAAAGCAGTATCTTCTGTCTTCACAGTCCACAGCCATAACAGAGCAGTTATCCAGATCCTGAATCAATCCTCCAGCTACTGCTCCCCTTGGCTGACACATCAAGTTGCCACCTTGAGTGAAGAAATAGAGTCTTTCCCAAGTTGTAGTCACCAGACCTGTTTTACTGATGAGACAATGCAGTGATAGAGACTCATTACTCTTTAGAAGTAACAGGTATGAAACTGCAAAGACATCCTGATGCTAATCAGAACTTTATGTTCACCCTGGCATTTTTTTTAATGATGGGTCTCTGTTAAGAAGAAAAAGCAACACCTGTTCCTAACAGAAACTAATCCTTAATGAAAGCTGATAAATTAATTCCAAACATCCAAGTTAAAAATCGTATCTTCTAGCTAAGAATGAAAGAGTATTGAGTAACTGACATGAAATACTATGAGCAGTTTCAGCACAAGGAATTATAATATAAAAATGTATCTACTGCAGTAGTATCTCAGAGTCCATCTCTTTCTTAGCTATAGAGTCCTATTATAGTGTAATGCAGCTTTTGGAATAGTAAGAGAAATTACTAGATGTACACTCGCAAAGAAAAAAATTACTGGATAAACAAAATAATAAACTGATATTTAATCAATCACATAAATAGGGTTATTATATGCTACCAATATACCTAACATCTGTGGAAGTTTATGGAAAATTTTATGTGTAAAATCTGCAGAGATAATTCTACATATGATACATATTCAAAGTTACAAACTTGCATTGTCCATAAAGCCTTTATTTATGTAAAAGAGGTCATTTATGAAAACATGCACTAACTACAAAATATAGCTACTTTTGTAAACACCATGTCTCCTTTAAGATCTGGGAACAATCTGAACCCAGTCTCATCAGCTTCTAAGTTTTAGAAGCATTTGAATGCAGGAAATTTTTCCTGTAGGTATGTTCAATCAGAAGCAAAATTCTGTTTTCAGAAAAATAGTCTCAAATGCCTTTAATTTGGTTAAAGCTTCAAAAACACATTTCCAAAGATGACAGAGGAACTCAGAGGATGAAAAGTAGAGCTACCAAACTGATTTAAGGCTCTCAAACATCAGTACATGAGGAGTCCTTATGACTCTCCCCCGAAAAATGTAGCCACTAAACAAACCAGCAGATAACAACAAAGTTCTTACTTTCTAAGATTAAGGTAGCCAGCCTTCTGGATGAGATTTCTATTGATGGCAGGTGAAGTTACATCAGAATCTGGTGTGTAAACAGATTCATTAACTGCAATTAAATCCTGCTGGGATATTCTCATTTTTTCAGCTTCAGCATCCAGCTCTCCCTGTATGCTGGAAAAAAACAAAACCAAAACAAACAAAAAAACAAAACAAAAAAACACCAAAACAAAACAAAAACAAAAAAAAAAAACAAACCCAAAAAAAAAAAAAAAAAAAAAAAAAAAAAAACAAAAACAAAACCCCCAAAGCCATCATTAGCCATTTATACCAGGTAACATCTGTAAGCCAAAATGAACAAAAATACCATCTGAGATTACCTTGGAGAGTAGTGCAAAGATGAAATTTGTTTTTCAAATAGACTTTATAGGAAATACTGTTTTGTGATACCGAAATGAGCACATGAGAAATGTTGGGACTTGTTGAGAAAGAAGAGTTAAGTTTATTTTTTGAGAGACAGCTTTTAAAAGTAACGCTTCTATGAATTTACACTGCTGAACACATACAGACAATGCCCTAGTATAATGGCATAGTTCAGAGCAGGCTGTACTAGAGGATCTCTTGGCTTTCTCAGAACTTTGTCTAATGCCTCCAAGGCTGTAACACACAGGAATTCCTGCCTTGACACCAACTATTAACTGGTCATGGATTTTCATTAATTCAGAACAATACAGCAGCAAAACCTATAGCTCAAGTCTCACTTTAGTTTTAATTTTTTGCTTATAATACTGTGTTCTGCTTTGGTGTGATGCCAAAAACATCAGATCTGAATTAAATTAGACCACATTTGCAAGCTAATGCCTTTCCACTCCATCACTGAATGTCAAAATAAGAATTATTTAAATTCCATTTTTAAATGCAATGGAACTATGCTGTTAGTTTTCATCTCAGTGTTATTTCAATCAATCTTTTGATCTGTCATTTTTGTTGCACCACAAAATGCTTCTGACAAAATCTCCCTGGCACCTTAATGGTTTCTGAGGCTGTATTCCTCTTCCTAAGATGTGCTTCTCCCATCTCCAAGGCAGGAGGAAAAGTGCTGACAATTCTGAAGTTATATGCATTTGTGTCAATTAGGCCAAGTGGTCACTGATAATGTGTTGGTGTAGATATCTCCTGTGTTTTTACACCATTAGCAATATTCACTGTATAAATGAAAATGCTTTTAAATACCACTGAAATTCTGTAGCTGCACAATAGGTCACATAAGCGTGTTGTTCCAAAAAATAAATACGACAAGTGAAAAGCTTTTAGCTTGACTAGCAAGCAGATCTGACTCACTGAGGCCTTGTGATCCCCAGCACTAAGGAAGGAGTGGGCAGCACAGTTTTCAGTGTCTGTGCAAACTGAAGTCATGAAACCCTGTCCTGTGTCAGTAAATCTGTGCAGCACAGTGCCATTCAGAATTCTACAAGCTTCTCTTTTGGTTTTTCCACAGACATCACACTCTTTTACTAGTTACATTTGAGTTGGACTTCCAAGCTTTACTGTGTGACAGACTTTAAACACAAAAACCAGACTCAGCAAAATAATTGAGCAGCCCATTTTTGTTTCCATTTACTACTGTACATTGTCCAGAACTCAAATTCATCTGACTGTGGAAAACAAGGGCTTATTCTATGGTGAGGATCCAATGGCAGGATCCTCCCTGTGCCTGTAAGACACAAGTAAGATGCTCCAGACTTATTAAACAAAAGACACTATTTCAATGGCATTTAAAATCTGTACAGTCCTCCAGTCTGTACAAATGATGTGTAGACTGTGTAGAGGGATTTATTTCCCAAGTGAGTGTGCAAAAATATATAAATATAAAAGTAGAGAGAATAAAGAATAATTTAGTGAAATAATCTACCGTAAAGAGCACTTGTTTGTAGCATGGTTCTCAAATTAACAAGTATGCATTATTTAAAATGGCACTAGAGTGAGAATAAGTAATGATTTGGCTACAGCTTGATATGAAAGGAATGAAGGATTAAAGTCAAGGACTCAGCTGGGCCTATATTCTCTTTATGGTCCATTCCAATCCCTTAACATTTTATCATTCTATGAATAATATTCTATTATGCTTACATTTCAAGTGTAAAGTTTACATTTACAGGTACTTAATTATAAAGAAATTCTTCACTACAAGTAGAGGATGTGGAGGGGAGGTGTAAGAAAAATTATCACATAATTAGGAGTACAAAAGCAGTTTATTGAAATTTAAAACTTAGTCAAAATACGTTGAACTCAGTGGATTAATACAGTCTACACTGGATGCAATGTATATGTTCCCTAGGGTAAAGAGTTTTGTTTGCCTTGTGTAGCTACACCATCAAACACTTTAGGCCCTAAATCCTTATTTGAGAGGTTAATGGGTTATTGTTGCTGTATTATTACAGAAGACCTTGTAAATATAAATGCCTGTACTTCAGAAAGCACGTTAAGTTTATTATATTAACACTGTTAACCAGTTTCTAGCCCAAACTCCATGCTTTCCTGTTCATGAAGAGACACAGGGGTGTAAGAAAGCATGTGAACACTTTACAGTATATGGCTTCTGACTATACTGTAAAAATACTCTCTTTTGTGTACAGACAGCATTTTCTTTTCCATGTACAAACATTTCCTTTCTATCTGTTGCTTCAACAAACTATGCCCAACAATGCAATGTAAGCATGAAAGAAAGAAAAAGAGGCACTCTCTGGTATGTGCTGAAGGTTAGAGCGCTACTGCTCGGACTCCAATGGAATGACAAAAGCAAACAAAAGCACTAGGTTACCTCTGAACCATGTCTGAAACAGATGACAAAAAGCTGTCCATCCTTTTGGAAAACATCTCTGCTCCTTTCTTAAAGAAGTTGATCTGAAAAATACCAAGAAAAAGGGCACTGAAGGTTCTCTTGGCTTTGGCAGACAAGTAGCAGATTGTGGGAGTGTTAACAGTGCTCCCATTATGACTGCAACTTTTGGCGGGTGATCAAACACATGGGCAAAACAGCTGCGTTGCCTTTCTTGCTACTTCCCACTTTTGCAACTCTCCACCCTTTCACACACAGATAAGCTGCTGGCTGCTGACAGGTAGGTTTCCCAAGAACTTGCCAAATGACTCAAATAAGGGAACAGGTAGCTTCTCCCACACTAGCATTGGGCAGGGCTGGGGGTCATGGTGTCAGGATGTATGCAATGCCACCCTATCAAAGGGAATGGGACACAAATCATCCATCAGATTTAGCAGTCCAACCTGAACTACCAACTCCAGCATGTAAATTTTCAAAGTGCTGTAACAAAGTCAGTCAGGAAAGTGTTGCTGTGCTTGCAGAATCCTTCAGGGCAATTGGTTGTATCAACTACAGTTTTACCATGGGTTTTGTTCTACTGAAGGAGCTAAAAAAAAAAGCTACTAGGGCCAAAGTACACATTATGGGAAAAAAGATTAATTCTCTTAGCTGGTATGGCTCAGCAGGCACACGACATAGTAAAGCACTTGGTGTAGACTTGATCTTGTATTATCTGCTGCAGGGCACAGTCATCATTAGAGCCTACTAGCAACTGCATGAAACATGGATACAGACAGGATGTGTGTGCAATTAATTAAACACATAAAAATCAGTGATCTACTCTGGGAAGAGATGTAAAAGAAATTCTTGGATGTTAAGCAATTTATTAGTTATTTCATCCACTTTTACTTGTGATTGCACTCCCTTTTTCTAACCTTGGGACCTAGGATTCCCAAGATTCAGATTTCTGCAACCATGTCATAGACCAGAGCCTCCCTTTACAAAGGAGAGAAAGAATGCCCTCCTAAAGAATGATTCACCTATTCTATTTCTGAAGCCTGCTTCAGGAGGAAAGAGCTGTAAATTCCACTGATGATAAATGTTGATGCCAGTTTTCAGTCAAGTGAACCCTCTATTATCCATTGCTTCTTCCAAAATTTCCTTTTGACCTGCTCATTGGTTGGAAATGTGAAACTGAAGACACGTGTTTGAGTAATTAATTAAGAAAATACGTATTTGTGCTGAAAGGCAGTTCACAGTATTTAAGCATCAACTGGATTCTGGTTATTCAGTCATTCCCATGACAACCTGAGACTTCCCTGTATAAAGCACTGAGATAAGGCAGTTTTGCCAGATGAAGTACAGGGAAAGAAAGTTCTGTTTGGCTTCCAGTAAAGGAAACCAGTCCAGTTCTTTCACTTAGGATAATTACAGCAGAGAAGCAGTGTGAACTCCCGTGGTGGCTAAAGTGACTGAATCCTCATTTACTACCTATTTTAAATGAGGCACATGGACTGCAAAGGACAAGATGATGTAGATGATGATGAGCCACACTACAACCTCAAACAGAGCATCACATCCACTTTTCCTCTTTTCATAGCCCAATTCTCATTTTCCAGACACTTTCTTTCATCAAAATCAAAGACCCTTAAAATGGGTGATAGTGAGAATCAAGTGCTGTGATAATACTGGTTTGTTGATCCTCCTGATATCCTGGAGGGTCAGACTACCAGACTTGAGAATGTTCTATCAAATTGCTGTTAGAATAAAAATTAGAAAAAGGATTTTTCCAGCCTTATGCTCAATCCTCTCTACTGTTCTGTCCTTCCAGCTCTCCAGAGCATGCTCTGTTCCTCATCGTGCACACTCCTCATCAGTATGCTGAACATTATGTGCCAGGAAGGGAACTGCTACATAGGAGAGTTTGTGCAGGCTGAGTAAACAGTGGAAGTAAATGCTACTGCATTTAGCTCAGCTGTGAAAAAACTAACCCTAGGCTGATTTTGCATATAAGTGCATTGGATTTTCTTTTCATTAGTGTCTTTCCTGAATCTCTAAACATTCAACTATCTGCCACAAACAAAATCTGTTGTTAGAATCTAGGCAAGCTGAATGCAAATTGTTTCTCCCCCACCCTCACTGTAACTTGTCAGGTCTCAAAATAAATCCAGAACCACAAGGTTTTACCTTTCCCAGGAACATGTCTAAGTGATACAGACACTTTACTGTCAATACCTGTCCTCGTGTATATCCTAGCATAGGTTCCATCATAGCCACTCTCTTCCTGTACTGCAGAGCATTCAGGGCACAGTAATATTGCAAGGATGAAAGGTGCTGCTTTCTTCTTGCATTTGCCACTTCTTTTGCCACTTCTGCCTTAAGCTGATCAAAAAATGATAGAGAGGTTGACAGAGTGTTATTGTGTATATGGATGTATTTACTGATCATCTTCAAGTTATTTTAAAATCACTCTCATTACAGAACTTCTCCAGGTTAAAATGAAGGATGAGAAACAAACAAAGCAAATCGAAAACCCAAAGCAAGTACTTCAAGCCCTTCTCTGTCATGATCCTTAAGCATTTGGGGAGTCCCTGTGACTACAAACTATGTAACTACTACCACTAAAAATCTGGATCAGATCTCTGTGCAAGAAATTTATTTGCAGCTGAGATCACAAAACAAGTCTGCAAGCGCAGAACATAGAGGTGAATAATTCACAGTATGCTATATCACATTGTGCTCTGTAAGGCATTTCCTTTCAAGAACCATCCTGTAGAACAGATTCACTCTCAGGACAAGGCCAGCCATATACTTTTTGACAAAGGGATGTATTTTCAGTCCAGTGGGCAAAGAAGGAGGAATGTAGAGCAATCCCACCAAAGAGAGTTATGTGCATTGTTAAGTGGAATGACAGGCCATATAGAGTAATTGCACAGGAAGGTACATGCGAAGAAATGCAGTGCTTTAGGAACAGCAGACACAAGGCTTCATGGCAGCTCACAATTAATTGTGCTCAGTGATACTGCATCACCACCTCAGCTGTACAACACTAGGCCTATACAAAGCTATTTATAGTCACTTGGATTACCTCTATCTGAAAAGCTTCCATGGATCTGAAGGGCTCTAGTTGAGCACAATATTTCATCACTTGCCTAACTTGGAGAAAACAGGTGTAAGTGCTGAGTTGATGTTTAAAAGCTTTGTGTCTGCTTAGAAAAGAAATCACAAGTATTCTTGAGCTATTGTGAATTTAAGCAATGAACTCTCCAAAGTTCACAATGAACAAGGATGCAGACAGAATGGCTGATGAAAACATTCTATTTTCCCTTTCACATTTTTTACCTTTTCATTTTCTTTCCTTTTCGGTAACCTGCTATACTTTGCCATGGACACGTCATGTTCTGTAGACAAGGAATATTATTTTTTTTTAAGAAATGTGATGTGTATGTGCACAGATTACACATGTCTTCTTTGCTCTAACAGCTGCATATGAATAGAAACAAAAAAGGGACACATACCATTGCTAGCAAGGCCAAAGAGATCCTTCAGTGTGCTTACTTCTGGAAAAGAGAAATCAAATATTCAAAGTAAAACCAGTTGTTAACACTTTGTTCAACTGAGACCATTTATGGCATATTTACTGCCCAAGTCACTCCAGCCCTTCCACAGCAGAGATGTATACATTGTGCTTATCTTGAAAATGCTAAACCAGATCAGCTGCTAGAGAAATGAAAAGGTGGATAGCTAATTAAGGGTGGAGTGAGTTTATTTTATTGAGCAAGCTGTCACTCTGAGAAAGATGCCTTATCTGCCCATGTCATTTCTCCAAAGAAGCACCATTTCAGTATGTTTGTTCTGACAAAAGGCCCACCACTATCATACAAGATCAGCCGTTCTGAACAACCTGACAGTGCTTATGTGATACTGAGAAATTTAAGACCCACAGATGTATGAACTAAAGCCTTTTTCCTGTACATGAACCTCCCTCACTGTGGAACACATTTGCTAAGCTGCTCTGTGAAAAGAAATCCTTATCTAACACACTTGACTGCTGGGTATGATGCTTGCATTACAAACACTGGCCATGAGATTCTGATACAGGTAGGGAGAAGACAGACTAAACAGGCAATGTAACTTCACAAGTGTTGGGCACAAGCTACTCTTAGTGCCCCCACCAACATATGCTGGCAAAAACTCTCTCAAAAAGCTACAAAGAAAGCACATTTACATGAACAGACATTATGCAACTGTGAAAATACCAAGGGGAAATTGTAGGATGTCATCATGGTCTCTGATTATTTTTAACATCCCACTCATTAATCAGTTTCACTCCACCTTTTTTCCCCCAGAATGCTTCATTATGAGTCAGATGCAGAAAGACAGAAGATTTTTCCATTTGTAACTGACTTGTATTTAGAGGTTTCTTCAATATTCAATGTGTAGATGTAACAGGATCAAAAGTAAAAACAGTAACACAGTTATTCTTCCTTGCTTCCTTGTTTAAACCCTCTATGAAATTCCAGCGTGGCTAGGTCTCTACTAAAAATGCTGTTCTACAGAGTGCATCAGAAAAAATGATGGATAGAATTAAAAAAAAAAACCATTGACATCCAAGGAAGTTGAAGAAATTTTCATTTTTTGTCATACAGCAGTTGACGCTTTGGTTGCAGGCTTCATATGCATTTTCGTATCTTTTTTAATGAACAAGAGAGAAAAATCCATAAATATGGAAAAAGAATTACTATCTCGGGGGCCACATGAAAAAGGTGAGGAAGTGTTTATATCATTAACATCTTACCATCCAAATTCTGCTTTATATTTGACAGTGTATGATAAACAATGTATTGTTAGCATAGACACCTGCATGTCCTCACAATTTCCAATCAGATCCTATAAGGAAGTTAAACCAGCCGCTATTTTGCTGTAGTCATTTTGTCTCACATCAAAATGATGTTTATAAGAAGAACATAAGTGGGACTGTGACAACTGAAATGAGCAGTGGGTTTAAAAAAAAAGAAAGAAAGAAAGAAAGAAAGAAATGCTGCTGCAAAAACTCTCATTTCTGTTGCATAAGTAGGTAAGACTGTCCTTGACCTTGAATATGAGCTTTTTTCTTTTGTAATTGCATCAAATGTTTTTGTTACTGCCTTGCTGTTTAAGTAATGAAATCCCAAATTCGTGAAATCAGGTAACTTGCATGGAACTACCTTTGCATGGCAAGGATTTAAAGAGGACTGATTCCTTAAAAAGGAGGGAATATACTCTTCTCTTTAGTTAAAACAACATTCTTGCTTGTGTTTGTTAAACAGCCCCAAACTCCTGAAGTGGAATAAACTGTTTGCAAGCCCAATTCACTGCTAAATTTCCCTTCTGGCAATTTAACTTCAGTGACATCAGTGAAATTACACTGGTATAAAAGCACAGTGACCCAACAAAGAACAAAGCTGTGTATTTTTAAATTTGCACCATATGGTGCATAAAATGTTACGTGGTGAACTTGAACTGGTTTTGTCTGAGTAAGAGCATGCACCTGTCAATGAAATTCTGTAGCAGAAAAAAACCCCACAAACTTTTCTGTGAATCATTGAAGAACAAATTAATACATGGCATTACATCTCAGTTTATGATGAAATAAACAAGGAGCATATAAGGAAAATTGAAGCTTAGAATAAAATTTACCTGTGAGATCTTTTTCTCGAAATTGTATTATTGGGAGAACCATTGTATCTGCAAGCTGTTTTGCCAGTTCAGAATGAAGAATATTGAGCTGAAACAGAGAATTATTCTAAGACACGATGTAAATAAAAAACCCAGACCACAGAGAACATCCCAACACACCATCCATTTGTGTCCAGTGGATATAATGTACTTCAATGCTTGAAATATACTTCTCAAGGTATCTGAGACAGATGGGGATGTCTCCCTAAATGCTTCATTCCTGCCTGGTACTTCCTAAGGATCCAAAACTTCTCAGTTCCCACATAACAGATTAGGGCAGTTCACTTGACCATTAATTCTAATGCTTAACTCAATAGTATTTAAATGGTAATTATCCTTTATTAACCTGTTTTTGTTAACTCTTAATGCCATGGAGTTAGAGTCCCACCACCACAGTGGAAGACACAAGGAAGTGTCTTTCCTTGAACAAGGGCTAACTAGGACACAATCACAACAGGTGGCAACTGCAACAAAAGGTCCCATTCAAATATTTTACCATCATAGCAGTTCCCCACTCCCTGTTTTTGTGTTTCTAAACTTCAGCATACAGCTGTTTTAAAGCTCCTGTGTGGCACCATTTAGAATGAAGGCAGGCAAGGCTCTCATGTCAACAGTGGCGTGCTAAGAATGTGAGATGGGAGCAGGTAGGACAGCTGGAGCATCAGGAGGGTGCCACATGTGGAGGTGACATCCTGCCAGTTTGCTGACAGTGTCCTGGATACCTCCAGGCAGCCTCATGCAGGTAAGGATAAATTGAGGATTTCCCATGAGACAATAAATTCAATACTGATAGAACAGACAACTGAAACAGGCACAAGGGGAAGTTAACACACAGAGAAGGAGGCCAAGGAATCAAGCAAGTTCTTGTGAGGGAAAATGTGACTGAGAACTGAGCAGAGGCTTTCAGCTTTCTGTCCCCAAATGGCACCATTCTCTTGAACCTGGGAAGGAGAAAGTTCTTGTTTTGATCTATTTGGAGTTCACATAAGCAATTACATGACTTGTGATAACAAATGCTCCTTTCTAGTATCCCGAGAACACACCTGCAGCAAGAAAAGCCTAAAAAAAACCCTTTGGGATTCCTCTCACTACATCCTTAGTGTTATCCATGGGCTCTAAAATTTTTTACTTACTTTTTGTCCCACAACCCTCTCTCCTCTCCCTAACAGCAGTACAGCCTTTTGCCTTCTTAATCAAAGTTGGAAGTAGGCCAAAAAGAACAGACTTTTCTGATGGCACAGCACTGCTCATAGCAGAGAGAGTGATTTGACAAATGAAACCTAAGCAAGGACCTAGATACCAAGGCCATATCGAAATGTTATAGGGGTAGGTCTAACAAAAGCATTTACAAACACTCCCAGTACATTGCAGAAACGTCCAGGGCGTGGGGGTATTCACTGCACACAGATTCACTGTCTTCACCACACAGTACTGCAGCCTTCCCTAGACATCTCTAGATTCTGAATGATCTCACAGCAACTAAACTGCAACTTGACCAATTCACAGCTGCCCTGCATCCATACCTGGCAAGTTTTGGCTCAAACTGCAGTGTTTAAAGCTTAAAAATGTGACATTTTAATAGGGAATTATATAAAAGGATGACACGTCCTGTTTTAGTCTCTCTTTAAGTTCCCTTAGGAAATTCAACCTTGCTCTGAATATAGAATATGGGATGAAGCCACAGAAACAGCTCTAACCATTATGGAAGGGTGGTATCAAACTTCTTTATCCAGAATTAAATTAATCTAAAACTCAGGCACAATCTAGCCTTCAGTGGGAAGGCTCTGAATCATAAGGAGAGACCCAAAGAAAAAACACTAATATTCTGTATTGTAAAAAGAGAGTATTAGCAATTCAAATTACCTCATCCACAACTTTTGAAAAATAATGGAGGGTGGATATCACTTCTTCATCTCCTTTACCTAAGGCAAAATGCTGGAAATAGAAACACACATTTGGTCCATAAATCAATAAAGATACATATAAAATACAATGTATGTTTTACTACAAATCTAATGAATATTTCTACAAAATGCAACAAATGATAAAAATAAATGTATAAACAGATAAAAATAAATGTATAAACTCATTAATATATATTCTTTTACCCCGCTCTTCTTGTGATAAATGAATGGATTCTGGACAACACTTAATTCTTATTATACTCATTTTAAAGTCATAGAACTGGAACAAACTGACTTGTATCTTCATAAATTTATTAACTCAGATTCCGTACCTTTTTGTTTTTTTTTTTTTTTTTTTTAATCTGGTTATTTTCTTATTGTAAGATACTCAGAAATGACCCAACTCCCTTGAACATGCTGGGGAAATTCTTAACTTCCTTCACATGAAACCAAGTAAAGCAAATGCCCTGAGCACTTCCAGAAAACAGTTTACAGACTTCTTCACAAGTGTTGAGGCAGAAAAGAAATGAAAGTCATGTCAAAGCTGAACGTACCTGCTTTTCATAGGCAAGGAGCTGCTTCGAAAGCTGTTGTGTGGCAAGACACATTTCATTCTACAAACAAAAATGACATGTTAATAGAAATAATGAAAAGTCCCCAGTGCTGCTTTTACCACTGCTTTGTTACCAGCCTCTTGACTGAACCTGAACCTACTTACAACCCAACTTTACACAAACATTCAGCTGTGTGCAAACAGCTAGTCTCAAAATACCAATGTCCTGCTTTCAGTTAGGATAGAGTTAATTTCTTCTCAGCAGCTGTTACAGTGCTGTGTTTTGGATTCAGAGTAAGAATGGTGCTGAAAACACACTGATGTTTTGAATTTTTGTGAAATTGTGTTTATCCTAAGTAAAGGATTTTTTTCCTTGTCTCAGCTCAGCCAGTGAGAGGGCACACAAAAGAAACTGGGAGGGAGCACAGCTGGGACAGATGACCCAAAAGGATATTCCACACCATGAAACATCATGCCCAGTAAATAAACTGGGGCAAGTACCCTAAAGGGAGGCCAGTCTGGGTTCAGGAGGGGAGCTCTGCCATCAGTTAGTTGGTGTTGAACAATTACAACGTGCATATTTTTTTTCATTACCATTATTATAATTTACCATTATTATTGTATTTTACTTTATTTTCAATTATTAAACTTCTTTTATCTCAAAATACAAGTTTTATTTTGATTCTTCTCCCCATTCGACTGGGGTGAGAGGAACAGAATTGGGTTGAGCAAGCCCCACAAATGGAGTTGGCAGAACTTCCAGCTGGGCTTAAACCATGACAACAGAGAAGCAGCAGTAAGAGGTACATACTTCACAGCTACAGTTTAACTACTTTGAATAGAGCTAAGATTTGGGGGTTTGGTTTTAGCCTTGGGTTTCCCCCCATCACAAGAATATAACAAAACTAGAACAACCTCGAATACGTAGGTTGCCATAGCAGCATAAGAATGTTTCATACTGGTTAATCATCTCCCCCCCAAAACCTACATCAATAAAGTGAACTAGAAGATGTACCTCCATAATGCATTCATGCTCAGGAATGCTTACAATGTACCAATGTAATTACAGCACTTTAAGTGGCTACAGGAGCACAAACCAGCACATCTCTCTTCTCCTAAAAATACACATACACTTAAGATGTGCTTACACCAGGTAAGATTTGTAGGGAAGGTATATAATTTTACTTGACAGCTGGAAAAACCAGACAAGCACTTGGATATGTCAATCTTTAATCAATGTATTCCTAACACTAGCGTATTAAATGCTCTGTCCCTGATTTGTTAACAAGGACTCACAACAATAATGAAAGAAAAAAGGGAAGGGTGTAACTGACATCTGTCTTAACCCCTATCAGATCCTTCTCGTCCTCAGAAATGCAGAGAACTAGTAACATTAAATTTAATTTTAAACCATAACAAACTATTCCTGTCTCCAAATATATAAGGCCACAGAGAGTTTGTAAAACTAGAAGCAGATCTCTGAACTGCTTTAACAGAACCCTTTATACTAGGGCTGATACAGAAAACCATTAAAACTGGGACAGAGCTTGTCTTCTCTCTTATTGTCCCTTGTCATCCTGAGCAAGCAGAGCCCAGCACAGTGAACTATCTGGGCCAGAGACACTGAAAAACCCTTTGCTTTGGCCTGCTGCCACCTGTGACATACTGCATTACAGCCTGCTGCTCCTGCTCTGCCTGGGCACAGCAGAACAGGGGTTCATAGGGCAGCAGGGTCCAACATTCAACCAGTTTTAGTGTGTGCTCAAGTGCTCAGGGGAAAAGCCAACAAAGCCAAACCAAACCAGCCACAGCCTAGGTACCAGCTGCTGTATGTGAACAGAGGACAGAAAAAGCTGAATGAGGTAATTTTGACCATCTTAAAACACCACGGTGATAACACTCCCAGGCAGGAGGAGATGGTACAGCATGCACACCCCATGACTATTCTCACCTCATAGTGACGGATTAGTCCTGTTTCTTGTCCCAGCCCAATTAGTAATAAGCACTACACTTTCACACAACAATAATGCCAATGATTCCTGTAATATTTGCAGGTTGGTTATGCAGATTACATAGTTTTTAATGAAAAAGCTTTACACAAACACTTGGTATTTAAGTATTTCCCAAGATAGAGGACGGAAAAGGATGTTCTGCCTTATAATAAAAAACAAACTCTGTTAAGGGCTCAGGCATGGATAGGAATGAGCTTTAATTATCTGCCTCAAGCAGTAAGAACACCAGAGAGACTTTGCCACCATCAAAGTGGGAGCTAGCAAGCAGTGAGTTTATGACAGGGAGGACAGGACACCCTGCAAGTATACAGAAGACATTACAAGGGTTTGTTTGTACGCATGTGGGAGGAAATTAAGATTACAAAAAGAAGCAGAGGTTCTCAGACCTGGCATCTTTTTCATAAATGCAATCTCAAAAACCGTTTTCTTGCAGTTCTTACCCAGCTCTAAGTCCTCACACAGTGACTGTGATGCCACCTCTAAGTTGTACAGCTGGATCAGGGTGAGAGAAATCTTTTGAAATAAACCAAGTATCAGAAACATGCCTCTTTTCCCCGTTTGCTTCCATTTACTTATTCCTGCCAAGTCTGCAGTTTTGTGCTCTGCTCTGAATCTGGAAAATACCTGCTTCTGGTTTAAATCTGCTAACACTAAAAGAAGCTTCAGAATAATGGGCTGATAAAAACAAACAAACAAACAAAATCCCCAACTGCAAAAAAACCCTGGCCAAAGACACCCTGTCCTTTTCTGTTCGCCATCCACAAAGCTTCTACCAGTTTGGTTTTTAGACTCAACCCTCGATTTCCTCACTTAATAATCAAAGGCCATCACTACTCATCTGTGTGGGGCAGTTTGAAGATGGGCAGTGTAAAGAGGTAGGTGGAATAAGCATCTTCCAGGGATCACCACTCCCCAGAAGTGGTCTCCAGTATGTGACAGGATAATGGGAGAATACGGAAACCATGAGGATCTCAAAGGGGTGTAAATGAACAACATCTTATAAATACACAACCAGGTGACAACAGTTAATTACAGACCCTAAGCAGACATTCATAGCCTACTACTCCAGATACAGAATAAATTGAGAGGTATGCCTGACATAAAACTTACTTTGGGATTTCAGGCTGATTTGGGGACAACAGTTCCATGTATTACTCACAACGCACTGCTGCCAGCTGGTGACATTTTTCATTTACTGGCTCAGTTCTTTGTGTCAGAACACCACAAACTTGTTACTCAATCTCTACCCACGTGGAAAAGTTAATCCTGGGTCCTTCATCCTCCCTCCTAATACCTGCCAGACTTCTTCCCATTAGAGGTACAAAACCATTCATTGTATCATTTGGGAAAAAAAAAAAACCCAAACAAAAATCAAAACTAAACAGATACACACCCAAAAACTGTAAACCAATCAAGTTAAGCTGGCAAGCTGAAACATACTCCATTGCATAAGGAACAGGAAACAAGCAAAGTGCTCTGCTGACCTAGTGGTAATACTGTATTGCTAAACACACTAATCTGGGAAAGTGTGGTTTAATCCTCCTCCCATTTCTTCCTAATCAGCCTTTTCCCCTCCCCCTGCCCTGCTGCCATTCAGTTCCAAGACTCAGAAGTTATTTGCATTGCTTCAGTTGACAGATCCACTAAATCCAGGCAAATTACTTTAACAGGTTTTAATCTATTTCCAAGGCATTTTCCCATGGATACATCAACACTGATTTCCTTTGTCCTGAAGTGACTGCAATGCAATACACCACAGCAAAAGGAAAACTACAATACATGCCTGACTCCACATCTCTTCCACATTATCTTGACATTTCAGAATTCATCAGGCATTTATGGAGTGGGACAGCTATCAATGAGATGATATATCAAGCAAAAACTCAAAAAAATCCTGAACAGAAATTGAAGCCTTCTAAATAAAGGCAAACTTAACCAGTAATGGGCCTTGCAAATACATTCATTTGCACTAGATGATTTTACCTAATGGGGAAGACATCTCTGCAGCATTAAAGTAAAAAAAGTGTACCAGAAGGAAGAAAAAAACATATGTAAATAAGTATAATTAAATCAGTAGTGATTAAAGATGTGCTGACTTTTTTCCCCTTTTCTCTAACCCTGGCTTGCATGATAACCCTAGGAACAGATTTTTGTAAGTCCAGTTCAAATGGCTAAGGCAATGGAAGTGGGTCTTGATTCTAGCATTAATCTACCAGAAATTAAAAACAGCTAGTTTAAAAAATATTGGGTAATTTTCAATTTACTTCAATACCTGACCGAGCCTTCAAACAAGTCAGTGGGGGAAAAAAAAAGTCTGTCTTACTTTCTGAGCCAGTGCCCAGGGTAAAGATATGTGGTTAATTCCACCTTCTTCATTATCACATTTATTCACTAAGCTGTTCATATCATCAGAAAAGACTGATTTTTCTATAACCTCTGTAATAAAATATCTGTGCCATTTACATTTTCCCAGTGAGACAGTCCATCCATTTTTAGGATCTCTGTATTTTTCCAAAATAAACTCTGAGGACTAATCTGCTGAAATCCAAAGATATTTCTGTAGACAGTTGTCTAACAGACTACAGATTTGAGGGCATGTAAAGGATTAAGTCGAGCTATAAATTAACATCTAAAGACACAGAACTACTCCAGCACACCCAGTTCCAATCCCAATATAATGAAGCTCTCTGCAAAGCAACTTTCCTACTCCAGCTACAGTTGGCATTTTTAAAACTACAAGTAACTATGACACAGAACTGCCAAAAGCTGCTTCATATAAACAAGCAAGACACTGGTAAAGGTATTTATCCATGCACTCTGTATGTGCAGAATGACACATAATAAATTTTGGCTTACATCTGGGAAAACTTAATGCCTCATCAAAGAGAAAAAAGACCCAGGTATGTGGTTGAAGTGGAAGACCTGGGAGGTAGCTGCAGCCTGTCCACCCCTTCAGAACTAGGCAACGCATTTACTTTCAAAATCAGGCACAGCACAGAAGGAACTGGGTCTTGATACAAAAGTTTTATGCAGCTCCATTTACATATGCTTATCTTCCTACAAAACAGAATTATCCAGCAATCTAGTAAATGGCACAGTCCTACAGGCTTAGGTTTGCATATTAAATGGCTTGGAAACGTGAACCCAGGATTGCAGAAGCTAAGCCTCAGCAGGGTGCTCAGGCTGCACAGCACTTTACAAGATCAGGCTAACATATGGCTTGCCCCGGTGCTGACTCACAGCATGGCATCCCATCCTAACAAATGGGAATAGCTCAGCAAAGGATCATCCAATAGCTCCAAGGAATAGAAGCCACCAGTCAAAGCTCTGCTGAGAAACACGAGAAGCAGCTACAATAGGATGGTTAGCTCAGTACAGAAAAAAACCTCTTCTGTCAAAGCAGTTACTGTCAGCAGGGTATCCATACATTTGTACTGCCTCAGATCCCCAGATCCTCCTTAGCACAATGTTAACCTGCTTCCAGGCATGGTGACAACTCTGACTTTATAGGCAGCACTAAACCCAACTCCCATTCCTTTGTAAATACATTAGTTCTCATGTGGTAATCTTTTGCTTATCTCTGTCAGCAACATATGGTGAATATGCCTCAGGAAGGTAAGAGGTATGATGCAAACTTACGAGTATGGAATAATAATACACACAGTATTTCACAGAAGTCAGTGAAATTTACAGTGAAAGTCAACTGTAATTTATTGCAAATGTTTGTCCCATTCTAATAATCTGTTGAAGCTTCTCTATGTTGAACTAAAAGTTTATAAAATGCTAACAATTTTTAGTTGAGGAACTTTTAGGAAAACATTTTAGGAAACAAAAAGGTCTTATAATTTGAAAATGCAACACAATTGTTCCCTTAGATGTGAAAAGAAAGCAATTAAAAAAAAGCTGTATCAGTGCTTACTTGCTAAATAAACAAGAACTCTCAGCACTTGGGGTTAGCTATGCAACATAAAAATATGAAAGTACATGCATAGCCTAAAGAGCCTGACACCCAGCTACTGAGTTACAGCCTCCTGAATGCAATACACAGGAAAATTAAACAAGCAGCACTGTTGGAAAATGCAGACATGAGGAATCATGAATTTGCAGAGAGAAGTAATGCTTATGAAGCACTACCTAAAATAGCTTGACAGACTCAAGCTCTCCTGACCCCCAGGTACTGTGGTACGAATAAACCAAGACTATTCCATAATTGTCAAAAGTTCCTCTAAGAGTCTCGGCATAAAAAGGCAGTGAGACACAGAGGTTGCTGCTGCTTTGCCTGTGTGCCTCAGGAATCACAAGACAACTGCTCACAGACACAGAGATGCTGAACAAGATCATGCTTCACAATTCCCATGCTGTTCCTTCTCCAGATATACTGATAAAGATAACATGTGTTTCTTTTTACTCCTCTTCTGACATCACTGCCTCTGTATCTAGACAGGTTTGTCAGAACTCATGAGATGGAATCTCTATACAATGACAAAATAGTGCATCTTATTCTCCTCTCACCTGCTCAACTGTTTATCCCTTCTAATAGTCAGTAGAGACACAAGAGTCTCCTAAGTTTCCTAGGAAAACTTTTGCTTCAAGTGAAGATTCCCAGCTCAGCCATTTCTAGCGCATGATGGAGAACTGGAAATCATAGTAGAGCTCTGAAAACAATTTATTTTGACAGTGGTCAGGAAGGTAAACTGGGCACACTTTGCTCATACACCATTGCAAGAACCTCAGCATTGTAAATTAAGTAAATTAAATTTTCTAACATCCTTGCTTGCTGCTGCATTATAATATTGCTCAGGTAATAAAACATCCAGACTGACAAACACAACAGTCACAGAAATCAGCAGTAACGCCAGATGCAACATCAGGGCTTGCATGCAAGAAGGAAGCACTAGGGGAATAAACTCTGTAAGGAAGATTTCCTGTAAAAGACCACTAATGTGGTAACTATTTCAGGGTACTGCAGCACAGCTGGGAGATCTACAGCAGGGAGTATAATATGTACTCACACAGGTGTGGTTTATTTATGAATATAAAAAATGCTTCACTGTGCTTCACTACATTTAATCACACTGGTTTGCCAGATCAACCAAACCTCACTCCTCCAGTGCTACTTTTGGGTTCTGTGACTTCTCCTTAATCAGGGCATTAGGGCAACCTCACTCCTCTAGTGCCACTTTTGGGTCCTGTGACTTCTCCTTAATCAGGGCATCACACACTGCATCTGCCTTGTAGCATCACAGCCTCTCTTGCACTAAAGAGCTCCATGTACAGAAGAGTCACCACCTGATCCCATCTGGTGTGGGTGCACAGGGAGGTGACAGCAATGTCCTCATCCTGCAGGGCAATCAGAGGCTTGTAAAGCACCGAGGGCCTTGCAGCCAAGGCAATCTGCTATCCATGCATCACCCAGCTGCAGCCCAGGCAGCAGAGCCACTGCTGCACAGCATGCTGCACATCCCTCCTTACACTCTTTTTAAAGTCCTGCTTGAATACATCTAAATCTGAAAAGATGTTTTAAAGGATTTCTATTTTGCTAAATGTTTTTTAAAAAATATGGGCAAGTATTTTTTTTTCACACTCCTTTCAAATGCACTGATCCAAGTGCTTAAAGCAGTTTGAGCTGTCACTTTACAAATTTAGTGTGGCTCTCCACACAGAGCAGTGTTTTGACACAGCTATAGACAGCTATATGCATTTATCCTCACAGTTAATTACCAGCATGCAGTTGGTACTAATTGCTACTCCCCTGAGACTTTGCACTGAATCCCTTCAACTACTGTTATTCTATCACAAGCCACTGTGGTTTGAATTACATAAAAATTTGAGTTTTCATCACCAAACTTCCAGTAAGCTAGCACAAAATAATCTCGAAAACATGGTTAAGACATCTGGGAAATCTTAAAGTTCAGAAAAAACTATAGAAGAAAGCAAAATTAACATTTTTTTAAACTGTTGTGTTTTGAGGAGGCATAAACCCTGAATTTTCAGTACTGGTACAGTACTGGTCAACCAGAACTGGTTTATTATCAGTTTATCAGTATCAATTATCAGTACTGGTACAACCACTGGTACAACCCACTGATGCTTTTTCTGACTGCCTTAACTGTAATCCCAGTCATTTTATGGCCATTGCTTTAAAGTAGGTCAACTGTAATTCTTATCTTACAGATACAGAAATCAGAGCAGGAGATGACAATGACTTTGCAAAGAGAAAATTTGACTTTGCAGAGACAAAATTTAAGTCGGGAAAATAAAAAGGCAAAATCAGAAAGTGGCTTCTCAATACTCTCAGCTTTTACAGGGTTAGTAACACATCCTAATATGCTGCTATTGAGTGTTGATGTGTGATTACACATCAACAAAAGTGCTTTTTCTCCCAAGTTGAGATTAGGCAGCCAAGAAATACCACACACGTTTTTTTTAACTGTCCATAACTAACTTTATGTTTAGTAGGCAATTCAGCATTACCCTTCTATTTATACATCTCAAAACTGCATCAAACTCTACAGACCTATTTCAAAGAATATATCCAATATTCACAAGCGACGGCACATTTACTTCAAACTAAAGCAGTGTTCAAGAAAGAAGTGGTGAAAAAGTGCTGGAAAATGAAGTATACTCAGTAGTACTGCAAAATATTGATGGGTAAATATACTGAGACAATGACAAGAAAAAGGAAATGTAATTGTGGTGAAACAGAAATGGAGAAGGCTAAAAACCAAGATGAAAAGGAAGAAGCAAAGAAAAGCAGAAAAAGCATTTTTTTTTCTTGAATCACATAAAGCAACCACTTCCTAAAATGCCATCAGCAGCAGAAAGGGACATGCAGCCTTCAAGCTGGACATTAAAAATCAGATTTATCTCCTGATTCCCTTCTTTGTCCATTTCAAACCTACCAAGTCTTTGCTGTCAGATTCCTACCACACACTCTTTGTTACTCTTAAAGCACAGTGACTCTACCAAAATGCCTATCCCTGACTTTCAGTCACATTTCCTGTCACCTCTTGAGCCTTTGGCCATGCCCTGCATCATTTCCTATGTACCTAAGCTGTGCTGCAAGCCTCTGGCTGCTCTACATTTGCACAACATCGTGAAGATTCTGAAGCTCTCCAAATATGGATCTTCCAGGTGGAGGCAGCCAGATCCTGGGCAAATGGTTCTTCCATGACAAACTATCAGTCACCCAAAGAGCAATCCCACCAAATGTACATGTACTTGCTTATAGCTGAGCTGATTTCTAATAATGCAGGGATCAGGCACTCCTCAGGGAAATTCAAAATACCCCTGAGCTCTTAATCTCTCAGTGTACTCTGATTTACTGGTTTAAGAACAGAAAAGTTGTTTCTAGAGAACTCAGGAATTTAAACTTCATAAATACTTGCAAAACTTCCATGAGACACTGTGTATGTCTTTAAAGACCCAGATATGGCATTTTGAAACACCTAATTTTATGCACATGGGAATCAGCTTCACTGAAAATCACTCAGATTTACATTTTCCAAAGCATTGGATATAATTTCTCTTACAGGTTTTACTTTCAAAGGGATTTAGTCATCAAGGTCATGTAAACATTCTAGAAAATGTTTTTTTTTCTGCTCCTACTTGTTTTTTTCACATCTACTGTAGACACTTGACTTTAGTATGACCCAAAGTGCACATCTGCTCTGTAATCAATGGACACGGGCAGTTCCCTCCATGAGGTGAGTCACAGCATCAAAGTTAGGTGCCTAAAGTCAGTGTGCAGACCTGGGAATTGTGTCTACATTTTGGCAAGCAATTTTGTCAAGGCTGGCCTCTCAATGTACCACAAGGTAAGGACACAGTACAGTTTTATCTTGATTAATTGTTTGGAGACAAAGTAAATAACTTTTTTTTTTTTAATGAATACTACTTTTCTGAGCATCAAGGCAGGAAGAGGTTGAGCTATCAGATGAAAAATACCCACAACTGCTCTTAAACCACAGAAGGTACATATACTTAGCAATTCTAATGTAAATAACAGCATCATAATAGCAATTTATCTTCTACTCCACATTGAACAAAAGAAATACAAATGAAAAATTACCTGAGCACCATAGACTCGTTGCATTGCCTGAAGCAACTGGTTTGTGTATTCTGTAAGGGTTCCTGCATCTTCTTCAAAGACACTGAGCAAAGAACGAGTCTTCAATAAAAGAAAAAAAAAACAAACAGTTTTCAGTCTTGAGTGGAAATATTAAAAAGAGTCAAAAAAGTAAAAAGTAAAAAAAAATCAGAAATAATATGTCCTTGACTTGCACAATTCTGTTTATTCAGAATCTCTAAACATGTGGAAATAGGTTCTTTTATTATGGATAAGTAAACTGAGGCACAAAGAGGCAAACTATTAAAATACTACAGCAACATCCCAAGTCCCAGGCTCTTGCTCCTACTAATAGATAGTCCTTCCAACATAATTAGGAATGTAAAAAAACCTGAGTATCTTCCTGCTTATGACAGTAACTCAAACCATGTTAAGGACTGGGAGTCAAACACCACTGCTTGCTCACTTTACTTCTCCAGTGTCAGACTGCATTGAAAGCACCCTTTCCACTGAGATAATTTACACTCTGTTATTCACTCCCCACTGTCTCGAGCAACTCTTAAGGGGCCACGGCCAAAGCGAGCTGATGTCACTGGACCAAACAACTGAGTGTTCATCTCCAAGAGGCACACACCCACTCAGAGATACCCTGTACTTTCTTCACTCTGCTAACTCATCCTTGTCAGCAAGCAGGAAGGGGAAGGAAGAACTTGCGTTATCTTAAAGACACAAATTCCCCCGGTTTGTTCAGGTGGAATCATCAGGAATAAAGAATTATGTTGCTGACACAGCTCTCAAGATGGGAAAGAAAAGATATTTCAGAATAATGCTGAGCTCCAGAATTTGCTAGATCTTTACAATAATTAAAGAGGAAAGACTGTCCCTTTAACAAACTCATGATCCACACTTAGTCTTAGCTTTGATAAATCCAATCTATTTGAGGCTAACTGGAAATGTCTCTCCATCTGTACAGCTAACCCATATGACATTAATGAGCTTCATCTGCTTACATGAGGGGCATACATAAACTCCAGTATGTTCATAGACATGTCAGTCCTGTAAAAGAGCAAGTCCTTTATGTATAAATCCTGCTCTTACAGGAATCTCTAATGTACCTGAAGTATCCAGGTTGAAATTTGGGGAATTTATTTTCAAAGGTTTAAGATACTCCACTGTTTTAACAGAAGGCACACGCATTTTCCAAGGCATTTTTTCTTCTCTGCAAAACTCTCTGCCCAGACTTTCTTGGCCCTGGAAAACTCAACACCAGCATCCTTCAAGAATCCTGGCCTATGATTAACTATCATTTCACTTCTGCTGAGAAGTAGCCAAGCCAGAAACTACTGCTGCTCAGTGGTTAGAATACATGACCTGGGAATCAGTCTTTGGGTTCTCTTCAGAACCTTCTTCCTCTGAGTAGCTTTAAAAGCTCTCAACAGTTCACTTGAGCTGCTACAACACCTCCCACCTGGGAGATGCGGGCAGTTTGGGAAGCTAGTTTGAGATCCTAGCACGTAAGGGAATATTGTTTTCAAATAAAGTCAACATAAAAACCAGAGAATGGAGAGAAGTCCAAGTCAATGAAATTGATACCAGGAACCCAAATGTTTAAAGCACCTTTGTACAGAACTTCCCTGTAAGGACAGTGATTTTGGGAATTATCCATATTAACATATTATTTCAGTAACTGCAAACATATTGATTTTCAAAAATATCTAGTTTCAAATGCTTTATCTTCAACGATGTAAAGCAAAATAATATCAACAAACTATTTTGTATCTATACAGTACTCAATTTGTGTTACAATGGCACCTGTTTTGTGCTACAATGGCACATGAAAAGTACAGGGTACAAAGATGGTTTAAAAAAAATCTGGGGAAAGCAAACATTATAAAACTTGACGCAATGCTTATCAAGCCTAATCTCAAGCCAAAACTCAAAGACTATAAAGAATTGCCTGAAGTAGGCTACAAATCACACACTTCTGCCTGCTGGAAAAGGTTCCCAAATACAGGAATGTCAGCTGCATTTGTAGATTTTAGTAAATTTTTGCAGACTCAGATTTTTCATTTGTCTAAATATGGTTTGAGGTAGAAGAGCTCCGGGAACCAACTTCTGAAAGTTTTGGCCTCTGTTATTAGTACATTGTTCAAAATAATAAAAACAATAAATGATTCAGACAGTTTGGAAGTTAATCTTGGAAACTTCTACATTTAAGAATACCGTATGAAATCACTGTAACAAAACACCAGCATGTATGTATTTTCTTTGTTGCTGTTTTGACAAATTTTGGAATAGCAGCTAATTCTGCTGAAATAAACCAGTAATCCAAATATTAAGCTGAGATTTAGGAGGCCCCATTATTCACAACATTATCTCAGCTTCTGGAAGGATAGGAAAAATTTTTCTAGTTTCATGTAAGTACTTCCCTTGATTTTAGCATGACTGCTGACAAAAATTTTTCTCTATTTTGTAGCCAAACATGTCAAAATTAAGACACTTCTTATGGCCTCTTTCAGCCAGTGTCTGGAGACAAATCAAGACAAAGGTAATGTACTGATGAGGAGATAAATGAAGTTCCAGAAACCTGATTAAGGAATAACTTTGGCCTAGTTCTCCTCAGTCTTGCATGTAAATCACATACTTCACACAGATTATACAAAGTGAGGTTATATCTTCATTTCACTACCCTTTGCACTCCTGTGACTGCACAGAGCAGGAAAGAATCAGGTTCCTTCTTGCAGAAATAACTGGTCCTATAAGATGCTATGCTGCTTATTTCTGTGGAACAGAGACTAACTTTTTACCTTGATTTTGTGAATCTAAAGCTCTCCCCAGTGATAAAAGTAATAAAAATATAAAAGACTGAAAAAAAACCACTCCTGCTTCCTTGCATAAAAGGAGTATATTTTAGCAACACTGGGCCATTATAAAAATTAAACAATGTCCCTCCCTCTGAAAGCTGTAGAGCTTGAAGTAAAAGCAATGACCAAATCAGGGTAAAACATCCTGTCAATACTCATGTTTATGCATTGCCTGGTATTCCAGTGATGGCAAAAGGAGATGTTGAGACAGCCTTCATTCCAGGACATAGGAAAGATGATGACCTCCAAATTCAGTTCAGTGCATTGTTCAAATGCTTTCAGACAGGATTACATTTTTAATCACTGAGGGAAATGTTGACTGAAGAGGTAAATTAGCTCACTTCTCCTTCATGTCAATTTCTTCAGCTTTAGGACACAGTGGGTCGGTTAACATTAAAAATGTTACTAACTACCCATAATGAATTTGGTACATTCTGGTAAACTGTGGAACACAGAAAAGCTCAGGTTGGTAAGGAACTCTGCAGGTCACCTAGTCCAAGCCTCTGCTCCAAGCAGGGCTGACTTTGGTGTAACATCACATTACTCAATACTTCTTCCAGCCCAGTGTTTAAAATTCCCAAGGATAATTACAAATACGCCACATCAAACAGATGATGGAAATACTTCTTACTAGAATGGGATTTCATGAAATTACAGAAAAACAGGAAAAATGAGGCAATTAAGATAAGACCCAAGGCTCATTAAGTCCTGACAGGTGCACTTCCAATCTTTCCTTCAAAATGTCTCATGACAGACACTGTAACACCTTGCAGCAATCTGCTCTACAGCTTACCTATTCATTTCTGCTCCTGATCCATCAGCAGACACGTTAGGATTACAACACAGGGTTACCTGGGAACTGCACCCATACTGATCCACCCTGCCCTCATATGCTTTTTCCCTGTTTCACCGGCTACTTTTGTATCTCGCTCTGCACCACGCTTTGCTCCCAAGCGCACCTTTCGCATCCCTCAGTGGAATTTCCATTCTTTCCCCTTCCTGTTACTTCCCTCTTCCGCTCAGCCAGCCCCTGAACACATCAAGACATGACATGTTCTTCTCTGTGGGCCTTCCACAGTGCCGGGGTTCCCTGTGCAGCTGCGGCACTCGGCGGCTCCCGGCGGCGGGGCACGGGCTGCTGCACTGGGGCGAAGGGAGGAGCATCCTCCCCTGCCTGCACTCGGGAAGGGAAGGGCAGCGACCGCCTGCTTCCTCACAGCCCTTCAGAAGGAGGTCATCTTCGGTGGGAGCCGCCCCACTTATCCTCATGAGAGCTCCTGTATGGGAACTGCGGCCCTTGAGGAGTAGACACGCTGGCGGTGACACTCCTCCAGCCCATTTTGTCACCGGGGCCAGGTGACTCACCGCGCACAGGTGTCCTTTTCCCTTTGGGGGAAGCCAGCGCACCGAGCCCTGCCCACCTGTCCTTCCCCGACACACCTCGGCTGTTCAGGGCAACCCTTACAGCCACCGAGCGCACTCCCAGACGGGACGGTGCGAGGAAACAGCCACAGCAGTTTCACTGCGGGCGGTGAGAAGAACGGGCGCAGTGCCCCCCGCGCTGGGCGAGTCCCTCGGCCCGGGGGACGCGAGGAGCAGACTCTGCCTGCTTTTCCCCACGAACGCCCCGCGGGACACCAGGCCTCCCCCGCGGCCGCACGGCTGCCGTCCGCTCAGCGCATCCCCGCTCCCCGACAGCTCCGACAGCCGAGCCCGTCCCGACCACTTCCCCGCCCGCCGCGCTGTCCCCCCACACCGGCCCCGGCACCTCTCTCCCCGCCACGGGACGCTGCTCCCCGGCCCTCGCCCGCTGTCAGCCCTCCCCGGCCCGGCCAGACCACGGGCTGCCCGCCGGCACCGAGCGCTCAGGTGCGTCACACCGACGGACGGACGGGCTGTCTCGGCAGCGGCCGCTACCTGCGGGCTGTCCTGCAGAGCCTCTTCCAGGAGGAGCTTGTCGACGGCGGGCATGTTGGTGCTGCGAAGCGACGGAGCCCTGGCAGGAGCGGGGAGCGCGGCGCTGGCACGCCCCGGCGGCGGGGCTCGGCAGCGTCCCTCCCTCCCTCTGTCTGTCTGTCTGTCTGTCCGTCCGTCCCCGCGGGGGCGGCCGCGGCGCTCTCCTAGCACCGGGCACGGCTGGACGGCTCCGCTGGCGGGGCCAGGGCCGCTCACTCCGCCCAGTTCCCGTCCGCGGGAGGAAGCGAGTCACGGGGAGGGCCGGTGGGGGGAGGCTTCCTGCCGCCATTAGCTCGGGGGGCCGCGGGACGGAGGGCGCCGATGGAGGGCGGCCCGTGCCGGCCTCTCGCAGCTCCGCTCCCGGAGCGCAGGGTGGGGGGAGGAGGCATGCAGCAGCGGCCCTGGGTGCCCCTTCAGCTGAGAGAGGCTGTGAGGGTGCGTGGGTGTGATAAAAACCAGGGGAAGATCAGCCTCTGCAGCCTGAGCTCCTGGGGCTTGGGCACCTGCAGCTGTAGGCGAGCCCTTTGCTGCGCTCTCCTCAGGTGTGCCCGGGGACACTTCTGGCATCAGCACAGCCGCTTGCTTATCAGTCACCCTCGTTTGTTCTTGTCCGTGGACAACTCTGCAAATTAAACTCTGAGACCTTGTGCTCCAGCTATGCAAATCCCCGCACAGCCATAGCCCGTAACGCCATAGCCCCATAACTCTTGGGGGGTTAGAATGGATGCATTTTGAGTTACTAGTCCTTCATGTACTGAGCTATGTTTTTATAAGTCTTCATGCTGTCTTTATTGTGTTGAATAACTCCAGCATTTAGACATTAATTTGGATGCTTAGTTGAACAAAATTAATACTTTGCAAAGTAAGCACAGCTTGATCTGTATTTGATTACATACATGCTTTTGAAGAGTGTCCATTGCTTTTAGATGCCCTAGCTTCTCCAAAAGTCCTTTGTTATAGATCTTGTAGGGAAGTTGCTCCATTCTTATCAGTGGTAGCTTTTGTTGCTCCAGTGTGCCTTTAGATAAAAAATGGAAATACTTAAATCCAGAATCTCATTTAAGAAAAAAAACAAAAACAAACCAACAAACAAACAACCCAGGAAAAATCAACAAAAAAACCCACCACCAACAAAAACCCCCAAAACCTACTTCTGAAGATTTTAGGAAGAATCCTGCCAATTAAACAGAATATGCGAACAACCATACTGGCTGTAAAATGCTACCATCTTTGAAGATATTTCACAATTTTCAGATAACTCATATTGCTGCCTTCTTTTAAAAGAAGAAAAATTCTAAAAAATGCAGCTTGTGTTTTATAAAGGAGCTCCAAACATTAATATCAGCCAGCTTCTTGCATTTAAGTCCCAGTGGATTTTTCCACTTCTGGCATTCTTAAGCAATAGCAAACATTTTATGTGACAAGGTGATTGCTAATAAAGATTGAGGGGTTTTTTTTTCTGATTAAAAGACTTTTTGCAGATTGGCTGGATGATTGTTTGCTTTAATTATGTATGAGAAAGACCACTGAACCCTGTAATTTTGGCTAAGGTATTTCTGTGTGTCTGACATTGATTGGTATTGCTTCTGAAGCTTGTGATGGGACCTTTAACCCAATGTGCCAAGCCATAACAGTGGGACTGCCCCACCAGTCCTGAAGCTGGACTCCCTGTTCCAGGCCTTTGAGTAAGAACAGAGGTCTCACATTCAGTTCCTTTTCCTGCCTGAATAAAGACACTGAACCATAATAAAGATCTCTAGCTAATACCAAAAATACCATGGATGACAGTATGTATTTACATAAAGAGAAAATAAAAATAGATACAGATTTATCGTAATAATGTTTAAAAAGAGAATTTTAGAATGGTGAAAAGAGGTCAGAGATTTTTTTTTCCCTACGGAATATGAAATAGGGCACCAGTTAGGCATTAGGCTTAAGAATCCATGATCATATCTGAGCCAATTTTGTTATTCTGTATTAAGTCTTATTTTTATATCAGAGACTTTGAAAGCATTACTTGAAATTAATGGATAACAAGAAAACCATGCTTCATCAGATTTTTCTGTATCTGTTAAAGCAGCTTCAGGGCATTTAAAAATATTTCCTAAATACTTAGTGACAACTCTTGCCTCTTTCTTTCCCCCTCTTGTCTTCAAATAGTTCAGCAACAGCTCTTACCCATTGAGTTGAAGTATTTCCTTCACCAGGAAAGCATCAGGGTGGTTTGTGGTTTTATTTCACATCAGTGCAATAACCTGGAAGGTTTTATCTTCTTCCTTTTGATGTCTTTGTTTAGTCTGAGGTTCAAGAGTGGAAGCCTGTTGTCATTATAAAGTTCAGGATAGTTATTTCCAGAACAGGTTCTACTAGTTTTATTTAAATAAAACAAAAAGCACTTCATTAACTTACTGAAGAGTGATGCTTTTTACTAGCTGTCATTCTTTGTTGCATCATTTCCTACATAGCTATAAACTTGGCAGATTACTTATTTATAGTGAACAAAATGTTTTTATTGAACTTTACCAATTCAGTCCAGGTGGTTTTGAATTTCAAAAAGTTGCCTATTAGTAATTGAAATTAATTTCCCAGTCACTTGGTGTTATTGGATCTCAAGAATTATTCTCCAGTTTTGGTAACTCCAAATAATGTTTCTAAAAGAATTAAAATAACCCACAGTACAACTACCAAACATTTCAATAACTTATTTATACGCATTAGCAGTATTATAAAAAGAAGTTAGGTACCTTGTGCACGGGCAGTCCTTTGGATAGTGGTGTCTCATTCCTTGACACAAGAAAACACAGTTTCTGGGTTTCCTGAGTTTCCATGTTCTATATCCACGTACTAAATGCAATATACTCACCTACCACAAAGAGCCATGCTACTGAAAAGCACTCTTACAGCCGTTCTAGGAGCATTGAACATATGGTAAGAGAACAGGGAAACAGTAGGCACAGTACTCACAATCAGCCACCTGACTGCTCAAAAGACCTGCCATGAAAGTGTGAACTGAGCTGGAGATCATTTCCAGGAAGCAGCCCAGTTCATTTGTATGTGTGTATTCCATAACCTACAGATGACTCAATTATGTTAAGAAAAATGGCTCCTAGAGTGCGAAAACTTTAGGGAAAAAAACCTCTGAATAGCTACAATTAAACTGATCCATACTGCTTATAAAACTAGCAAGAGATCATAGTATCAAGTAAAATCAATAAATAATTGTGCATTGAGTATGAAGTAATTTATTACATAAACTAATTGTCCTGCTTCTAATAAAAGATGATGCTTCCGTCCAGCAAAAGCCTGACAGTAGCCAAAAAAGTCTCATATTTGGGAGAAGGATCAATTTTAAAAGAAAGAAGAAGTTTGAATTCATCTGGAATTTCAAGATTTGTCTTTTGAACGAATCTCTTGGCAAAATGATATAAAATCTTCCAGTATTACTGTAGGTCCACAGAAACTGGTGCATCTTCAAACCTGAAACTAAGGTTTTACACAGGACAGTCTTGTTCCTGTTTGAGGATGGCCAGGAACATCCCTTGGTAACCAGCCAGTCAAGTCTGGCCACGTGACAGGATAGGAAGAACCACGCTGTGAGGTGGCAGCTGGGACTGTGCCTTCTGCAGGACTGAAGGTGTCAGTGCCACGCTCCCAGGTTTGCCTAAGTGCTTTCCCCCCTAGCTGCCCAGCACCAGCTCAGGGCTGGAAGCAGCAGTGCCAAGCCTGGATGGTGCTGTGCCTGAGTTAATAAGCCCTGCCAGCTTTAATTGGACTGTTTGGAGACAAGGCAGCTGTTGCGCATCCTTAGCCTAATTTATTTCCAAATTTGATAATCCACTCAGTATTAATGGAGAGCTGACTGTAATTATTTTTTTCTGGTTAGACTAGTAAGTACAGAGTAAGTCACACTGCATTGTGTTCTCTTTCTCATATGTTCCATTATAACTTTAAAGAACTTACTGCATTATGCTTCCTTTTTGGCTTCCTACTTTATACTTTACAAGAAATTTCTGAGCAGTGGTGTGGTAGTCACATGTTTGCTAAGTCAGCTGAGTATATTTATGCTTTTAACAAAGTGTCTCATATTCTTCTTTGTGCTCAGTAAGAAATCTTTGAACTGCAGATGACTTTTATCCATGTAATAATTTACCATAAGTTGTGCAGCTTTGTATATATATATATATATGTATAAATATAGAGGATATGTTATATGATAGTAGCAATAAATTGCTTCAAATGAATACAAGTGAAAGATGTGAAAAAGACTCTTAGTACTTTCACTACCAGAAGCATCTCAAAACATTTTTTTTAATAGTATCTGAATAAATTACTGGTTAAATTAATACTAGGGCATCTGGTGTACTGGGCATGTCTTGGACACATAGGAAACAAGTATCTTGTGATTTTGTGTATGACCCATAACATAATACTGGGTTGAAATAAAATTCCACTGAAATTATTTTATTATTTTAACATAAAACACATGGCTTTGTTTATTTCCATTAAACACATTAGTAATATGCCAAAATGGATATGCACAGATGGACTGGCTGGTGGGATGGATCTAATTAAAACCTCATTGAAGGTGAAGGGTATAACTGCCATCTTTAATTTCATGTAATTTAAGGACAATTAAGTCCCCTCCTGTAACCAAGCACAGCAGCAGCCTCCACCCAGATCCAGAATAAAAATATGGTTTCAAATGCTGGAGTCACTGATGGCAGCACCAGCCAGAGGTGTTGCCACCACTTCCTCCATGCCTGCCTCTGCCCTGCGCTGTGTGGGCTCGCATAGTGTTTAGTGTGGCCATGACTTTTTGTTTGGGGACGATCTGATGGAGGGCATCTGATTTAACAGTTTGCATTTGCTTTGCAAGAAACAAAAACAATGAGAGAGTAGGTAGTTCATTGGAGAATTAGTGGAATATTTTAAGCTAAAATTTTTATGTTTTTGCAGTGCAAATGTTAATACACAGGCTCCTTCCTCCTTCTAGCTGTGCTTTTTGTGATGTGTGTTGTTCCCTAACCTGCTTCAGGTGATGGTCCAATGGAGTTCAGGGCTGTCTGAGGAATGGTGAAAAATCTTTGGGTGAAATACAAGAAGTGACAGAAAGAATAATACAGGTACTTCATCTAAGAAATGCATATCTGGTATGATTCTGTACATTAATATGAGACGTCTAATGCCTGACATATGATTATGAAGTGCCAATAAATAACCTGTTAGGCATAAAGGTTACCAAAAGTCAGAAAACCACATTCAAATGCAGGCTGGATCCACAGAAAAGACTGTCAATTTAATGTCAGAGGGAACCTGCTCTTTTAGTCTTTGCAACATCAATACAAATATCACAAGCAAATGCACTTAATGTCACTGTGTCTAAAGCCAGCTCGTAGTCTAATTTTTTTATCATGAGATCACATGAATCAATCAGGCCCTGCAATTTTGTGTTTCTTTCTGAACAACACAACTGAAAAATTCATGTGGTCTTAATTCTGATCACTCCCTTTGATTCATTTTTGTTCATCTTTCTATGTCTGGTTAGGCTAAAAAAAGCTGAATGATGTCTTAACATTTATATATAGCAGAACATACCTTAACACCTATTAGAAGTCCATGAAAGTTTGCCAGCATGATTATATCCATTTTGGTCTTGCTGTTTTCTGTTTGGACTCTTTTTGTTCTCCATACACAGTGTAAGCACAGAGGTGTCTGGGTACATAACTGTGGCTGCTGCAGTCCACAGAAACCCTGAACAGCTCTCCTGCCTGCTTCCCCCTTGAGCAGAGTCAGTGCTGCCCAGGGCAAAGGCAGAGCAGGATGGCGCAATAGGATGTCATCTTGTATTTTTAGAGAAACAGCAAAAAACCCCAGAGGATGATACAGAAAGCATTAAGGAGACTCTAGGCAGCACCCAAATGGGCACAGATACCACAATCTGTTTGTTTCCTGCTGGGCAGTGACTCCTCCCAGCAGGCTGCCAAGACAATGTCAAGAGCACAAGTACATGAACAAGTGCAGTCATACAAGGCAAATGCAGTGCTGCATTGCTGCCCAAGCAGCAGGTCTGTGCACCCCCAGTCCAGCTCAGCAGGAACCCTCTCCACAATGCTCAGATGCTTCCAGTGTCGCAAGATCAGATGTTTCCAATTTTTCTTCCTGCGGCGGCTGCTTAGAAGTTCTTCTGGTGTCTGGAGAAAGCCAAATACTGGGAACCCTTTCCTGTCATATGACTGGACCTACTGCTGCAAATGAAGGGCTTGCCAGACAGCTGGAATTCTGCAGCATGTGCACTGAGGCACTCCATCCAGCATTGCTGCTGGAGGCAGGGCTGTTGCTGTGGCTAGCTGGTGACTTGCTTTAGTAGGGGCCAGTGAGGAGTGTGAGGGAAGCAGAGTTGAATCATTATAGGAGACGTTGCAAGCCACATATTGTCATTGCCTTTTGTAGCTTTGTAACTCTTGGAGTGTCTTTTCAGAGGTGTGCTGCCCTTACAGCATGGGTGAGGGAGCACAGCCCCTAGGAGGCTGACAGCAGGGCCTGACTGCTGCTGTGAGCAAAATAATTCTTCCAGTTGGCAAAGCTCTCTCAGTATTTTCCTCGGATAAAGGTCACTGTGAGCAAGGTACAAGCAAGGTGAACTATCTCACCAGGCTGTGGGCAGCTTTTGGGCTATAAACTGCCCGCCATATGTGACTGCTCAGGCACCTGAACTCGTGCAGAATTTGCCTTGCGGCCAAGAAGCTGCCCCACCCTTTAGCTTTCCATCATGTGATTTGCCATGCAGGCAGGTGGTTCGTAAGCCTGCAGCAATGCCATATGTTACCTGTGCACTTGACAGCTCAGCTCCAGTCCTGCAAACTTAGAAACTTGTGTTTTGCCTGTCAGACTCCTGAAGATTAATCAGGCATATAAATGTTGGCTGGATCAGTAAATAGTTTCCCAGTTCTTTCAAATTCATTTATGGTAACACATTGCTTTTCCTTGTTTTTCTTTCACATTTTAAAACCAGAACATTTAGTTCAAGGGTCACATACAGTCATTATCTTTAAATACTCTGTAAACGTAAGTCCTGACAAGATCCTAGGTCAGCAAGTATCTCTCAGTTGAAACATGATTCATGCAGACAGCATGTACAGCTGTCAGAGTCAACAGCTTCTAGTAATGTGCATCGTTGTTTTCTTAGAAGGGACCAATGGTTTCTAATGAGTTTTTCACCCTCTCAAATCACACTTCTATGAAATAGCAAAAAGGAAAAAGGGCCCCAAAAAAGAGCAGTATCATATCTGTTATTTTGACAACATAAATAATAATGCAACAGAAAATGTTCTCATCAGTGTTTAAACTAACTTAAAAGCTTTGAAAGAAATCTGTGACAGAATTTGCCAGAGTTTTTCACCCCTCCCCTGAACAGATCTGCTTGTGCAGTATTTCAGAGGTTTTGTTAGATTGGATTTACATTGCATTGTAGCGTTGCCAAATGGAGCAATGTTCAGTACTTTGAAAACTAAATCAAAAAAGAGTGGCTTTGTTTCAAATAAGTGCTCTGGTCATTGTTAGGTTTGAGTCCAGATCTCTTCTTGTTTTTGCTGTTGTACATCTGGACTGGTGCTGCCAGCACCTGTGGTTTCACCATGTCTCAGCCTTCTAGGGCAGGTTTGCTGTGAGGGGCTACCAGGCTGTCAGCTCCCCATCAGACCTTCCCCAAGTGACATGTGCTTCTTATTATGAGATGGGATTGCTTGGAAAATGACTGGCCCCTCTCATTCTGGAGGAAAGAGAAAAGCAAGTCCTTGAATCCTAAATGCTCACTGTCAGAAATCAAAGGATTAAACCTCCACAGCAATTATTTTAAACTATGTTCATTATTTTCACACAACTCCATGCATTTTAGGAGCCTCAAGTCATGTATTTTGAAATACAATGCAAATACTAATAAACAAAACACCAGTGTTTTGGGAGCAACTCAGGTATATATTAAGGAATAGATAGTTTGGGTGTGCTGCATCCATTTTGCTGTTAAACCTGGAATAAATGAAACTAGATAAAGTTTCTGTCCACTTCTGTCCACTTCTTTGTCTGTCCACTTCTTTGTCTGTCTTTACCATTTGCTTCTACTTGTGGATCCAAAAGCTGATTCTGTGTTTAACAAGGGTGAATTGCTTAATCTTTATTAATATAAATTAGAGGAATTTGTCACCTTTATATAGGTGCTAAAAGGATGTCTCCTATGAGAACGTCATGTGAGGACGTCACATAACTACTATTGATTGCTTACAGTTGGTTTTATGTCGTGGGTACAAATATTCTGCTCTTACAAATATTTGAAATTATGCATACAAGAGCCTTCCTTGAATGCTTACAAATTGCTAGTACCTTATCTGTCAAGAACTACATTCTGTGTGTTAAAAGCCACCAAAGCACAATATATAGTTGGTATTTGTGGGTGCCTTTTTCTTTTGAATGACCTAACACAGACTGCTTCCATATTGCTAATGCTAAGAACTTCTGTTTACTGTATGCCTAGTATGACAGAAGTTTTGATTAATCAAAGTTGTTAGCATCCTCTTGTATTAAACCCATATTTATATAGAGAGATGCTGTTTTGATGTACATTATCTTTTCTTAGTTTGGCTGTTATTTGCTGAAGCAGATTTCTATTATTTCAATAAAATGGCACATGCAAGTTATGAAAGTCACAGTCTGTGTGAATTATATATAGCTACTGTAAAAAGACTGGCAAATTTTAGCTTCCCTAGGTTTTCAAAAGCTAAGGTATTAATTAAGCAGAGGTGGATAAATATACAGCTTTGATGAAGACATTTCTCATCATGAGGATGTGTCTGCTGCTTCTACAGTCTTCAGGCACACTGCATACAAAAACAAGGCAGCGACTGTGCTGGTTGGCATTGTTACCAATATAGGGCAAAAGCAATTCTTATGTGTGGAAAACTGTAATGGAAATTTGTATCAACAACAGAGGAAGAATTGGCATCTGAAAAAGTGCATGAAAATAAAACATAATAAAGCAGGGATATCATCTTCCCACAGTACTGTACAAATAAGAGCTATGTGTGCAGAAGGACCTCTTGAAATAAAAGTGTGAGACTCCAAACAAGAGACGTGCCTTTCTCATACACTAGTTCTGAGGCAGAGAGTTTCCTCTCATGGATATAAATGCAGTTGTCTTATACTACTCGAGTGCTAATTTAGGCTTTTCAAATGGAGCAAGAGTGTTTGAGCTACACATGTGCCTGAAGTGATGAACACACACTTTGTTTCAAGATGCAGTGCTGCACTGACATCTTCAAGACAGTGCAGTATAAAGGTCCTTTCTCTAGCATTTTGCCAGTTTTCCTCTTTTCATTTTGTGGTGCTGCCATTGGAAAAGCTGATTTAGCTGCATCTTGCAAATTAATTTATGAAGTGAGAGACAGGGAAAGAGATAAATCTGTCTGCATAGTATATTACAATAAGAGAGTAAAACGCTTTTTCTCCTCTATTCTGGAATAGAGCTTTGGGAGGCTGTTTGTAGAGATAGTAAAATGAAGCTTGAGAGATCTCAGAGGTAAGAAACACCCTTACTTACCTCCTGTATTTTTGTGACACCTCTAATAGAAGAATCTGATACATCATATATATCAACCTTTTGGGCACAGAAAGGATTCCAAACTGTTTCTTAGTATCCAGTTTAAGCATTTGGCCATTTTTTTATTTTCAAGGGCACCTGAAAATAACTCTGAAAGAGAAATCTTTGCAAGGAGGAGGTAATAGCTGAGCTCAACAGCAAATTCTTCAAGTCTGTGTGCTAAAATCCAGACTTTTTAGGAACAGACATAACACTGATGTGAACAGAGTACCATTGAACTAGGACTTATTTCTTCTCCATGAACTTACCTTTGAAAGTTTTAGTCTTGAACTCCATTTCTACCTTGTGAATCGGCTAAGAATCATATGCCCCATAAGCTTTTAAAAACAAAGGGGGTTTCATGACTATGGACAATAATCACATTCAGAAAGAATTATTGCAAAATTAATTGCTATTTATTCTGCCAGAGACTGGGGAGAAGGGGGGGTGCAGAAATTTCTGTAAAGCTGGCATATCCACTAACAGAATTTTCACATTTCTTTGGCACTTATTGACTGGCCAGTGGGTTGCTTGTTCATTGCTGACTAGATGTTTTAGGAGAAATAATTGATTTTGTCTCAATTCATGTCTGATTTGGCCCAGTAGTGAGAATTTTATTAGTGACTTTCATGAGAGCAGGAACAGTTAGATAAATTAAAAACTCAAGATGAAAGAAAACCCTTGGTCTTGGCAAATACTCTTTTTTTGCTTTAAAGTGAGGTATTTAAATAATATTTTTTAAGTCAGCTTCCACAGACCATTATAAACCTACATGTTCTACCATTTTATGGGGGTTTTTTTAATAGAACAAGTCATCATTTTCATTTAAAAGAAATATTCAAGTCAAATTTTTCACAGTCACTGCGAGGAGAAAGACAATTTGCTCTTCCTCTTACATTCCTGCAGTTTAATTCAGTTCCTCACTGTGCTGCCATGATAAATAATGCCATGTGGATCATTTAAGGTTAGATGGTAGCTGGCCCATCTGTGGGCTACTCACTGTGATGTGAGCTCAAGCTGAGGCAAGACCAGCTCAGAGCTCAGAGGAGTGTAGGGCTGGTGCTGAGAAGCTCCCATGGTGAGTGTGGGGCTGCCAGGCAGCCAGAAAAGGGACACAGGGGAATGTAGAAAGCTCTCTATCACATTTTCTCATTGCTAACAAGGAATGCAAGGGGGGACACACTGCATGGATTACAGTAAGTCTATGATGGGCAAAGAAATTTGGCTGCTCTCTCCATGCAGGTCCCTGCACTGCTTCTCATATAAACTTGGTATTGCTAGTAGAACCTAGTCTCTAGAATGGGTTTCTAAATCCTTTCTCAGAAAATCTCCTTCCAAGTGTTTTAACTACTTATTGATCAACTGCCAGAAAATATCAGCTTGCTATCACTGCTGCTAACTAAAGGTGAGGGTAGGGGACATGACATATTGAATCTTTGGTGTTCATTCTACTATGAAGAACAAAAAATCAGAAATGTGTGAGGTGGGGAATTGATTCTTCAATGCTTATTCTGATACAAGGAACAAACCACCAACAGCTGAAGTGGGCAGGGACCAGGCTCAAAGCACACAAAAGTAGGTTCTTCAATTCAATTCCATGTGGCTGGGAGGTGGAAAAGAGGATGCTGTGAGTGCCAGGGTCTTACATGTGTTCAAGGGTTGGTGGAACAGGTTCATAGAAGAGCAATGTGTTAAGTGTTGCTAAACACATGGCAACCACATCTGCCTCAGGCAGACTGTGACCTGCAAATGCTGGATGATGGGAGATGTTGGGGGACACATACCATATGAGTTTCCTTTGTTCTTTTCATCTGTCAGAGACAGAATCCTGAATAAGGTGGCTCTTTCCTTTTTTTTTTTTTTTTTTTTGGTTCTTGTTAGGCACATCCATTTTATAAATAGTAATGCTATCTCACTGCTTCCTACTTTGGCTTCTCTATTATCTCATCCATCAGCTATTTCTTGTCTTTCTGACTGCCAGCAAAGATGAACGTTCTTGATGTGTCCAGGTAGTACCTTGCACTGTTGGGGTCACTTCGTGTGACCAAGTGCTTTCACAATATAGCCATTATTAAGAAATAGTATAGAAACATGGGGATTGTAGGTTTTTTTTTCTTTTTGTTGCCCTCTGGGTTTTGTTATGACTGTCATTTGGCTTCTGTAACCCAAATCAAGTTAGTTAACCCTTTTTTGTTAAGAATGAAATGTCCCCAGCAATGTAGAGATCTTCTCAATGTCTCCCTTTGCCATGTAGTAAGCAACTGCAAGGGCTGTGGAATCATGATACCTTTTACTTTGATTTTCCCCCCTCTTTCTATTAATGTAAATAATTTAGTATCTTGATGTATTGATCTTTCTTTATTGATGTGTAAAACAAACAACCCCCCAGTTGACCCAAGAGTGCTTTTTTTTGTTTTGGTTGTGGGTTTTTTGTTTTGTTTTGTGCTTTTTTGTTTGTTTTGTTTGTTTGTTTGTTTGTTTTGGTTTTGTTAGACTGGGACTTGGACTACTGAATTTTTCAAGAAGAATCATCCTTGCAGGCTTACTGGGAAATTGGGTCATAACTTTCTGTCCTTTACTGGTTAAGTGTTCACAAGCACTATCTATGCTGTATCATAATATTTGAAGAAGTCAGTGAAACCTACAAGCCCATGTTGCCAGCTATAAAACAACAGCGCTCTAGCAATACTGTAAAGTTGGACAGGGAGAAACATGATACAAGGTAGCCTGAAACCATGGGAAGTAGAACTTGAAAACAGTGGAATTGAGAATCAACCATAAACCAGGTGGTTGCACTGACAAACTCTGACCACATATTTGCAGTGCAACTTGCCCCTCTTAAACAGGGCAAGTTTGGTCTAAATTGAATTCCTGTTGTAGATTTGATTAGGAAAAATTTTATCTCATGGTGCTAACTACTGATGAAGAACTGACAATTTTTTCAGGACATTTGCAGTTTTGAGAACATCCATGTCTAAGAGACACTGTTCAAAAGAAAATACTCAGAAGATGCTAATTGGTGCAATATTTTTTCCTATAAAATCATAGAATATCCTGAGTTGGAAGGGACCCACAAGGATCATCAAAGTCTAGCTCTTATACTTGCATAAACTGAGATCCAACCCTTTGTAAGCAAATGTTTTGTTAGAAAGAAATAATGGATGCATAATGTTTCTGTGTGGATACTTAAATTAAAAACAGATTTTGAAAAGTATGTATTATTGTGCAAATAAGAGTTGTCCCTAGGACCCAGAAGTAATAGGTTTTATAGATCCTTTCCACAGACTTGCATACGAGCTTGACAGACAGATTGTTTGGATTTTAAGCACTCAGACCAGCAAAAATGTCCAAAAGGGGAAAATCACTGGAATTTCAGATTTGGATAATCCCATCAATTGACCTGCTTTCTTAGCTGGGTAAATTTTCTGTTAATTTAGGGAAAGAATAACAAAATCCTTTTTTACTACATCTTCTGAAATACTTACAGAAGTTCACATCCATACATCTCCCAGTCTTCCTCAGAGGAGATGACGTACACAGGGTGTGTGATGGCAGACACCAAGAGTTTGCTGATGCAGGGAACACATTGCTCCTTTCCCTTAATGTCAAGTGTTCATTTAATTAACTTGCTTAGGTGTATTTTGCTACCAGTTATTTCCAGTAATAAAGTGAAATGCTCTGTTTGTGTAAAACACAAGTAAAGTTGAAGCTAAAGTGTGTCTTCCCATTTGTAGTAGGAGGCAACTACAATAGAGCTGCCAAGAGAGGGGCTGACTCATTACAATCCCAGACACTGTATAGAGGAATACATCACATTTGCTGTCATAAGTCCCCTGAAGGGATGCTAATTCCAGCTTTGGATGGGTGTGCTGGAAGTTTCTTGCCTTATTGATCTTAGTGCAGCCCTTAGTTTGTGCACAGAGGGTGCTAAGCTTGTGTGTGATACACTGAACTTGTAGGAGGAGTGAGAGCACTTAGAAGTTAAATTTACCTTTCTCTCATCCTTAACATCACTGCAAGTTTCTGAACCAGCCTCATGTGGCCAGGGCACATGAACCAGTGAACCAGTCTTTGTGGCCAGAGCAATGGCTTGGTGTCAAGGCATCTCCAGAGGAATTTTGCCTCCCAGCTGCCTCTTCTAATATGTGAGAATGTGACTTGGCTTCTTTTTCACAACTGCTTCCTCCAAGGTAAACTGCATATTAAAATCATATTAAAACTGCATATTAAAACTCAGCTCATAGATACTTCAAAATGTGCCAAGCCTGTGGTTAGTGTGGGTTGCTGGGAGTTATTTTGTTTGTTTTTACATTAGAAAACCACACAGGGCCTTAAGGAGCATGTTTTTCAGCACTGCTTTCAGAGCACGCTGTCTTCCTTCTTAACTCTGCCACTAAAAATTCGCTTTGGGCTGATGCTTGGTGCTGAAAGCTTGGCCTGAGGGTTCATTTTTCAATGTGTGAATTTCAGAAAACTGGCCATCAAAAAGAGCTGGTTTTGAACCTTTTTGAGATTTTTTTTTTTTTCTGAAAAAAAATGCACACATTTGTACTGTCTGTCAGCTGCAGGGCCAGTGATGGTGAAGGAATTGTGTGGCCAAACCTACGTGCCCATTAGCCCTGTCCTGTTAAACTTTGAGCTGATTGTTCAGGTTCAGGCAATTTGATGGGAAGGTATAGACAAAGACCATGAAAATACTGACTTTCTGCAATTGACATGAAAATAGCTGGCCACTCAGAGGAGGGAGATTTTACACCCTGTCCTGAGGTGGACATCAGTGAGCCCATGTAGGTGTTCCTTCCTAGGGCAAAATCCATAGGAGACTGGATGTTATTGTCTCTGCTGCTTATGGAGCTGCTTTGTTTTAATGTGTACTTCTTGGGAAACCTGTAAGAGAATTGTGAGGTCTTTTTTCGCCCCCCCCCCCTTCTCTGAACACACTGCAAGATCAGGCAGCAGCACTTTATATCTGGTCCTTTTCTAGAAGACAATTATCAGTCATGCATATGTGATATTGGTGTTTCTGTGACACCCCTAAAACATTTTTCTGAGCCCTTAAGCAAATTTGTTGTAGCAGTAGTATCTATCTATCTATCTAGAGTATTTGCAGTTGTATCTAGATGTATCCACAGGATTTCAGCTTCCTGCTCATTTGAGGATGGAGGAGGAGTAACCAAGACGTCAAAAATTTAAAGTATTTTACTCCTTTACTTCCTTTGTGGAAGACAGGTTTGGGTTAACAGAAAGTCAAATTCTTCTTGGTAAATTACACAAATGTTGAATGAAAATGATTGCTTGAAGAATTTGTAAACTTATCTTTCATGTTTCTCAGTGCTGCTGATACTACTTGGGGAAAGTGAATCTGTAGTTCTTCTCAACTCAATGGGTCTTCAGTTTCACCATCATGCTTCTTGTAACTAGAGAAATACCCAAACCAGTCATAAAGATTTGCTTAAAATAGTGAACAGGATGTTACTGATAGCAGATATAGGGTTTGCAGCCCGGTCCTGTGGTTATGCCGATGTTCCCCTTGGCAAATGAGGGTGTCCCAAAGCTCCGGTGAAACGCGTGAGCCAAGGAGCATCTCCACTGCCCGGGGAGGCTCTGGGCTTGTTGCCTGCGGGTGGGGGTCGTTCGGAGTCCTGCGGGCTTGAGCCTGGACTGAGCCATATCTCCGGCTTTGCAGCTCCAGCCCGTCCGGGCGAGGGGACAGCTCGGGGTGTGGCGCTCCTTGGGGACGAACAGCGGGTGCGGTGAGGTGCCGGGGCCGGGGCCGGGCGGCGGCGCTTGGGGCCGGCGGTTTCCCGGGCGATGGGTGGGGAGAGGAGGAGGAGGAGGAGGAAGAGGAGGAGGAGGGGTCCCCGCGGCTTTATCTCCCACCCGGCTCCGCCCGCCGCCGGCTGTCTCCCGTGACCGCAGCGCACCGGCGGGCGCAGCGCCGGCCAGGGCAGCGCCCATGGGCTGCGGCAACTCCACGGCCGGCGGCGCGGGCGGGCGAGGTAGGGCGGCGGGCCGGGCCGGGCCGGGTTGGGCGAGCGGCGGGGCGAGCATCCCCTCCGTGCTGGGCAGCCCTTCGGGACTGCGGGATTGCAGGGGGCGGCGGCGGGCACGCACCCGCACCCGGCAGGGATACAGCCCCCGGCTCGGGGGATGCCCGTCCGAGCCGCGGGAATCGCTGCCCGCCCTCTTGCAAGAGCATATTCCTTTCCCGAGGCTGATCCGCTTGCTCAGGGGAGAGAGGGTGATGTGGCCTGCCGCGGGCACCGGCGGCTTTCTGGTGCCCGCTTGTCGCTAGGATCACCACCTCCGACAGGAACTGCCCAGGGCACGGCGAGCCCAGGCCGGGAGCTGGACGTAAGGATCCCGCTGGGGATGTCAGCTCCATCCTCTTCGCTTCCCTATAAGGCCACAAATGCTACTTCTGAAATTAATTTCTGCCACATCTTCGCCTTTTGCTTATTGGAGAAGTTGGAGGATATTCCATGATTGAGGTTTTATGCATGTTAATGTGTACTGCTGGCTGGTGCGTCCAGCTGGCTCCCTTATTTGTTCATTGCTATTTTCAAAGCAAGATCTGGGAAGATGGTGCTGTTGTGCTCTTTCTCCCCCCTGCCCCCGCAGAATAGGAAAGTACATGGAAACTGTTAAGTGGACCTTCACCCTGTAATTATAATATGAGCATTTCTCAATAATTTTTCATCCTAGCTGCACTTGGCAAACATTGCCACCTGCTCCAGTACCTTTATCAAGTCTTTCAGATGCACTTGTGAGCTTTCAACTCTTGCAAATATGCAAAATAATGGTTGGACAACTTAGAATTACTGGGTCCCCATCTCTTACTGTTTTGATTTGACTTGATTTAACCAGAGTATCAGTGGTGCCATGGGTGGTGCTAGTCCTGACTTGATCCTGCTTGTGAGTGTGTGATGCTGCCTTCTCTAGGATGTACATATGTGTGGGTGCTTGTGGGGAGTGATGCTGGTTTACCTGTTCATCTCTGCACTACACACTCGGAGGAGAATGTGATTTTGCCATTCCCTACTTGATTTCTGTTAAATGATTATAACTTAGGATTTAGGTACTATGTCTATCCATCAGAGGCCTCTGTCACCCATAAAGAGCACACTGTGTGAATTTGCTTGAACATTCAGTGCTCTTATTAGAGCTGTCCTGTTTGCACAGATGAATTCTCTCCCTTCAGTTGATTCCCATATTGCTGTGACTGGAAGTTCCTTCTGTATGTGACCAGTCTAGCTTCATACCACTGAGGTGATGCTTGTTCACATCTTGTTTCTGTTTGCTGGATAAAAGCACCAGAGAGGTTCAGCCGAGAATGTTGAGTCAATTATTAGTCCATTTGTGGTAGTTTCTAAGTTAATGTTGATTTGACTGCCCTGTGGAACTTGTACCAGGGTACAAATGGGTAAATGTCAAATAGACTAACTCTGACAGCAGTATTATTTTGATCTCAAAGTTTGTTTAAATGTGTCCCTTTGCATTAGAGGTAGTTGTCTTGAACAGGTTTTGGCTTGTAGATACATTAAGTATTTTCACTGATGGTCTGACTTCTTTGATAGTTAAACTTACTTACACGTTATACATAAAATATTTAAACTTGCATTTTTTGGTAAACTTCTGCATGCTTTTTAGAAATATTCCACAGATCTCTAAGGGCTTAGTGCAGGTAAAACCCAACAATGCCACATAAAACCCATCATTAGTATAATGGAATTATTGCTGTTGCACTGATAGACCTCTCCAAATCCAATGCAGCTCTGAAAGGTCCAGTTCACTTCTCATTTTCACCACTGTCAGTCAGGAATTACTCTGTGCAGTCTATGGTCTTAAAATAACAAACAGCTGGTAATAAAAGCAAGATGTCAGATGTCTACTATTTATTTACTTCACTTAACATTCCTTACAAAGTGTGTCTAATAAAAATAAAATTATTTTATAAAGGGGAAGGAGAAGACTTGCCATTTTTATTTGGAATCCTCGAGCTTTTCAGGAAAATGCAAGTCACAATTTTACCAAAAGATGTGAAGACTATGTAAATACAAATAAATTTTGTGGCATGCACAGCATGACTACATTTTTAATGCTAAAGTTATGACTATTCTGTAGTCAGTAATGTCAAAGCTAGAGGTGCATAACATGTAATTAACCTGTAACACTCTGTCATACCATATGACTAAGTATAATATTGTAGCATACTTCACGGAACACATTAAATGTGTTATGCCAATCCCCATTTTCTTACTCTGGTAAAATTCCTGTTGTAGCCTAATTTGATTTTTCCTAAGCAGATGTATATATGGTGATAGTTCAGCTAATGATATTATCTTCTGTTGCATGGCTAGAATGACATCAGAGCATTCAGCTCTATGGTCTGTGAGATCTAAACTAATAGACATGATCTAGAATAACATTTCAGTCTGTGGTGCAGTACTCCAGAACACCAATATAACTCACAGCATTCAAATATTCTTTCCAGAGTATCAGTGGCAAAAAGCTCTTCAACTGAGAAATGGCAACTTCAGTTATCCAAGTAAACTGATGTGTATGCATCCTTCTTAAATTACCTAGCTATTTTATGTATTAACTATAGTTATTTTTTGTTTCTCAACTTGCTGTTTTCCTTATGTTTTGCTGTCCCATATCCTTTTTTCATGTTATTTCCTAGAGTTTTAGAAGCTCAAAAATAACTCTTCTCTTTCTTCTTTTTTTTTTGGTGTCTTTTAAAAATATGCTCTTAAACATTAATTTCCATTTTTTTTTCCTGAGTCAAGGCATTTCCCTTCATTCTAATGATTCTTCACTTAAAATTTTTAACTGCCTCCTCCTTTCTGTATCTATTATAGTAGCAATGACAGCATCTTAAATTATGGTACTCTTTGGAGGCTGTCAGTCTAGACTTAATTTAAATATATAGAGAAGCTGTTAGTCTGTGGAAAGCTTCAAGTACAGTCAAGTTATGATGAAGGAGAACTTTCACACCAAGTTTTAACAGATTTATTAACTTCAGGTTTGGTGCAATGCCCAGGAAGTCATTGTGCCATTTTATTGACTGGGTCTAATCTGTGTATGGAACTCCCACCTGATGAGCTGAAGAAATAATCAATGTGAAACAAATTGATGATATTCTATCCTCAGTTACAATGGGAGTATAAATAGAATAAATTCATTGATGTTAGAACGCGTTTCCTTACTGCTGACTGTTGGAGCACTTCAGAAAGAAGCCTGCAGTAGAAAACTCATTCTTAACAATTGCATGTATGTGTGTTTAATTTGGAGGGGTTTTATTTGCTTTTTGTAACAATTTGATGTGCAAGAAAATGTCATAGGGCATTGTTCATTAAAAAATATCAGGAAAATGCTTCATAATTTGATCAAAAGTCAAGTCCTGGCATTTTTTGTATCCATTTTATTCATGTGAGTGGTTGCCTCTCATGCTTTTTATATTTTTCTGAAGCTTTTGCCTCTCACCTTCACTCATGATGCATTTCTCAGCACAGAGGAATATCCTCAGTGGCTATCAATGTCTCTCAACCATCTTTTGCATTAGGCCTGCATTTATTGAAATCCTGCAGTGTTGCCAAGAGAAGCTGCTGTTGTTCTGAAAGAGCAAAACCCCCTCTCACCTAGTGGAAGATGCTTTGGGATAAATTCTTCTTTTTGACTTGTCACTGTTAAAATGCTGTGGGTTTTTTTGAGGGATCACAGCTCCACTGCTCTAGACAGAATGTTTTTTGTCTGTAATCACTGGGGCTCAGAGCAATATGTGGCTGAATAGGACACATTTATTTGCAGGCTGTACTCATTCTTCTCCTTCTGCAACTCTAAAATGCCAAAATGCACCTATGGTCCTACTATGTAAATGGTGTGAGCAGAGAGGTCATTCAGTATTGCCTATTTTTTTATGGATGTGGCTTCATAGCTACTCTTTAATGTCTTGCTGAGGACAGGTTAGAAAAACCAAGCAAACAAGAGCCTATCAAGACAAGGCTTGTAGGGTCAAGTGCTGCCTTTTTTTAGGCCAAGCTCTTATAGTGGGAAAAAATGGACAAACTTTATATATGTGAGCCTTTTCTCAAGTCATTTGTGGAAACCATCATATCTATGAGAGCACTAAGCCTTGCTGCTATGGAGCAAGCTGTAGAGTGTTTGTGGATCAGTAGTAAACAAGATTCTTTGGCTGAACCTCTGGCAGAAGGAACTTGAGCAGCAATAAAATTGTGTTGCTCACTAAACGTGCAAGAATTAGACAAATATGTCAGTAAAGTAACAGGGTGAGGGTGAATGGATTGGACTTTACAAATAAACACGTCTGTATGAACTGAGATGTTTTTGATTCCTTGGGAAATAATATCTATGTGTAAGGAAGTTCGGGCTCCCTAATGAACAAAAACTTTGAAGTTTTTACAGAGATTTTTTTATAGTACACCTAGCGAAAATGATGTTCATTTGCAAGCTCAGAACTCTTGAAGGAAGAAAACTCCTTTGTTAACTGGAAACACTCTCAGATCTATTGTCAGGTATCTTAGTGGTACTTGAATGAATTTGAACCAAACACTTGTTTCACTTTTGCTAGTGAAAATGAGAAATAGCCCCCTGGAAATTAATGGAATCCCATCAATGAAAGTGAGGACAAAATGGTTCGCTGTGCTTATAAAAAAGTAGAAAACATTGTATTTCTTTTTATATGTATTTTTAAATTTATTGTAAAAGTAAAACTGATCTCTTAAAAAGTGGATTTCTTTTTATCATACTCAGTTCTCAAAGTTTTTGTGTGAAATACATTTCAAAACACTGCAGTGATTTTTCAGCAGTGTACCCTTGCTAATATTCCAAGAAAACAAGTGCTGCCATGTGTGAACATTAGTGGCATATTTCCAAACACAGGTTTCTATAGCTCTACACAAAGCCTGGGCTGATGGCTTTGAGTGACGTCTCCCATCTCCAGAGTGAGGATGTACCATAATGCATTGAAGACAGGCATGGCACTGAACATGGACATGGCACTGAAGTGCACCAGTGATTGACTGGAACTTGATTATCACCTCTGGGGAGCGTAGCAGTGCTGTAGGCACACAGTTCCTCTCCCTCGGCTTGAGCTTTCAGTTTGTGTCTTAAACACTGTACTTTTGCTGTACTTCCTGCAAGCAAGACACATTTTTCAGATGGGCATCCAAGGTGCTTAGACTCAGAAGAGTCTTGGCAAAGGCCTCAAAAAGGGCCATGAACTTTTTTAGAGAAACTGATTTTGATTGCAGAGAATTTAGACTAAAAAATAAAGTCATGGGCCTCGTGCAGAACAGGCACAGCAAAGGAGTAGTTTCTTCTGGAAAAAATTAAAAATCCTGCTAGTTCCAGCTAGGCTTTTCAAAACACATTTTCTGAAGTGTTGCCGATGCCTGGGCTCTCTCTAGGGGTACAAGGGGGTGCCCTGAAGGCTCATAGCTGAGCTGACTGGATGAACTGGCCTTGGTGGCAGAAAATGTCTTCCTACATCGACAGAGATTGAGCTCTCACAGCAATGCCAGCCTTCCACCTGGACACAATTAATCTGAGAGGTTCACATGTAGTGCTTCACAGATGTGCCCTCAAAGCTGAAAAGTCTCAGAGGGCTCCCTGGTGGAGTAAGGTTTTAAAGCAAGGGCCTGAGCTTATTGTGAGCAGGGATACTCCCTCCAACTTTAGGCTTTTTTCTGATACGTAGCCATACTGAGATTTTGCTGACTCTGGAAGCAAGACTAACAGAAGAAATGTGTACAGTCTCATATGAGTCTAGTCTGTGTTGCTGCTGGGAAAAGGAGGGATAGTCAGGTCAGAAGAAATGGGAATGACATTGTGTTCAGGAATTAGCTGTAAAGGGTGATGTTTTCTGCCATTCAGCAATCCATTCAGAAAGCCTTGCATGTCTATTTCTTCCTCTTGTTTAAAATAAGAATGCAAAAGGCATATTCTTACATATCAAAGAGAGATGAAAGGTATTTGCTATTTATATATATATTTTTGGCAGCAGAAAAAATAAAAGTTTTCCAAAAAATGAAATACTATGGGAGAAAAAACCACAACCTACCTCCAAACTCAAAAAATCTCTGGGATTGGCTACTTCCATTTCTTCAGAGTGAGCTCAGATCACCTTTTCCAGCTAAGTGCTAAGAGGAAAGAAGAAGTGAAAGGTTTTTCTAATGTCTGCCCTCACTTCTGTAATTAATAGAACGGATAATTTACTGGTTACTCAGCTGAATTATATACTAGCAAGAGCAACAAAACATTAGTAACTTGGGAGGAACAAGAAAGAGTTTGTACTTGGGTAAATGTTTGTCTCCCAGCAAGAAACATTTGAGTCACCAAAACAAAAAAGTCAAAAAGTCAGTCACTTATACCAGGCAGCCAGGTGGCAGCTTTTGTGTCTTTGTTTTTTTGTTAAATAGCAAGATGAATTAAGGGGTGGTTGATCTCGTTAGGTGACTGGGGCTTTGGATGGGTTGTGTTCCAGTGTTTATATTAGTTTTGTCTAGTAATTTTATAAAACTTTGTTTATCTGGCAGGAAGAACGAGGTAGCATTTTACACACTTTGTGCCAGCTCTACAACTGCATCAAATGGCAGAATAATCAGGCATTTGGGAGTAACTACCTGGTTAATTGTGCCAACTTTGTGGCAGACAAAACCACCAGAGTTCTGAGCAAATGGAAGCATATAAAAGTCAGAAAGATTATTTTTTTTCTTATGTTGCTCCCATCTTGAGTGACTGCACCTGGGCACTGGTCCACAGCAGCATCATTTTCACACACTGAGAGTCTGGCCCAGATGTGATATATTTAAGAGATTGTGTGGATAGTCATTAAAGATAAACTGGACAATCATGAGAAATGTGTTCTCTTACAGTAGCAATTTTTTGTTGCTATTTCTGTGTTGCTTAGGACAGAAAGACAGAAAAACAATTAGTGCACTGTTGGTTTAGAGGATTATGCCATTACCTGGTAAACATGTTTTGTTTTTTTTTTCCTAGGTGCTACAGGGACTACTAAAGATGTGTAAGTACTTACTCTACTCTAATTTTTTAAATATATAACCCTGGACATATTTTCAGTCATACTAGCCTTATACTAGATTTAGTCATACGTGATTCATCTGGATCCTAACATATAATCAACACAACCAGATGTTTACTGCCTTTAGTGACAGCTTTCATCTCCCCAGAACAACTCCTGGTCTTGTTTACTTTTCTACAGATTTCTTTACTTGTTATTTCTCTAACAGAAATTTCTTTTCTCTGCTTCTGTTGAGACAGTTGTCTAGCAGAGCTGGTTATGTTACCTCAGACTGCTCTTCCCCAACATGTGCCAGTGCACCTTTTTCCAGAGGCCATATAATAGTATGAAGCCAGCACATAAATTTCCACCATGCCCAGTGAGAGATTTAGAATGCTACTGAGACAAATTTCCCCTCTTTGCATGAGACCCACTAACCCATCCAACTTCCTTTTCAAAGTGCCCACCTTCTCTAGGTATTCTCTGCATTAAAGACAGTATCTATTCGTTTGACACAGGGTAGCAGAGGGCAGCCCTACCCATCCTGTTTTTCTCTAAATGTGCAAGGTCTTTTTTTAGGGCTATTCTTACTTGCTGATACAGGAATGCACAGCAACAGCTTTATTCAGCCATAAGTGTATTTTTCTAGCAAAGAAAACCATAAAGAACTCCTCCCAAGGTCTTGCCTTCTCCTATTTCATGTGACTGGTATTTGCCACTAGAGTCTGTGACTGAGGGACCTGGGAAAGATTGTTATGTTATGCAATAGGAACATCCTTCAGTTTTATTTACTTCACATAGAATAACTCCTCTAATTAGATGGAGGAATCCTGGTGTAGAAATGAGGGTAGTCAAGTCAGATAAACAAGTGGAGGGAAGAGCTTAACAACAGGCTTGTCCTTGCTATTACAGAGGTAGGGCAAGAGAACTAACAACAGGTGTCACTTGGCTGATCAACACTGTTGCCACAGATACTCTTAAGATCTGTGTTACCTCTGAAGTCTGTTTTTTGGTCTTGCAGTGTCAGACAATAAATAAATTACAAAAGGCAATCTTATAAGCAACCTCTTCTTGATGCAGCCTGCAGCATCACTGCCCTCAGTACTTCTGTATTTACAAACCCACTGGTTTAATTTACAGCAGGGTCTTATTTATTGTTCAGTTTAGATGATTCAAGGACTGATTTGGAAATGCATCTTTCTTTTTGCTCATCAGTAAATCACATGCACTGTTGAATTATGAATGTTGTAGGCATGTTCCTGTGCTTAAAGGTATGGGGATGTGTAGAACTGTGTCTTTGTTTAGAATTGTGTTTAACTGTGTGTAAGCATTTTTAGAGCCGGGCTGCAGGAGTTAAAATGGGAACATTCTACTTATCAGTGTGAGTTCATCTGTCATGTTTCAAAATAGTATTGAGATAACTTAGAAAAAAATTAATTACTAGTGCAGTCTTCAACAAAGTGAAAGGGTCAATCCTGGAGCTATTACTCATTCAGATTAAGGATAGTGGAGCCAGCCAAACCACCCGTATGAGTAATAGCATGGTTGAACCTTCTCATCAGATGTTAGAAACACACACCTACTAATGAGGAATGGTAGTGATGCCCCAAAAGCCCTAATCAGGCATTCTAATGCTTAACAGAAGATTTTTATGAAGGAAGTAAGCTATCAGAAAAAATATTTTCATTGTTTATAGAAATGAACAAAGAAGATTCATATTAACTAATATTATAATAGAAATGAACAAAGCAGATTCATATTAACTAATATTATAGATTCACAAAAGCTTTTTACACCTTTTTACTTTCATCAGCTAAATCCTCTCTTTAAATAACCCTCTTATTTTTTTCTTTTGCTGTCAAATTTCAGTCATATCAGTTCTGATCCAGAAAAGCATTTAGGTTTGTCCATCCTTATATGCATGCTTTTTGATACCAAATCTGGTTATTCTAACTTGAGGTTTCTCATTTCTTGACTGTGACTCATTGTCAAAGTACCATGTCTCCTGGAGTGAGCAGCCAGACGGAAGGGGAGAGGGCTGGATCCTGCTCTGAGCCCTCCTGGGTGACTGTGTGGAAGCTGCTTTGCCCTCTGGGCCTGGAGTTTCTCCACCAATAAGATAGGGGTGGTGATATGATCTTCCTCTGAAAGGGCTCTTCCTCTCTGAGTGCTGTGTGGTGAGAAGGACACATGCTCTGAGAACATGTCTGCCCTCTGTGCTCCAACCCAGAATCTGCCAGCCAGCAGCCATGCTCCTGCCCCACTAATAAAGAAACATTCATCACTGCTAATTGGGAAGGCCTAGCTGTAGGAGAAGTTAAGGATATACTAGAAAGTAATGCAATGCTTGGGGTATTCAGTGCGTGGTTAAGTCTGGGGGAGGATTACAGTAGGAAGGAAAGGACACAACAGTTTGAGCCTGTTTCAAAATATTGAGAGGAAATGCATATGCAGGAAATACAAATGAAAGGCCCTTGTTCCCAAGAAACACCAAGAATCTGAGGAGTAGCTATCTGTCACTTGTTCAAAGTTCAATGAATCATTTCTGGACTACTGAGCACAGCTAGAAAGAGTCTCTATAATGCTCGGCACAAAGAGAGTCATAAAAGCTGCGGTAAGAAAAATGTGGATGGAAAGAATTAGTGTGAATGCCTGTCATCTTGACATTTAAAATATGTGAGAAATGGCAGCTTCTTTTACCATCAAATGGACATAGGACTGATGGATGTAAAAGCTGACAGATGAACAAAGTGTGTTTTTCAGACTTTGAGTGACAGGAAGACTCTTGGGACAGATGAAACCTTACCAAAAGAAACAGTTATTCAGCTGTAAATAGAATGCCATTTTGTGGATTTGCTGTTAAATCTGCCCATTGGCTCCAGGACTCTGCCCATGCTACCTGCTGAAAACCGTGCTCTCGGTTCCTCTGTGGATGTCAACAGCATCTGAGGCAGCGACACAGCAGCCGGTCAGCACAAAGCTCCTTGGACTGTTAAGTTCCTTTTGCTGTCTATTCCTGATGCAGAAAAGCTTATCCTAGCTTGCTGTCCCTGGAGGACTGCTGGACTCCTGTGTCTGTGAGTCCAGGAGATGTGGCAATGGGAGCACTGCCAAAACCAAAGGAGCTTCTCTCCAGTCTCCCTCTCACGTGGCTGAGCGTTGCTGTTGTGGCTTTGCTCCCTGGAGCCACCCGTGTTCACCCAGCCTGGGCGCAGAAGCAGCACCTGCCTCAGTGGCTCAGCAGACACTAAACATGCAAAATTAGTGGGCACCTTGCAAAAGGGGGTCTTGAGCCATCGTGTGAGAAGGCAAGAGGTGTGTGAATATGTGTAGTAAATAAACTGGGCAGCCTTCCTTCCTGAGCCCCCAGAGAGGTGTGTAAAATAGCTTATTCCTTAAGTGCCATCTTTCTTTCTTTTCCTTCTCACACTTCCATGTTACTCCTATCTCTGCTCACTCCCTCTTTTCTGGCAGGGCTACAAGTTTGCCCCCAATCATTGCCCAACCAAGAGCTGTCATCTGTACAATCACAGATTATTTTTGCTATCATACATTTGAAGAAAAAGGTATCGCAAAATTACTACTTTGATTTATAGCTAGTAAGAGGAAAGGAAGAAAGTGAAATGTTTAAAAACCCTCTTGTCTGCTTAATCATAGACCTGGATAATTTGTTTTGGTGAGAGAATTACAGTAATGGTCTGTGATGCCACATTACAAAACATTTCTGGAACAGAAGAAAATGGCCCTGTTTCCTACCAGTATATTTTTCTTTCTTTTTTTTTAAAACCCCTTGACATTAATTTCCTGTTGGACGATATTGATTATTATTCTTACAACTCCATGTCAGAGGCTTCAAGCTGTGCATGAAGTTGTTGGTGCTTTTAAAGGACTCTTTTCTCTGGACAATGGTTAATCTGGATTATAGAAAATGTTCCAAATTGAGAAAATCAATCCTGTGACACATTTGGTTGGTTCAACAGAAATGACTGTGATCTTTTGGGACCCTAAGTTGCTTTCTTAAAGTAGAATTCTATTTTTTACCATAAAAATTCATCCTTATTTCCACACACTGATATACACAGGCTTTCCATTTTCTTCAGGAGAAACTGGCCCACACTAGGACAGAACAGCTTCACAGTCCTCAAGAAAAAATGTCTCTGCATTCTCTGGCAGTGTGTGTGAGGACTGTAAGATGATTTAGGTGACTACATGGGGTCACAGGAGGTGGGAAATGCCTTCTGAAATGTCTTTAGTTCCTTCAGGAAGGGATGGCAGGAGAGCCAGGGAATAAGGAGTTTTATTTATTGATCAGTCTTTCTTGACTGGTAAGACATAGACAAAGACAGCAGAGACAAGGAGTGCTATGCCCTGAATAAATATAATTTAGCAAAATTGCAGAATAATAATAAGATTTACTCCAAGCCTCGACTATTAAAAGGACCTGTGTACTCTTACCCACTGTGGTGATGCAGAAAGGATAGTTGGTAATGTTCTGCCCCTTAGGAAGAAGGCAGATGTCAGAAAATTTCCAAGCTGTAGCAGTATTTTTAAGGCATTTGCTCTCCTCCCAGGAGGTTTAAAGGCATTTTCTTGCACTTAAGACTGCATCTTGCTATCAGCCCTCTGCTCTTCAGGGCAAAATCGGATTGGCTTCAGGGTCCTGTAAGGTCATAGAGCCCCAACAATTAAACAGCAGGCACATCAAACTTTTAGAATAAATAAATTGGTTGCAGACACAGCTAAAGTGCAGCTGCTGCCCCATCCATACCCAGTCATGGAAGTAGAGCTCAGAATCTGAATATTTAAACAAAGGTGAGTGAGTGATTTGTGTAATGACTGATGTTAGGACACAGACTGAGACTGCAGCACAGGCATTGCACACTGAAGGAGTGAGAATACGTTATTTAAATTTTTTGTATTGCATTTCCCTTCCCATCAGTGCTGGTTACTTTAACCCCTACACAGAACAGTACGTAACTGGGAGGAAACAAACCTCAGTGACCCTATTGATTTACAGACTGACGTGTGATTTTACCCTAAATTTAAAGGAGAAGTAATTGCCCATTTATATTGGATTAATAACAGCATTTGGTTTGCAAACAACTGAATTCAGGACTTGCAGTGCCTCATTTTATAGAGAGGCCCTGTAACAGCTTCTGGCTTCTGTAATAGCTGCTGTGAAAGTTTCTCTCTCTTCATCCTCACTCACATGCCAGCACAGACACCCAGTCCCTTTCTTTCCTCTTTTAGGGGAATAGCAGTCCAGGCTTGTGGACATGCAGAGCCTTAATGTTCCTTTTATGTGGGGGTAGTGTGGGGACTCACTCAGGAATAGTGTTAATTCATGTGTTTCTGCTCCCAAATCTACTTTCAGATCTCTCTGGTGGGGGTCATGAAAAGTAAGCTACATCTTTTCTCAATCCTTAATTTCTTCTGTACCTTATATTGGAAAATTGTCCCTTTTTTATACCTGTGTGAGTACTTTGTTGAATGGTGGATGTCCTGAATTAAACTGGGGTCAGTAGTAGTTCTTTCCTTGCTTCTGAATTTACCCAGATGGTCATGGAGTGCCTGAAAGAAACAATCTGCTAACATGCTTTGTATCTTTTGATGTTGCAGAGCAGAAGAATCCATATCAGATGATGACAAAAGGAGGTAGGTGCTCTGCTCAGCCAGGGTTAGCTTTATTTGCAATGGGCTGCAGTGAGTTCTGCCACTGGTTCCACATCCTTCCTTCGCTCCTCCTAACTCCTAGCAACACCAACAAAGCAGAGGAGAAACGAAAAGAGAGGAGGAAATCTCACACAGAGTGAGGTATTGATGAGTCCACCCAGCCTGTTATTGAGCTGGGGAGGTGGGAACTTTGTGGCAAAAAGAGCACATTATCTCGCAGCTGTAGGTGCTGTGCTCGATAAGGGCTGTTGGCCTCTGCCTTCACACCGGCACTGCCACAGAAGGTGCCATTAGCACTTGTGGGAGATCTCTGCTGGGCTGGAGGTTGAAGGAAGTTTGAGTCTGTCATCAAGCAAATTAGAAATTGGCTCAGAACCCCAGGAGCTGGAGGAGGTATGATCAATTCAGCACCTAACAGGGCAGAGCAGTGTAAAGGGAGTCTCTGCAGGTAACTCCAGGCACAGTAGAGGCTTGAAGGACCCAGTTTTTTACCTCCCTTCATCTGTCCCTGCTTTTCATACAGGCTCTTTGGAGGTAGAAAGTATCCTCTGCAAGTCCGTGAAGGGGAGAGGGTTGGGCTGTGAAAGTACCTAAGACACTTGTGCTCCTTTTTGCTAACAGTTTTCTCCAAGTGTGACCCTAAGCAGGGACAGGCAGGTTGCATTTATTAATGAGGTCAAAGTGCTATTTAACTGATGCGCATTGTTTGAAGTGTGGTGCTTTGGTCAAACATCAGTGTCAGATTAGCTCTGTCCTCAGCTGGATATACTCAGAAGAAGCTGGGCAGGTGGGCTTTATTACTGTCACAAGAGAGCTGAGATCTCATGATAAACATCAGGAACTTGAGTGAAAAAACCAGCTCCTTTCACAGGGAGAAGTGTCCCAGCTGAGCTCTGATGCGCCTGTACTTGTTTCTCCACCAGGAACTACGGCGGGGTGTACGTGGGCCTGCCGTCGGACGCGGCTGCCATGGCTCCCAGTCAGACAAAAGCTGCACCCAAAGGTACTGGCAGGTTGTGGATTTACTTTCTTCTGCTTTATGGGGAACATTTCATCTAGTAGGATGTATGTCCTTTAAAAATCAATTATTATTTCAGACAGTCTGGCTAGCCTTGAAGCCTCTTAAGGCTGTGGGACTATTTACACTTGTCAAAGGGATTGTTCCCATTTATTTAAAATTTAACACGCTTTTGCAGAAGGATCCTAGAGCAGGTACTGACAGTGTAGGTACATGGTCTTCTGAACATATTCTCCACTCTCTGAGTGCTCTGTGAACTGAAAGGAAAGAAAACAAAACCCTGTTAAGACTAAGAGGCTGTGATAGATGCACTTGCAGGGCCCTGGTGCTATTTTTAGTTTTGAAGGTATTTACTTGCATTGTGGTAAATTCCAGTAATAACAGTAAGTGCTTGCTTTCAGGTTTATTTCTGTTCTTAAATGAAACCCAGCAGAAACTATTTCTTTTCCATGTTATATTTTTGAGCAGTGGGAAAAAGCATTAGATTTATAGCTATGCCTTTAATTGACAAGTCACAAACATGTAATTACAAAATAATGTAATGTTCTTTTGATTTAGCTCAAAAAAATGCTGCTGTCACATATGTACAGCACGGAGTTTAATCACTGACTGGTGCTTCCAAAATTTGCTGTAAAACAAGAAAATGAGAAACAGTAACACTTTCAACCAAAATAAAAGTAGCAAGCAAAATAAAAGTACTAACTTAGTTGCATGTTTTTGGTTTCTTTTTTCAAGACTTTAATCATCTCTGTCTTTCGTTTTCTAATTAAGATTAGAAGGAAATAAAGACATCAAGATGCAAACAGCCTGAGGTACAGTATGTTTTGATTAACTTTATGTGCTTGGCATGCATTTGTTGAACAGAACAAGGTAGCAATGCTCCCTGTGATGCTCTAAGTTGGTCTGAGAAACCACCAAGTTACATCTCCAGCTGCATCATAACTTCTAAACTGGACCAGGGACCACATCTCAGTGGGTACAGATATAAATTAGGCAGTAGTAAAGTTGTCTTCTTGGGGAGAATTGAGAAGCAAAGAAACGCTGTATTAGCTCATTTGGGAGCAAATAAAAGTCAAATGTCCTTAGTGGTATTCAGACCTCCCACAAGAGGTGAGGTACATCAGCAGTGCTTAGATCAGCATCTGCAGAGACAAAGATTTTTCCAGGAATGAGGATTTTGCAGTTGGAAAACATCTCCTTTTTTGGAAAGACCTTGAGGACCATGGTGTGTCACCCACTAAGTAATGTATTGGAGCTTTCCCCTTGCTATGGAAGTATCTGTGGGGGCTTCATTTTCCAACAGCTATAATAGGATACTGAAGCTTTATAGGCTCTATTCCTGAGTGAAGAATTTTGACTAAGTTTTAAAAAATGCTTTATAAGTTCATATCTGCAGAAAAAAATAAAAACAAACCAAATTTCCATTCAGTACTTGAACTAAATAAACATTGACAAATCTTGATAGGAAACTGTTTTGATGTCTAGCCAGTGGGGAACTGAAAATTATTAAGCTGCCAACAATTTCCATAAGAAGCAGAGTCCTTTCCTAATTTAGGTGAAGAGCCAGAAACAGTTTTGACTGGTCTGAGTGCTGGATGAAGGCTTTGTAGAGCAGAACACATATAATAAGTGTCTTTATTACATGAGTGCTTAAAGCTCCAGAACTTTCCTAAGAGCAATCTTAAACAGGGAGAACTTCAGGAGGTCTTCACAGCTAATTTCAGTAACCTGGCTGAGATGTCTAAACTAGAAACACCATCACCCTTGACCAGGCCACGGCTCAAGCACCATCTTGAGATTGCAGCTTTCCATCTGTGGTTTATGAACAGAGTCTGAGTTACTTAGGTCCTTGTCTAGGTGCTTTAGTTGAATGCCTGAGGCTGGATAGAATAAATCACTTGACTTTTTTTTTTTTTTTTTTGCTATTTAAAATAGCTGAAAGTGTGTTTTGCCTTCATTCATGCAAGATCAGAGCTTAGCTGCTGACTCAAGTCTTACACAGAAGAGCAGCTTCAAATCTGCAAAGGGTCCTCTGAGTTCCACAAGTTTATGTGCGTGTGTGTCTGCAGTTCATGGACTACAAATCTCTCAGCTTCTAGTGATGACCTAGCTCTCCAGTTATGTATTGAATGTTCCTGTATTGCTTTTTCACTATTGCTTTACCAGTCTACCTAAATCTGTTCCTTTTTTTTCTTTGAACAGTCTACTAAGACCAGTTGCCAGTGCTTTGGAGAGAGCTGTCCTTGTGCTGAAGATTTTGATATTTACACAGCCTTCTGGAGTGCAAGAGAGATCAGAGCACCAAAAAATCCAAACTGTTGCAAGTTCCAGCTACGGGTAAAGCTTAAAGTACAGCGTTCAATCTGTTTCCTATGATAGTTGCATTATGGAAACCTCCTGCTGTTCTCCAGTGAAAGATGAAACATGGTGGATGTTTCTGCACAAAAGCTAACTTTGATGATCTGCAACTTATTTCTCTGTGGCCATATTGCAGATTCCATCAGCTATCAGCTATGCTTCGTATATTTCCTCCAACAAGTTTGATAGATTTTATATAGAAAACCATCACCACTGTCCACTCAATAGTTTCTATGGTAGGTTCCTGTAAATTAATTGTTCTTTTACTTCAGAGTAATATATTTGACAAGTTTGCATCTTTTTGGGAATATTGCAAATTTTAATATTTTTGCTGTGAAATATTAAGAATAGTATGAAACAAGCTTAAGACCATAAGGTTCTTTATAATTATTACTGTCCCTTTTATACCATGAGACAAATATTAGTGTTTAATTTTCACCTTGTAAAAAGATATTGCTCAAGGAAATTGATTTGAATAAGAACAATATACTTCATTGTATTATTTACATGTTTGTTTATATTTTACTTCAGCTATATCTCTTTTATAAAGCATTACATGTAAAAAAATACTAACAAAATAAACTATCATATGTTCCATTCCATGTAATAATAATATGTCCTTGCATAAGGATAAAGTGATAGTATTTTCAGAGATAGTGGGACTAAACTCCAGTGCTGCATCCTCCTGAGCTGTAGAGGATTTTTGATTGCTATTAGAGTTTTGTATTCCTGTCTCATCTGTAAGCATCTCAGTATGGCAAATTGAAACAGAATGAGTGTTATTACTACTTTACCAAATTGTTCAGGTTTTAAAATTCATTAACAGCAATTGTAAGTTTCACATAGAACATAAAACAGATTGTACATTTACAGATGGCTGAATGAGTATTTAAACTATTAAAGCCTTTTGCATTATTCTTTAGTCAAACTCTTTTTAATGGGACTTGATACACCATACACTTTAAATAATCAAATAAACAACAAAAAAAAAAAGCCCCAATCTGCACCATGTTAATATATTACTGTATATTAATGACCACTTTTAAAATCAAAAGAAAACAGCAAACCAGAAAATTTGGACCTGAAGAAATAAGCTGCTGTGAATTCCTGCCCTTTTCACTGATACCTGTTACTACCAATGAACTACCATTGACTGATTTCCAGTAACTTGCAGCTTTCACTTCTATATAGTGGTAGTTTGATGTGAGGCTTGCAAAAAGAGATATTTAAAAGTATTCCTTGCTTGTCCTCTTTTAATTATTTGTGACATTATTTATTACTATTCTCTAGAAATCTGCTACTTGAGTTATCAATGATTTCAGGCTTCCAGCTCCTCAAGACAAACACGCATCTCATTCTTGACCATCGACCTGAAACCAAGATGAAAAAGCTTGAAGATTAAGATGTGGTGTTAAAATATCTCTCAGTATGAATGAAAGTCTGTAGATTATTATATCTGCAGAGTCTTGTTCTCGCAAGCCAGACTGGTGAGGACTCAAGCAGCCCTGGGTGATAAACATGCAGGCTTTTTTCCTACCTGCTTACTATAGCATGAGGGTGTAGTTTCCACTTCCCATGTTCCACAAATGGCCAAAATGGTTTGCATAGCACAAGTTTATTTAGTACAAAGCAATTAGACCCATGCCTGACCTGATCATGATTGTCTTTCCCAAAGCAGAAAAAGCACTAGTCATCCTAGGCTACATCAGCGTTCAGCTTGTGCTCAAAAAGCCAACAGCAGATGCCAGTAATTAACCTGGTTGTTTATCCACTTCTATCCTTCAGTTGCTGGGAAGAATCATCAAAAAGATGGACAGGGCTAAACTACAACATCACTTGTTCTGCTACTGACATCTGAAGCCCCACGTGTGGGCAGAGGGAGGAAAAAGGTGGTGGGACAGTTGCAAAGGGTACTTTCTTTGGTTCACATCATTGCTTGTTTTTCCTGTGCAGAGCTACAGAGAAGCTTGGAGCACTTTCCAGAATTGGTCTTTTAATGTTTCATCCTCTGAATGTGTGGGAGGTATATTGGTTTCTTAATATTTTTGTTCCTCTGCATCATTTAATCTCAAAAGTTTACTGACCAACTGACAAATGTGCAGCATCACAGACTGGAACCTCTAAAATAGACATACATTCATTTATGCTATACAGGCCTGTGCCATCAAACTAAAGAGCTAGGGCCATGCCCTTGTCTTCAATTTGCAGATTCTTGTCTTTTTTTTCCCCAAAGATCCATGAATCTAGAAACTGTGTGACAGGATGCTGTATTCTGTCCTGGCCAAATTCCACTTAAGGAACTGATTTTCTGCTCATGAAAAGTCCTCTATGGTGAGCAGCCTTTGTTAATAAAAGCACATGTCATTTCATGGAGAAATGAATGTATCTGCTCTTTCAAAACTTACAATCTATGAATATTTCTGTTAGGAGAAGGAACAGAAAAGGAGCCCTATATGCCAGCTGCCAGATGTGCATGTGACGGCATCCTTGGAGAATATTTAGGCACTCAAATGACGGTTCAATGGGAGAACTGAGAACAGAACACAAGGAGCCATTGAATGACAGAATTATTATTAAGGAATATACTTTAGTTTTATCAAAACATCTTGCATTACCATTTGTGAAAAATAAACATCTAAATGTTAAGGCTGTAAATACCATTTTCCTTGCAGTGGTTACTGTTTCTCCAGCCAGAGTGAGGAGCCAGTGGAAATAATTCAGCAAAGAGTTGATTTGGACTTTATAATCTCAGAATCTCTGATCTGAAATTCTTTGGCAGCCCAGAAATATTATGCTTGAATTTGTGAACGTTGAAAAATTCTGGAGTAGGAAAGCCTAAGATTGAAGCTACAGTCTGTGACCAGCTGAAAAACACTCAAAATACGTTATATTGCAAATTTTGGTCTCATGCAAACTACTTCACCTCAAAGACAGCTTCTCTTTTGAATTATGCTAATGAGACAGTGCATTTATTTTTGATTTCTACTTAATGCAGAAGCTTTGTTGTAAGGGCTCAACTTCTCAGTTTCTGAATAGTCCAGACAGAAATACTGTCTTTTATGTGCTATACACATCCTAGTGTAGTTCAGGTGATGTGACAACTCTAAGCCTCTGTGTTGCTCAAGGGTTAAATCTTGTCACTAAGAGAGTTGCAGAAGACCTGGTAAAAGCCAGTGTGAGCTCAGTTAGAACTTCATTCACTAGAAATTAAATCCTTTCCTAGCAAAGAGTCCACATGTGGCTGAAGCTGCAGAAAATCATAAAGGGGAAATTTGTCTCTAATGAAGACAAAGTACTAATTTACTTGTTTTCATCCTGCATGTCTGGCAGAGGAGACTCTGCTGTATGGGACTATGGTTGAAATGGCATCACTATTCCCTGTCACCCACACAAGTCTAGCAACTCTCAATAATCATGCTTCCCAAGCAGTCAGTGAGTCACTGCTGATCTGTTTTCTGCAAAGTAGACCTCTGTTTGGTTCCCATGGTGATCAGAAGTGACAATTATTACGGGCTGCTACTACAGTGTCTCAGTTGTGTGTGCCCACTAAAAGAAGCTCTTACCTGGTTATAGTCGCTGGGTATTTTGCAGTACATCATCGTTGCTTCCTACTGACAGCAATTTCAATGCTTCAGGTGAATTGGCTTTGTGGAGAACAGGCTGAAGGAGGGGGATTTGGGGAGTATTTTTGTTTTGCAATGTATTTAGAACAAGACAAAGAAAATAACAACTCTGTAAACTTTCCATAGAGCAATGCTGTTCCAGTATTGCAGGAAATCTTTTGAGGCTGGGCTAAATGATTCAACCCTTGTTTTAAAAGACAATTAAGCACAGAACTTAGGTTTATCATCATAGGAGCTATTTAATTTTACCTGATCTGACAATTTTTGCTGTAACTCAGGGGTTTTCAAAGACAAACGTATTTCCCAGACAGCAGAAACCTGTCACCCCTGTTGTGGGACCTTCTGTGTACTGGTCACTATCTGGTCACTATTAAAATATTTATAGCTGAAGATAGGACTCAGCTCATGAACCAGGTCATTCTGTGAAGTGCAGTGAAACTCTCATTAGCATAACTGTACTGAGAAGAGAATTAGAAAGATACCACAAGATGTAGCCTGGATAAAAGTGGGCTTTGTGTGCCAGAAAGGAGAAAACACATAGGAGAAAGGAGAATGAGGATTATTATGCAGTGAAGACAGATGTAGAAAGGTTAGGAGCAGAAAATGACGTAAAAAAGGAAATACCTTAATGAAGTATCCACTGCGTTTCTCAGTGATTAGGATCTCTAGAAAACAGAGCAAGAAGTAGACAACTGCCAAATTGTTTTAAGACTGAAGAGAAATGGGAGTTGGCTTATCAGGTCATTCCAACCCTCAGATGTCTGAGACTGTAAACCTTTAAGGAAATAACTTGTCTCATTTTTATTTGCTTAAAGTCCAGTGTAATGAGCCCATGCACCTTAAAGGTCCTTTTGGGTGTTACCAGGATATATAAATATCCTGCGGTCTCTTTCAAAATTTCTTTTGGTGTTCCCTTAGTTTATGTCTCTCTATGCAGACTGAGAAAATACCCAAGATGTAAAAACAATTAACAGGATTAGTGTAAGAATAGATTACAGAACATGCAAAAAGGAAGCCAGAGTTTAATCTGAAAAACAGTGTAGAGATAGAACCTATGCTTTGGTTTGGTTATGCCATGTATTTTAGATTTCTGATATAACTAATGAATCACTGTGCAAGTGATTAGTTTGGGTCACAGAACCTTATTGGTAGTCTAGAATTATCTGTCCACTCACAGAACTTGTTTCTGGTCTTTGATTCCTATGTTACAGGAGATGGCAGTAATGTGAAATTATAATTCTACACTTCACCTTGGTTGCCCACTTACTGTGTTGTCTGAATCTCAGTGTTGTCTGCAGGATGGCTTCATCTCCATAAAAGCTGAGGTTGTGATTCAGAATGACAGTTAATTAGAAGCAAGTCAGATTTGATAACAGCTTTGTGGGGGATACCAGACTGCTGGAAAGTACAAGACTTCACTGCAGTTAGGGAGTTATTCAAACTTTGGAGAGTCAACACTGCATCACTATCAAACTTGACTTGGCAGCATGCAAACGCAAAACCTCACACATAAATAAACAAAATCAGGGAGGTAACACACACCTTCAAGCTTATATCTAATATCGTGTTCATGGTTATATATTACTGGAGTCTGACTGTAACCTTGAGCTGTGAATATTTACCTTACCTACAGCTAGGTTTGCATTCCCCAAAGGATATTGCTGTGAGGAAGCCTTGGAAGGACTCCCACCACCTGGTTTGCTTGTAGGAGCCTCACATGCTTATGGGAAATCAACGACTAGACTTTCTCTAAAATTAAAAGATTTAATCAGATCATAATGTATAAATAATATCAACTTGATCGAACTCCAAGTATCTGGTTATTAAAACAATGCACTTCATATTTCAAGTCCCACATGAAATCAGCTGCCTGCTTCTTTTTCCTCTTCCAAATTGTGAGTTACCTTAATAAATAAATAAATAAATAAATAAATAAATAAATAAATAAATAAATAATTTTGGCTTTACAAGGAACTGCTTCAGATCATCAGATAGAAACAAACCATTTTTGGCAGGGAATTAATTTCTAATAAGGAAAGTGTGCCAGCCAGGAGAGACGGAGGGCTTATAAATTCCAAATTATTTTAATAGGATGAATAATAGTTGGAGAATTTACACAGCACTGTTAAAGAGACTTTGTTTAAGACATCATTGCTTGTGTAAGCATTGCTTCTTGAGAAACCCAAGATTTCCAGTGAAAAGAACCCTGAAAATCACTACTTGAAAAATAAGTTATGATTTATGATAATATGTTCTCAAGTGCAGCATTATATTTTTCTCCTTGAATTTCAAGAGGAAGCCAAATTCTCATTGGAGCCAGTGAGTAAACAGTCTACCTCTCCTTGCCTGCAAACAATCACAGATAATTCTCATTCAAAGGTAGAAGAAAAAAGATAACTGGTAGTAGGAACATAAGTGTTCATACACTTGAAATTAATCCAAATCTTTAGCAAATTGGTGTAGACTAGACTAGATTTCATGTTTCCTCCTTTCAAGTATTATCATTAAAAAAATGATACTTTTTTTTCTTGTTTGTTGAAATAATTCCTAGCAAAAATATTTCTTCCATGTTTGTTGCAAGAATATGTAGTTCTTTATAATTTACAGCACTTCTTGCACTATTTCTCATTTTTATCTAGCGTTCAACTTCTGGCATAAAAAACCTCCACCACAGACTACGTTTTCTCAAAGGGCTAGGCTCACACCTATGCTCAGCTGAGCATTCCAAGCAGGTGCTGCTGGAGATTTTATCCTGAGCACTTCACTACTCAGCTGTCTTTCTCCACTTCAGTTGAAACAGGGACAATGTTGCCTGATCGTTCTCCAGGAGGAAGGAGAAGCATTTATTGCATATATGACTATGTCATCTTGAGATTTGTACTGGCACAGTTTGAGGAGTCTTCATTATCCATGAAGATATTGAAACCTCATTTTGGCTCCTGCATGACACCTACTTGACATGGTTTAGCCCCAACCAGCAATTAAGGCCCACACACTCCTCCGTGGTGGGATGGGAGAGAAAACTGGAAAAGTGAGATAACTCATGGGTTGAGATAAAGCAAAAGCTTCACACACAACCAAAGCAAATATGGAACACATTCACCACTTCCCATGGGCAGGCAGGTGTTCAGCAATCCCCAGGAAAGCAGGGCTCTGGCACGCCTAACACTGACTTGGGAAGACAAACACCATCACTCCCCTTCATTCTTCTTCCCCCAGCTTTATATGCTGGGCTTTGTATGCAGGTATGGAATGTTCTTTGGGTCAGTGGGGGTCAGCTGTCCTGGCTGTGTCCCCACCCAGCTTCTTGTGAGCCCTCAGTCCACTGCTGCTGCGATGGTGAGAGGCAGAGATGGCTTTGATTCTGTGTAAGCCCTGCTCAGTAATAATGCAAATATGCCTCAATTACTAACAGTGTTTCCAGCAAAAATCCACAAAAGTACAGCCACATCTGAGCTATTCTGAAGAAACTCTTAACCCAGCCAACAGCAGCAAGCTCCTTCAAATTTTGTGTTGCAAAGTTGGAAGGCATAAAATGGTGGGAAAGTGTCTCCATCACATTTCAGTTTGTGCAGTGATGTGTTAGCGTTACTGGTAAATTAGTTGGATAGATGACTTTGGAGTAGCTTGAAATGATGACAAAAGGAGCAACATAAGGAATTGGTATCACAAATACCCATATTAAACATTGCAAATGCTAACAGTATCTGGTGTTCTGTCCTGTGAAAATTTCACCTGCATGCCCCTGTAGATAGTAACGGAAATTACTCCCTGTAGAGTTTGTACCCTAAAAATTAATTCCTCAGATTGGCTGATCATTTGACCCATAGGTTTTCTTACCTAGGTCACGGGGTCTGGCTGATGAACACAGAGTGTAGCTCTTCATAATCTAGAACCGCCCCCACTCTGCAGACTGCCAGTTTTGTCACTCGGCTCTGTAGTGCACCTCGATGACCATGTAAATAGTCATGGAGAAAGAGCTGGTTGACTGCTGAGGCAGAAGGACACATCCATGGCATACTCCCTCTGTTGATCTTACTGTCTTTTTGTCGCTCTCAGCGAGGTATGGCAGCTTCACACCCACTGAGGAAGCAACCACATGCTGCTGATTGTCCCCAGGCCAGCTGTCATCCCCACCTGGGACAGCAGGCCAGCACAAACACTGCTGTGCTGGAGAGGCTGGGCTGGTCTTTGACTGGCAAAAGTCTTAAGCAGCGCTGGGATTTGTTTTTCTGCACCCCTTGCTCTCTTAGCAGCAGAACCCAAGAAACTGCTCTGAGTTTCCTTTTATGTGCCTCCTGGACAAGCCTCATGTTCAGAGCCGTGCTGGTGACAATCAAATTAATCATCATCCCATCATCAGCTGCGCATTGCCAGGCTCTCCCAGCAGTCTCAGAGTCTCATCCCAGGCTCTAGGCTGAATCCTTGACCAAAGTAGGTCAGCAAACCATGCCTAGCCTCGAGAAATAGCTTTGATCTTGGACAGCAATCTTCTCACTATTGCTTGTAATAAATTTCTTCAAAAGCAATACTTTCCTTTCAAAAGGGAAAGAGCTTTACAGACCTGGATGGCAATGACAGCTCCTTGAAGCTTGGATCCTCTGCCGGAACTTTACAGAAAAAGTGTTCTGAAGAGAAAGAATCCCAAAGCAGGGGATTTATGATTAAAAAAAAAAAACCAAAAAACCCACTAAAAATGTGTAAGGAATCCTTTGTAATGAACCTTGATACACCTCTGGCATTCTCATTTCTGTAACATTCAATTGCTCGTTCCTTAAAAGCAGACAATATCTGAAGTTTTATTTTCATAATATCTACACATGTAATTTTAGCAGCTAAAAATTTACTTTTTTCAAAACACTTATTTAGAATTTTGAAAAAAGTTCCACTATGTCTTCTATGTCTACTGTCCTGATTCCCAAATGTATCCAAATACCCAAATTCCCCAAATTAAGTAACCAATCACTTCAAAGCTTGTGGTCATTCATTTTTCACTTTATGGTTTCATTTTAATAGATAGACTTAAGTGCTGGTTTTAAAATGAGGGGTTATGACATTTTACAAAATATTTAGCAATGAGAATGCTAATGGTACTACTTTTCAGTTTGGCACATAACTTCAAAATCAAATTATTTTAAATAACTTTGCCTCTAAAGGAGCTTTTAGGTTAAGTCCCAAAGATTAGAGGATATAAAAATGATGCATCTGGGCTACTTTAGATTGTCCTCTAAGCCATAAAAATATGTCTCTGAGGTTTTTTCTAAAGAGAAGTTCTTGCTGTTGTCCAGTGATTCATTAGAGCTCTGGTCTAGCCTCTCTACAGATATTACTATTATTCTGCAATGAAAAAAGGCAACCAGACATTTCTGGGCACTCTGTAAAGTCCTGAAAGCAAGATAGCTTAAAATAAATGTTTGTATCCTGCTGTGTTCTTATGACCCCCAATGCACTTTGGGCACTACTAAGCTATAAATAAGATATAAATAAGATATATATAAGATCAAAAGATTCACTCTCTCATGCTCAGAAAATTTGAAGAATACCAAAATTAAGCTTCCTGATATATTTGTATTGTGACACATTTTTTGACAGTGTGAGCAATATTATTTTTCTGCTACAATAGATTAACCTAATTAGATATCAATGTAAAAGTATATTTTCTCTTGAAATTTTGCAGATGCTTGTTTATTAATTTCATATTTGTTTTATCCTTGCTTTGGGCCATTTGTTGTCTGGGATTATGCTTTCCTTGCCTGTGTGCAAGTTTGATAATAAAAATGCAATTGTTTATGTCCTTTCTTATTTTTGAACTACTGAAGTCTGGTTCTATATTATCCAAAGATGGAAAATTAATGAGGGCAACATCTCCCAATGACTGTCAGTTGCTGTCTAAAATGCAGAATGAAAATGTCAAGCCTTCAGATTGCTGTAACCCAAATTATTTTGCTTTGCCATTGCTGTAATTTACTGGGAACTCAAAAGCTTCCATCGTGCTGCTGAATGGGTTAAAATAAACTTCAAGGGAAAAAGAAGGGTGGTACCCTTTCTGCATCATGAAAACTAATGTAGTGTAGAGAGATTTGAAAAGAGAGCCCAGCACCTGCCTTTGGGTTGACAGTCACTCTTTGGGAGTGTGATGTGAAAGTCTAAAGTTTTCCTAACCACCCATATGACAAGCCTGTAAAAACAGTTAATCACTCATTTATTCTCCCCATATCTTTAATTTAATTTTTCCTGTTGTTGCTGTTATTACTTAAAAGCAGCTACCTGTAGAAGAAAGCCCAAAGTGCACAACTCCTATTTTCCAGCAGGTTCTGCATTGGTTGCCTGGTTGGTTTTGGTTTTTATTGTTTATCTGATTTTAGAGCTAAAAATAGACATGAGGGGCTGGGAATCAGAAACTCCAGCCTTCCATATGCCACAGGCTTGTTAGTCTTGGCTGAATCACTTAGGTGAAGTCCTTTGAAAACTGTTTTTAAATTTGAATGCTCAAGCAAAGGACTTTTGTTTGAGCAATGTCTCGATACTCCTTCTCCAGGGAAAGCTGAGCAGCGTTTGTACCAGTGATGTTGTCTGTGAGGCTCTTGGGACCACCATCGAGGCTGGGAGTCCACACACGGCCAGCCTTGGGAGAGGAAAGCTAATGGCCTTAGAAACAATTGGATGGGTGAAGGGATGGGTGTTCACGTCTTTGAAATGGGGCTTAGTGTCCCTCCTGACTTAGGGCAGGTTTGTTGCAGAGCGCAGACAACTTGGCTCCTGGAACAGACAAGGGTCTGCAAGAGCCTGAGTTTCTGAACTTTGGGATAAAATATTAGGTTTAAGGTGGGATATGTGGTAGGTGGTTCTGGAAAGCTGTACCTTCCCTGTACCTCAGCCAGTCGGGAGAGGAAGAGGGGAACACACGGCCGGGAGTTTAGGATAAAAGGAGGCTGCGCCCTCCGAAACCTCGAGAGAGCAAACAAACCCCGCGGGTGTGTGCCCCCGTGGGGCCGCGCCCTTTATTAAAATAAAGTTGCAGGAGTTCTGTCTCCTTTTTGGACATAAGCCTCTGGAATTTGTGGATTTTCCCGATGCTTGCAAAGGGCTGGGTCTCCCTCTCTGCCCTCTCCCTCCTTTCTGCTGCCCCAAAGAAGTTTCTCTGCCGGAAAAACACAGCCCCAGTGTGTTTTACAACAGCTGGAGGATGAGAGTTCAGCATTTCTTATGTGTGTGCTAAAGAAAGGTGAAGGAGGGGGGTTTGGAGGTGAGCAGAAAAGCAAGAGAGTGTTAATGATGTAGGTGAGCTGCTTATTGTTGAAATGCTGGTCCCTGCACTTCTTCAGTGGAAATTACTCTTATCTAGATGGAAAAGCAACCAGTAGCTTGACTTCATTACAAATGCCAAAAAATCATTACTCATGTTAGCAAACCAGTTTTTTGTTCTGTTGTTTTTTTTCTCTTTAAAACCTCAGAACTTGTTATTGTTTCCAGGAACAACTTGGAAATGAGAATTAAAAAAAAAATTAAGTAGAAAAGCAAATAATCCCTGATTTTATTCCCTGTTAAAATGAAGCTGTATGGATCCTTTTGTGAATTCTCAGTCATGTTTGCAGCTCCACTGGAGACAGAGCAGCAGGCACAGCAAACCACATGATCCAAGCTCTGCACATGCAGAGGTGCTGAGGTGGTGGGATCAATGCTTTTTTTTTGTTTAGGGGGATGCCTGTGTCTGTGCTTCTTTTCATTTGACATCATTAATTCTAATAGTGCCCACTCTCAGGACTGACCAGCTGCCCGTGCACCTGTACAGAAAGTCCTGGAAGCACCTTGCATGTTTTTTGTATGGATTTTAGCAAAAATCCAAACATTACAAGGACTCCAAGTGAGCTTTTCATCCACTGAAGAAGATCTGACTGAGTAAACAGCTGGGCTTTGTCTCACTTGAAACTGTAATTTCCCCCCATATTAGATGCTCTTCCCAGTGATTCATGCGCCTTAGCACAAGTCTCTTCTGACTCCAGGCACAAGTGTTAAATTCACCACTGCTCTTCCTTTGACATCGACCATTACCAGAAAAATCTTGGACTCTTTCCCTGCAGGGGACACATTTCAGGTGCATGGAGTAGGGGATTTAAGGAATGACATGTTGACTGAGAATAGAGTGGCAGATTGAGTTTCTGGCCAGGGAAAGGGAGCCAGACACAGGGAAGAGGGGGCTTGGTGCTTGCAAAGCCCCTCAGTGCACAGGGACTGGTTGCAGGCAGGTTCCCTGTGCAGCAACAGCAGAGGTGAGGGTAAGAGCAAGAGTCACAAGACTCTTTCCACGACAACATGGAAATCTTATCTTCTCCTGGACTTGGCTGGTTTGGTATCTCATCCAGGGAATGGTTGAGGAAAATGAGAAACACTGAAATCCCGGGAGTATCTCCTTAACTCAGCAATTAGGGGTGAACTGAAGAGTTTTACTGTGATGTGTAGAAATCACGAACGGCCTGAGGTGCCTGAAAGGGCAACAAGAAGTAATTCAGTGACCAGACCCAGCTGTACCTGTGAGGCTGATCCCCCTGAAAGCACTCCTGGGGCTCAGGGCTGATGATCAGCAGAGTGAGACAGATCTGGGGACTCGTGTCTTGCCTCAGGACACTCCTGAAGTACTAAAACATTGAAACCCAAATAGGTAGTGGGGGCTGTTGGAGGAGGAGGGCTCAATGGAGCAGAAATCCAGCCAGGAGGAAGTCAGAGACTTGATCCCACTCGTGCTGGGAGCTGAGAGGAGACAAAGGCTCCGAGGACGAGTGAACAAAGCCCACAAGGCAGGCAAGGAGGGGTTGCAGCGTTTTTCTCCTGTGTGTGTATTTGTAAGAGAGGCAAACCAGCAGCACACCGGAGCTTGTGAAAGGGTGACTATTTCCACATGGTGAAATCTGGTTTTGCTCTCCTCTTGCAGCGGCTGGAAGGGGACTGTCCGTGCCCGTGTGTTTGTATGAGTGCAGTGCGCGGTGCCGCTCAGACACGAGCGTTCCTTTCCGTGGTAAGGACACGGCGGGCTCATGGCAGCCCAGGCACGCCGTTCTTTCCCCGAAAGCAGCGGGCGCAGCGCCGCTGCCCAGCCCCGGCTCCCCAGCAGAGAGCAGCGCTGCTCCACAGCGAGCGCGGCCGGCGCCGTCCCGGCCGCTGGAAGCGGCTCCCGCAGGGTCGGAGCCAGGGCCGGCGGCGGGGCAATGGCCACACCGAGGGAGCAGCGATTTCCCCCGTGCGGCCCGGCAGGACAAGGGCCAACAAAATCACTGCGTTGAGAGTATTGAATAGGAGGAAAAACAACCTTGAATGAAAAGCTTTTGGTCTGTGGAGGTCAGAGCTTCTTTTATTCTAGCGTGCTCCTTAGCATGAGAAAAAATCGAGTCCTTAAGATCTGATGCTTTCCATGAGAAGTTTTAAGACTTCTGGTCCTGCAAGCAGTGAGAGGTGCCAGGACCAGTGCCATCAGAGGTGAAGGTCACCTACAAATGGAACTGAGCCCAGCTGGGGTCTGGGCCACAGACACTGGCATCATCTGCCATCTCCAGCTTGGTCTCTGCCAGCCTTTGGAAGCTGCTGAGACCACGTGGTTTGTCAGGAATGAGTCTGAGCTGGACCTGCTTGAAGCCAGCTGCTGGTCCCACAGGCTGTGAGCTGGCAAAATTCCTTTTCCCAAGGGCCCAGTGAGGTATGTTCAGTGTACACTCAAAGTTTCCTCAGAGCCCATGATTCCCTCTCCTCCAAGGACTGAACTGCCAGACAGCGTTGTGGTTTTGCTGTGGAGAGCAAAGCAAGAGCTGTGTGCTGGGGCAGGGCTGGTCCTTTGGAGCAGCATCAGAGGGGCTCAGCCCCAAGGCTGTGTGTGTGTGCTTGGTGCTGGAGGTGCCTCTCCACCCTTAGGTACCTTGCAGTGCCAGTTCATTTCTTCTGGGCAATCACTTCAGGCTTATTCTTAATTTTGGCCTGGTTTGAAATGGTATTTGGAAGCAAAGAAACCCAGCATCCTTGTCCCTCTGCCCCCTGAGCTCTCCTTGGTGGGCCCAGGAATGTTCCTCCTTCTGACACTTCCCATCACCTCTGACCTCTAATTTCTTCAAGAAGCTGTGCTATTTCAGTCAGTTTTCCATACATATTTAGTTATGTTAGGAAAAATACTTTTGCCAGAAGGAGTATTCCACAGTCCAACACAGAAAAGGCATGAATGTAATTACTTGAGGGTGATATTTTCATAGTAATAAAAAAAGAATTCCAGAGGAGGATTATTTCTACATCAGCACAGACTAAGTGCAGGGTATGTCATTTGTCTTTGTGTATTTTACAGCTGTGGAGGGCAGTGGATGATCAGGTTTACAGAGATTCTCTGGGCCTGTTTCAGTGCAGGGAGAGCTGTGTCACAGCAAAGCCTTTCCCAGCACTTCAGAGACATTTCTGGATCCTGTGCTGCCAGTCCCAGGCTCTATTCCAGTTTCTCTTTGGACTGATTTGTGCACAGTGAGTACAAGACATCCCAGGGCACTTTAGGCACCTGTCATTACTCACTCACATCACTCCATCTGTCCTCATGTTGTGCAGGGCTTGACTTCAAGGGCTTTTTCAATGCACCAAGAAATCCAGAAGTACAACACAAACAGCCCTGCTAGAGGAAAATGCCATAGCCTCGGTTCTCCTGCAGGGCTGAGACAGGGAGAGAAGAACAGGCTTTAGCTGTGCTGCCCAGTGGTGCATTAGAGGACATGTAGATACCTTTGACTTTTTGTACCTGTGTAGGATAAATAAAATCAGGCAGATGAATAAGCATGCCCTTGTTCTGAAGAAGAGTGGATGAAATGTGGTAACCCATGTCCAAGGCCAAGGCTGAGAGAAAAATGAAATTTTCCCATGTGTTTAAATGTAGACACTGCATAACTTGTCTCACACCTATGCAGAGCTGCTGAGCTGGCTGGGAACAAAGTGAGAGGTGAATTGGTCCTGCATTTGCTCTACACACAAGTGGCTGATTTCTTTGGGGCCAGAGCAGTGCAGGGAATGCCCAGTGTCCTCTGAGCTTGTGCTTCTGCCATTGTTTGCTATCTAACCAGATGTAAAACCTGCTTGGATATTTTTCCAGTCATTGGTAATGGATGTATCCCATGGAGAAGTCTACCTTCTAATGGAGGAAGGGCTTCTGCTGTATCTTAAGAGGGACAACAGGGAAGGAGGATTAAGAAAATCTTTCCCTCTCAGCTGACATAGGTATGATATGATTCTCAATGACTCTTAGTCTTAAAAGGCACTTTCAGGGTTTTTTCCTCAGTAGTCGTGTGCAAATGTATTTTGTTTGTTCTACAGCAGCCTTGAGAGAAATAACAAACTGTGTGCATAGTGACTGAGCCTGTACCATGTAAGCTGCTGCACTCTTTAAAATCTCATTGAGATAATAGCTCCAGTGCCATGACAGTGATAATTTCTCTGCTGACAGGCTGAACACTCCAGCAGTAGCTCAGCTATAACTCCTGGAATTAGGAATTCCTGCTGAGATCCAGTGGCCATACCCCAGGCTGTGTCCCTACATCTTCCTGCCATTTGGCTGATGTGCTGCCCTCCTTCTGCCAGCGCTCTGACTGTAAGAATGGAGCACTTTTACTCTTGAAATAGCTGAGACCTCTTGCACAGCCCAGTAAAGTTGCTGAAGCATTTATTTTGGATTTCAATAGGTTGGCTCTAGGCATCGGCAGCATTGCTCTTGCTCAACATGGAACTGGAAGAAACCTTTGGTAAATCAGCCAAACTAATAATCTGCACGGTAATCTTAGCTGCTGGAAAACAAGATTAGGTATGATACAGAAAGTGTGTAAAGATTAACAACCATTATTTTAAAAAGCTTTATCTAAAATTATCCAAGCTACCTCAGCCTTGCTTTAACTTGGTGAAATAGATGTGTCTGTCTTTCTATGTGTATATTGTCTTAACACTAAAATTTAGGAAGCACCAAGTTTCAGCTTTCATCTTGTGGCATCTCAGCTTTATGCACAGGCAAGGTAGCTGCCAAGAGCAGAAGTTGCCTTAGGCCTTCCTTTGCTAATTTCAAACTCCTGGAGAACTGAGCCTGGTACTCAGGCAGAGATGGAAGTGACTGTAGGGTAGCACTGCTTGCCTAAGACACAAAGATCTTTCACAGCAGCTGATCTTGCCCTTGTTCCTGCCAGTCCCTCTGACTTTCCATGCTGCTGTTCCTTTGCTCTTTGCTGTGTTCCTCGCTGCTGTGCATTAGCTGCCTGGCCCCATCCTTGAGCTGATGGATTCTGTTGTTGCCTACTCTTCTGAAGGTCCAGAGCTGCTGCATCAGCTTTGATGGCTTCAGTTCTGCCTGGCTGTGCTCTTCTCAGAGGTCACTGACACATAGACATCTGAATTAGCTTGAAACTTGTGCTGAATGTCCTTAAAATAAAGCAAAGCCACTAGAAGCTGTATGCCATTTCCTGAAAGCAGTTGGTCCTTGTTTCCTTCAGAGAAAGGATGCTGAAGCAGCCCTGAGACTTTGCATGGTCATTCCTGCATTGGTGTTGTTCTGAAAAATAATGTGAGTGCACCAGACTGGAGCTAACCTGCCAAAATCTTGGTAAAGGGGGACCACCCTGCATTTCAGTTATAACTTGGAATAAAATCTTTGCTTTCTAAAGGTTTCTTGACTGCTGTCTAATGTTGTGGTGTTCTTTCAGTAAAAAAATGCTCCTACTGTCTTTCACTCATCACATATATGTGATATTTTGTACAAAAAGTTCTTCAAAAATCTGCAGTATGCTAAATGGGAGAGATTCACAGTCAGGAAAGAGCATAAAACCTCAGGAAATTAATTAATTAGTATGTGAGTGAATGATGTAATTTTCTGATATTAAATTAATTGATTAAAAGGCCCAGAATTTTTCTGAATCATTGCAATGTGATTTAGTTTAGGGATTTTTTTGGAGGGTGGTGATCAATAATTCTTGTGTTTGTGGAGGTCAGTCATGCTTGTAGCACTTACTGCCTGTTTTCCAAATTGGATTGGCCTTCACGACGACTTTCGTAAATTAAACTACTGCAGTATTGTAGAGCCTCAGATGCAGCCTTCATCAAATGAACTGATCCTTTGCAGAAGGCAGCAAAGTTGTACTTAGTCTGATGTTGCTTCTCTGTCCATAGAGCAAATTGTTTTGGAGGCTGCTGTGCTGCTGGGCACAGAGAAATGTAGGAGAATCATTCCTTCTCCTCTGCACATGTACTAGATCTGGAGTAGTGGATCAGTAGGAGATCTGCCACAGGAGACAGAGCTCTTGACATTTAACCTTTGAAGGGTAAAACATTCTGAAACGTAATAAAGAAAAATCTGATAATTCTCCCTCTTCTTGTGCTTGCAAGAAATTGAACTCAGGGAAGCAGCTTTAAGAGAGGTGGGAGATGGAGGGAGAGATGAATGAGATATGAAAGACTGGCACCAATGTGGTCTAACTGGATGTAGATTAAGGGGGAAGTGTCTTTATTAGAAATGATTTCCTTTCTCCAGGACTTGATTAGACATTGGTATGTAGTCTGTGTGTAAAAGAGCACTTGCTTGTCAGAACCATTCCACTCTTGACACCAAGATGTTCCATGCAAGCAAGGGTTGGAGAATCTCTCTCCCTGTCCATTAAATTAGAGTGCACATGAAATAGATGGGCAAACTCTCTAAAAGGCTGAACAGGACTCTGTTCTATAGCCCATGGAAGACAACCGTAGTGGTGTCACTGACTTCTTTGACTCCAAGTTCTAAAAGTGCTAAAAGTGTAAACTCCAACTTCTGCACTAAAGCTGGTATAATTTTTCTTTTATTTACTTGTGGTTTTGTTGTACTGTTTCTGTTGAAAGCAACAATCAAATTTCTGAAAAAGACCACCTGATCAATTAGAACAGGTGAACCTTTGCTGGGAATAAATTGCCAGTAGAAGCAGTGCTTATGGCACCCAGGAAATGTGGATTCATAGGGAATAATTAATGGGCCTAATTTGGTGCCACAAAGGGAACATCACAGCTCTTTGTGCTCTGACACAAGCTGAATGTGAATAAGTCCCTAGAGGTGTTTGCATTTGGGTTCCAATTACTGTAACCACATGCATGGCTCAGCCATGAGCATTTACCCAAGCAATGCCCAGGGTCTGTGAATCCTCCTGCCTTTCCCTGTCTTTGCAATGTCTGTTGGCACTTCTTCAGTCCTGTTGGCAGGACCTTCTAAACTCCCTCAAGGTCTCTCCATTCAAGCACTGTGTCAACACCCATGTTCCCAAACTGATATGACAGAGCCACAATCTGGCTCAACTTGAAGGAATCCAGCTGTGCAGTGAAAACAAAGCACCCAAATCTGGTACATGGCATGGGTCTGTCCAAGCCACAAGAAATGGACACCTCCTTGGTTCCTCTGTGGACAACAGATATGTGAGATCTCAGACAAGCACATGTGGTGTGAAGACAAAGCCAAAGTTTGGCATTGCAGATAGTCCAGTGGCAGCCAAATTTTTCTGCTGTAGTGTGATGTTTCCAGAGTTGGAGCTAAGGGGAAGGAAGAGAGAGCTGGAATAAAACCAAACTTTAAAATCTTCTATAAATTTTTGTTTGCAGGCACATAACTCAGCATTTGCCTCTTTCCTCCTTATAGATTCTCTTTACTTTTGGAGTGGCTGATCTGCTAATTCTTACTGGTACCTCTGCTAATCCTCTCTTGTTTTTGGAAAGGCAAATGTGAGCCTTTCCAAAAGGAAAACCTCAAAATGAAGGGAAGGAGCACTGATGAGGCTTTGTTTTTTATCTGTGTTGTTCAGTGTTCACAGGTTTGGGAATAGGGATAGACCTATGAGTGATAGGCCCCAACCTCAGTGGGCGCCAAGATAAAGAAGACTTAAATATTTTTATACATCCTCGAGATGTAGCTCAGTTAATCAGCCACAGTCATATTTGACTCTTTCCCTGTCTAAGTATTAGAAATACCACAGCCACAATAAAGTGATACCTTTTCTTTCAAATTCTCTTCACATTTTCCAGGCAAGCATGTAAGGGTTTTCAAGCAGTAGCTTTTTAGCTGCACCTAGAATGTAACTGTAGGACTTTCTTCACCCCATTTTTGGACCCATGTATGTTCCCTTGCTGGCAAGGGTTGAGGAGAGAAAAAAAAAATTGACCTGTTGGCTCTATTTCAAAGCCCTTAATTCCCATCTATGTTTTCACTTTGTTTTTTGTTTTGAAATGGATCCCCTCAAGTTACCAGACTGGAAGGGTGCCCAAAAGGCTGCTGGCATACATGGAATTGATCTTTTAACTTTTAGTGCATATAGCTTTGGAGTCTTGTGCACGATGCCTGATGTCTTTCCTGAAGCTGGGCATTGGGCAAGCAAATAGCTGTCAGTGCATTCAACTTGTTCAGGTCTCTAGACTGGTCTTTTTGCAGAAACTGCAGGCAGGAGTTATTGTGATGTTGGTCATCTGCAAGCACAAATGGAATGAAGGAAAATCTGAGAAGCCCTTTCAAAAGCATCACTGACTGTTTGTTATTCATATGATTTTAATATACACCTTCAGCATTAAAATAAAGCTTACAGATTTTTGAAAATACCAAGCCGCAGGACCTTCAATTTAAGAACTGCCTGCATTCCTTTTTACTTTTCAGTACGATGTAGTGAAAGCTGTGCTGTGGTTGGAGCAGGAGAAAGGTAGTTTGTGCATGTCAGTGTGCATACATGTTTCTGTGATTGCATAACTTAAAATCCAAACCCAACATGGGACACAAGTAGAGTCTTTTGAGTAAGGTGGTGACATTGTCATCACTGGAGATATTCATCTGTAGGGCCTGGTCTGAGTTTGACATGGATAAATTTGCTTGTCCTGAAAGGACATAGAATAAAGAACTGCAGAGACATTTCCTTCCACCTCTAGTCCTTCTGTGGAAGGCCTTCTGGAAAGTGGATTAAATGACAAACAACCCCATGTACTTCTGTTGTCACTGAAAATAGAAGGCAATATTTGGTTTCACTGAAAAGCTATGTGGAAAGTTGTATATGCTGGAATCGCAGGATCATGAATGACTGCAATCATTCTTCCCTCTGAGTCTTGCTGAAAAAAGTTCCTTCCACCATGGTCAACCTGACATCTACTAGCTGGCTGTCTCTCCCCTCAGAAGACCAAGCTGTCTCTCCATAAACATTATCCAACAAAGGAAGGCAAAAGCCTGGGATGTCTGACCCACAGAACTCTCCTCAGATGACAAATAAAATGCAAATCCTGTGGATCTGGTGAAACTTGGATTAATGCTGCGTACAGAAACAGGACTTCAACATCTAGCAAGCTGTTCTGCATAATTATTCATTAAAAATAATATTAATTATTATATTTGAATTATTTTCATTAGTATTATATTTAAATTATTCAACTATTATTAATACACTTGAAAAGTAAGATGAGTGACTTCCTTGGTGAGTGCCCCTGTTTGGCTTTGGAAGGTATCCACTGCAGAAAAAAGAAAGGGAATCCCCTTCTATCTTGTGTGCCCTGCTTCTCACAAACCTATAGTACATACATAATGCCACCTATATAAAAAGACTTCTGTCAAAAAATAGTTTCTTTAAATGGGGCAGACCAAGCAAGAACAAGTGGGCTTTTGAAGGATGTCAGTATTTTTATGGCAGAACTCTAAACCAGCCTTGACAGTGCAGCCTTAACAGACAAATTACAGGCCAAGATGTGTCCCAGCAAGTGAGATTGAGCTGATATGAGTGGACTGGGACACGTTTCAGTAAGCCTTGTGCAGCTTCAATTACTAGGGTGACTTTTTCTTCTGGACAAGGCTGCCCTTTTTATGATGGTGCCCTGCTGTCCAAATCTTCAAATGTATTGAATATGCAACACATTGCAAAATATGTAGCCAAACAACATATATTTGGAACTTCCTTGCTGAAACTGCAGCTGCTCCTATGTGGAAAAGTGATATAGACTGTTAAGCCATGCTAAATCTGGTATAACAAGGGGAAATTCTATTCAGACTGGCAGCAGCTGTAAATAACACGATCTGAGGAACAGAAGGAAATACACCAAAAATCAGGAATACATCTTTTGGTAGCCAAAAACAAATTCTTGAAAGAATCCCTCTCCTTTTTCAATGGCTTCCCCTTTCATCAAGGACGTGATTCAAAACTGTAAGAGATGGAAGGGTTATTGATGTCAGTAGATCTTGCTTCTTATCCATGTAACTACAAACTACCTCCCAGATAATTACTCTATTTCCTAAAAAGCAAAATTTTATGGAACGACAACATCAGTCTTCTCATGGAATCTGAAAATTCCACATGATTATTCTTAACTTCCAAACCAGAGCATCAAGCTTTTCACAGTTTCTTTACCCAGCCCCCAGATGTCTGAGGTAAAGAAAAGAAATATTTATGAGACCAGTAGCTCTTATTTCTGAGCTCTTATTCCAGTAGCTCTTATTCCAGAAATTATGTTATGATGAATCCCTCAAGCTGTGGGTACATCACCAGTTTGATGACACAGAGGGAGTGGATGGGGTTCATCAGATCTTAGGCACATGAACATGGCACTGGGATGTATAAAAGGCACTTGGAAATATCAGCAACTGGATTGTTGTCAATTCCTTTTGGACACTCCTCGAAACCTACAAAAAGATGGAATTTTGGCTTTGGTCACAAGAAATTAAATATCTTATAAAATTGCTCTACTTAGAGATGAACATTCTCTAAAAGAAAAGACAGGGCTGGTTAATCGGTGAAATCACAGTGGTGCCAGCCTGGAGGATGGATGAAATGCTCTCCTGCTCTGGTAGATGGCAGCAGACAGAAACATACTGGGTCTTCTCCTTGTAGCCTGAGGCTGGAGGTTTCAGTGGCTTTGTCTCCTTGGAATGTGCTGTGCATCCTTAGGGCTACAAGAGAAGTGAAGAGAGAGAGGGAAGCCGCACTGAATAAATAACAGTGGGGCAGGCTGGATGGTGTGCATACCCCAGGGTTTCTGTGTAGGGAGTGAACCTGGGCTCTCACAAGGATGGAGCAGTGCTAGGCTGGCTCCACTCACATGGATGGCATGTTTATCTTTCTGGGTTTCAAGGATTCTGTAATTTGAATGCTAATAGACCATTCCTGCGGTTTGCTTTGTTCCATGGAATCTGAACAGTGTTTTCGAAGTCACTTTGGCATCTCTTCCAGTTGGATGAGAGAAGCTGTTCCAGTTGGATGAGAGACTTGATGGAGGGCTGAAAATTAAAACATACCAGAGAAAATGCCAGCCAGAGAACACAATGGGGATCATGGAAGAGCCAATGTGCTACAGCTACAGGGTTAATGCTATTACCAGGGCTAAGAATCCTCCAGGCTGCTCATTTTGAATGCCTTTCTTCTCTGTGAAACAAAGGGCTTGCATCCAAGTCATGACATGTGGGCATAAAGGAGCAGGAGCTTGAAAGACAAACTCCTGAACTGATCCATTCATGTCAATGTAGCAAAACAAGATAATATAGACGTACTTGGTGCAAGCATTTGCATACCTGCATGTAGGGCTGTATTCAGTGTTTCCAGGAGAGGCCTGTTGGATGCTAACCTCAGGAGCTGGCAAGGGATGGAGCACTTTGGCCCCACTTCAGGACAGCAGAGCATTCAGCACTCAGGAAGATTTACTCACATGCTTAGAGCCAAGCACATGTTTAAGTGTCCTGTTGGCCCAGGGCCCACTTGTGTAGCACCTTGCAGAACCAACTTGAAAAAGGTGGAGTGGGCAGAGCAGCATTAGCTCATGTTATTACTCCCAGCACCTGGAAATAACCGGGGCGCTGTAGCCTTAAGCCCTCTGCTCCTGTTGTTGCTGTTGTTCTTTTTCTTCTTCTCCTTCTTTTCTTTTTCTTCTTCTTTTCCTCCCCTGGTAACTCTCCAAACTGATTTGGGAAAGCCCTTGTAGGACCACACCCTGTATCTTGCAGGCTTGTGCAAAGATCTGGGCCATTTTCCTCATCCCTCCCTGCCTCCCCCAGACAGTGCCACCCCACTGGCAGATGGGTAGGGCTTGGACTCCTCAGGCAGATGTGGCAGGGCTTGGACTCGGGTGTGCTGTGGCAGATGCATTTGCTTGTTCAGCTTAGCAAGAAAAGGAGCTCCTATTGCATTGTTCCCTGCAGAATTTAGAAAGACTGGAGAAAGAAGAGCTTATTTATTTCTGAATTCTATAGATCTAGTGGCAAAAAAATGTATAGAATAATAAAGTTTTACTTGAGTTTAGAAATAGGAAGCAATTTCCCCTTCAGCTATTTCTTCTCTAAATAATTGTCATCCTCCAACATCCATAGGAGGTGTTTGCACAGAAGAGGAATCCCTTCCACAAAGAAAGGGAGTGAGTTGCTCAACCAGAAATGCCCTTGATGTGAGGTGAGGGACTGGAGCTCAAGACGTCTTCCAACTTCTGCATTGTGAGTGCTAGGCAAAATTTTTATTATTCCTTCACTTGCACAACAGGATAGAAAACCCCACAAGAGGCCAATAAAATGTGCTGATGAGTAGTGGAACTCAGACATCCCCTCCCTGGGCAACCAGTGTTGAGCTGAGGATGGCAGCAGCAGGCTCTCCTTTCTGACATCTCTCTTACTGCTGTTCAGCATGAAGATTAAGGGGGATCTCAGAGCACTTTGAACTCACACCACTGAAGTGATGTCAGTCAGAATATGTTGCTCATTACCAGGACTCCCAAGTAACCCCACACAATCACTTGATGCAGGACCTGAACTTCTGAGAATATTTCTATACAATCTCACCAATCACAGCAGTTTTCCCAATCCAGGAGATGTAGCAGGACCATCTTTCCTTCCAGAAGTCAGAACACCAGAACTAGGAGCAGTACTACAAACCTGATTTCAGAGAAGTTCTTCATGGATGAAACCATATCTGTAAGTAGAATGAATGGACTGAAAGGATGCAAAGCTCAAAAAACAGCATTTCAGTGCAGGTAAATGAGGTGGGGGTAGTCTGTGGGAAAGTTTTCTCTCAACAACAGGAGAGTTTTCAGAGGCTCATTGAGTAATTGCACACTGCTGTTTCAGGTACTCAGAACTGGGGAGAGAAGGGTTGGAGATGGAAGCATCTTTTGTCCAATGAGAAGTTGTCCATTGCTTTCTCATCTTCCCTGATCTCCTTGACTGTTCAAGGCATCATCTTTTCTAAACACCTGGAGCTTAAGGTAACCCATTACTTTTACCCAGACAGAAGAGAGAGCTTTCCAAAGCCCACAGGGATTGCAGCTTCAGCTCAGTGTGTACTGGATAAAGCAGGGCACGGCTCACACCAGGAGTGCTGCCCAGAACCCAACCACGGTAACTTTCCCTCTCCCAAGGGGTGCCTGGCCCCTGCTGCTCCCCATGCCCGGCAAACCCTGCCCAGGAGAGAGCAAACAAAGGGCAGCCACAAATGTTCCCTGCAAAGCATGGGACCTGCTCCATGCACACAACCCATTGACAGCCCATCTCCCCTAAATTCTCAGGTGGGATGGGATTCCTACATCCCTTCACTGCACAGGCAGCCTGGGCACCAGGAGGCTGTGACAGAACTGCTGGGGGATCACAGGAGCATCCCCTCGGCTCCAAGTGCCCTGGGCTACTCTGGCCAGTGCTAATGTGCATTGCAGCAGCCTCTCTTGGCCCTGGAGATGACTTAATCCTCCCTTCCTTCAGGATGGAGCCTTACATAAACATGGACAAGAGAAGAGGACCTCTGAGAGTGAGGGAGGCAGAAACCACCTCAGCATGCCTTGTTTCCTCCTCAACATTCTGATTTTGCCTCAAACACTGTGCAATGAGTCCCAGGCTCTTCTTGTCCCCTTGGAATGACCTGAGTGCTGGCAAGTGGACAGAGTGGCAACCCTGATACCATAGCAAGAGAGACTCCCTGTTTCTGGGAAAGGAAGAGGGGATATCCCTAGAATTTGAACACATGTGAGATTTTGCTTCATACTGATGCCTGTCCTTGGAATGTCCATGGAATCGACTTCCCTCATATCTGCTGTAACTTCTTGAGCTGCTCCCAGTTTCCCAGTCCTCACTGGCAAGATAAAGGAGAGTGTTCTCTAACGGCCTTCTATATCGACTTTCCGAGGTCCCTCATTATTACTGTTGTATAAACAGCTGAAAATAGAAATTAATCTCTTCATAGCCACTCACAGCCACTCAGATTTTGACAGAAATGGGAAATCACAGCTAGAAAATCTAAATCCTGTCTTTCTTCCCTAAACTTGAAACTGCAGATTAATTTGACAGATGTCTGAGCCTCATTAATATTGCTATTGTCTTTCTCTGAATAATGAGCCTGATGATCACTGTGCTCCTTTGGGACAGGCAGGCTTTAATAGTACCCTCATTACTATGAAAATATGAAGACCATAGTAACTGTAGGTTTTTTTTCACACGGTCATGAAAAATGCATTTGAAAGGGAATTTTGCTGTCTTTCCAATTTTGTTAAAATACAGTAGAAAAAAGGCAAATACTTAAAATCTGTTGCAAAGGGATTGACATAACTGGCAATGTTTTCAGCTTATTTTACAGCTCTGTTCATGGCAAAGCTCGTTCAACTAGCCAAGAACCCAGTGGCACCGTGCCTATGTCAGAGTGGCTGTAGCAAGAGGAATTCCTGGGGGGCCAGGGCCACAGCCAGTGCTCTTCCATGTTCTGGTGGTTAACTGGTTCCTTCAATGGCTTTGCAAAATCAGAACCTGAAGCATGTCTGGATCCAGTATCTCTTTAATCTCCTTTGTACTACTGACACCAAACCATTTCTGCTTTAAAATTTCACAACTGGGGCTGCTCAGAAAGTAATTACAAAATGAAGGTCTACCTTTAAGACCAGTTCAGGAATTTACTGAGGGAAATGAGACATGGCTGGGGGAGAAATGGGGGAATTAATGCAAGATCTGTTCAGGGAGTCCATTTTGGTTTGGGAATAAGGCCAGTTCAATTAGACTACTTGAAGTTCCCAGAAGATCCCAGGAGGACAAAGAAAAGATGGCTGATGTAAGATTTTCAGGCTTTTCTGGATGTCAGGATCACAAAGCACAGCTCCTGCTTTCCTGGCACTCCCTTCTCCACTTTTCAGTAAGGGGACAAGAATAATTTCTGGAACTGAATGAGCAAGTCTAGGGAAAAAAAAAAAAAATCATCTCTCGGACCCAGTCAAACAGATTTGTCTAATTTTTCATTCCAATCTCATCCCTTGGGAATGACTAGGTTAAGATTGCCACTTCTACCACCCAAGTTACTGACTCCCATTCCTTCTGCAGATTTGCCAGAATTCTCCCTGTGATGAAGTTTTCCCCATTTCTGTCCTGAAGAGGATTCCATTAATATCTCCCATCCTTTTGCTGGCAGTCTGTTCCAAAATGCACAGTCCTGATTTCCTCAGCAGGGGTAGAATATCTTCTCTTATTAAAAATACCAAAACACAAGCCTAGCCAGAGGTGTGTTTTATTTGACGTGAAGAGATGCAGTAAAAATGCTTCCCTGGGACAGCTTGTGTTTCAGCCATCCTGCAAGGATTTGGCAAAGGTTTCCAATGTTCTGCTGGACTGTCGGCCTGAGACTTTGTTAACCCCTTTCAAAAATGGCACTTTCCACTCTTTCCGAGTGCAGATGGATGGAAATTTCCAAGTCTTTTGTCTGGAGCTATGGCAGAGGCAAAGAGAAAGCCTGAGTCTCCTTTGATTAAACACAGGGGAATGGAGTGGGGAAGGATGATTAAAAGCTTCATTTCTAAAATTGGCTCCAGCAGCATTTTTCAAACATGCAGTGACCTAAGACAGTGACCATCAAAGTATTCCTTCCCATCATCATGCATTGGAGGGAGGTTGACCTGTTGGAGCTGTTCAGGAGAAGGCCACCAAGATGATCCAAGGTTTGAAGCACCTTTCCAATGAGGAAAGGCTGTTCTACGGTCAGCCCATAGAACAGAGTGTTTTGTGGTGTTTCAGTCCTTGAAGAGAGCCAGTAAGAAAGATGGGGACAGACTTTTTTGCAGGGCTTGGCATGAACAAGGCAGAACAGTTTTAAACTAAATGAAGGTAGATTTAGATTAGAAACAGGGAAGAAGTTTTTTACCATGAGGGTTGTAAAACACGAACAGCAGCAGGTAGAGGTAATGGGATGTCTTCACTGAAAGTGCGGAATGATGATCCCAGGACTCGTTCATCACCAAAGTGGTCACTTTCCTGCTCATTTATTGAGTGGTTGGGCCAGCCACAAGCTACCTTACACCACACTAATGTTTACATGCAGCCTTCAGGGCACATCACGGGACTTCGAGTCAGCAGACTTAATAATTAGCTTCTGTAGGAAGAGCACAGTTTTCTTTCCCATGTAAACCAACTCAAAGACAAGAATTGTTCTCAAATGCTGTGGGATCAAAACCTTCACCAAATGATTATCTGCAGTGCAAACACACAAAGAATGAGAAGCCAGGGAGCTCTCTCAACTCAGAGGAGAAACCAGCTGAAGCAGGTTCTGTCTCTCAAAGCCCAGTATCGTAAATAGCAAAGTTTGGGCTTGTCAGTGCTAGAACACATTATTTTTCTGTTTAAAATTCTTGAAAAATGGGAAAATTACATTAAAACAGACATCAGCAAAATGGCATTCTAAAGACATTTCTGGCAAGTAGGAGTCAGTTCCTTCTTGAGTTATCAGCTCTTTACAGGGTTACACACGTTATGTGAAAGTGTATCCAGAAGACAGACTATTTCCAAATGGCAGTGTCTCAGAAAACAGGTTGTGGTTGGCTACGGCTGACAGGAATTCACTAATATATGAGCAAAGGCTGTCCTTTTAGCAGTAATTCAGTGCCCCCACAGTGAAGAAAGAAGATGCTCCAAGCCTCAGTTCCATCATTTGCACTCCTGCCAGGCATAACACGCTGCAGGGAAGAGAGCACTTGTGTCGTACCAAAGCAAGCAAACTCCCACTAGACTGAAAGAACGAGAGCAATGATCCCACTGTAGCTTGTGCCTGCTCCACCAGAAGAGGAAGGGTGAATTTTTGGCTTCAGATTCACAACATCACAGGACCCAAGACATAAGTGGCTGTCTTTGGGGAGGGTTTTAATGTTCTTAGATTCCACATAAGAGATCTGCCACAGCACACCCGACTCCAAGCCCTGCCACATCTGCCTGAGGAGGGCTGGGGTGGCACTGCCTGGGGGAGGCAGGGAGGGAAGAGGAAGATGGCCCAGGGCTCTGCCTGGCTGCAGCACCTGGGTGCAGAGGCACGGGCAGTGCTCTGTGCCCAGCTGCTCCCTGCAGCCTGCAGAGCACAGCATCCCAGAGGCCACAGGGCAGCGGTCAATCTCCCATGGCAATGAAGGGACATTTGTTGAGCTGCTGACAGAGAGTTGGAGCCACCAAAGCCTTTCCCTTGTCCAGGATCCATATTCCTTGCTGGATGGACCCTCAAGACCAACGACCAAACTGCACCAAGGAAGTCAACAAGATCTTTGCACAAGCCTGCAAGATACAGGGTGTAGTCCTACAAGGGCTCTTCCCAAATCAGTTTGGAGAGTTACCAGGGGAGGAAAAGAAGAAGAAAAAGAAAAGAAGGAGAAGAAGAAAAAGAAAAGAAGGAGAAGAAGAAAAAGAACAACAGCAACAACAGGAGCAGAGGGCTTAAGGCTACAGCGCCCCGGTTATTTCCAGGTGCTGGGAGTAATAACATGAGCTAATGCTGCTCTGCCCACTCCACCTTTTTCAAGTTGGTTCTGCAAGGTGCTACACAAGTGGGCCCTGGGCCAACAGGACACTTAAACATGTGCTTGGCTCTAAGCATGTGAGTAAATCTTCCTGAGTGCTGAATGCTCTGCTGTCCTGAAGTGGGGCCAAAGTGCTCCATCCCTTGCCAGCTCCTGAGGTTAGCATCCAACAGGCCTCTCCTGGAAACACTGAATACAGCCCTACATGCAGGTATGCAAATGCTTGCACCAAGTACGTCTATATTATCTTGTTTTGCTACATTGACATGAATGGATCAGTTCAGGAGTTTGTCTTTCAAGCTCCTGCTCCTTTATGCCCACATGTCATGACTTGGATGCAAGCCCTTTGTTTCACAGAGAAGAAAGGCATTCAAAATGAGCAGCCTGGAGGATTCTTAGCCCTGGTAATAGCATTAACCCTGTAGCTGTAGCACATTGGCTCTTCCATGATCCCCATTGTGTTCTCTGGCTGGCATTTTCTCTGGTATGTTTTAATTTTCAGCCCTCCATCAAGTCTCTCATCCAACTGGAACAGCTTCTCTCATCCAACTGGAAGAGATGCCAAAGTGACTTCGAAAACACTGTTCAGATTCCATGGAACAAAGCAAACCGCAGGAATGGTCTATTAGCATTCAAATTACAGAATCCTTGAAACCCAGAAAGATAAACATGCCATCCATGTGAGTGGAGCCAGCCTAGCACTGCTCCATCCTTGTGAGAGCCCAGGTTCACTCCCTACACAGAAACCCTGGGGTATGCACACCATCCAGCCTGCCCCACTGTTATTTATTCAGTGCGGCTTCCCTCTCTCTCTTCACTTCTCTTGTAGCCCTAAGGATGCACAGCACATTCCAAGGAGACAAAGCCACTGAAACCTCCAGCCTCAGGCTACAAGGAGAAGACCCAGTATGTTTCTGTCTGCTGCCATCTACCAGAGCAGGAGAGCATGTCATCCATCCTCCAGGCTGGCACCACTGTGATTTCACCGATTAACCAGCCCTGTCTTTTCTTTTAGAGAATGTTCATCTCTAAGTAGAGCAATTTTATAAGATATTTAATTTCTTGTGACCAAAGCCAAAATTCCATCTTTTTGTAGGTTTCGAGGAGTGTCCAAAAGGAATTGACAACAATCCAGTTGCTGATATTTCCAAGTGCCTTTTATACATCCCAGTGCCACGTTCATGTGCCTACGATCTGATGAACCCCACCCACTCCCTCTGTGTCATCAAACTGGTGATGTACCCACCGGTCTAAAACCAGCTTGAGGGATCTATCTCAACAGTATTTCTTTTTACAGGAAAAAGATATACTGCCTTAATAAAGCCTTTTTTTTCTTAACCTCAGTCTGTACCTAATTGCTGAGGAAAACATGGCACGCAAGACTGAAGGGAACTTCCTGTCTTTTCTCAAAGTGGATAGCTTTTCAAACCAAATAGTCACAACCCATCTTACTCTTTTTAATAATAACATTTGAAAATTTGAATAATAATAATTCAATTTGAATGAGTCACTTCATTTTAAGGATAATTATTCAGAACATCTTCCTAAATGTTGAAATCCTTTTTCTGCACACATCATTAGTTAAAGTTTGACCAGAGCCATAGAATTTGCACTTTATTTGTCATCTGAGGTGACTGATGTGGGTCAGGCACCACAGAGTTCCACCTTCTTTTATTGGTGAATGTTTGTGAATAGAGAGTTTGGTCTCCTGATGGGAGAGACAGCCAGTTAGTAGATGTCATATCAACTATGGTATAAGGAAATTCTTTTTCCGACTAGACCTTACAGATGAGTATGTCCATCAATGTCACCACTTTACTCAACAAAATTTCCTCATGTCCAGTGTGGGGTTATACAATCACAGAAACGTGTGAACAAAAGACGTGTGCTCTTTACTTCTCTCCTGCTCCAGCAGGGCACACCACATCTTACTGAAATGTAAAAATAAATGCAGGCAATGCTTGAATTAAAGCTCCTTAAGGACCGTGTTTTCAAAAGTCTGTAAGCTATAAGATTTATTTTATTGCTGGAGGTGTATATTAAAATCATATGAGTAACAAACACTACCTATGTCAGTGGCTCCTTTGAAAGGGCAGCAGGCAGTTCAGACAGGGCCATGACTTCCAGGTTTTCCAGTCCTAGAAGATTAATTCAATGAATAAGAAAACACTGCTTAGAAGCCCAGCTACATTCACAGTATTTGCATTAGGCAGAATAGAAGAAAGCTGAGTATGCAGAGGCATCAGTGGCAATGGAGAAACTCTTTTTAGCACATGCTCAATTCCAAAAGCAAATCCAGCCTTCTCCTTTAGAAGCTGAATCCTTTTAAAGTTTGCAAAGCCCCCATGAAGAGCAACCTTCAATGCTGGCTGGCCAAGCTACTCCATCCTTGTTGTTTCCCTTCTGAGCTCCTGCAGTGACACACGCAGGACCTGTGTGTGTAGGGAGCTACCAGAAAAGAGAGGGAAGCTGTGTGTGCATCACTTCTTTTTCAGTGCACATTGCCTCACTTTCAGCCCTCATCTCTGTGTTTAGCAAACTGGTGGCCATGTACCCTTAAGTAAGACAGGTTGCTCTGAGAAACTGACCCAGCACACAGATTGGTCAGGAGCTTCAGCTCTCCCTATCTGGGGATCCCTTTGCCCCTAGCATTTTAAGTTCACAGAGGGATTAGTTTGCTTCCTTTACACATAAAGATAGGCATTTTCTGTTTTTCTCTTATCGTTGTAATACAGTCTCAGGATGCCTTTGTCACTGTGCATGTCGTTCACAATCAACAAGGTATTTTCAGAGGGATGATGGGACTCTTACTCCTCTGCTGCACAGGCCTCTAACACTAAAATGCTGGCACTGACACTTCAGAGCACCAACACCTTGTCACAACAGACAAGGAAAGTAGGAATGGGCATTGCTTGGGTAAATGCTCATGGCTGAGCCATGCATGTGGTTACAGTAATTGGAACCCTAATGCAAACACCTCTAGGGACTTATTCACATTCATCTTGTGTCAGAGCACAAAGAGCTGTGATGTTCCCTTTGTGGCACCAAATTAGGCCTATTAATTATTCCCTATGAATCCACATTTCCTGGGTGCCATAAGCACTGCTTCTACTGGCAATTTATTCCCAGCAAAGGTTCACCTGTTCTAATTGCTCAGGTGGTCTTTTTCAGAAATTTGATTGTTGCTTTCAACAGAAACAGTACAACAAAACCACAAGTAAATAAAAGAAAAAAATATACCAGCTCTAGCATAGAAGTTGGAGCTGGAGCCAAAGGTCACAGAAGTCAGTGACACCACAATGACACTAGTGCATTGTCTTCCATGCACTATGGAGCAGGCTCCTTAAGACCAAATTTTTACTCCAGGTTCAGTCTTTTAGAGAGTTTGCTCAGCAATTTCATGTGCACTCTAATATAACAGACAGAGAAAAAGATCCATCCAGTTGCAAAAGACTCTCTCAGAGATTAAATTTGGCACTTACATTGAGTTTTACTGTAAAGTACACATACAGAAAACAGCTTGGATAACTTCAGATAAAGCTTTTAAAAATAATGGTTGTTGATTTTTTACACACTTGCCATCTCCCATCTTATCTTGTTCTTTAGGCAGTTACGATTAGCCTGCAGAATACAAGCCTGGCTTGTTTACTCAAGGTTTCTTCCAAGTTTCATGTAGAGCCAAGCCTATTGAAATCCATAAAAATAGCTACAGCAGTTTTACTGGGCTGTGCAAGAGATGTCAGCTATTTCAAGAGTAAAAGTGCTCCATTCTTACAGTCAGAGCGCTGGCAGAAGGAGGGCAGCACATCAGCCAAATGGCAGGAAGATGTAGGGACACAGCCTGGGGTATGGCCACTGGATCTCAGCAGGAATTCCTAATTCCAGGAGTTACAGCTGAGCTACTGCTGGAGCGTTCAGCCTGTCAGCAGAGAAATTATCACTGTCATGGCACTGGAGCTATTATCTCAATGAGATTTTAAAGAGTGCAGCAGCTTACATGGTACAGGCTCAGTCACTATGCACACAGTTTGTTATTTCTCTCAAGGCTGCTGTGCAAAAAAATTCATTTGATTTTCACACTTTTTTACGGCAGTGGAAATGAAAAGTGCCTTTTAAGACGAAGAGTCATTGGTGATCATATCATATCTATGTTAGCTGAGAGGGAAAGGATTTCTTAATCCTCCTTCCCTGCTGTCCCTCTGAAGATGTAAAAAATGAAAGGCCTCTGAAAAGAATTTATCACAACTTTGCAGCCAGCAGTGGTAATGATTTTTGATCAGGGCAAAAGGGTCTTTTGTTGGGGGCTTTTGCTTCGGCAGAAGGGTTTCTGCTGCATTGCAAGGGCAGACAGTGCCAGGATCCAGCCAGAAGCAGACAGGGCTGGAGACAGCCCTACCAGTACCCCATGGAGAAACAGGCAGGGGCCCTGGGCTGGCATGAAATGAACTCCCAAGCCCAAGGTGTGAGTAGGGTGCCCAGGTGAAGTCAGGCAGGACATTGAGACCTGCCAGTGCCCTCAGGTCTTTCCCATTGTTGATCCTGGTGGAAGTTGTTCTGGGGCTGGGGTGCCTGTCCCACCACTGACCATGCTGTGCCGTGTCCCAGGACAGCAGCCACACACACAACCTTGGGGCTGAGCCCCTCTGATGCTGCAGGGCTGCTCCAAAGGACCAGCCCTGCCCCAGCACACAGCTCTTGCTTTGCTCTCCACAGCAAAACCACAACGCTGTCTGGCAGTTCAGTCCTTGGAGGAGAGGGAATCATGGGCTCTGAGGAAACTTTGAGTGTACACTGAACATACCTCACTGGGCCCTTGGGAAAAGGAATTTTGCCAGCTCACAGCCTGTGGGACCAGCAGCTGGCTTCAAGCAGGTCCAGCTCAGACTCATTCCTGACAAACCACGTGGTCTCAGCAGCTTCCAAAGGCTGGCAGAGACCAAGCTGGAGATGGCAGATGATGCCAGTGTCTGTGGCCCAGACCCCAGCTGGGCTCAGTTCCATTTGTAGGTGACCTTCACCTCTGATGGCACTGGTCCTGGCACCTCTCACTGCTTGCAGGACCAGAAGTCTTAAAACTTCTCATGGAAAGCATCAGATCTTAAGGACTCGATTTTTTCTCATGCTAAGGAGCACGCTAGAATAAAAGAAGCTCTGACCTCCACAGACCAAAAGCTTTTCATTCAAGGTTGTTTTTCCTCCTATTCAATACTCTCAACGCAGTGATTTTGTTGGCCCTTGTCCTGCCGGGCCGCACGGGGGAAATCGCTGCTCCCTCGGTGTGGCCATTGCCCCGCCGCCGGCCCTGGCTCCGACCCTGCGGGAGCCGCTTCCAGCGGCCGGGACGGCGCCGGCCGCGCTCGCTGTGGAGCAGCGCTGCTCTCTGCTGGGGAGCCGGGGCTGGGCAGCGGCGCTGCGCCCGCTGCTTTCGGGGAAAGAACGGCGTGCCTGGGCTGCCATGAGCCCGCCGTGTCCTTACCACGGAAAGGAACGCTCGTGTCTGAGCGGCACCGCGCACTGCACTCATACAAACACACGGGCACGGACAGTCCCCTTCCAGCCGCTGCAAGAGGAGAGCAAAACCAGATTTCACCATGTGGAAATAGTCACCCTTTCACAAGCTCCGGTGTGCTGCTGGTTTGCCTCTCTTACAAATACACACACAGGAGAAAAACGCTGCAACCCCTCCTTGCCTGCCTTGTGGGCTTTGTTCACTCGTCCTCGGAGCCTTTGTCTCCTCTCAGCTCCCAGCACGAGTGGGATCAAGTCTCTGATCACCTAAAAGCAGAGTCCTAGGAGAGATGTGTTATGACAAATAGTTGGTTTGACTATAAAGCTTTTAAATAATTGGTGTCTTCAAGGCATAAATGTGGGTTTAGTAACAAAATAATTCAAGAAAGCCATGTACGAACAGTTCAGGCATGTGCAGTGTTGTGAAAAACCACCTGTTCATGGTGTTCTCACTTAAGTACCACTTCTGTCTTCCTGATCAATAGCAAGAGTGTGTTCTCTTCTGGGGCCTGGCAAAGGTCAGGGTGAGGTCTTAGGATTTATGGTCAGGGCCAGGCTTTAGTCAGGGTTTAGGTGCTATGGGGACAGATACCCTGCATTGAGGTCAAAATCACATGTCAGGTCAAAGGTCTGGAGTTTGGGTGAGGGGTCACTGCTCACTGGTCAGGCGTTAAAGGTCGGGGTCTATGATTACGGGTCTGTGGCAGTGGTTGTGGTTTGGTGCCTAAGGTCAGAGGTCAGTGGCAAAGGTGGGGGCAGGTGCAAAGCTAGCTGTTTGGGGACAATGGTAATAGTTTAGAGTCAGGTGTCAAACTGGGGTTTAAGGGTCAGGGCTTGGGATCAGCAGTCACCAATCAGTGTCAGGGGCCAGGGGTCAGCATCAGAGGTCCTGACCTCAGGTGTTGGTCACCAGTCAGAATGAAAACTCAGGGCCTGGGGTCAGGGGTCAGGTGCCACGGTCTAGGGTTTGGGGGGGTTATGCCTTTGGGTAGGAGCTTAAACACCCATTCTGATGGAGGTTTCTGTTTGGCAAAGCAGAGATTGTGTTCTACAAACCATAGGCAATCATAGCAAGACCTATCCGCTTTGACCAACACTTGCAGAATTTCCTAGCTTGGAAAATTATTCAGAAGAAAGTTCAACACCAGCTGAACTACATCTAAGAGACATCTAAATTAGCAGTGAGAGAAAAAGCCTAGCAGTTCATCCCAGTTTCCATTCAAGTAAGTGGAAAGACTCTCAAGGTTGTCACTGAGAAATAGCAGGAGGCTGAAGTACTTAAACATGGCTAGGGGCTCTCAGCAGAAAACCTTGGCTTTGGGACAGACTTCTCTGGTATGTCACTAACATGACTTCTTTGGGATAGCCATACCATGGTCCACAGATCTCATCTATTACACCATGTGGGAGATATGCTTACTCCTCTCTCCCTCCATGCACATGACATTGTGCTTGATGAGCCCAGAGCATCGGGGAGTCCCACAACACTCCACCAAACACTTCTGCCTTCCCTGCTCCTGTCTTGTTCCCTTGACCTGGTACAGATGGGGATCCAGCTGTCTCCTGCCTCTTCACAGTGAGACTCTGCAGCATTACAGGCTGCTGATGGGAACCACATTGGTGGTCACTGCCTTCGGAGGCAAAATTCACTGCATGTTTGAAAAATGCTGCTGGAGCCAATTTTAGAAATGAAGCTTTTAATCATCCTTCCCCACTCCATTCCCCTGTGTTTAATCAAAGGAGACTCAGGCTTTCTCTTTGCCTCTGCCATAGCTCCAGACAAAAGACTTGGAAATTTCCATCCATCTGCACTCGGAAAGAGTGGAAAGTGCCATTTTTGAAAGGGGTTAACAAAGTCTCAGGCCGACAGTCCAGCAGAACATTGGAAACCTTTGCCAAATCCTTGCAGGATGGCTGAAACACAAGCTGTCCCAGGGAAGCATTTTTACTGCATCTCTTCACGTCAAATAAAACACACCTCTGGCTAGGCTTGTGTTTTGGTATTTTTAATAAGAGAAGATATTCTACCCCTGCTGAGGAAATCAGGACTGTGCATTTTGGAACAGACTGCCAGCAAAAGGATGGGAGATATTAATGGAATCCTCTTCAGGACAGAAATGGGGAAAACTTCATCACAGGGAGAATTCTGGCAAATCTGCAGAAGGAATGGGAGTCAGTAACTTGGGTGGTAGAAGTGGCAATCTTAACCTAGTCATTCCCAAGGGATGAGATTGGAATGAAAAATTAGACAAATCTGTTTGACTGGGTCCGAGAGATGATTTTTTTTTTTTTTCCCTAGACTTGCTCATTCAGTTCCAGAAATTATTCTTGTCCCCTTACTGAAAAGTGGAGAAGGGAGTGCCAGGAAAGCAGGAGCTGTGCTTTGTGATCCTGACATCCAGAAAAGCCTGAAAATCTTACATCAGCCATCTTTTCTTTGTCCTCCTGGGATCTTCTGGGAACTTCAAGTAGTCTAATTGAACTGGCCTTATTCCCAAACCAAAATGGACTCCCTGAACAGATCTTGCATTAATTTCCCCACTTCTCCCCCAGCCATGTCTCATTTCCCTCAGTAAATTCCTGAACTGGTCTTAAAGGTAGACCTTCATTTTGTAATTACTTTCTGAGCAGCCCCAGTTGTGAAATTTTAAAGCAGAAATGGTTTGGTGTCAGTAGTACAAAGGAGATTAAAGAGATACTGGATCCAGACATGCTTCAGGTTCTGATTTTGCAAAGCCATTGAAGGAACCAGTTAACCACCAGAACATGGAAGAGCACTGGCTGTGGCCCTGGCCCCCCAGGAATTCCTCTTGCTACAGCCACTCTGACATAGGCATGGTGCCACTGGGTTCTTGGCTAGTTGAACGAGCTTTGCCATGAACAGAGCTGTAAAATAAGCTGAAAACATTGCCAGTTATGTCAATCCCTTTGCAACAGATTTTAAGTATTTGCCCTTTTTTCTACTGTATTTTAACAAAATTGGAAAGACAGCAAAATTCCCTTTCAAATGCATTTTTCATGACCGTGTGAAAAAACCTACAGTTACTGTGGTCTTCAGATTTTCATAGTAATGAGGGTACTATTAAAGCCTGCCTGTCCCAAAGGAGCACAGTGATCATCAGGCTCATTATTCAGAGAAAGACAATAGCAATATTAATGAGGCTCAGACATCTGTCAAATTAATCTGCAGTTTCAAGTTTAGGGAAGAAAGACAGGATTTAGATTTTCTAGCTGTGATTTCCCATTTCTGTCAAAATCTGAGTGGCTGTGAGTGGCTATGAAGAGATTAATTTCTATTTTCAGCTGTTTATACAACAGTAATAATGAGGGACCTCGGAAAGTCGATATAGAAGGCCGTTAGAGAACACTCTCCTTTATCTTGCCAGTGAGGACTGGGAAACTGGGAGCAGCTCAAGAAGTTACAGCAGATATGAGGGAAGTCGATTCCATGGACATTCCAAGGACAGGCATCAGTATGAAGCAAAATCTCACATGTGTTCAAATTCTAGGGATATCCCCTCTTCCTTTCCCAGAAACAGGGAGTCTCTCTTGCTATGGTATCAGGGTTGCCACTCTGTCCACTTGCCAGCACTCAGGTCATTCCAAGGGGACAAGAAGAGCCTGGGACTCATTGCACAGTGTTTGAGGCAAAATCAGAATGTTGAGGAGGAAACAAGGCATGCTGAGGTGGTTTCTGCCTCCCTCACTCTCAGAGGTCCTCTTCTCTTGTCCATGTTTATGTAAGGCTCCATCCTGAAGGAAGGGAGGATTAAGTCATCTCCAGGGCCAAGAGAGGCTGCTGCAATGCACATTAGCACTGGCCAGAGTAGCCCAGGGCACTTGGAGCCGAGGGGATGCTCCTGTGATCCCCCAGCAGTTCTGTCACAGCCTCCTGGTGCCCAGGCTGCCTGTGCAGTGAAGGGATGTAGGAATCCCATCCCACCTGAGAATTTAGGGGAGATGGGCTGTCAATGGGTTGTGTGCATGGAGCAGGTCCCATGCTTTGCAGGGAACATTTGTGGCTGCCCTTTGTTTGCTCTCTCCTGGGCAGGGTCTGCCGGGCATGGGGAGCAGCAGGGGCCAGGCACCCCTTGGGAGAGGGAAAGTTACCGTGGTTGGGTTCTGGGCAGCACTCCTGGTGTGAGCCGTGCCCTGCTTTACCCAGTACACACTGAGCTGAAGCTGCAATCCCTGTGGGTTTTGGAAAGCTCTCTCTTCTGTCTGGGTAAAAGTAATGGGTTACCTTAAGCTCCAGGTGTTTAGAAAAGACGATGCCTTGAACAGTCAAGGAGATCAGAGAAGATGAGAAAGCAATGGACAACTTCTCATTGGACAAAAGATGCTTCCATCTCCAACCCTTCTCTCCTCCAGTGTTTTAATAGCCTTACTCCTACTTTGGTTGTTCTAGCCAAGCCTATGGAGCGCAATGAATAAATCCAGGCAACAAAAGCCTTTTGCATATATATAATGAATTCTGTAAAAAAAGTCAACTAATTTTCCAAACTAATTAAAAACAACATAAATACAACCTAATATTTATAGGAGCTGGAGGATTGCTATATTTACAATCAGATACTGGATCATCAATGAAAAATTAATTAATTCTCTTTCTTAGTTTTTAAGTGCTTTTGTACACTGAGATCGGCTGCTCTTCTTCAGTATGATTTCCTGAAGAGGAGACACCATTTTTACACATTTCTCAGCTCTAGAAACAATTTAAATGTAATCCTCCTGACAAGCCAAAAGGCATAAAGATAATTCCTGGCTTGCTGAGTTTTTGCCAGCAATCAGTAGCATTGCCTCAACTTGGCAGTCAACACGTTACATTAACCTCCTTTTTAGCATACGCCCAGCTCCACTTCTGCTCTGCTAATGGCAATGAAAGTTTCAAGTTTACCATATTTTTCTTAATAGAAATTATTTTTTAAAACACTCATTTCACAACCAGAACAAGTGAACCCACCCTTGCTATGATTCTAAGATTTAATTACAAAACCAGCTAAATAAGGATCCCATAAGTTTGCAGCACAAAGTGATCACCTTAGAGCAGTGTTTACACTATTTTCTTGGAAGTAAATCTAAAATGTTTTTGAAAATTTTGCCATAAAAGAGGAGTTGTGCCCTGGATACACATTTCATAAAGCAGGATCTGGCTTTGCATAACTTTCCTCAATAGCTTTAATGTATCTTGAAATATGAACTAGATAAGCCTACCTCCAGGTAGAGGCATTTTTAGGAAAATTCAAACCAGGACAGCAGTGTTTCAGCTATATTTTGAAATATTTAAATATTTTGCTGTTGTAGTAACAATGTTTGAGCTAAGATGATCCAAGGATATAAATAAGGTAAAGTTTGTAGGTAGGGACATTAGGCTGTTGCCTCACTCTGTGGACCTTGCTCTGTTGAAAGAAGTCTGTACTGCTATCAGGTGACACAGACAGAAGATTGCAGTGTTGTAGTGTGTTTTGTTTAAAGTTCATGTCTGCCCCCTGTTTTCCTCCTTAATCCCCTCCTCTCCTGAGCTGCCAATCTTCCCAAGGTCTTCCCTAACCCCCTCCATTCCAAGTTGTCAATCCTCCCTTTCCCCACCCCTTTCTCCAGAATGTTCCTAGTCAATCCTCCCTATCCCTACCCTTCATTCCAGAGTGTTCCGTGTCTCTTTTCTTATACTTGGCATCCTATTTGTTACTTTCTGTTATTCCACTCCCCTACTTCTCCTGATAGATTTATAATAGTTTAGTCCCACCTTAGACCACTCCCCAGCTTTACCCTCATTGGTTAATGTTCCTGCACCCCTCCTCCTGAGTTACTGTAGAAAACTTCTGTTCACCCCCTGAGTCTTGTCTTGGGGCTCCATCTTGTCCATCTGATAAATACACTCTGGTTTACTCCAAGACCCGTGTCTTCGTCATCTGTCCCTGCGCCAAACCTGCCGATAACTGGGATTGCAGAACTCGCAGGGGGACGGTCGCGCCCCTGCACTTGCCGCCCAGCGTACCCCGCGACGGCACGCTGCAACACTGCAGTAATATCCCTCTGTCCTAAATCATACTGTCTTCCACGCTACCCTAAAAAGGATCATCTGAAACTGGTTTTTTTCTGCTATAAGTCTGTACCAAAAGGTTAAGGAAGTTGCATTCAAGTACCTAGAGTCCTCAGGAAAAGTGAAAGTGACTTTCCCAGTGAAAGTAGCTATTTTCAGTGTCAGGCACACAAATGGGAATTCATTTCAAACAAAACATGCTTTGTTTCCTCCATCCATATTATTTCATTTTAGCAGAAGTCAGGCTTTTTTTTTCCCACTTGTTTGACATCCGAGTTACTGCTGGTTGCCATCTACATGTCACATACCTGTGTGGTGCAATGCAAGAGCATTTTTTAAGATGCCATGATTCATCTCAAGGAGTTGCCTGTGTACAGGGAGTCATCAGCCAAGCACACTAGAGGAACTGGACACATACAGCTCTGGTGCAAGGGGAATTCCTTGCTACCTGCATGATTAAGGCAGATACAAGGGATTTCATCATTAGGTTACTTGCCAATCTGAGGATCAAAACGGAAGACAGAGTTTTCCAAAGACCTCTTTTTGTTCTCCTTTGTCCACAACATACAAAAATAACCAGGGAGCACAGTTCTTAGGGACTTGCAAGGAGGTTTGTGTCCTTGTGCCACTAAGGGGCAGATCCACACAGAAAATGCTTTTGTGAAGCTTGTTACCAGTGAGTTTTGATATGTCTCCCTCCATCTGTGTCCTTCAGAGATCCTTGGACACTTAAAAACTGAACTGGATCATGAGCTGTTTGGTGTCATCTATCTTGCTAATCACTGTGATGAGGTGTCCTCATCCTCGACTCCACAGTTGCTTGTGTTCTATGTGACCTTCTTGGATGTGTCCCACAACCCTCCAGGCTGATTCCCACGGGGCTTCAGAGTAAACACGCAGGAATGAGCACAGTGATTTATAGAGTGCTGCTGTGATTCCAGGACTACTGGCAAGTGACTAAGCAAGGGAGGGAAAGGGAGGGAGGGAGAGGGAGGGAGGGAGAGGGAGGGAGGGAGAGGGAGAACAGAGGCAGGGAAGGGGAATAGGCCTATGACCCTTGGGCAATGTGTCATGACCTGTTCTTCAAGAGCTTCTGGCTTAAAATACCACTGGAATGTACAAGGTCTTAGTAGGTATGTTAGAAGAGACAGAAGATAGTTACATGTTGGCAGCAAGGAAAGCAAGCATTATGTCACACTGGAAAACACACTGAAAAGAGATAATACAACTCCTACATGCACTGTAACTGCTTTTGCTTCTTGAATCTGTCTTCAAGAATTCTGTTGCCTTGAGTGAGCTTTGGAACAGGTTCTTTGATAAGGAGACGAATCCCCAGAGCTCAAGGAGAAAGAAAAGGGAATATTAGGACACATGACATTCTGCAAGGTTTGAATACTGGAGGGCAAAAAAAAAATCTGCTGTGATCGTACTGATAGCAAACTAGAGATGAGGGTTTTCTTGAATGACAATTCCTTAGTTGTATATGTCATCCTGAACTTTGGTATTGTCTGTGTCTAGCTTTGAACTCTACAGCCCAAAGGAATTTCCAATTGGCAGGGACCCAATGGTTTCAGTGAGAACACGTCCACCTACTGCTGAAAGTGGAGAGTGGAGCAGATCTTTGTTGAACTACTGTGGAGGATTAGCATCTGCATGGGACCTCTGTGGGATGAATATATATCCAAGCAGCAAGTAGCCTAAGCGCATGAAGAGAATCTTGTGAGGTTGAGGTTTGGCACTAAAGACTATGATGGATTGATTTCTTGTTTTACCTTCTACATTCCTGTGTATTTCATATGGGGAATCCAAGGGGAAAAAAACATCAGGGACCCACAGATGATCACAATTTGTCTGTGCTGGCTAAAGAAAACTTTGGTTCTTGCAATCAAATGCAGTGGCCTTAAGCTGACTTGATGTGTCACAAATTTCCTTTGAACTTACAGAGTCAGTATTATACTGACATTGATACCAATTTGAGGTTTTGGTTTTATATTTTTGTATTATCATCAGAGCAATTTGCTAGAAATAGGACAAAAGTTCTTTGAACTGTGAAAGACTGAATTAATCTTCCCTCTCTTTACCCCTTTACAGACTGTAACATTCATATCCAATTATGTAGTGTTAAAGTTCTTCTGTAATTAGTTTGTAATTGACTTTTGGGTTTCTAATGCCTTTGTTTTAAATTATTTTCTGTCTCACAGAATTTGCAAGTCTGACATAGTTCTCTAGGCATAGCTAATAAGCAAGTTTCAAAGAGACATAAGAAATTCACAGAAGTATACCAAGAATAATAATTGAATTAACATCAACCAGACAGATGATTTTTTTTTTACAATGGTGCCAATGGATCTTCTTTGCATAGCTTAGAGAGGATGTCTCCAGCAGTTTTTATCACATTTTACATTTCATATGGCACCTCATTTTTTGGCCTCTTGTCAACTTAATGGAAGTGAATTTTTCCATATATGAATATATAGAACTGAGGTAAAAATGCACAAATTAACATTTATTCATGTTTCCCCAGCCATGAAGAAAAGCTCTAGTTACTGTCTGTGCACAGAGATGCATTTAGAGTCATTCTTTCTTGAAATGGAGCATCTGCATTGAGAGTATGACCTAATTTCAAGCTCACCTAGAGTAAGGAATGATTCCATCACTAATACAGAGTTTAAACCAACAAGCTCCACACCCTCTATTTGCCATTTCCCTCCTACTCTCATGCTGGAGTTTCTCTTTGTGAAATCACCATCGCTGGTGTCTCCAAAGCAGCATTGACTGCCTATCTGCTGGGTCAGCTTAACTCCAGAACTGGTTAACTAGGCAGATCATTGCGCTAAACAGGAACTCAAGTGACAGGATCAGAGTAGTTCCTTTGAATTTTGAGCTGAAAAATATTCACTTTACAGTATTCGTTCATCAGAAAAATCACATCTGTGGAAGCCTAAGATCCTGGTAATTAATCCCAATGAGATATGCTTCTGATTATTTATTTTAGGTTTCTGGACCTAGCCACACTTAGCTGTATTTTATTAGAAGTGCCATTACTCAGGGAATCAGAAAACACATTTTCATGATGCATTTGATACCCATGGTGAGCAAGAGAAATCTGTCTCATTCCCTGTACATTTTTAGAAGATGACAGTTTTGGATCACCATGTGCAGTGGGCCAAACTGGTTATATTAAACATGTAGGAAAATAACATTAAGATGTATTTTTCAGCTACATGACAGCAAGAAATACCTTCAAAGAACCCTTCCTGGAGTTTCTGGTTTTATCAGGGTATTCGGTCTCTCTGGTTCAATGCCTAGTAAAAATAGTCCAGCTTTAATAAAGCACAGATGTTGACATATTCACTCACCTTCATCATTGCATGGATGCATTTCATACTGAATTTCACCTAAGGAATTTTAGACTTTACAGATAAAAATCAAAAACACTTCTTGCTTCCCATTGGGATCATTGCTGTTTTTTCAGATCAAAGATACCCCATCAACATAATGACTTGAGATGGAAAGTCATGATTTTTTTTATGTACTAATGGAAAGATTAATGTGGCTTAAGTATGGTAAGTTTAGCACCTTTGTCCCTTAACCTTGTTTAGTGCTTATGCCACTAGACCATATTTTTGCAATTCCTTCCTTAAATCTTTCTTTGTCCTTAGCTATCAGCAAGGGTAGTCATCTATAATAAGGTTAGGATTCAGTTTCAATATAATTAAATATATTTTCTGGCTGAATACATTCCAAGCATTCCTTGGAAATACTTCCTTTTTCATGTTGAGAAAGCCCAGTATGTTTAAATTTCAAACAGTACCATTAGTGTGCAATCCAGTACTTTCTTTCTAATGCTCCATCAGATCTGGAAATTCCTCAGCCAGTTCAAGACAGGCAAAGGGGCAAGTGTTCAAAGTAGCAAGCTGGAGGTATACCCTCAAAATCCATGTAATGGTTAGCAGATTTTTCTACTTTAGTCTGAAGATTTATCCCTTTCATACTCAGCATGCTCCATAGACCGTAAGAGATTGTTAGCACTGATTAAAAATAAATCCCTTTCCAAAAGCTTACCTACCATTAGAAGGAAGAATGGTTTAGTGTGGTTATTTTAATGAACAACTCTGTGAGGAATAGCTGGGAAGATAAAGAGAAATTATCCACTTCTGGAATCATGAGAGATTAGGATGTGTTTTACTCTCTGTTCTGTTAATCCCTTGCCATCTCTACATACTGAATTAGAGGGGATCCCCATGAGACAGTGGAAAAAATGAATAAATATGTTAATGACTTAAGTGTGTGGATGTGGGAGTTCAGCCAAAAGAATAAAGCAGATAGTGAGATTTTTTTTTATAAAAGTAAATTTAAAAAAAATGTTTTGTGTGTGTGTGGTGTGGGTGTGGGTGTGAAAGGAGGAACACTGGTGGAAAGAGTGTTCTGTTCTGTTTTACCTGTGGATAGAGTGGTTTTGAAGGAGGCCACAGCTGCAGCACTGATGCTATCACTACCATTTATCACTGGAGCATATGACAGCTTTGCTTATTTTCATTATTTATTGCTGTTTTTACAACATTAGCAGGCTCTACTGACTATGTCTTGGCTCTTTACAAAATATGTTATGTCCTGTGCATTGTTAGGTTTGTAATGCAAGAGACCACAGAGCCACCAATGTTCAGGAAACTTTACCATATGAACATGGAAATTTTCTTTCTCTCATGCATATTTATCAGAGACCAGGAAGGATCCAGAGAGTCTTAAACAGATACAGATTCTTTTTTAAAAAGCGGTTCTCATCTTCTTTCACGATTTTGCTGATTAGGAGAAAAGATTAGTTGTTCCACAGCTAGTTGAGAGTTGACCTTACTAAATGAAATTGAGAATGTATAATTAAGTAGAGTCTTCATAGGGCACAATGTTACATGGGCAAAACAAGACAGGTAGACCCTAGTACTAAATACAAGACTCAAGATTACCTTCACTGTACCAATGCTTGACCAATGCAATATCCTTAAAATAAAGAGACAGATATTGTAATTTTCAGACATTGGTTTCTGTCTTGTGCTTCCTTTAATTTTTCTTTTGTAGGCTGAAATACAAAGTAAAACAAAGCAAAGGTCTTAGCCTTGCAACCATTCACGTAGAAGGGTCTGACACAACTTCCCATTAATGGAGTTCTTTGGGATCAGTCTGTAAATGTGGTATTTTGTTTGTTCTACTAACTATAAATCTTTTCTGCATGTCAGTGAGGTCTTACCACTGATATGGCATGGCTTCAGAAGAACTAAGAAAGCATTTGGACAGCATACTTTCAATATCAAACAGCATTGACTCCAAGTATATTCAAGTAGTGAAGGCTATTATCCAGGCTAATAAATTCAAATAAATTAGAGTAATAAAAAACCCTACAGATCACATGATCTTAGAAGATAAGAGTTGTGAGTGCCCTTGGGAGGTCTCTTTACTTATCTCTCCATCATGACCATGCTCTTCTCAAAAACCTGTGCAGAAAAATACTCCCCACTTTTTCTGGCAGGCAGTTCAATGCTTTGCTACCTTTCTATGAGAGATGCCAAGAGTCTGATCAGATTTTGTTGCTGCAGTTTAAGTCTGCTGCATCTTGGTTTAGTATTGTTGGAAATGGAGAATGGGCTTATCCTTCCTGTCATTCCACAGTCTTTCACATAGTTGAAGGCTGTTAACACGTAGTATTCTATTCTGCCATCCCCTTCCCACAGTTCTCATTTCTTTTTATGAATTATATTTAGACTAATGACTTCTGTTGCCTTCCTGTGCACTCCAAAATTTATCTGCATCTTCAAGTGTAGTGCCTAAAACTAGACATAGGAAGCCTTCACAGGCTTCCCAGTGCAAAGCAGACAATATCTGTCCTGCACCTTGAATCAGAATATTCAGCTTTTTCGTGTTGCTTGTAAATTATTTCTTTCGTTATTTTGACAACTGAACAAAACAAAATCTGTGTCCATTTATTTTATCCTGAAAGAGTAGGAAACTTCTAATGAAATGTTAAGGGTTCACATGCAAGAAAATTTAATAGCCATACTCTGTTCCCAGAAAAGTCTTTAGAAAACTAACTATTGTCTATGATGTGAACAAGATTTGGCCCCGAGTAGACATTAGCACTTGATAAAATAAATTAGTTCCAAACTCTGTAATTAATTGAAGTGCACAGCAGTTTGCAGGCTCATGTCTAACCTTTTGTCTTATTCTCCAAGGAGAAATTGAAGTGGGATGTGAATATGTAGCTCACAAAAGCATGCAGGACTTGGAATAAATGCCTTCCTTCTAGGAAAATTAGAATAGGTCTGTTTGAGAGCCAGTCTTTTCTGCTTTGCAAGGAAAATCCTAGCCTTGGATCTATAGGCTGTCCCTTGCAAAGAAGCTTAAATTTCCCTGACTGTGTAGTCCTTTACTTTGATCATGTTCCATGTGTACAAGACAATCCAACCAATCTGTCATTTGTGACTTAAACCTTGAGTGTTATAAATAAATGCTGTGCAACTGCTGGCTAAAGGACAAATCAGAACATTAGGACGATTAAGAGAAAGCAAAGCAACAGTCCAACTACAATAAAGCTAATATCATTCAGTCCACTGTAATTTAAAACAGCTGTCAGCTAGTCCTGGCTTGTGATATAACAGGCCAAATTCTTGGACACTGAGTTATTATTAGAAATATGCATACAGGCATTGGCAACTCATGCTGCAAATTGCCTGTTGCCAGTACCCTGTCAGTTATATGTGCCAACAGATATAAAAACTATTGTTCTAACTCATGAAAAATAACTTGAAGTTTTTAATTTCAAATTACTCAATGATTTTGGGGAAATGGGAGCCTATGAATTTTAAACTAAACCTCACACAAATGAGAAAAAAACTCCTAAATGTTGTTTAATTCATCCCAAAAGGTAAAGGACATTCTGTTCGCTCCTTGTAATGAGCAGTGTGGGACCCAGCCTGGCAGCATCAAGTGAGGGATAGGAAAAAAGAGAGAGCAGGACAAAGCTGCATACCCCAAACATTAAAAAGAAAAAAAAAATCAGTGCAAAAAAAGTACACATTATGATGCTTTTCAAAAAAATCATAATACATGTTATTTTAAGTCTGGTCTGTTCAAATGTGCACTCTCACCTATTTCATCTACCCTCTCTTTCAAAGATCCATGCAGCTACTGGCATTTCCTGTGTAATATCACTTAGGAAAGTGAAAACATAAGTGGAATTTTCAATAAAAATGTTGTTTGATATGAAGCTCAGTTATTTCCACATTAGACCACAATTTTAGCCTCAAGAGCAGAACCATTGCCCTACTGAAAATTTGTATTGGGGGTTGGAATTTGTGGTACATACTATTCTTCTGTTCATGGAAATGTGTGATTCACATCTTTGTCTCTTCTCTTTACTTTTCACCTTCTCTCCTGTTCCTTAATTGGATGCCCATACTTTCACAGATGGTGACTAGTGTAGGCAATTTGGGGAAGAAGGATGGCAGGAACGTATATCATCATAATGTTCACAGGACATGTTGATGAAGTAACCCTCTTTTCAGGAACATTGTAGCTTTTATTGAATTTTACACGTGAGATGGAATGGAAAACTGCACTGGTTGTTAAAAAAAAAAAAATTGTTATTGCATTTTGTGAGGAGTTCAGACGTCTTGCTTATGTTAGGAGTTCCAAAACTGCTCAAGCTTCACCTTTCAATAAACAGAAGAGCACAATAGCATCTTTAAGTGTGCAGTAGATGGAGTAGAACTCAGTCTTGTCACGGATGTGACACCCAAGTGCATGTACGAACTCCTGGGAAAGTCTTAGCTTAGAATCTGTGGGGCTGTTAAAGTTTAGCCACCTTCCTGGTAGGCAGTGATTGATCTGTGGTATTAGGGATGCATTTTACAGGCCTAAGAACTCCTTTGTTGCTATGTCTAAATGCCAGTTGAGTTGTAATAGAATTTTTATGTCAAAGTAAATAAATGGATTAAAAATTGTTTGCAGTGTACCTAAAAGTTGGTGGTTTTTTCACATGGGTTTGTAATTACTTCATGCTCTGATTGCTTTGGTGGTTTATTTGCTCAGAGTTGATGAAAACCTTATCTTTTGTTTTCATCTGTTTTGATCTAGGTTTTCGTTTGAGCACTAGACTTGAATGAAACAACTCACTTATTTAATTTCATCTGATCTTGTCTTCTGATACAAATATTTTGAACAGCAGTGACTCTTTCAGAGTCATAAGTGAATTTGTGGGTTCTACAGTCAGGCTGAGAAACAGAATAATCTTGTGGATGACTCAGAATTCAGGTGCAAATCAATTAGTTGCTCCTATTGTGCTCATTTTATGGGGCTCCTTCAGAGGCCTTTGATTCCTTACAAACTGCAGTACTACATACCAGGGGCCACAAAGAATCTTATTTTTCAAAAGGCAAGATTATTCTGGATATATAGCTTGCGAGTGAGCAAGATCTATTTGGAAGTAGAATGAATGTCGGCAGAAGTTGAATGATTTCTATTTTAGAATAGGACTGACAATTAGTAAATGGCCATTTACAGTGCTGCACTGGGGAGCCTTACTGCTTCACAAGTGTCTGATATAAGACTCATAGCATAAAGTATTGCTCCTATTTTGCAGATGGAAGAAGCTGGGGATCGGGAAGTGCTCCCACAGGAAGCCTTTGGCAGAACCAGATCATGAGACCTGATTCATGGCCTGTGCTATTGTTGCTTGATTACATTTTCCTTTTCTTCTTTCCTTGTTTGCTAGTGAATCACGATAGTGGGTGACCCCAATTCATACTGCAGATGGTAGCATTTAAATCTCATGGAAGTCTTGATCTAGTGAACCTTTATTTTCAACCTCATAATATCTTTTTACAGAGTTTGAACTGAAAAATAGAGAACTTCTGTGTAGAGTATGAGGATCTACTAGTTTTACAATTTGAGCTTGGCTAAAAGTAAAAGCTGGTTTTAGAAGCTGGGAGTGAGTTGTTTTTTTAAAAAGTTTTGTTTGTTTGTTTGGGTTCCCCCCCCCCCCCGCCACGATTGTGCTTCCTGCCTTTGTTTTCTTTCTCAGTTTTTCATATGGAAACCAGAATTATGGTCATCTTGTGCTCTGCCCATATAATGTTTTAACAATGAATTGCCCAATTCACCTTAAAATCAGTATCATTCACTTAACAATCACCTTTAAGGATTTGTCTCTTTTTTCCTCAGATATTGGTGTAGCAACAGTGAACTTGATTTTAACTTCCAGTCTGATGGATTCAGCACTACTGATGACAATTACTCTGATTTATAATTACCAGGTGAGAAATAGTTTTTTCAGAACCTGTGAGTACCAGGATGGCATCAGAGTTGATTCAGATTGGATCTAAACAAGAAAAAATGCTCACTGCCAAGATGGAAGTGCACGGGCACAAACTCACACTGTGAATGCTTCCTATGAGCAGTACAGGCTACTTCATATTCTTGCTGTCAAAATCCTGTGGTTTTCTTTGGTAAAAGGAGGCTGTCTATTTACTTTATAAAATCTATGAACTTATTGCAAAGAGAAAAAAAATGGTCAGTGTGGAACATTTCTCAATAACTTGGTGGGAGAGAGTTTTTCCTCCACAAAATATTTTTTTATGGAAAACTGTAAGCCTGGTTACAACATAACCACAGCATGGAGTTAGTCTATGGGAATGCTAATTATGAGCAGCATTCAAACAAGGTGTTGTTTCATCCTTACAGTCTTTCTGAGACCTGAGGGTAAGTTCTTGTTTACTGGGTGTCTGAAAAGCAAAATGAGCATATCGGCTGCACCACAGCTATGGGGCAAAGGAGGGTTTAAAAGGGATGAGGCCAGTCTGAAAGTACTCTTAATCAGGAATTGCCCTGAGATAAAGTTCATTTTCCATTCACTTTCTAATTTTCTTTTTTAAATTTGTAACCTTATGGAGGGAACAGTGGACATCAGGATGTTGACTTTCACTGCGCCAAAATTCTGTTTCTGGCTGTAGAAGATGGGAAATATTCTGGGGAAAGAGAATTTCCAAGGAAACTTGTAGGTTGGGAACACAGTTTGTATGGAAGAGCACTTTTTGGTGGGCGATGTAAAGAGAGCAAGAATCATCTATTCTCTGTGCCCTTGCAGCCAAGAATTTTAATTGTGACAGGCATGACTCAGATTAGACACCAGACAAAACTCTCCAGAGGCCAAGAGACCATGACAGGGGAATAGGTTGCCTGGGGGTGTTGTGGAATCCTGTCTGGAGGATTTTTGAGCTATTAGACAAGCCTGTGTCAGGAGTGACAGTAAGGTAGCTGATGCTGCCTTGGGGCAGAGGGATGGGCTAGCTGACCTCTCAAGGTCCTTGCCAGCCCACGTGGCTGTGATTGAGAGAAAGGTCCAATTACTTCTGATGAGAGTGACAGAGTGAGCTGACAGCAGAGGAAATGCATGACGAATGGTACCTTATCTTGTTCCCTTACTGCTTTCTCTGCTCACAAGCATTTCGGTACAGTGTGATTATACATTTGATTGTAGTGCTTTATTCAGCCACCATAGTCCTCTTTGGTTTACATAATTAGAGAGAAAAAGTCACCTTCTTTATTTTTTCTGTACATTTGGGGGTGATGTTTTACTTCCCACGCTAAACATCTTCCTCTGCAGCTGATGTATCATTTACTTTGAAACTGTGTTCCTCGAGGCTATTAGCTGGGGGCTACAGAAACATACAACTTTGTAGCAACTGATCAATGACACTGAAAACTTTAATAGTTTTTCTAATCCAAACAAGTCCAGTAAAATTAATTTGAAGACATTCAGTTTATTTCTCTGATGTTATTAATAAACAAGGAAAAGACATCCAAAAACAGACTTTGCTCTGTCCGTAAAACTTCTCTGAAACACAGTGTGCTTGAGAAAGAGAAATCTCTTTCTTAAAAGAAATATTTTTCCAGCATTTGCAAGATGTCATAAACTGTTTTATGAAGAGAGAAAAATGAAACATCTGTGCCATTCATATTTATTTTCCCAACATAACTTACCAGAAAATAAAAGAGAAGGGGGAGGTTTTATTTTGCAATTTCTGTGCAGCTGTTTGTATGACTGTCAAGGGCTGCCAAAAAGGAAACTAAAAGAAACAATCAAATAACTTCTAAGATTTAAACAAAATGGAGAAAAATAATTTAGAAAGAAGAAGCCAACATTTGTTTTCTAGCTTCTTGTGTGATTTATCAGAGGGACTGCACAGGCCAGCTTAACTGTCTGTAGCGCTTTCTGATGGAGTGTGGAGAGCAATTCTGAGGAAGGTCTCCAAAGAGATGACTGGGTGACCTTGGACCTGCAGATTAATTTCTAATGTTCCCACATGAAAGAATTGTCAGTTTAGTCTTCCCCATGCTCCCCGAGCCCTCACACCTGTGATAACTCTATTACAGGGTTGTGGTGAGACAGTGCCGTCCTTGAAGATTCCTCAAGCCTTTTGATGTTAACTGAAAGGATTCACTGAATTATTCAGCAATGAGATCATCAAGGCAGAACTCATGTTGTGTTTGGCAGTTATATGTGCTGTCCATGGGAAAGTCCTGCTTTCACAGTGACCTAATTCCAGCCTGATGGCTCTTATGTCCACTTCCAAGCTGTCTCACTGAGGCCTCAGAGAAGTGAAGTTCTTACTAATTAGCTCTATAGCGAACCATGGCCTTCCATCAGGGGCTGGACTCATCCCATCTCGTGGAGGAGGAGTCTCTGATTTCTGCCTGGGCACAGGCAGGTGGGAAGATGGCTGGTGAGAATCCCACCCCCAAGTCAGAGCTGGCTGGAAAGGAAATGTCCTCAGCATCAGCCCTTTGTTTTGTGGCTGGACAGTGGGGCCATGAACACCCCCATGAACACTGGAATAGCTTTAGTTGACAAAGGACTGAAGTTGGAGCTGTGTGGCTCCAGGCCTGAGTGTCTCTTACACAGCTGTAATTTTACACCTATTTTCTTTCAAGGTATGGGCAAAGGCAGCATGTACATGGGGTAGGAAATGGCTATTAGATTAATTTCTGAATAATACTTAAATAATCTTGCCAACAGTTCAGGAGATGATTTTGCATCCAATAACACAATAACGTTTCTGAAGTCCAAAATAGGTAATATTTGAGAATGAATCATTATATCCTCTTGTATAAAAATTGAAGAATAAATAACCATGCCTTGAGAAAGACAACAGCACCTCCTCAGACGCACACCAAGAAGGACAAGGAGAGGTGGACAGTGTAGAGTCCAGACCTACAAAACCAGAGGTGGTAAGAAATAGGAGCAAAAGAAACTTGCTTAGCCCAAACTAGCGTAAATTTTCAGGAACAGAGAAAGAATGAGGTGACAAGACTGGAAACTGAGAAGCCTAAGTGGGAGTGAGAGACTCTTTCTGCTGTGACTGAAAAAAAGAGTTGTGGTGACATCAGTGACTTAAAAAATGCAATGGGCAGGAGGGGAGAAAGTGAGGTAACAGGAGCTATTTTAAATTACTCAGAAATGGCAGAAATTAGTGGAAATGTGTAGACCAGATGCAGCTGTACTGCAAAGAAACGCTCATAAAAATGATTTTTTGGTGCATTAAGGCACCATCCAGTAATCTAGCTGGCAACAACATCGTGGATTCAGGCCTCTCCCCCAGGTAAGTATCTGCCTGAACTGGCCTGGTTAACTGTGTTTTATTAGAAAATACTATGTTTCTGAGGCTGACATCCTGAGGGTGAGATTTTATATATTGAGTTTCATACAGCCCTTCTCCAGGGCATAAGGGAGGCATAAAGTGGAAAGTAAAACTGAGACTCAGCATTCTGTTTTGTTGATTTCAGTGAAGAACTTATGTTAAAAGTGGGGTTTCTGAGAAACTTCAAGGGCCTTGTTTGTTTTTAGAACAGATGGTGGGCTACACAAGCCAGAAGGCATGGAGTTTATGCAAGAAGCACAATTGCTGCCTGCTTCAGCTGCTCTAGGTGCAGGGATGCACAAAAAGGAGGCAGCAGCATCCATGGCTGGCCAAGTTTCCTGTAGCTAGAGGGAGAAGAGGGATGGAGAAGAGAGAAATAACTGTTTTCTGTTCCCGTGTTGCACAGACCACTGTAAGAGGGTTGCAGCACCCTGGGAGAGGTGGCCCTTGCACTCTCAGGCACAGGTTGGGTACTCTGATTATTCCTCTCCAAGCAAAGAGCAAAGGCAGGTGCCCAGCTCCACTGCTGGCTGCTCAGTCTCTCCCTGGGCACTGCAATGCCCAGGGCTTCAGGCAAAGCCACATGGTAGCCCCAGCTTTGCCAGCTAGTCTGCCTTTTGTTTTCATGAGATCTTCACATAGGTAAAGAATCACATCAGATTATGTCCTCTACAGATGTGCTGGTGCTTTGTCTTTCTGCATGGCAACCTGCATATTGAGACAAAAAGTCTTAAAGAGAATACATAGGGTTTTTTTCTATAAAAGTTTAAATAATAGGTCCCAGATGTTTCTGAGTGATTAAGAAATTTTCTGCTGCATTGTAAGGACAGGAATAGTGCAAAGCATTCTACAGTAGGAGGCAAAACCAAAGTCCCAGCCTTGTAGCTGGGGTTCCAGCGCTCACATGGCTCTGTGAGCTCAGAGTCCCAATGGCTCCAGGCCAGGCTCTGGGCAGGGAGTGGATACCTGCCTCAGGACAAAATTTGGCTTCAGTTCTCTGCCTTAAGAAGACGGAAATGAGGGCCAAGATGAAGATGATGTAAAGGAAAGTGAATCCACAAGCTGTGTTGATTGAAGCCCTGAGACTGATAGCAAAGGAAGTGTTGGATAGGAGTGGGACGATCAGCAATGGGAAGAATAAATAATCTAATCACAGCAAGGCTGGGATCTGCAAACCACACCCAGCTGCCAGAGCAGTATTAGCCATTCATTCAGTCTTTTGCATCAAAGGGTAATTTTCATTTGTGTTTTCTGAACCCAAAGCTCACAAAGGTTGGTGATCAGCAGAGTCACAGAATCACAGAATAATGAGGTTGGAAGAGACCTCTAAGATCATCAAGGCCATCCTATATTCCTGAGGGGAATGTGTGTCACAGGCGGGAAGGACTTGGTTCCTAACAAGGCCAACAGCACCAAGGGGGTCTGACCCCACTCCTCAGCCTTACTTGTCTTAAAATTCAATTTAATTTCTCTGAGGGCAGCTTGAAAAGAAACCCAGCAAGAGGTTTTAACTCTGTTGTGATACAGCCTTCGAGCTGTTTAGTTTTCAGAAATTATTGTGTGAGGAAGAGGGAGATTAGGTACTGGCAGTCAGCCCTCACCCTGACACAAAAATGTTGTTATCAGTGCTTTTAAGCAGGCTAATTGATCACTTGTTAACAGTGGCCCTGACCATCAAGGTCTGGGAGGGGCAAACTTGTTAAAATGCTGGCTGCTGTTTGATATTTTAAATTTTGGTAGATAAAGCCAATTTGCCCATGACACCGTGTGTAACATGGTATTGTTTTGAGAAGAGCTGCGGGATTATTGGTGACCTCCAGGGGTCAGACCATGGTCATTTTTTCATGTCGTCTGACAGGGACAGACCTCATTAACACACAGTCCAAGCAGCTTCTACCAGGATGTTAAATTAATGACGGTATGGAGGCAAGAGTGCTATCTGCAAAAGGGATGCTGTCATTTCCTCAGACTTGTAGTTTCCTTTGCCATCTCTTTCACAATTTTCTTTAGCCTGCACACATGTGGCAGAATCTGCAGAGGATATTTTAAAGCTGGGTTTGCACTCTTGTGCTGTCTCTTTGTGAAGTTTAAGGAAGATTGAAAGTTGGGGGGTTGCAGTAACTGGTGGTTTTGCTCCTCTTCTCTCACCACTTCTAATTATCCGAATTGTCAAGGTTGGGATCCTTCAGTCTGACAGAAGTGGTGATCGGAGGGGAGAGGCTAAGCAACTTGCTTACATTCAGCTCTCCAGGAATAATCAAATGTTGGGTTTGCTGTATCTTTTACATGTTATTGTTTGACCCAAAACAGTGGTCATTTAAGTTGAAAGCAGTGGCTTGAAAACAAACAGAAAATAAGAGCTGTAAACTGACCTAAATTCCTCCTCTTGACTCCTGGGTCATCCCACCAGCCTCCAGGTGCCATGGGCTGTTTACATTAGACTTAAAAAATGAAGAGGAGAGCTTGCAGGACTTTATCTTTCCAACTGCAACAGTATTTGACTCAGTCTAAAACCTCTGTTCCCTGGTCAGAGAAAGGAGACTGCTTAATAACACTAGTGGCTGCTTTACACTGCTGTGCCTGTGTGACAAAGTGTCTGAAAACCACTAAAACCTTGACAGGATTATACTCAGATGAATCTTATGATAGGAGAGGCCAAGCAGTCGTTCTCCTGCAGTCACTACGATCAGTTGCATACAGAGTTTGATTTTTATGCTTGAAGAGGGAAGGTGAGAGGCATGGGGCAGGGATGAATATGCAGAAGTCTGTCCTGTGGTTTCAGGAGCTGGTAAGCAGTGCACAGTTTGGGATCAGTGGCCCTCCTTCTCAGTTGCTGCTGGCTACACTGGTGTGGTACAACAGAAATGCCTCACCCCTGTCAAAGCCTCATGGAGCCTAAATCAAGGAAGAAAGTAATTCACACAATTGCAGAGAGAGTAAAGGACTCACCTTTGGAGAGGACTAGGAGTAGAAAGAGAAGACAAAGGCAAATCAGTTAGACAGGTAAAGGGAGAGAAGGGATGGTGTGACTGGTGTTGGGGACTGGGATATTGCAAGGAGGGAGGTGGAGGCAATATGGAGACTGGAGGTGAGATGGAGAAAGAACAGAGTAAAGAAGAGATCAAGCTTAGGTGGACCAGAAGCAGAAAAGTCAGCATCTGTGGGGCCTTGTTCTCTGTTGCAAGCTTATCCACCAAAGGAAAAGAACCCTGCAGCTCCCTGCTCTTCACAGCAAGGGACAGCACAAGGAGCCTGGCTACTCCCCTGCTTATGACTCACTTAAAAGTCACAGTGATTCCACCTCCAAATGTAACAGGCCTGAGAGGTTATCTGGACCATCCCTCTCATGCTCTGGCTGGAATTCATTGGTATGTCTGTTTTCTCAGATAGTGTTTTAAAAGCTCTGTTAAAGGCACACCAAATATCCATTAGAGGAATGCTTTATTTGCTGAGCTGTGCTCTTTCAAATGAGTCAGTTATTGCCAATCTGCAGCCTGCGTGGAGACCTTGGGGAGCCATTCTGATGCAGTGTACCTACAAGATCATATGGGTGCTGGTTGTTTTTTTCTTTGGTTTTTATGCATTGTTAAAAAATTCTTGATTGCAATTCCAGGGCCATGGCCAGAAACTCAAGCCAACTCCCAAAATACAAATGCTTTAAAGCTTGATCCATTTACATGGTACAAAAGGGTACACAAAAATATATTAATAAACAGAATAAAGAAGTGCACTTGCATCTGCCAGGCTGTTTGTGTGTATCATGTCTCTTACATCAGGGCATAAACAGTCCTGCAGGGAAACACGGGCTCCTTTTTCAATAGGGGATTTCCCACCAGAGCTCTGCAAGACTGCGTGTCCTTGTAGTGCTCTTTCTGAATAAGGACTGGCAGCAACAGTTGCTAGCAAGCTTGGACAGCTTTGTTAAGGGCAAGTATTTATGTTGCAACCTTTAAGAAGGAAAATGTTACAGCAATGTGTGAGAAAAAAGTTTCAATTATTCTGTCAAACTTGTGCACACACAACGGACTATGTGATTGAAACTGCCGAGTATTTCAAGATGTAATAACTGTCCTTGCTTCTGGAAGACTGGTTGCAAATTATCTTTTTAGTTCACTGTCTTAAACACAGATATTAAATAGACCAAATCCAGAGAGATGCAGACAAACTCTGGTGACCAGGAGACACCCCACTCACTAAGATGCCATTAAGAAATGCAGATGGTAACTACAATACTTGCTTTGGTGAATATATGCTCATTACAGTACTTTAAATGATTTCTGTGTCTCACTGGGCCTCATGACAAACACCGGATATTTGAAGTCTTTTGGGAAGCTCATAAATCACTGAGTGTTGTATTGTACTTGTGAGTCAGCTCTTACCATTGTCCCCCCAGGCCCATCATTATACCTTTGAAAGACAGGTCTTCCTTCCAAAGTCATGTACTTAACCTTTTGTTTAGCATGTCCAAACACTTCAGCATCACAGTGCTTTTACATTTTGGGAAGGGTTATTTATAGCTCTCCAAATTGGGCAAATCTTTCCTTGTCTGACAGTTAATATTTGTATTCATTTTCTTTAAGGAAACATGCTCACAACCAGCTGAATGATGAACAGCAAAGAACCTTCTCTACATGTGGATAAAAAACAAGCTCAGATCTTCTAGTGCAAGTTTTTTTTCCTCTGGACAATCAGCTCAGTCTAACTATACACATTGGAAAATACCCCAGATATCAGAGTGAGTAGCAATACACCAAAAATGAAGGTGAGGGCTGGGGTTCAAGTGAGGAGATCCTGTTCTGCATCCTGGCACAAACTTGCTATGGGGCAATAAACAAGTCACTTCACCTCAGCACAACCCTTTTCAATCCACCTCCCTCTTGCTTGAACTTTCCTGGGCTCTGTCTCCTCTTTAACACAAATGACCCCTGTTCCTCTTATGGGAATAAAGCTGATACCCTTCGTTCTTCCAATAACAGTTTTTAGGTAAAGAGGAGAATGTGGCTGGAGGCACAGGGAGATGGTTGTGCTGCAAGCTCCTTCCACCTCCTCGTTTGATGACTGCAGTCACTCACAGAGTCCTAGAATCACTGAAGTTGGAAAAGGCCTTTAAGATCATTGAACCCAGTGATCAATTTAAGATAGCCAAGTCCACCACTAAACCTCATCACCACACCCACACAAATTCCTCCAGTGCCTCATCCACTCAAGCTCTCAGTGTGATGGAAGAAAAAACATGTTCTATTCTCATTTGTATGTCCTTAATTTTATGGAGAAGAAATTTTGATTCCTACCCTACTTGAAGGTATCACAAGAGGAATATTTGCAGCTAACTTCACATAGGTCTCCTTCAAACAAACCTCTAATCATGGAATTCCTTGCAGAGAACAGTTTTCTGTTGCGCTGAGGACAATTATGCAGCTCTGCTTGGAGAGGAGGGTAGAAGGTTCTGCTGTCCTTGTTCTACAGTCTGCTACTCAGGGATGACCTTAATAGGGATGTTACAGGGATTAAAACATGAAAGGATAGCTCTAAGTGAGACACTGATAGAAGCAGACAGCAGTCTGAAGGGGTGACAGAGAGGCAGAAGGTTAGTGAACTGAGCAGAGATTTAGGAGAATTCCCATTAGGGTTAGGAAGATGTTACAATTTAAAATGGTGATGCAGCCGTCAGCTGAAACTTGTTCTGGTACAGTGATCAAGACAGCTCTATCAGTAGATCTGTGATGGTTCAGGGTAAGGAACTGCTGAGACAGTGAGAATGTAATGTGATATCTTGAAAAAGAGTGGAGAGAAGAGAAATCTGTGTGATGATTTCTTCCCATACAAAAATTTCTTCTAGTCTGAGAGACTTTGATAGTCAAAGTCATTGGCTTACTAGTGAAAACTTGGTAAAAATATTGGAAAACACTAATGGATCAAGGGAGAATTAGACTGGATCAAGAATAATGTCCATAGAGAAGAATGAGGACAGGAAGTATTTAAAATTAATTCCAGCAGAACATCTCATGTGATACTGGAGGCTGACTGTGCTTCATCCTTGTGAGAGATTCAGGTGGATCTTTCATGACTGAGTTGTGCAATTTTGTTCCACTTTCTGGTGTTGCTTAAGATATCTTTAAATTCTGAATTTATGGAATTTATGGCAATGTAAGTGAGCCTTGCAATTAGTGTGTGGAACACTTCTAACACTCCCTCAGACAGGGCTTCATCCTCAGTTGGTGCAGCTTTGCTGGCTGGGAGGCTGCTCTAGATGTGGGATGGCTGCAGAAGTAACCTGTGGAATTTCTTAAACTTTACAGTGGAGGTCAGATTACAGCTTTTCAGTACATTTTTAAAAACCTACAATTTGAGCAAAAGGTTATTGTTTTCAGAATAACTAAATGGAGAAATAGGGAGTGAAAACAACAACTTTTGGTTGCCTCTGGTAAAGTGACAAGTGCAGAACTTTAATGAGGGCGTTTGTGGGGGCACACACCTCCTTGTTTCAGCTTCAGATGAGTTTATGACTGCAACTGCTCCAGTGAAAAACAATTAGGCAGTTGAGAAAAATTTTCCTTGTGACAAAGTGTCTGAAAAACACTGAAACCTTGCCAGGATTATACTCAGATGAATCTTATGGTAGGGCCCTCTCATATATGAGACCTTAGTAAAGATTATTCTGTCTTCCCAATTTTTGATGTTTTAAGCAGATTTGCACTGCTCTCATTCATCTGAGCATGGCTGTGTGCCTTCTCCAGCAGAGCAGCTTACACACAACAGCCTGTCCTCTAATCCTGCAGGGTTCTCAGAGGCCTGCTGAGAGAGAAAACTACTTGTGACTACTTTTGCTCACAACTACCAGCGCACAGTTAGGCCTACAAAGCTGCAAAAACGAGCACCCTGCCCCTTCCCAGGACAGTGCCTGAACTCAGTGATGTTTGTGGAGGGCAATTTGAAGAGACCAGCTGAGTTACTGCAGACTTCTTTTGACTGTCAGCGAGACCAGCATCTCCCACTCGACTGATAATCTGTTGTGCTTTGCCTTACTTGTCATTTTCAGTTATCTGTACCAACAACTGATGAGAGCACTCAAAGAGCCTGTTTGGCAAGCTGATAGTGTATCTCAGAGGAAGCACTTACGAGATGTGGTATCCCGGCAGAGATCCTGGGATAAGCACTTCCAGTAAAATGTATCCCCACCTTGACGTCAAGCAGTGGATATATGGCAGGCCATGGGTTTGCCCATTAGTTTCCTCAAGTGCCACATAATATTTCAGGGTGAATTCTAGGTTTTGTTCTTGTGGGTGATTTAGCCAGTAAATTGCAATTTGAGGGTCTTGCAGAGATGGAAAGGAGAAGTCTGCCACTAACACAAAGCAGTCAGACAGACCTGTGACTTCCCTATGAATGTCCCAACTAAGACTGAAGGGGCCAGTTTGTGTCTCACTCAAACCTGGCAGAGCTAACACCTCACTCACCGGGAAGAAACAGTCCTAAATCAGTATCTTTATGTAAACAATCCCCACCCCACCTCATTTAACTTTCAAAAGCTTTTACAATCCTACTCGAGTTTGAACTGCAAGAGGTGGTTCATGTCTATCCATTGGTTAGTCAAAGGAAATGGGGTGTATTTTAGAGATCCCAGTGTCCTTCATTCCTGCATTTCTTCGCTTTCCTCTGCAAAGCCCTGGAAGTGATGGATAGCTTGTTGACTTCTGAACTTGAAGATAACTTTTTGAGTTGCATCTCATGTTGGAGGAAAAGCATGCAAAGAGAAGCAGAAAAGATTTCAAAGATTTTGTGCTGTGGAGGTTAGCAGCAAACCATTAATTATGTGCAAAGGAATTAATAACAGATGGATAGGCTTTTTATTTTACTCTACTTTTTTCCCAAGCTGAGCTATTGATCTGATATGAATAGCTTTTGTAGAATAATTGCAACCCGCGTAACCAACTAGGATTTTACAGTCTTTGTACAAAGATATTTTAAAAGATTAACACAGCTCTGGTAGGATACATTAGTATGCTGGGATAACAAGGCTCTTTGGAAAGTTTTGGAAACTTCCTCCCAAGTGCCATCAAATTACCTCCAAATTCTTATTATTTAGAGAGCACATTAAGTGCACACTATGGGTTGTAACAAAGTTGTGGTCCCTGCCCTGAAGGGACTTTGACCTCGTACCTACTTAAATCTGTGGGAGTCTTTGCCTTGATTTCCATGTGGGTTGAGTCCAATCCTCATACAGCATTTAATGAGAATTAGCAGCAGTTCTTGTTACACTCCAGTACACCCAGTTAGCTCACAGCAAACCCATGAGCAGTTCCCTGCAATGGGGTCCTGATAAATGCAATGGGGACCTTCACTTGTGGGTGAGCGAGCACTTACCAACCCAGGCCAATGCAGCCTTGCTGGGTGAGAGGACAGACAATGGAGGTGATGACTGTGCTTGTTTGCTCCTGGCTTTTTAGCACCTAGAGCAGCATGCATGGCTGAAAACCACACTAGGCTAAAATTCCTTCTCCGCACTCTCTGCCTGAGTGTGAGCTGTGCAGCCAGCCTCAGTGGAAAGTCTCTGGGGACAGGATTCCCTCCACATTCTGCCACAGCCACCTTCCAAGTGAAAGCTGTGCATACACAGTCTTTGTCCCAACTTATTTAGCTACTTTGTCTCACTCCAGCTCACCAGAGTGAGGGGAATTTACAGCCCCTTTTCAGCTACCACAGCACCAGGCCTGCCAGCATCCAGCCTGTCACGGATGCTTGTGTGTGCTTGTTTGGAAAGCTGCTTGTGTGTAGTTTTGCTTCAATGCAAATGCTTTAGGCCTCAGTGCAGCAAAGTAATCAAGAATATGCTTGACTTTAAGTCCATGAATGATCTCTGAATCTGGGCCTTTGTACTCAGAACAAAACCCTTTAAATAAAGGAATAGCTTGAATGCCAGCAGCCCAGCTGTTTTTGAACAACCCTCCAATAACAAACCCGAGAGCATTTGCATGGGTAGAAACAAAAGTTGGATAAGGAGGCTGATTCACAGTCTGGCTTCTGGAGACATTTTATAAATAGCTGCAAGAAAAACACAGGAGTTTTTTATTATTATTAGTTGATAAAACATGTTGACAGAATCCTTTTCAGGACTGTAACTTGGGGGCAGCATGTCTTTTTGGACAGCAGACACATGGCAAACAATTTATTTGCTGAAGAAAGCCAGATGCTCCGTGTCCTTGGCAGGCGATTTGTAAGATTAAGGAAAATCAAGCTTGTGACTAGAGTGTGGTAAATAAGTAAAATAAATAAATAAAGCAGTTGCCTTGCCCACAAGAAACTCTTCTGTCCTTTCTGGCAGGATGGCTGGTTTTCAGCTACTTCTCCCCACAGTGTGTGACTGACAAAGAAGAGCAGGCCACCTGAGGGGAGAAGCGCTTCTTGGTTGTCAGCTACTGCCCTCTCAGCACTGTGCTGCTGCATGAACAAGCTCAGATGCCTCTGTGGACTTTCACAGCGTGTCCCAGGCAAGATTTATGGTCACAGTGATGATCAGCTGAGAGGGTGAAAGGCACACACGAAAGCCAATACAAGGGCCAGGAACATATGTGTTGAGCATCAAGCAGTTTGAAGTCCATCCTCCATCAAGCAGTTGCCCAGCCTGCCTTTGAAGCTGTTATGCAGCAAGCAGACACTTCTGGCAAACCTAGGGTGGATAATAACCCAGAGATCAAGGGCCAGAAAACAGGAAATACAGTATGTGTCCTACATGTAGGGCTTGATCCATAGCTGACGCAGATTGGCATCATGCCATTGGGAGAAGACTCTGTATAGACTGAGACCAGCTGAACACCAGAATTCCCAATAAAATAAAGTAGTTCTGTGAATAAACAAAATATTAGTGGAGGAAAAAACAGACATGATAAAGTTTGTGTTGTTTATCCTTCACACAGCTGGTCTTTTCTTAATTTTTCCTCAGCAGATGTTTGTGCTGGCACAGCTTAGAGATCAAAATACTGTACTGCTTTCAAGCCATATCAGGGAGAGGGCAGGAGTGCTGTAAAATATCCTCTGGGCCATTAGAATTTATGAAACAAAGAGCTAGAGAGACCATGCAGCAGAATTTTGAATGTCTGTCTGAAGCCTCTGAATTCCGTATGCTCTTACCCCCACTGTCCCTCCAGGTATAACATTACTCCTTCTTTCATCAGGCTTCCCTCTCAGTCAAAATACTGACACTACTTCAAATACCATTTGGTTAATTCCTCTGTAATAAAGATCATGGGGAGGATTCCCCCATTTGCTATTCTCTCCAGTGTACACTTTATAGGGGACAGTGTCCAAACACCTTCAGTAACGCACTGCCATGG